>NW_027361719.1:1442500-2042500 GCF_039654945.1 Dendrobates tinctorius | reverse complement strand
GTGATCATTACATCACTGTAGGTTATTGTCTAGAAAAATGTTAGAAATTTGGAAATCCAGAGATAAATTTGGGGTATTTAAAGACTTAAAATCAAACATTAGATACAAAACATAAAAAAACACACTATAGCAGTAAAGAACTTGTGTATGAGACTGTCCGTGTCAGAAAATAAACAGCAAGAGACTATGTTTCTGCAGTGTAAAGTTCATATATCGGGACATACGCAGCAACATATACCAGGGAGCACTTACTTACAGGGCATCTAGTGCACAGGTGGCAGTGCTCAGCACAGAAATAGATGAATATCCATAAACCTAGAGAAGGAACTAGCTTCAATCGCTCCTTGAAACATGCAGTTTTTTATTTTAAACCAATAACACATAGACCGCCGTTTCGCCTGAACACATGCTCCCTCAAGGGGGGGCCAAAAAAAAAGCACATTACAAAGAGCAACTGTTGCTACATTGTTCTCTGGGCCTAGGTCAAAAAATTCCACCAAATTAACAGAAATGTTAGAAGTCAAAACAGTCAGACGTCCGTTCTTACTTTTTATTTTATCCATTTGTGAAAAACGGACCAATTTCCATTGGTGCGGCAGGATCAAATTTACGGCCTATTCAGTTATCAGTGATTTTTCTCGTGGACGTAAAGTAAACTGATTTCCATCAGTGTTTGGTCATTGTGCCAATTTTTACCATCAAAGTTTAATCAGGTTTTTTTTTAGAGCAAGAAGTTTTTTAAATCTTCTCCTATCAAACAAACGTGAAAACTGGATAGCATGCGGATGGCGCATGGATGGCATCTGAGTGCTGTGCTATTTTTTTACTGACCCGTAGGCCTGAATGGGCGAGTTTGATCTGTGATTTTGATAAAAATTGAATCTTCGTATTTTGGTGCAGACCACTCACACTTGGTCCACAAAAAAAAAAGCACAGCCATGTGAACAGCCGCATAGACTATACACGAATGCTGTCAGTGAAAAGCACTGATAGAACTTGTACATCAAAATCTACATCAGTGTTTGGTCAGTGTATCAGTTTTTGCCATCAGAGTTTCATCAATTTTTTTTGTACACCAAAAAAAAAATTCTGCAGGCTACTGAAGCTTCTCCTATTAAACAGTCAACACTAGGATGCAACTAAGAGGCCATCAGTGAGCTGTCCGAACCTTTTCACATACCCATAGACTTCCATAAAGGAGTTTGATCCAGGCCTCGTATTAAAAATGAACATTTTTTTTTACGGACACACAGTCTTCAAAAAAAATTTAGGTGTGAACAATACTATAGACTAAAACGGGTACTTGAAAAGCACAGAACACGTGCATGAAAAATGGACGTCTGAATGTTGCCTTATATTAATTTTTGTAATTTTCTTTTTCTCCCAAAATAACAAAAGAGGAGCGCAGATTATGCTGCATTTTTTTGTGGAATATAATGGCATATGCATATAAAAAGACCAGATACATCGGTCGCAATGGTGTTGTGCTATAAGTGCTTTGTGTCACTCCATCCACATATTAGGCCTAATAAACGCTAAAATAAGTGAAACATGTATTATCATAAAACATTTACTATCGGTTATTGATCTAATAGAGACGAATATACAGAAAAAAAGTTATAAAAAAATGTGCACCTTTGACACTGAACACAATAGCGCGTAACACAAGATGTCACCACCAGGGGTTTCAATGATTTATATTACAATATCAACAGTTTTGGACTATATTATTTTACCAGTATCTTTTTCTAGTTTCTAGTATTTTATACTATTACTATTAATAAAACAGAGACTAATACTTGGGGAAAAAAGCATACTAAAAAAACACATTAGCATGTAATGCACGTTTTTGCCACTGGGGGTCCTAATGATTTATATTACAATATCAACAGTTTTGGGACTATGTTCATTTACCAGTGTCTTTATTTTGTAGTTTCTAGTATTTTATACTATTAGTTATTGATAAAATAGAGAAAAACCTGTAATACACGGGAAAAAAAGTAAAATAAATAAATGTGCACCTTAAACACTAAATACATTAGCATGTAATACTGGTATTCACCACCGGGGGTCCAAATGATTTATATTACAAAATCAACAGATTTGGAACTACATACTTTTAAGAATATCATTTTTGTAGTTGCTAGTATTTTATACTATTAGTTGTTGATAAGATAGAGACTAATAAAAGGGAAAAAAGTAAAATAAAAATATGGGCACCTTGAACACTGAATACATTAGTATGTAACACTAGTATTCACCACCAGGGGTGTAATGATGTATATTGCAATATCAATAGGTTTAGGACTATATACTTTTAATTGTTCTTTTTTTGTAGTTTCTAGTAATTTATACTATTAGTTATTGATATAATAGAGACTAACCCACAGAAAAAAGTGAAAAAAAATATGTACACCTTAAAAACTGAACACATTAGCAATAACGTAGGTTTTCACCACCTTGGGTCCTAATGTTTTACATTACAATATCAGCAGGTCTTGGATTACAGACTTTTACTAGTATCTTTTTTGCAGTTTCTGGTATTTTATACTATAAGTTATTGATAAAATAGAGAATAACAGACTGAAAAAGTAAAATAAAAAAAGTGTGCACCTTGCACCCAGAATACATTAACATGAAATGCTGGTTTTCACCACCGGGGGTCCCAATGATTTACCTTACAATATCATTTGATTTTGGACTGTAGACCTTTTGGCTTTACCAGTACCTTTTTGTAGTTTTTAGTAATATCCAGAGTACCGTAACTCATAATAATACATTTTTAGGAAGTTGGATTCACATAATTCTAAAGTGAATGGTGGAGTAATAATACATTGGGGCCACTACTGCCTATTCCTCAGGTACCTGTTTCATAAGCAAGCATGATGTTGTCACATGAATAATATACTTGGCTTCTCCATGACTTCTTCATGTAACTGATAACGACTCTTAATTTAGGGATTCCCTTTGGCCTTGGATATATGCCCGATAATACAAAGAAAACTGGAACACTTTCACTAAGGCTGGGCTCACACTACCGTGTGTGATGCAAGAAACTCACACAAGTCTCTCGCATCCACACGCGGCGCTGCCGCCGGCACTCAGGACCGGAGCAGCGGCTGCCTAGAAACACATGTAGCCACAGCTCCGGTCCCGAGTGCCAGCGGCATCGCCGGGTGTTGATGCGAGAGACTCGTGCGAGTTTCTTGTATCACACACTACCGGTAGTGTGATCCCGGCCTAATAAGCGTGCCTTCACCCTACTTTTAGCTGGTTTTATGTCACGTTTCTAAATATTTAAAGGGGTCAGAGAAGAGAAGTTCGGTCTAAGAACAAGATGAGGGGGCTAGGTGCACTTTTATACAAGCCCCCCTCCAGGTTTGGAGGAAAACTCAGTAAGAAGCTTTGGTATTTCTATTCCCAGGAGTTCTAATTGCAGCAGTTGCCTTGGTAACTGGAACGCACAGGGGTCCAGCCCGGAATTTGGATATACAAGGCTCTTTTGTGAAAAAGAGACAGAAAAGAATGCATTAGAGCATGAATAACACCATGACCTTACATCCCGGATCCTGAAATATGCAGATAGACACAATGCCACAGCTCGGATGTGCTCTGCTTCATACTGACTATCCACATTTAGTTTAGATTTTATTCCCATAAGCTAATGACCTGCATCTGAAAAACTACAATTTATCCCGCAGGCCTAAAAAAAGACTAAATAGATTTGTTGGAAAAGTTTTTTTTGTAAAAGAAAAGCGGCCACAAGAACCACTTACCACTACAAAAGCTGCTCTACTGCCATCTAGATCCAGCAGATCTAGGTTAGTAGGATGGCGCCGGCTGTTATTATAATGGCTGCTACATCAATAAGCCATATTAGGGCTTAGGCTATAGAATCAATATGTAATGCAACCCTCCCCCCCACAATATCGCAAATCCCCCCGCAATAAAGAGAATCAGCCATATGGGACTTGGTATCTGATCTGCAGGACAGAGGTTATATTGCAGGAGGAGTGGAGCGCTTTGATAAGTTTTATGGGAAAGGTTTCAATATAACTTGTATAAGAGTCCAGTAGGCGGTCCTAATCACTGACTAACCATGTGACGCTACATGCAGAAATAATTACTGAGTAGAACCGCCCACCGGACTCATTAACATGATAAAATACAGGTTCTACTGAATCTCTTCCCACTATAATACATGTCAATAAGCTCAGCTCCTCCTGACTATGACATGCTGAGGATGCCCACAGATAGGTCTGTGTGTGAAATGTGACCATACTTTTCTTCTAAGTGCAAAACATTCATCCAGCCACTAGGTGGCATAGTGAAATAATACACAGACATTCCATACACATCTCATTTTGTCCCAGATACCTGCCATCCAGATAGTATTATGGCTCCACCACACCCAATAGGGCCAGCTTTGTTATAATGAACCAGAATAAAATTATATAATTACAATTATTAATATGAACATTATATTTTATGTTATTATATAACGTTAATAATTATTCTCTTACGACCTTCATGTAATAAGCATCACACACTCTTTTCAGTTCATAATCTATGTTAATACATTTCCAAAATATCAAAAGCAGTTAAGGTTCAAAAAAACCCAAATTAAGAACTGCAATAGGAATGCGTTAATTATCAAAATAAATGTTCTCAAAACAAATATAAAGCAGATACTCTCTACCTTCAGGGCCTGTGCACATGTTGCAGATTTGTCGCCTGTTTGTCAAGTTTTCTTCTGCGCGGATCTGTCACAAATCCTGAAGGGTTTCCTGATGCCAGCGTAGCGAATGAGAATCCCGAAGTCTTGTGCACACGGTGCTTATTTGTGACTTGCAAATTTGGTGCTGATTTAAATCTGCGACATGTCAATTCTTTCAATGTGTGGAAAAACCAGGCACCAAAAACACAAGTAAAAAAAATGCATAAAAAATGTGCCTATTTTACATTGTGTTATTCCAGCCAAGAGATGTCGAAATTTCTGCACCAAATGCCTAACGTGTGCACATACCCATATTGTTCCCAGGACGCTTTTGATGCAGCTTAAAAGGGTCTTCCTATTGGGTGGTTCATCTTATGACAATAATAACATGATGATTGTCATCGTCTTCACTATCGTCACCACCATCATCGTCATCATATATTGGGGATGTCTATTTAACCACCTATCTCATTCTGCCAGGGTGAAGCTGGTCCCACTGGTGCCCGTGGTCCTGAGGGGGCTCAAGGTTCCCGGGGAGAGTCTGGAACACCTGGATCACCTGGACCCTCTGGCTCTCCTGTAAGTTTCTTAAAGGATCTATTTTTAATTGAGAAATTGACAAATGAAATATCTAGATTGGCCAAATCAGAATGATTCACATATTTTCTGTGTAAGTCACCAAAGATTGGCCAACCTTTTATACGGTACAAGTAGTGCAGAGGGAGTGAGTATGTAAGAAAAGTGCTCAACCATAAGAATGTATAAAAGTAAATATGTCAGTGGGAATCTGTAGCCAGCTGCAGTGTAAGTTCCTCTAATCTTAGACTAGCTTCCCATTTATACAGTGGATTCTGCGGGATCTATAGGATGTATAAACTTGAATTGCCAAAAATTGTACTTATACGTATATGGAGGCATAAACTAAACTAAAATGGGCTAGAGGTAGTAAAAAAAAATTCTTTTGACTATATTTTGTCAGGTCTATGTATATTGTGGGGTTTTGATAACGTTTTTGTTCCCCCCAAAAAACTAGCCTTAACTTTTCCCTATGTCACTAGTCAAGTGTCAGCAAAGCTCTACCAATTACTAAAAAGGGTTTGCTTAACCTACTGGACATGAGAGGTACTGCAGCGACATGTTCTACATGACCCACTCACGAGTGATATAGAATTTTACTAGAGATTACATGATGTGATATTATTATCACAAGGTCAAATAACGTATCCCTGTATAATGATCTACATTTACCCCATTTACTAACTTTTTATCCTATTTCTCATAATGATTTTTCCATGATCATTAGAGCTAAAATGTTTAGCTTATGTCACCCCCAAATCATAAACCTGCAGCTCTAATCTCATATAATGCTGTGTCCATCTGGAATTGCAGAATTATACCCATACCTGCCTCTACCTATATAATCTATTGTATTAACTCATTGTTTTCTTTCATTATTATAGGGTAACCCTGGTACTGATGGTATTCCCGGAGCTAAAGGTTCAACTGTAAGTAACTAGTCTACAAGTATTCTATAACTTTCCTATAATAAGATGTCAGATCCTTCGCCACTAATACAGTATATGCTTCTTGTTAGAAAGACACATTACTACGATAATTAATAAACATTTCTTTAAATTACACATTATATTTCAGATGTTATCAATTATGTATCAGCCACATTCAGATAATACAATTTCTTCGTTTTCAACATTCTGCAGGGTGGTCCTGGTATTGCTGGTGCTCCTGGTTTCCCTGGCCCACGTGGTCCACCCGGGCCACAGGGTGCCACTGGCCCTCTTGGTCCAAAAGGTCAAACGGTAAGTGATCTCTATTCTCTACCTTCTTTGTTCTCTTTGGATGCTGATAGTGACTAATCATATGAAGTTCATGGCAGATCTTTAGACCATGCCAATAACTTTGTAGTAGACGTTTGATGAATAACTCATGAATATTAAATGGACAGAAAGAATATCTGAGAGTATGAGTGGAGGCAGGTGATGTTGAATAATCGACATAGCCAATAAGCTTGTTGGACTAGTAAATATAGAGAATCCATGCTCTACATGGCTTTGGGTTCCTTAGTTTAATTGTACGCTACATATTATATGTAGGTGAGTAAGTTGAAGGTCGCTTCTATCCATCATTGAAGAGACTTTGGGGCCAATTCATCAAAATGTTTATTCCAGAAAAGTGTTGTAAAAGCTTTTAAAAAGTCATTAAATTTCTGTGCAACGCGGAGATGGTCAAAAATTTTACGGATTTTGGAGTTTTCAGTTTCAATTAGTGCTTCCTAAATGGGCAGAGCTGGTCAGGCCGGGGGCTTGTTCATTCAAGTCATTAAAAGTGCCAGCGTTTTGTATAGCAGAAATGCGACTCCAATCACTAACTGGAATAACATTTCTGTTGAGGTGCACATCACTCAGATTTCATTACGTGTCTGACTGACTTCTGCATCTTGTACTCAAACAAGACTGGTGTAGCGGGAGCATGCACTAGGTCAGTCTTGATGATTTGGCCTCTATGGCTTTGATTCTTCAAGCAGTCTATGCCAGTTTTCTAGTGTAAAACTGCTTGATATGTCTCCAAATTTTTTCTCAATTCATTAGTCAGTTCGGGCCAGCAACTTTTTGAAAAGTGCGGTGTATAGCATAATGTGGCCAACCACACCTGATAAATTTATCCCAACTTACACCCATGGAATCACCTAAATTACAACGGAAATGTATCCCAATCACAAAATGGAGTACATTTGTTCTGGACGATCACGATGACTGAAAGTTGCAACACATTAATTTACAGGGGCACACTGCTTAATGAATTTGGCGCATCTTCCTCCAAAGCACTTTTCATCAGACAGTGCGCTGTGGGGAAAATATGAAAATTAATTCACATTAGTCATATCTGTAGATAGCACTGTTTCGGGGTTCTTGCCCATCATCAGTATAGAGTAGGATAATGTTTGGCTAAACATAAAAATAAGAAGAGGTTAAGTGTTACTTAGGCTATACAGCTAGAATTGAGCACCTGCACCAATTGTAGTACAATAAGACAATTAATGACTAATATGTTGCCTGTTTTTATTGTAGGGTGACCCTGGTATTGCAGGATTTAAGGGTGAACAAGGTCCAAAGGGTGAACTGGTAAGTATTGAAATGCCTCTCTTGTACACCTGTAGCCCCATACTGTGAACACAATAATTGCCAAAATACATGTATGATGAAATTTCCCCAATAATACTATTTATAATCCAGTAATGGGGCTCCACAAAGAATTTACATTAAATGATAATATTTTTGATTCACGATAGTTGTCATTATATACAGTATTTGCAATTACCTGTCTAAGAGATAATTTGAAAATTGAGCCACTTTTGGTAGCTCAAGTGGAAATACATGGAAAAATGAATCATTGACTGACTAGCAGCTCTCATATATAGAGCCAGTCCAGATAACTAATTCTGCCTCTCATAGATCAGTCATTTCCACAGACTTGTGATCAATCGGGTAGTGGGCAAAGACATTCCTCCTAAAATGGTAGATAGCATATTACTCATATAATCATGTATCCAATTTTCTTTTAGCTGGTAAGTTACATAGCTCTGAAAAAGCAAGAAACACAACCAAGAAATAAGATTTATATTGTAACTAATCTTTCATGCTCAATACTAATCTAGATTTCATCATGTTTTTTAGGGACCATCAGGTCCTCAGGGTGCTCCTGGTCCAGCTGGTGAAGAAGGCAAAAGAGGCGCCCGTGGTGAGCCTGGCGCCGCTGGTCCACTTGGTCCACCTGGTGAAAGAGTAAGTGTCAACCTTCAAATTGTGGAATCAATAACACTTCTAACATTTCTATCAGCATCAAAAGAGTAGATAGAGTACTGTACTCACAATCCAAAAATCTGTAAGGTAGGATTAGACTACACCACTACGTATGCAGGGTGGGTAACACTTTAATATAATTCCTCCTCTACTTGAAAATACTAATACAAATCAGAAGTTTAGCATTCTTCTACCATATCAGGTGGAGCGCCCAGCATCCTTTATGGTGTCTCCTTTCTACAATTAAAATATGACTCTAAAGGAAGTCTTATCTATCTATCTATCCCAGTCACTGCAAGCTACAATCAGGGCCGCCACCTTCAGAGTATCAGTGCGCGGCAGGCACAAGCCACATCTAGCTCCGTCGTGTCTAGAATAGAGTTGCTCCTGTGAGGCATGACATCAAGGAAAAGTGAGGAGCCTCATGGATTACACCGCTGTGCTCATAACAGGAAGTTGTTGTGCACATGTGAGGGGAAGAGAGGAGTGAGGTGAAAATGAGAGGAGTGAGGTGAAAATGAGAGGAGTGAGGTGAAAATGAGAGGAGTGAGGGGAAAATGAAAGGAGTGAGGTGAAAATGAGAGGAGTGAGGGGAAAATGAGAGGAGTGAGGGGAAAATGAGAGGAGTGAGGGGAAAATGAGAGGAGTGAGGGGAAAATGAGAGGAGTGAAGGGAAAATGAGAGGAGTGAGGGCAAAATAGTGAAGTGATTGGAAAATAGTGGAATGAGGGGAAAATGAGAGGTGTGAGGTGAAAATGAAGAGGTGTGAGTGTAAAATAAGAGGAGTGAGGGGAAAAAAGTGGAGTGATGGGAAAATGACAGGTGAGAGGACAAAATGACAGGTGTGAGGGGGAAAATGAAAGGAATGAGGGGAAAATGAGAGAAGTGAGGTGCTGCTGCAGTATGAGGCTGTGTATACAGAAGAGTGAGGCGCTACAGGTGGAGGCTGTGTATAAGGCTACATTCACACGTTCAGTATTTGGTCAGTATTTTACCTCAGTATTTATAAACCAAAATCACGAGTGGGAGAAAAATACAGAAGTGGTGACATGTTTCTAATATACTTTTCCTCTGATTGTTTTACTCCAAGTTTTAGCATACAAATACTGAGGTAAAAATAGCGACCAAATAATGTGTGAGCGAGATCTAAAGGAGATAAGTGCGGTGCTGCAGAAGAAGTAGGCTGTGTATACAATACGCTTTATTGCAATTAGTGCAATTTCTCTCGGGATCAAGTGTTTCCAATTGTATATGGAAGAGAAGTGTGAGTTGCTGGCGGAGGAGGAGGCCACTATAAAGGAGAAAAGCTGTGCTGCAGAAAAATGCTGTGTATAAAGGAGGAGCATGAGGTGCAGGAGGAGGCAGTGTAAAAAGGAGCATGAGTTATAGGAGGCATAAGACTGTGTTACAAATCTATAGTTTTGAATATATGATGTGAAATGTTTTTATGTGCAATATAATCATTATAATTAGTTATAACTAACCAGCGTTAGTTTTAATGCCTGGGCAACGCCAGGCTCTTCAGCTAGTATATTATAAAGTCTCATTATTATGAATGACTATATGCATTCACTCATTTCAGTTATTACTTACTTTAACCTTACAGACTAAAGTTATTGGAAGAATATTGTTAGGAACTGCAGAACGCACTAAATAAAAATAATAAAGTGCGTTCGCCGCTCGGGGTCCACCGTGCAGTAGGTGTTACAACCGCTGCTGAGTAATGGCAGATGAGCAATATGGCGATATAATGTGCACGGGTTCAACTTCACCCGAAGTGCGCAGAGCGGGCTTTGTTCACACACAGAGGCGCCGCAACAAAAACATACAAAAAGGTTGAGCCTGTTAGAGTCACAGGCCTCAGGTAAATGCACACACGGTATAAGGTCACAGGAGCAGGAACTAAGACAGAGGGACTGCGTCCGTCTAGACCTACCGTGTGTGCGGCGTCGCTACTGCGGACGCCAAGGAGGGCTGCAACTTCAGCGCGGCGCAGGACACTGCCGCTGGACGACACAGCTGCAAAGCAGGCGCTATGTCGGACGCTAGCGCAGAGGTGCGGTGTGCACAGTGGCCTAAGGCTTGCCACAGACTGGCGCAGACTACTGAACTAATTCCCTAACCACATGCGTAATATCAGAGGGAAGGGGTTTCATAATAAGTCAATCACCAGAATCATACATCCGTCACCATTCACACATAGCAGTATAGTCTATACTAGCGCATGGCGGAACAACCATGCGCGCTTTTTATAGCAGCCGGGACCTTCTGGAAGCTTCCAGATCTCCGAGATGGACCAATGAGATCTGGAGCAGGACCTGAGCACATGACTCCCGATCTCCAATAAGAAACCGTCTCATGAGCATGCTCAGTAGGAGGACAGAGGGACTTAGCCCCTGGAGAGATTTGCTGCAAGGCAATCTCCTCTGCGGTAGATAAAGAGCAAGAGACCGCAGAATGTAAGGGTCTGGATTCCTGCAGAGCATACGCAGGAACCTGACTCCTAACAAATATTAACTCAAATACAGCAAATAAATTACATAATGTATTAATATTAATTATCTACCACCGCCTTCCTATACTAATGAGACATATTCAGATATCACCACTTCATACCAGAACAAAAATATGGTAACTAGTAGTATAATTACTAGTCAGTGTGGATATATGCAAGCATACAAATGTGAAATATTGGAGTAATATTTTTTTTTAGATCTGGCACATATGGGCCCCTATGATGCTTTACATTATGTTCTCTTGCAAAAAAAATCATACTTATATGTATATTACACCAATATGCATATGATGATACGTATAGGAGCAATTCCGTGGGTTTGCACCTAAACTTAATGTACACAGGCTTCTTATTAAGTCATCACCTTAGAAACTATACTCAATTATACTGGCACACTTCCTTATTTGCAGATTCAAGGTCTTTAAATTACACTAGTTGCATTTCTGCAGCATATCTTGACCTTTAACATGAAATTGTGTTTCCTCCTTCAACTAACCTACCTATACCTGTTTTGCAATTGCCTCTGGTGATTCAACTATAACTTCCAAGCAGTATGCTCGCTGTCTTGGGGTCATATTTGATTCAGAACTTTCCTTTACTTCCAGTTTCCAATTCCTTACTTGTTCATGTTGTCTGCTTCTTAAAAACATCTCCAGAATCTGACATTTTCTCACCTTTGAAAATTCAAAAACTCTTATTATTGCTTTGATTCATTTTCATCTGGAAGACTGCAACTATCATCTAATCGGTTTCCCTCTTACTAAACTTTCTCCTCTTCAATCCATCCTAAATCCAGCACCCAGGGTCATATTTCTGTCCAGCCCCTACACTGATGCCTCCACCTTGTGCTAGTCATTGCAGTGGTTACCCATTTGCTACAGAGTTCAATATAAGCTTATTTCCCTCATTCACAAAGCTTTCCACAGTTCTGCACCACCATTCATCTCCTCCCTCATCTCTATCACCCTACTTGTGCTCTTCATTCTGCAACTGATATAAGATTAACAACCTCGATAATCCAAACCTCCAACTTCCATCTACAAGACTTCTCTCATGCTGCTCCAGTTTTCTGAAATGTACTACTCAGACAATCTGATTAATACCTTGCTTCCACATTTTTAAGTGTGCTCTAAAAACACATCTCTTTACACAGGGCTATCACCTCACTTCAGTAACCTAACTCTTCCCTGTTACCCCTTTCTAAGCTTTCCTGAGAACTGATCCCTCCTATTCATCTGTCTCCATCTCCTCCATGCACCCAATAGCACTTGGTAACTGTACCTAGACAGATATTGGCTGGTGACCGGATCATGCAGCTTATTTCAAATAGCCTATTTATTATAATGATGGCTGGACCGGACATGACAAGCACTTTTTACCTGTTGTGTCCCCCCTATCTTGTTATAGATTGTAAGCTTACGAGCAGGCTCCTCACTCTTCCTGTAATGCTAGAACTATGTGTTACTTGGTAATGTCTTTATTGTATATACATGTCTCTGCTAATTTGTAAAGTCCTGTAGAATATGTTGGTACTATAGAAATAAAATGATTGTTATTAGTTATTATGAAGTTGGAGTAATAACAGTGTGTGTTTCTTTCTCTTATCAGGGTGCTCCTGGCAATCGTGGTTTCCCTGGTCAAGATGGTCTTGCTGGTCCAAAGGTGTGTGGAAATAGATATAATATGTGTAAATTATGGTTCTGTTAGTATTATTATTTAATATGTCATTACCCCATATGTAAATTATAAACTAGATATTATCTAAAAAATAAATCTAAATCATTTTGTCTATTTAAATAAAAACTCTCTCAATGAAAGTGGTGCATTACTGGTAATGTTATCAAGAGAATCTAAATGATAGCACAATAGTTATTATATAGAAAAATACTCTAATGGTTTTTTAAACCAATATCTTAACAAGATTACCTTTTCCTTTTAGGGTGCTCCTGGTGATCGTGGTGTCCCTGGTCTTGGTGGTCCAAAAGGAGGTAATGGAGACCCTGGTCGTCCTGGTGAACCTGGTCTCCCTGGTGCTAGAGTAAGTGACATAAAAGAGAACATTTGGTCTCAGTGGCCTCTCTTCTCTGTAAAATGGAGCTTGGTCTTTGCATACTGTAAACATAGGTCAAATTACTACATACACTATAATACTACATACCCTATAAATACTATGTAACCTATAAACACTACATACTCCATATATTTTACATTACCCATAAATACTATATTAGTTATAATTACTACATGCAATCTAAATACTACATACTCTATAGATACTACATGATCTTTAAATATTACATAACCTATAGATACTACATGATCCATAAATACTATATACCCTATAGATACTACATGATCCATAAATACTATATACCCTATAGATACTACATGATCTATAAATATTAAATACTATATAGATACTACATGATCTGTAAATATTACATAACGTATAGATACTACATGATCTATACTGTAAATACTGTACACCCTATAGATACTACATGATCTATAAATATTAAATACTCTATAGATACTACATGATCTGTAAATATTACATACCCAATAGATACTACATCATCTATAAATATTACATACCCGATAGACACTACATTATCTTTAAATATTACATACCCTATAGATACTACATACATGATCTATAAATATTACATACCATATAGATACTACATAATCTTTGAATACTACATACTCTATAGATACTACAAACCCTATAAATTATGCATACCCTATAAATGCTACATACCTTATAAATACTACATTCCCTACACACATTAGATAACCCATACACACTAAATAACCTTTAAATACTACATACCCTACATATGCTACATAAAATAACCTATAAATAGTACATACCTTACAAGTATTACATACTGTTTACTGCATACTCTATAGCTACTACATAATCTATAAATACTACACACCCTACAGATACATAGCCTTTAAATACTACATACCATGTAAATACTAAATATCTAAAAGTACTAAATACCCTATAAATACTACATAACCTATAGCTACTAAATATCCTATAATTCCTACATTCCCTATAAATACTATATTCTCTATAATTACTTCATAACCTATAAGTACTAGATATCCTATTAGTACTATATAATCTGTCAATACTATATAACCTATAAAAGCAACATAACCTAAAAGTACTATATACCCTATAAATACTAACATAACTTATAAATGCTATGTACACTGCACATACTATATAGCCTATACAAACTACACAATCTGTCAATACTACATACCCTATAAATCCGACATAAATAAATACTACATATGCCATAAGTATTACATACCCTATAAATACTACATACTGTATTTGTAAGAGGTTTTTGAGGCCATTTATAGAACTGAATAAGGACATTTATTGTACATACTATTGTCCATTTTTATACGGCACATGTCACAAATGACCTAGAACCTAATCTTCACCTTGTCCTAATGTTTATATGAAGAATATTTTTACTCTTCTTGTCACAGCTGGGATATTTTATATCTAGCCATGAGCAGTTGTCTTGGAGGGCGATGTCATTTAATGTTTTGCTTTGGGATAGACTTCACCACTGACCTGTATACCTATGTGTAGGTTAAATTCTAGAGGCATAGCACCTAAATCATAAAAAGCAAAATAAGTTCCTGAACTGTCCTTGTGCCTAATACACATTGGCACACATTTACAAATGCTGTCTAATGCAGTAGTCATCAGTCAAACCAGAAAAATGTACCAAATTAATAGCGGTGGCGTTCCCTGTTACAAATTTGGTTCATTTTGCCCGTAGATAGATAATTTAGCTTACTTTAAACCATTAATTTAAAACAAATAATTGTCATATGTCAATAATAAATCTGTCACATTCTTTGACTCACTAAATCACATCTCTTTCTCTCTACACCAGTATGGTGCGGCAGCACATGTCTGTTCTTTTTGGTGAAAATCAATTTTATAATTGCCAAAAAGAAGGCCCAGTTTACGCCTTCCCAAATGATAAATGTCGGCCATTTTCATCATCAATTTTATGCCCGTCCAATGCACGTGTGAATATAATTTTTTTCAAGTTTACCAGCAAATATCTTTTTTTCCCCACAGGGTCTCACTGGTCGCCCTGGTGATGCCGGTCCTCAAGGAAAAGTTGGTGCAACGGTAAGTTTATTTAATATTATATTTTCTGTTATGATTTATTTATGCCTGTGTAATCCATTTTGGGTGTGTTAAAAATCACATACAATGTTGGGATCATCGATACGATCCCATAGACGAAGCTTAAAGTAGTAATAAACTAAACGGTATTTATATTATGGTACAAAAATAAAGACTTGTTTTTATCACTTTTAGGGTGCTTCTGGTGAAGATGGTCGTCCTGGACCTCCTGGACCTCAGGGTGCCCGTGGTCAGCCTGGCGTTATGGGGTTCCCAGGACCTAAGGGTGCCAATGTAAGACTATTTGCCTGCTGTTACCTGCCAATTTTCCATCCTGTAATATTCATAAAATGTATATCTCGCTCCTCCTTAAAAAGTTGTGATGGAAACTGTATCTTGAAGAATTGCTAGTTATCAATCTTTTCATAGTGGATTGATTTTCAGATTTTGTACCATAGTCTTATAAGGAAAAATATGGAGAAATAGTCAAAAAAATATATAAAATAGGGCTCATGAGAAGATTTAGGCCCTAAAATCCTTATCTGTATGTTATGTGAAATTCCCAGGTAGTTCCCCTCTCCACAATTACAGCATATGAAGGAAAATTGCCAGATGGTAATGCTGGCTAAAATGGCATGAGCCAATACTGACAATAACGTTCATTAAGGTTTTCTCCCACAACGTCTTTTCAGCTCCATTATGGATACAGATCCAGAATAATATCATAGAACATAGTTACATATATGTTAGATTCCCCCAATACTATATATTCTTCAAAATTATCTGGCATATATTTATATATACACGGTATATACTGTACTTCCATACAAGTTTTAGAACAAATGTCTTTGGCGACCCATTGCATGATTATATTATACTGACTTGCTTTCACAATATACAGTTATTCATTAACTATAACACTTTTTTCATTCATTTTAGGGTGAAGCTGGCAAGCCTGGTGAGAAAGGATTGGTCGGTGCTCCCGGTCTAAGAGTAAGCATTTTACCTTGCATGTCATACACTTTAAAACACAATGTTTCTTTATTCCTAGAATTCGATTCATTTATATTCACTATATAGAACCACAGACTATTTTTCCTTTACTAGATAAGGTGTACTGTATACCCCCCTATCTGTAGCTTGAAATAGAGCCGTTAAGGAAAAAAGAATACATACAAAATTAAATCCAAAATTGTTTAAAGGGAGTCTGTCAGCTCTAAAATCCTTCTCAAAGTTATCCTTGTGGGAATCCTGCATTAGGAGGAGGCATAAATTTTGTTTCAAGATCCGCTGGATAGTTTTTGAGAACATATTCTTTATGTTTATATGCAAATTAGATGTTCAGCTCCTTGTGGGCAGGGCCACACTGCACAGACCACTCCCATAGTCAGTTTATGTTGGTGTAAGGTTGTCCTGGAGCTTCTGACCCTACACATGATGCTCTGAGCATCTCATTTGTAGTTTTCTCTAAAAAAAAAAAACTACCCAGTGGATTTTGATACTTAAAGGCATATCTCTTTCCAGCACGAGATCTTCTACAAGGACCTGTGATTACTTTGATATGGATTTGAAGCAATATCTGTATACATGCTAGTACAAACTGTATACATAATAATTTGCTGCAGCCTTTGCACATTATCCAAGCAGTTTCCTCCTGTTTGGACAAAATGTTTGTACACCAGCCAATGGCGATAGATAAATGTTTGAGCCAATTGCTGGTTATTTAATTGTCTGTTTAGACAGGCAAACCACACTTCCCAAGAGCACAGAACGATCAGTAGAAGATCTTTCTTTGTGCTTAAAACATCATGTTATCGTCAGCTCGTTACTTGTTACAGAGCAATGTGCTGCTGAGAACAATTTTTTTTAAACAAACTACCAAAACTTTCTTCCTGATTTTTCAGATCTAGCTGCCACTTGAATTGTCCGCAGTAGAGTTGCATTCTAGGCCCTGAGACCCCCAACAATCACACAATAGACTTTTGGTCAGACATGAGCTATGCATTCCTGTCTGCTGAGCTGCGCACTTCATGGGAGTCTATTGTGCGATTCATGAGGGTCCCATGACCTGGACCCCCACTGATCAGCAAGAAATTCAAGACACAGCAAAATAAGAAAACTCAGGAAGAAAGTTTGGTTGCTCTTTAAAGGGAATTTGTCAGCAGGTTTTTGCTATGTAATATGAAGACAACATGAGGCAGGGTTTAAAACACAGATTTCAGGAATGTCTCTCTTAACAAACTCCAAGGTTTTGTTTGCTTACAGTGATTGTTTTAGCACCAGTAGCTTTTCATTGCTGGACACAGCAGCACATGTATTCTAGCCTGACATGTCCCCTCCTGTGATAGGTATCTCACTGTCTATGGACTTTGTACATGGAGAACCTGATGTGGGCGGGGTTAGCTTCCTCAGCTCTGCTCCATGCTAAAGCTAAAAACTGATTGTGTCAGAACGGCTGCAGCCAGTAATCTAAGTCATACATTGTTGGATTCAGCTTCTCTTTGTTTATATCAGGCTGCTCTCAGATGAGGTAGCGAAAACCGGCCGACAGATACCCTTTTAAATAGCTTAAAATATCTGACAAACGAGTGTGATAACTGGTGGTTATATTTGTGGCTGACATTAATATGTGGTTACTAATAGGCAAATATCTGGTACTATGAAACTAAAACTAGCCACATGGTAGTTCTGGCCGCAAAAGTATTTTTCTACCTATTAAATAGTATTAGCTCATATAGTAGTGTCATTCTTTTGATCCTTAACTTCCCTCACCTCCTTCTGTTCCTTTATCCTGATTCTTTTCTCCCCATCCTTTTCTAAGTCTCTCTCTATCCATCTGCCTTTTTCCTTCACTCTCTGCTCACTTTCTCTCTTTGGTTATCTCTGGATCTGCCCCTTTATCTGTTCTCCATTTTCCTCCCCCCCCCTCTGGCTCCTGGAAGGAGATTAAAAGCTGACTTTGGTGAGGTGGGAAGAACCCGAAGAGGCATGGTTAATACACACTGGAGAGGAGCGGAGCCAGGCAGGTTTCCTCTCCTCACTCACTTACTAGTGAGGAACAGTTGATACCTCCCTTGCGATGCTGTAGACAGGCGGAGCCCGTGTTTAAGCTCCCTTTCACTTATTAGACTGGACATGCCGTCCTCTCACATGCAGCCCTTGGTGGACAGCTTTTAGTGAACTTAGACAGCTATGACTTTCATAGTGCATAAAACTCTACATTGCGTTCTGTACCATTATAATCTTGTTATTATGTATCGTTAAACCCCCTCACATTTGTATATAGCTTAGTATATCTAATTATATTTAAATACAGATACAAAAATTTAAAACTGATAAAACAATATCTCTCTGTTTTAGGGTCTGCCCGGAAAAGATGGTGAAACTGGTTCTCAAGGTCCAAATGGTCCAGCTGTAAGTAGTAAAGATTTATGTCTGCTTTGTTTTCAAACACATATAATTTGCTGTAGACCCTGGGTTCTCAACCTGTGGTACTGTACCGCATGTCTACAGGGTGTGCATACTGTACTCATGCTGTGTTTTTAATACGGACAACAGTGCAAATTATAGCTTTGAGGGGACATTGGTGTAATATTTTTGAAAGGGCAGACTTGGCTTAGAAACACTGGAGAAGATTTAATAACTTTGCCCTATAGTTAGACAGTGGTACCTTAGAGTAGACAGTCTGGAATTGTGCTGGATATATCAATATATCTCAGTGGACGATAAATTTAGCGCATCTTTGGACACTCCTCAATTAGCTTACTTTGTGACTCTGTCTTGAGTCTACATTTTTATTATAATTTGGCTCTCACCTTTACAGTAAATCCACACCTCTTCTTCATGAAGCCAGACCCATTTCAATATTTCAATTTTTATATATATATATATATATATATATATATATATTTTTTTTTTTTTTTTAAACACATAAATAGGCCTAAAACTTGTAGCATTTCATCCCTTGACACAGTCACATTAGTGAGTTTATTGTTCTAAACTATGAGATATACTGTAGTAAGAAGTCTGCTGAAGTGATCTAGCATTACATTTGCACTTGCTCATTGCTAAGTATCACTCACTTGATCCATTGGTCAAATTAATGTAGCTTCATAGCTTCATATCACCATTGTCCAGTAGTTTTATTGTGAGCACTGGAATAACATTTGTATAAATAGAAAAGGATTAACCAGCTCACCCCAGCTAGGCATTCCAGGAGGCACAGATCTGCAAGGAACCACTTGTAGAAATGAAGAGAGGAGATGGATGTGCGAAACGCGTAGCTGTGTCTACACTCTTGATGGAATCTATGAATATTTGTTAATCCAATAAAGTTTTTGCAAGCTTAGAAGCTGGATCATTTCCTCTCTTCATAACATTTGTGTCCATCATTTTTATAACTTCACAACTATATGTTAAAATTGCATGACATGAATTCAGAATCCTCATGCTTGATATGTAGGGAGCAATTTGCCTTTATATCAAAATGCAAGTTCTAGTGAATAGATACTATAATATTAAGTCAGTCTACAGATAATATTCCTGTGACCTGTTGTACCTAAGAATGCATTCCGAGGTTGCTAGTCTATGACCAGATTAATAAGTCAATTACTGCCTATATTGCCTGCATATTGCTGACTTATTTTATGCCTTAAATTTATTTCTCAGGATACTAATATTGTTTCTTTTACAGGGACCTGCTGGTGAGAGAGGTGAACAAGGTGCTCCTGGCCCATCTGGCTTCCAGGTATGGTAGTCCAATATGGCATTGTCTGTGCTGTAATAGTAATATTTGTTCCTCTGTAGATATTTCATTGTGTAATGCAATGCTAAAATATTATTTATTTCTCTTGCTTACCAGGGTCTTCCAGGTCCCCCAGGTCCTCCTGGTGAGGGTGGCAAACCAGGTGATCAGGTGAGCAAAATGTATATTTCTGAAGCCATCCATTTATTGCTTTACAGAAGTGTATTATAGTTGCAAACTGATAAAGCCATAGTCGAAACAAAGTACAAAACAACAAAGTAAAGATGATGACGTAAAAAAAAAGCTGTTAAGACACAGCTAATAAGCTGGTATTATAAGAATCAAGTCAAAGTGAATACAATTATCTTGTATTCCAGAATATCATTAGCTGGTCCTTTCCTTATGTGTCATTATTTTTGTACTGTGTTTGTCTTATGAATTCATATGAGATCAAAGTAAGACAGTAGCACATCCAATATCAATATCATAACAATATTCATCAATACGGGTCAACATGTTTTTTATATATTTTGACAAGGTTTTGTCAAGCATAACTGAGGCAGATATAGTCACATTACTTAATGTTTTGGTCAAAATAGTCCAATGAACTAAGTACAATAGTTTTCTCAGCTAAAATAAAGGGATTTATTCAATTTCTAACAATTTATGCAGCTTCATTTTATGCTCAGTCGCTATTTTCACTGTGCCGAATTATTGCATAAATATGAAGAGAATGGGGATTCTATCGCCACCTATTGGATATAGCAATTCTAAAAGTCAATGTTCACTCTTTAAAGAGCTTTGTCACAAGACTTAGCATAAGAAGCCAAATCTGAATCTCCAGAGAGGTATTTCAGGGTTTTTTCTACTCATCAGTGCAAAGCAGGAGAACTGGTTGGTTGGGTGACAAGCCCCTGATAAGGGGTAAAAGGAGTAGTTTGTCTTTGCGTAGAGCACCAAGGAAATTATATCTTAACATTAAAAAAACTTATCACTTTATTTCTCCTTTTTTAGGGTGTTCCAGGAGAAGGTGGTGCCCCAGGTCTTGTTGGTCCCAGAGTAAGTAATGACGCAAACTCTCTACTTCATTCTACTTCAGAATATTATGTGATTTAGAAATAAACATATGCATACATCTACATTAACTCTATAAATCTACAGGTAAAAATACATGGATACTTTTAAAATGCATATTTCTATAACTATTTACAAAAACTTACAATAATACCAAATAAATGAAAAATATACCATAAAGATGATCCACTTATAGTTCTTGCACTTTAACGTAATTTAAAATTATTGTCAATCAATTGATCATTTTTACCACTTTACTTTAGGGTGAACGTGGTTTCCCCGGAGAACGTGGCTCCTCAGGTCCTCAAGGTCTCCAAGGTCCTCGTGGTATTCCTGGTACTCCTGGTACTGATGGTCCTAAGGTAGGATAAATTTAAAATATACATCCATATTTCTAGAGATAGCAGTATACATGGCCTAACAACATATTTGAACTTTTTGGTTATGTGTCATGTATATGCCTTGTAGGGTGCTAGTGGTCCAACTGGTCCAAATGGTGCTCAAGGTCCACCTGGTCTTCAAGGTATGCCTGGTGAAAGAGGAGCATCTGGTATTTCAGGACCTAAAGGTGACAGAGTAAGTGAAGAAGTTATTTAATTTTCCACTCCCATGTAGCTTTTTGGATTATATTTAACTAACATAATTTACGAATAGCCAAATTTATGATGTTGCAATTGACTGAAAAGTTTTCTGAACCGATCATAAACTAATAGTCTTCTCATATATGAACATACATTTGCATAACATTATCAGGCCGTCATTCCAAGCTCTTTGTGAAATGCATAATTTCTAGATCTAACACTGATTACCATATCTGATTAGATAACAGAGCAAATATTCTTAACATATTCATAATTATTTTTTCTTTTCAAATAGGGTGACACTGGTGAAAAGGGTCCAGAAGGCGCTTCCGGAAAAGATGGTTCTAGAGTATGTATAAAATATCTCTACAGTCTATGATAAAAATCCTGTCTAAGCCAACATTGTCTTATGTATAAATACTGTAAAGGGCATGGGACTATATCAGGCTCATGTGCTGTGGTTGAGCAATGTTTAGTCAAAGAACGATCTACATTTCTAAACTGTAGAAGGCAGCATAATTAAGACTTACTTGTCCAATGGTAAGGCCATTTTTAGTAAGTATAGGGTTCAGTGGTTAGATAACTGAGTGGAGAGGGTTCGTTGTCTACAGCCATGTATAGTACAGCTCAACTGAACTTTTATAACTCATTTCTTGATACATGTAGACTCTTATGTCTATATTAAGTGTAAAATAATGATAACATTACCGCAAAAGCAGTAGTATCATTATACCACATTGGAAGGTTCATTATTCGAGACGGTATAGGAAGAAGGACTGGAACTTTCCAAATACAACCATTCCAGCCATTCTAATTTTGATTTCTTTGCAGGGTTTGACTGGTCCAATTGGTCCACCTGGTCCTTCTGGTCCTAATGGTGAGAAGGTATGTACCATTTTATCTGTACGATAGCTATATTTCTTTTTTCAGACTGTTCCACCAACAACTCAACAATATTGAATATCCCACACTGATGGAAAACATTGGAGAAATATTGCTAAGTATGAAGTCTTATTCGTGGTGCGTTAGAGATCATTTGCACAAATTAGAAAACAAATTCCTTAAGTTGTTGCTCATTGTGTGCAATGCCTTTGTTAGAAATAATAAATGACCAAAGGGTCATAAATGATAAAATAACCAAAGGATGTCCCATTTCTGGAAACTCTACCAATTAGTTGGAAGCTTTGGAGGAATTCATAGCAAATTCAATTTCCCTTTAGCACCATCTTAGGGCAAAAAGTTTGCAATCAGAAAAAATATATAAAAATTGTAGAGTTGAAAATTCATGTTATTTAGTTGCCTACAGGAGACTATATCCTCAGATATATATGTAAGAACTTTATATAGACAACCTAAGATCTTCTACGGAATAGGTGTAAAAACGCTGCGGAATCGGCACAAAGAATTGACATGCTATGGAAAATAAACCGCTGCATTTCTGCATGGAATTTTTCGCAGCATGTGCACAGCGGTTTTTGTTTTCCATAGGATTACATGGTACTGTACATCCCCTGGAAAACTGCAGAGCTAAATCCGCTGCGAATCCGCACACAAATCCGCAACGTGTCCTTACGGCCATCAGACTCTTCTATGAAACAGAAATGATGAAACATAAATTTTTGTTGTAGATTTTGTGGGCTGAGGAAATGAATTGGTGTTCCTTTATCTCTTATAGGGAGAATCTGGTCCTCCAGGCGCAGTTGGTATCGTTGGCGCCCGTGGTGCTCCTGTAAGTACATTTTGCTTTTTGAATATTTTATTATTAGTATTCTGGTGCTTTTGGTAAAGAAAGGGAAGTATCACCAGTTGATAGACTAAACAAAACATCAGCCTCCACTTATTCCACTATATTAAGTTTTAATTCTAGATTAGTGCCAGATCGAATTTTAATTGTTAACAATTACAAGTATTAAAAGCAGGTTAACAATAAAGTTTTTGGGTTTTTGTTATATCAACCTTAATCTATGAATTATGGCAGCTTCTAACTTGATTTTCTCTTCTCTAGGGTGATCGTGGTGAAACTGGTCCACCTGGCCCTGCTGGTTTTGCTGGTCCACCTGTAAGTATAATGCCATTTAATACATTATCTCCTTATTGACCAGGGATATTTCTGTTTTTGCTTTTCCCTTCGCTCCCCTTCTTCCCAGAGCCATAACTTTTTCCATCAATATGGCCATGAGAGGGCTTGTTTTTTTCAGGATGAGTTTTACTTTTGAACAATGCCATTTTGTCATATCATGTTCTGGGAACCGTGAAAAAAATTGTAAGTGCGGTGAAATTGCAAAAAAAAAGTGCAATTCCACAATTGTTTTTTTTTTTTTTTTACCTTGTTTACTAGATGCTAAAACTGACCTGCCATTATGATTCTCCAGGTCATTACGAGTTTGTTGATACCAAACATGTATAGGTTCTTTTTTATTTATGTAGTAAAAAAAAATCTAAAGTTTGTACAAAAAAAGGCGCCATTTTCTGAGACCCGTAGTGTCTCCATTTTTCAGGATCTTGGTCTGGGTGAGGGCTTATTTTTTGCGCGTTGAGCTGGCGTTTTTATTGATACCATTTATGGGATAGATACAATGTTTTGATCGCCTGTTATTGCATTTTATTGCAATGTTGCAGTGACCAAGGAAACGTAATTCTGGCATTTTGATTTTCTTTCGCATTACACAGTTTACCATTCAGATTAATTCTTTTTAAATATTGATAGAGCGGACGTTTCTAAATGCGGCGATACCAAAAATGTGTTTTTTTATTGTTTTATTTTGAATAGGGAAAAAGTTAGTGATTTGAACTTTGATATTTTTTAAATATTTTTGAAAACTTTTTTTTTTACACATGCTTCAATAATCTCCATGGGAGACTAAAAACTGTTATCATCTGATCGCTTGTGTTACATATAAAATGCTCATCTGCTATGAACACCGGCAACTGCCAACTCATCGGCGCCCCACGATCATGTGACAGCTAAGACATGCATTCGGTTTGTGCAAGTTAAGCGTTTAACTAGTTTACAGCGGCGGGTGGATTGCAATTCCACCTGCAGCTGTTAGGGGCACATAATAGCTGATCAGATCAGCTGTCATGTGCCGAAAAAAAGGTGTGGGATCAATGTTGGAGCCCGTATCAAAGAGGGGGCGGTGACCTATGACGTACATATAACGTCATAGGGCGTTAAGGGGTTAAATGCTGTACAGAATAAATGATAACTTCATCTATTAACTAGAAATTGTATTGCAATAAACATTAAGGAGGGCATCAAATCAATATCTTTACTTACGTTGATGCTGCAGTTTCTTAGAATAGTTTAAGTGGGATTTATGAATATAACCATTAGTACATTCACATGGGTAAGGAGGAGAAAAAGTGCATTGATCAAGGCTCTCAATACCCTTGACAATGCCATTGAAACGTTCGGTTAGAGATTCAACATTCTTTCTTCTTGGGATCCACTCATGGAACTCATATTTGTAAGGGTTACTTACTGATTTAAAGAGAATAACAGGAATTTTAATTCCTTTATTTTTTGTCTTCCTAGAATCTGTTCATCTGTTCTGAGATGTTTTCTCCTTTGCCTTATAGGGTGCTGATGGTCAAGCTGGTATCAAGGGTGAGCAGGGAGAATCTGGTCAGAAAGGTGACGCTGGTGCTCCTGGTCCACAAGGCCCATCTGGCGCTCCGGGTCCACAGGTTTGCGCTTTATTTCTAAAATTAATAACTAGTAAAATCTAAAAACTAAATACAGTAATATAAACATCACAAGACGCACACCAAGGACATATTGTACCTGTAAATGCTTCCATTTTAGTAGTAGGTATTTAGAACAATCACCATCTCATAACTTGAACTCGGCAGTCTCTCAAGTCAGTCTCTATAAGAGGCTGCTGAGTTTGGATCAGAAGACCCATTCCCAGTCTGTGCTTTGCGGTCTGTGCATCACAGATGGTTGAAACCAGACTAAATTGTATATTCCTACACTAATTCTCTGGTCTAGTAAGCATACAAGATGGAAGATTATTGTTTGCAGCAAAATGTCACATCAAATATGTAAAATGTTCATTGTGATTTTGTTATTCTAGGGTCCAACTGGTGTTAATGGTCCTAAAGGAGCTCGTGGTGCCCAAGGTCCAGCTGTAAGTATATTATTTTTTTTATTGGCAGTATTAAACTACTAACTCCAGAACATATTCCTTCAAACATCTACAATAAGAAAAATAGGAATGTGTGAAGACCTTAACTCAAACGATGATACTTGGATTCGGCCTAAAAGCTATTGTCTTAATCACATGGACAGTGCAAGTGGCTGTTCTGATTGTTTCATAGCATAAATTCTACATAAGGATGGCTTTAAACCTACAATGGAAAATGAGTTAAATGCCCCAACATAATTGATCCAAATACTTAATAACTAGCTCAAAGAACTAGACAAACACTAATCATAGGGGTGTATAAAAAAAGCACCATGTTATCTCTAGGTGCTATATAGGTTCCAAAATATGCGGACAAAAGACCCACGAAAGCATATATTCATGTCACTAAATAGCTGCTGCAAGACCTGGGCCCAATCAGTAACATATAAAGTGCTGCAAATAGTGCTCCCAATAGGATCCTTACCAATGTGGGTACTCAGTAAGTCCTGTCGTCGCCCCGACGCGTGTTTCGCTTTCTCGTTGTAGGTTTGCAGTATTTAGGAGTTGCCCCTCCCATTTTCACATTACCTCTTGTGATTAGGTGATCATTTTGGTATGATATCCTTTGCTAAATATAAGGATGGCTTTAGTGCAGAAACATTTTCATTGGTCAATGTAGCAACTAAAAACGTGTGGCTGTGATCTGATAAAACCTCATGCACTAAGGTATTCTTCTGTGGATTTTCTGTTGGAAAATCCACTCACAAACTCAGGTTCCTCCGTGCGCACCATATTTTTACTTTACAGTCACTGGAATGTAGAGGCAGAGACTTCGATTCCAGTGATCTGTCTTTCACTGGGCTGCATGCTGTAGTTAGGATAAAATCACTCTTTTATCAACATGAAATTGTCACTGGAGCACTAGTAAACCTGCTGACAGGTAATTCTCCATATTCATGAACTCTATATAACCCAGCCCCCAGCACTGATTGTGTATACCATACATAGGCAGAATGTTGCCAAACAGCTGCCAATCAGTGATGTGGGTGGAGTTATACACAGCTCAACATTCAGAGAACTGCCAGATTTGTAACAGAAAAAAACTGATTCTATAAAAACTACAGCAAGCAGTTAAGAAAGTGATACATCTCTGGAATCAGGGTCTCTGCCCCTACATTATGCTGCCATCAGATGTGGTAGGAAAAACCTGGTGACAAATACCCTTTAAGGCCCTTTCACATGGCACAGTGTTCAGCACAATGATTGTTCGTACAAATGAGATAGCTTGCATGATTTCTCCCAATCACAGTGTGAAACTGTTCAGGAATCAAATGACAAGCGTCAAAAAGTAATTGATTGCTTATTTTATGATAAGAAAGAATATCATTGGTCGTCGGTGCTTTGTGTCTTTTATACAGGACATGTGCTACTGACATTAATTAAAGTGAAGGATGACAAATAATTACATTAATGCTGATTTCTATGAATCTTTCATCTCTATTGCAGTTATCTGTGGGCAGCTCTATAGGGAGGTTTACTGGGCGGCAAAAAAGATTAAAAATGTCTTTAATGTAATGTATTGCATGATCAGTTGACAAAATAATACGCTGCCTCTTTAAGAAAATTGGCACATACCAAACAAGCCATTATCACTTACTCTTGATAACGAGCCTTCGTTTCGTTAATGTTTCTTGCTCTATTGCTTTATATTGTTGTAAGCAGAGAAAAAAGGTCACATATGAATTTAGACCATCATGGCTGCATAATGATAAAGGTGATACAAGACACAAATTTATCAATTCATACAAGGAGCTAGACATAACAGATATTAAGAATATATTCTTTGGGACGTGGATAATAAGTTCTCTTGAAATAGGGTAAAGTTTTCCTTTTAACTATATGGTAACTGAAATAGTGTATAGAATGGTTTTGACTAAATCATATTTTCTTCTTTTTAGGGTGCTACTGGGTTCCCTGGTGCTGCTGGCAGAGTTGGTCCACCTGGCTCAAATGTAAGAAACTTGATTTAATTTAGAATTCTTGAATAATGGAAATATTAAAATCACAAGCCTTAGATTTTTCTACCATGTACCCAGGCACAAATCATATGCTATCTGCCATATTTCCTAATAACTAAATAGTAAAACACTTATATTACACAGGGAAACCCCGGTCCCCCTGGTCCACCTGGTGGTGCTGGAAAAGATGGACCTAAGGGTGCCCGTGGTGATGGTGGTCCACCTGGCCGTGCTGGTGATCCAGGTCTTCAGGGTCCTGCTGGAGCTCCTGGTGAGAAGGGAGAGCCTGGTGAAGATGGTCCTAATGTGAGTATTCACACACACTCAGTGTGATAATAATCCAATTTTCCTTTGGAAGCAAGAGTTAGCACTTGACTGTATGTCTGAAACACTTAAGGAGGCCATAAACCAAAGCTATGGGCCAAACACTCGTTTGTCCAACAGCTATTCTTCCTGATCTTTTGATATGCATGTAGTCTTGGTTATGAGAGTGAATGTGCTTTCAGTGAGAAAAGTGAGAAGTGATCCACTGCCTTACCATAACTCGTTTGACAGTGGCTTATTGCTCATTGGGCACTGATGTTCAGCATGCCTGATCCTTCTTATGTCCTTCTTATTTTGATAGGAAAAAGTTAGGAGCTCCCTTTCACATTATTTTGTTGACCAAAAAATTAGAAGGTCTTGGTACACATTAGATGGTCAGTCAAAGCTGGTGTGTTCGACTGACATTAAAGGGGTTTTCCCATGAACACTACATTTTCATCAACAGATCTAGGAATGAAAATAACTTCCATAATTGGGTGTGCTTAAATATAATGTTCCTGTGCAAATCATATAAAGCTGTGTACTGTGTAATGGCTGTCTGACCATACAGGGACATGGACTGATCATACCACAGCTCCTGCGCAGGAGAGGAT
The DNA here is from genome assembly GCF_039654945.1 of Dendrobates tinctorius. Classification (NCBI taxonomy): domain Eukaryota; kingdom Metazoa; phylum Chordata; class Amphibia; order Anura; family Dendrobatidae; genus Dendrobates; species Dendrobates tinctorius. Next base: position 2,013,815 of record NW_027361719.1, on the reverse strand, counting down.
GCAATATAGAGGATACAGACAGGACAGCACGGGATCGCAGCTGGTTCTTTATGTGAGGAAAACATTTCCCTGTCTGTTTTTAAGCAATGTTCTACTTCAAAGAAAGAACCAGCTGTGTTCCCCTGCTGTCCTGTCTGTATACTCTTTTTGTATCCTCCCCTTGCCCAGGAGCTGTGGTATGATCAGACCATGTTCCTGTACGGTCAGACACAGCCATTACACAGTACACAGCAGAGGCACATTTATACGATTATCTCAGCACGGGAACATTTTATGTAAACACATCCAATTGTGGAAGTTATTATTATACAAAGACGTATTGATCTATTGAACATGATCTGATCATACCACAGCTCCTGGGCAGGGGAGGAAGCAAAAGAGAGTATACAGACAGGACAGCATTCTTTTTATGAGGTAAAACATTTCCCTGCCTGTTTTTAAAAAATATTTTGCCTCAAAAAAGAATAATTTGCAATCCTGTGCTGTCCTGTCTGTATGCCCTTTTTTGCTTACCTTCCCCTGCCCAGGAGCTGTGGTATGATCAGTCCATGTTCCTGTAAGGTAAGACACAGCCATTACACAGTACACAGAGGGGCACATTTATAAGATTATCTCAGCATTGGAACATTTTTTTGGACATCCAAATGTGGAAGTTATAATTATTCTAAGATCTATTGATTAAAATCAACTTTGTTAATGAGACAACCCCATTAAGGACACAATTATTTGCCTATGTTGAGTGAACAGGGGCCTCTGTGTATGTATAACATATATCCTGGAGGCTTTTACAGAGCAGATGACATATGATCATTGCAGGCGCAGTTTAATTCAGCCTCAATTTTCCTGCTTTTAGCATAAACCAAATATTAGTAGCTTTATTTAGCAGAATTAGTAGTGCCGGCTATTACTTTCTCGCTATCAGTGAGCTGCTTGTTGCTGCTGAACCAATACAGTATATACAAGAGATATTCTAACTTTAAACTTGATTCTTGTTTTCAGGGTCCTGATGGTCCTCCTGGTCCTCAAGGTTTGGCTGGACAGCGTGGTATTGTTGGTTTGCCTGGTCAGCGTGGTGAGAGAGGTTTCCCTGGTCTTCCTGGACCATCTGTAAGTTTGTACATTTACCGTAATTGTTTTTATGCAATGACCTTGTAAATACTCTTGCATGACAGTAATAATGCAAATTTCCTTTATCCTCATATTCCAAAAGTGTCTCTTTTATCATGCAATATAAAAACACTTTATACTTGAGCATTCTAGGTATATACCTGTAGCTCAAAACTTTATTTAGGGCAACTTCTACAATATAGAGAGAGTAAGACGTGTAACAAACTCACTCTACAAATGTACATACTGACCAAACAGGGGTTAAAAAAAAAATTAGCAAAATCACAATTAATGCTCAAGACTTTGTTTTAACAATATGTAGAGACATAAATCCTATAAGCAGGTACAATATGATAAAAAAACACACGTTTTTATCAGAAACATCTAAAAAAGTTCTATAGAAATAGGGAAATCATAAATACATATACAGAAATCAAAATTAGAGCTGTAATCTTGCAAAAAGAATATACATACCGTACATTTGTTGTATAAATCTGCCATAAAGTATTTTGGATAAGTCATGTATAAAAACTAACACATTTGGCATAAATAGATAGTGATAGTGTATGACTTCAATATTTCAATATCCAACCTATAATTCCCAACCTCTAAATGGATGGCCACACCCTAACGCACGTTTCGCCTTATGCTTTGTCACGGGAATCATACAGAGACAAGTATAGATGGCTTCCAAATCCAACTTATAATCACAAGTTATACATCATTTTCACTATTGTATTAAAAATGTGTCATTTCTGTATGGATTTTAAAAGAATATTATTTCTTTAAGGTGTTCGCTCACGCTAGCATATATTCTCTCATGCAAGAGAATCAGGCTGATTATGCTAATGTCACTTGGCTCAAACTCTGAGCCGAGTGTCATCTGAGTGTGATACGATTCTCTCGCCTGAGAGAATTGATCCAATCACAGGTGTTGAGAAGATGGAGAACTTAATTTCTCCATCTTCTCCATTGTCTCTGTGAGCCTACATCGGACTGCAATTAGATGACATCCGAGTGCAATCTGATGTTTCACACGCAACTGTAGACTTGTATATCTGCGCATGATCCGAATATGGGAGACACAGCATGTTGCAATTGTTTTCTCATGCCGAAACGGCATAAATAAGTGCAGATCTGAGCTGCTCCATAGGATAACATTGGGTCCAGTGCTATCCGATAAAATATCAGAGAGCACTCGGCCATGTTATACACTAGTGTGAGCGAGCTCTACCATTGCACAGAATATTACTGCTGACTTTAGCTTTCAATAATCAAGCCTTTTCATGGCTCCATTGGAGTCAAGTAAAACTCAAATTCTAACCTTAAAGGGGGTTTTACACTAAGCGATATCGCTAGTAATATCGCTAAAACGTCACTGGTTTTGTGACGTTATAGCGATATTGCTAGTGATATCGCTATGTCTGATACTTACCAGCGACCGGCTCCCCCGCTGTCCATCGCTGATCGCGCGAGAATGTCGGCTCCATTTCTCGTCGGGCGCTTCCTGCTGGGCTTCCTGCTGTGACGTCCAGCGACGCGTGGAGGCGGGCGGGAGGTCGCAGGATCGCTGTGTGTGAATGGTAAGTATCGTGCGCTGCGTCGCTGCTAGATCTTTCTGTATGAAAGCTCACTAGCGATCATTTAGCGATGCACCAGCGATCCTGACCGGGTCGGATCGCTGGTTGGATCGCTGGTGCATCGCTAAATGTAAAAGGGCCATATAGTCAGTTCTTGATCTGTAGGGGCTTGTTCACATGTTGCAGCTTTGCTGCAGATGTTCTGTCCAGATTTCCATAAAAAAATAAACACTTGATTAAAGTAGCAACGGAGATTAAAAATCTCATCCTCACAGTCTGGATCATTTCCATAAGGAAATGTATGTGTTTTAAAGTGTGCAGTCTATCAATTATTTCAGTGGATTTTCCCCACTAAATTAACATCTGGAACACATGTGGATTTGGGGGCATAATCTCCAATGCTTTTTTCTGTCATACTTGAACATGCAGTAATATATGATGATGTATCGTACTCTTGTTTTATTTTTATTTTTTTTGCATTAACATAACAAGTTTGTTAAGCTGTGCACTGACTGTCCATGACTGTATGTGATTATATTCTGAATATTCTTATGTAAATCAAATATTTTTTTTTAGGGTGAGCCTGGAAAACAAGGAGGCCCAGGAGGTGCTGGTGACCGTGGACCCCCTGGACCTGTTGGCCCACCTGGCTTGACTGGACCTTCTGGAGAGCCTGGACGTGAAGTAAGTACAACATTTAGATACATAATATTAGGTACTAACCAAATAATAGAAATCAGACATGTTATCCAAGGAGTTTCATAACCATGGAACAAATGTCTGACTTTATACATTACTGATTTATAACAAGTGGCATGCTGACCTACCCAGCAAGCACAAACTACATGGAGAAAATAAATAATCCCAGGTATACAGCCACCTGTTCTTCATCATGATATCATAGGCTGGGCTGTAACACCTTCTTAAGTTTTTCTAGAGACACCACTTAATAACACTGGGGTGGTTAATTTGAAAAGCTATATAATTGTATGGAAACATAAAACTGATCTAAAAGAAAAGAATTAAAAACTATTATTTTTCCTTAGGGTAACCCTGGATCTGATGGTCCTCCTGGCCGTGATGGTTCTGTTGGTGTAAAGGTAAGATTGATCAGTACCTACGGTAATCTCTTTTAGATTGCATCATGTGACATCACAACCACTTTAATTTGCAATTTTATTAAGTAAATATATAGTTTTACATTATAGTAATCTTGATCAGATACTATAGATACTAAACTATCTGATACATGCATACTATATTCCTATTTAACCAAATTTTGTCACATTGATTATTTTTTTTCTATCTGGTGTAAAATAATGGTAATAATGATAATCCAAGCATTGAACTTTAGCCACATTGTTAATTTTATATAATAAACACAGAAGATAATATTAGACATTAATATCCATTACATGATGATCTCCATTTCTGGTAATCCTCCACCTTTTTTTTTTATCCCTTCAGGGTGACCGTGGTGAGACCGGCCCTCTTGGCGCTCCTGGTGCCCCCGGTTCCCCTGGTGCTCCTGGCCCTGTTGGCCCAACTGGAAAACAAGGAGACAGAGGAGAATCTGTAAGTATCTTATTCATTTGGCAGGAATTGACATAGGATTTTTTGCCTAAACAATGACCTGGAAAATTGATTGTGTTAATTGTTGCCAGTGGGTGCAACGTATTAGACGGCCAGAGAACAGTCAATTAGTAAATCTAATGTGTTAGAAGCAGAAAAATTGGGCAAGCATAAGGATGTGAGCCCATGAGAATCTACACCTCTGGTCTGATCTTACAAAAGAGGTACCGTAGCACAAATTGGTAGAAAAGTGTCTGCACATAGAGCACCTTGCAGAATATGGGGCTGTTTAGCCGCAGACAAGTGAAGAGCACTCATGCTATTCTTGTCTATTGACAAAGGTGCCTACAATGAGCAAGTGAGCATCGGAAATGTACCAAGGTGCCCTGCTTTGATGGGTCATGTCTTCCTGTACATCACCTGGTCGGCCTAATGTTTGTGCATCACTTGCCTCGAGAAGAGATGGCAACAAATTGCTCAATAAGAAGAAGAATGTATAGCTGGGAAACCTTTGGGCCTTCCCTTTTTGCGGATGTCACATTGACACTGACCATCCATCTAAACATTCTACAGACCACGTTCAGGAATGGATTAAGGAACATGATTTGACCTCCAAGGCCAAGATTTTGATTTGGCCACTAAATTTCCAAGACGTCTTTCTGATCAAGCATTTGTGGGATGTGCTGGTCATAAGCTGTGTATAAACTACTTAATGGTTTTTACAATATACCAGTCAATGATTCGCGAGAGAGTATTTTTACATAAATTTACAGATTATTTAACGCATCTTACAGTCATACTGTACTTTTTTATTGTAAAGTGGTCATGCCTCTCACTCTAAATTAATAATTGTACCTACTACTATAATTATGGCCACTTAACCACACTACCACCCTCGGAATTTTGTATGGAGAAATTTTATGAATAATGACTAGCAACAATGATGAGTAACATAAAAATGCACATTGCTATTTTGCCCCCTTTTTCTGTTTTCCCTAGATGTCTGCAACAATAGGTATACTCATTGTTTGTAAAATTATCCGTATCCTTCTTAACAAATGACATTAAGTGAACCAAAACTACATAACAGCATCTTATAACAATATATTTACCAGTTTGTTTGTTTTTTCTCTTTCAGGGTTCTCAAGGTCCTTTGGGTCCATCTGGTCCTGCTGGAGCTCGTGGTCTGCCTGTAAGTACAGTTATTTACAAGTATTAATGTCACAATAATGCTATAAAATAACTAATATCCATGGTGACAGAAAAAATTAGGCCGCGTTCACACATTCAGGTTTTTCATCCAGTCTTTAAAGCTAAGAGCCAGAAATGGATTCAGGAGAAAGAGAAGTCTCAGTCTTTTCTTTCCAGGTGTCTTCCACTTATGATTCGTTTCTTGTTCTTACTTCAAAAACTGCATGAAAAAAAATGAAAATTGGAAACCTAGCCTTAAAGTGACGTTGGGTGTTTATCAAGACAATTCTAATATACTTTGCTAATATAACGCCATCACATTCCACAGCACTTTACAGACATCATCACTGTCCCCATTGGGGCTCACAAGCTAGATTCCCTATCGGTATTTCTTTGGCGTGTGGGAGAAAACCGGAGAACCTGAAAGAATTCCACGGAAACATACAGGCATATACACTCACTGGCCACTTTATTAGGTACACCATGCTAGTAACGGGTTGGACCCCCTTTTGCCTTCAGAACTGCCTCAATTCTTCGTGGCAGAGATTCAACAAGGTGCTGGAAGCATTCCTCAGAGATTTTGGACCATATTGACATGATGGCATCACACAGTTGGCGCAGATTTGTCGGCTGCACATCCCTGATGCGAATCTCCCGTTCCACCACATCCCAAAGATGCTCTATTGGATTGAGATCTGGTGACTGAGGAGGCCATTTGAGTACAGTGAACTCATTGTCATGTTCAAAAAACCAATCTGAGATGATTCGAGCTTTATGACATGGCGCATTATCCTGCTGAAAGTAGCCATCAGATGCCTGTTCTTAGCTGAGAGGAGTGGTACCCAGTGTGGTCTTCTGCTGCTGTAGCCCATCTGCCTCAAAGTTCGACGCACTGTGCGTTCAGAGATGCTCTTCTGCCTACCTTGGTTGTAACGGGTGGCAATTTGAGTCACTGTTGCCTTTCTATCAGCTCGAACCAATATGCCCATTCTCCTCTGACCTCTGGCATCAACATGGCATTTCCGGCCACAGAACTGCCGCTCACTGGATTTTTTTTCTTTTTCGGACCATTCTCTGTAAACCCTAGAGATGGTTGTGCGTGAAAATCCCAGTAGATCAGCAGTTTCTGAAATACTCAGACCAGCCCTTCTGGCACCAACAATCATGCCACGTTCAAAGGCACTCAAATCACCTTTCTTCCCCATACTGATGCTCGGTTTGAACTCCAGGAGATTGTCTTGACCATGTCTACATGCCTAAATGCACTGAGTTGCCGCCATGTGATTGGCTGATTAGAAATTAAGTCTTAACACACGTTGGACAGGTGTACCTAATAAAGTGGCCAGTGAGTGTAGACTCCATGCAAATGCAGTTTAGAGAATTTCTAGTGGGGTCCATACCTTACATGGGTGCCTCAATTTATTTCAATATTGTTAACATAAAAAGGTTTCCGTGTCATGGAAATACATTAGAGATGGCATCAAATGTAAAATCTTTGGTGTGAATGTAAAAATTTATCAGGTCATACACATTTTATTTATAACTTGTTAACACTCATCTCTATTTTAGGGTCCTCAAGGTCCTCGTGGTGACAAGGGTGAGGGTGGTGAAGCTGGAGAGAGAGGACAAAAGGGACACAGAGGATTCACTGGTCTTCAGGGTCTTCCCGGACCTCCAGTAAGTAGAACTGGAAAAGAATATTTACGATACATGTTAGTGGTGCCTATAGCACGGCTGATATAAACTAGAATATCAATCTAGTATTTAACGTGCTGGAGAAATATGGTCTGTCCTCCCTGATGTATGGTATTGTGTGCCAGGCTGCTATAATAACCCTAGTGCTGGTACATACAGTGGGTACGGAAAGTATTCAGACCCCTTTACATTTTTCATTCTTTGTTTCATTGCAGCCATTTGGTAAATTAAATTTATTTATTTTTTCATAAATGTACACTCTGCACCCCATCTTGACGGAAAAAAACAGAAATGTAGAATTTTTTGCCAATTTATTAAAAAAGAAAAACTGAAATATCACATGGTCATAAATATTCATATCCTTTGCTCAGTATTGAGTAGAAGCACCCTTTTGTGCTAGTACAGCCAGGAGTCTTCTTGGGAATGATGTCACAAGTTTTTCACACCTGGATTTGGGGATCCTCTGCCATTCTTCTTTGCAGGCAGATCCTCTCCAGTTCCGTCAGGTTGGATGGTGAACGTTGGTGGACAGCCATTTTCAGGTCTCTCCAGATATGCTCAATTGGGTTTAGGTCAGGGATCTGGCTGGGCCAGTAAAGAATGGTCACAAAATTGTTCTGAAGCCACTCCTTTGTTATTTTAGCTGTGTGCTTAGGGTCAGTGTCTTGTTGGGAGGTGAACCTTTGGCCAAGTCTGAGATCCAGAGCATTCTGGAAGAGGTTTTCCTCCAGGATATCTCTGTACTTGGCCGCACTCATGTTTCCTTCAATTGCAACCAGTCGTCCTGTCCCTGCAGCTGAAAAACACCCCCATAGCATGATGCCACCACCATGTTTCACCATTGGGATTGTATTGGGCAGGTGATGAGCAATTTCTACATTTCTGGGTTTTTTTCAGTCACTGTAGTTGATATCACTGTTCTATAGAGTAGATTCACTGATGTTTGTCTTGTGCTACATACAATTTTGTCAAATGCTCTATGGCAACAGACTACAAACCATCCAGTTATGTAAGCTGACCATTTCCATGTTGACAATTCCATGTTGTCAAAATTATAGATTAAAATAAAGTTTAGGTATTGGCAACCTTACACACTAAAGCACCACAGCCAATACTTAAAGGCTATTGAGTTACTGTGTTAATCAATCTCTAGCTTATTTTACATATAGATGATGAATGCCATTGGAATTTCTTGAATTAAATCACAAGTATTACCATCATACATAGGGCTCGCAATATAAGTGCCATATATTTTATTTATTATTTTACTTTTAGGGTACTGCTGGTGATCAAGGTGCTACTGGTCCTGGCGGTCCTTCTGGTCCAAGAGTAAGTTTTGAATATATCCGAAAACAAAATAATATTAGCTAAAAGGTCATATTGCTAAATATCACTAATATATCTTATTTTAATCTATTTAGGGTCCTCCCGGCCCTGTTGGTCCTTCTGGAAAAGACGGTTCTAATGGTCTGCCTGGTCCAATTGGTCCACCTGGTCCCCGTGGTCGTGGTGGTGAAACTGGCCCTGCTGTAAGTATAGACAATGTGATCTTTACGTGAATCATTTACAATAATTAAGTATAGTTTGATAGTGACAAAAAATTCCTCTTTTCTGGTTATGTTAATAGGGTCCTCCTGGTCAACCTGGTCCACCTGGTCCTCCTGGTCCCCCTGGCCCTGGCATTGACATGTCTGCATTTGCTGGACTATCTCAACCTGAGAAAGGACCTGATCCTCTCCGTTACATGCGTGCTGACCAGGCCTCTAGTAATCTTCGCCAGCATGATGTTGAGGTTGATGCCACTCTTAAATCACTGAACAACCAAATCGAGAGCATTCGTAGCCCAGATGGTAACAAGAAGAACCCAGCTCGTACTTGCCGTGACCTGAAACTGTGCCATCCTGACTGGAAGAGTGGTATGTATAAAGCAATCATAAAAATGGATCTTTGTCTTCTTGAATTTCCATATAATCATTCCATTCTCAAATTCAAAAACACTTTCTGAAAAAATAGAAGAGGTTGTCCAGGCCTTCTATATTGATGAACCATTCCTAGGATAAGTCAATAATATCAGATTGACTGGGGTTCAACACTCAGAAACCCCACTAAATCAGCTGTTTGCAACCTCCACTATGGCCAGATGTATACAATATACAAAACCGGAATAGCACTACATCTCAGGCTCAATTACAGGACTTGGGTACTGCAGCTCAGCTCCCATTCACTTCAATAAGAGCTGAACTGCAGTGCCTGAGACTAGTCATTACACATTGGACAGCTCTGTACACTGAAATTGATGACTTTTTCTAAGGATATTGTTGGCAGAGGATTATTCAGGACACTCTGCAAGCATGTGACAACAGAGCTTTATTATTCAGGAACAATATATGATAAGCTTAATAGATCAGGAATAAATCATTTGTGTGTCTCTATCTGTGCAGCATCTACAGCAGGCTGCTTCTCTCATACACAGACACAGGAAAACAGGAAATACAGTCACATGCTCTCCCTGTGTGAGCCTCTGGGAGTTTTTTATTTGTTCTAACTTTATAAACAGCACACAAATCTAGCAACTGAACAGTCATAGACAGGAATGGAGTTGTTGCACCAAACATATTCCAACAGATATACAGTGAATCATGATCAACCCCTTTAAATTAAGAAAATAGTATATTAGAGGTTATTTAATTTAATTCATGGAAAGATATAAAGTGCTTTTTCCACAGTACCGGATACATTGTATGTGCAGCCTTGTGTAGACACCCATTTTACCTATATGATAAATTCAGTCTGTATTTTAGCTTAGGTTTTTAGATCAGGATTGTAGAATTTCATGTAAAAAAAAAATAATGTTGACATAATGGGACACCTAAAGCAGAAAAGTGAAGACTCTCTTTTAAATATCACGATCATTCTTTGCAGGTGACTACTGGATTGATCCCAACCAGGGTTGCACTGTGGATGCCATTAAAGTGTTCTGTAACATGGAAACTGGAGAAACATGTGTATACCCCAACCCAACCAAAATACCCAAGAAGAACTGGTGGACAAGCAAGACCAAGGACAAGAAGCACATCTGGTTTGGAGAGACCATCAATGGTGGATTCCAAGTAAGTTGTCTTCTATCTTCCTATTTTTGTATAATCTAAAAGTGTAAACACTAAATTAATAGTTTAATTTATTTATTGATGATAATAATATCTTCACCAGTGTAGATGTTACCTTTCTTGTTTCTTCGTTGGTCACCAACTTACATTTATTATTGTCTCTGTAACTGCAGTTCAGCTATGGCGAAGACAGCTCTGCACCCAATACTGCCAGTATCCAGATGACCTTCCTGCGCCTGTTGTCTACTGATGCATCACAGAACATCACCTACCACTGCAAGAACAGCATAGCTTTCATGGAAGAGGCCTCAGGCAACCTGAAAAAGGCTCTCCTGCTCCAGGGATCCAATGATGTCGAGATCAGAGCTGAGGGCAACAGCAGATTTACATACACCGCCTTGGAAGATGGCTGCAAGGTAAATAAAAATCTAGAAATACTCAAGAAAATATATTAAATAGAGTATAAACCATGAGGGTAATATAAATGTATATTAAGTAAAAGCAAAAATATGACTTATTCTAGCCTGTGTAAAGTGCACCTTATTGTATAGAAGCGATATTCCACCAAAAGTTTTCCATTTTAGTAGAGTTTGGGTCGGAGATTTAACCGCAAGACTAAATGTCAATAATGTGTAAGGAATATCTCTCAGCTTCCCAGTATATTGAGTCTGTTTTAAGGACAATGAGTTGATATATATATTTTATTTTTCAGCTAACCATTGTTTCTTATTTTTTTCAGAAACACACTGGCAAATGGGGCAAGACAGTTATAGAGTACAGGACACAGAAAACTTCCCGCCTGCCCATTGTAGACATTGCACCTATGGATATTGGTGGAGCTGATCAGGAATTTGGCGTTGACATTGGCCCAGTTTGCTTCTTGTAAAAACCCAAAAAAAAAGTAAATAAAAATAAATAAAAACCCTAAGGACCTGAGTACTTTCCAATCACTTTTAGGACTTCTGCACTGAATGGCTGAACCGACCCCAAATTACCATTCATCCACGCGCTTACATTTTGGACATTTTATTTTGTATTACAAGGCCAGAACTGGGCAGACTACGGAATAAAATCACGTTATTATTTATTTATTGTCTTCCTGTAAGACCTATGGGTCAGGTGAAGGTGTGACACTAACTGGCATGATTGAAGGCCCCCCTCCTAACCGATGTACGAAGTGCAGTTTAAAGCGACCCTCCCCCCCTCACAGTGTATTCCAGCAGAAGTACTGTGTGTCATTGAATGAAATGGTGCTATTGTTGTAAAAAAGTTTGTATTTTGTAACATCAACTGATATAAAAATAACTTTTTTGGAAAGTACAAGTTGATCTGAGCTTTGTTCTTTTTGCTTTTTTTTAATTATTCTGTAGATAGCAAAACAAAAAAGTTCCAGGATTTCAAGTTTGCCTGCCCTTTGTTTGTTTTTTTTTCCAATATGAGATGAAGGAAGTTTAGGGCAAAATCTAAAACTTCCCAGGTTTAAACTACCTCACACTAACTAAACAACTATAAAGACACAAGTTTAATCTTGAAGCTGAACTAAACACACAGTAGATGCTCCAGACGTGGATGGAGAGATCATGGCTTGTTTCATCGATAAGGTGCCTCCCTTATGCTTCTGGGTTTAGTTGAAGACTAAAAGATGGATCAAAGATCAAGGATCATGAGGAATCAGTGGAATAGAAAATGGTGACTTAAATGTTGCTATTTTATGGTGGAATGTGGACAATGCCAAAGTTTAGCAGCTAGAGTCAATAAAATCAGTATTGTAGTGGGCAAGTGGATGATTTATATTATTTAGGTCAAAGCCATTCAAACTTATATCCTTGTTGTTTTCCCAATGTATTTAAAATGTTGATCCCTGAATTTTTATCCTAAAATTATAAGTATTTCTGACTTTAAGGGACAAACAGGTAGACATTTTCGGCCAGAGGGGGTTGGGGGGGAAAGCAAGACCGTAACGGATTAAATAAAAATATGTACTATTTTGTATATGTAAAATAGATATTTTTTTTTATTTTGCAATACTGATTTTCAGCATGGTAGGCTAGTAAACATGTTCAACACCAACACTAATCTTTCTTGTGAAATAATTGTCTTACTGTACCTTTTTTTTCTCTCTTCTCATTTTCTCGTCCCTTCTATTCTTCCGCAATAAAGATAGAAAGCTTTTTCTATAAAAAATAAAACCCGTTTTGTTTGATTTTTTTTTTTATTTGTATTAAATTCCATCCTATGATGTAATCTTTGTTGAATGATGTTAATCTTATCTGGGATATTTCATGACAGAACGAAACAACACAAATAAAACTTTTAATTAAAAAAATAATTCACAAGGCTTTTTATTTTTTATTTGTTTTTTTGTTCTGCCACTATGTATAGAAACCTCTAGGATATATACTAGTAACATAAGAGAATGCTCAATCTCTTGAATATGTTTACTAATAGGGATGAGCAAATAGTTTTGGATAAGGGTTTATCCGAATATCTGCATCGGGGACCAATATACCTGGAGCGCTCCCGATGATCAGCTGTTCGGCTCCGCAGCTGCATGTGTCACGGCTGTTAGACAGTCACAGCACATGCATGGAGAGCCTGTGTGTTGGGCTCTCCACACATCTGTTGTGACTGTGAAATAGACGCAACACATGCAGCTGCGGAGCCGAACAGCTGATCATCGGGAGCGCTCCAGGTACCCAGGTTCCTGATGCAGATATTTGGTAAGCACTATAGTTATTCAGATAAGCTTTTATCCGAAGCTATTAGATCAACCTTATTTACTACAAGATAGTGAAGCCTGTACCTTCATATGGGATAACGCAGCAAAATTAACCCCAGAATTGTCATGAAAGCTTGCAGTCAGGCAATCAGCTGATCACTGTGGGTCCAGCATTGCAAAGCCATGGTGATCAGCTGACATTGCCAAAGGATAGCATTGCCCCGGCACACACCAGCCACTAATGCGCGGCCATGTAATGCATTGACAGGCTAAGTCCGCGAAAACTGGAGGTGTCCAAAGAGGCTTTCCAATCTGGCACATACGATAGGGGTCAGGGTCTCACCACAACTCTTTTCTTCCAGATGCTTTAAAAGGAAGCCAGCAGGAAAAATTACTAATATGGCTTGTAAAATGACTATCAAGATGAGTGACTCTCATTTTTGTTTATTCTGTTCCACTATCTTATCACATCCAAAAGTAGAAATAAGTAGAGATCAACATGTAGGATTTGTAAACATGAGAAAAGGCTAAGGCTTAATGCTTTCATTTTTTAATTACAATTAAATATTTTTTTTTAACAATCTCACCACTCCCTACAACTTTTTGTTCTTAAATCAAGGTGTATATATATATATATATATATATATATATATATATATATATATATATATGCAGCTCTGGCAAAAATTAAGAGACCACTTCCAAATGTTCAGTTTGTGTGATTTTTCACTTTATAGGTATATTTTTGTGTAAATTGTATATTGTTCTTTTAGTCTACAAACTTCTGACTACATGTTTCCGAATTTCCAAGCAATAAATTGTTTTTTTTTTCTGAAAAGGAGAAACGGACAAATTTTTTTTAAAAAATACAGTACTTTCAGACCTCAAATAATGCAAAGAAAACAAGTTCATAATCATTTAGAAACAATAATACTAATGTTTTAACTCAGGAAGAGTTCAGAAATCAATATTTTGTGGAATAACCATGATTTTTAAAAACAGCTTTCATGCATCTTTTGCATGCTTTCCACCAGTCTTTCACACTGCTTCTGGTGCAAAAATGTAAGCAGTTCTTCTTTGTTTGATGGCTTGTGACTATCCATCATCCTCTTGATTACATTCTAGGTTTTCAGTGGGGTTCAGGTCTGGAGAATGGGCTACACATGACAGGGTTTTGATGTGGTGGTCTCAATTTTTGCCAGAGCTGTATATATCTATCTTCCCAACTCTTAAGCTTTTTGTTTGGACTTTAATCCTATTTTGTTCAAGAAGACAAAATGTCCTAAAAAACAGTCCGTCTTCATATTTACCCACTAATGATTCCATTTGGTGTACATTTTCATTAATTAGTTTTTACTTTATATACACTCTTTTTTTGGCCAAAAGTGAACGAAGCTCATTTCTTTAACCACATAGAAGGTTTATAACTAAGAATTGTTTGGGTTTTTTTTTGGCTTTTGATAAATGTACACTCTTTTTATCAGGTCATTAGTAAATTGCAAATTATATAATTACAATTACCGGATATACTCGCGTATAAGCCGAGATTTTCAGCCCATTTTTTGGGGCTGAAAGTCCCCCTCTCAGCTTATACGCGCGTCATATCCGTATATGCTCAGCGGGGTCAGGGGAGCGGGGGTGTCAGAGATCATATTTCCCCCTTCTGGCGCGTCTCTGCAGCCCCCCGTCCCATGCCTATCTTCAGCGGTCACGTGGTTCCGCTCATTAAAGTCATGAATATGCACATATTCATGACTTTAATTAGCTGTACCACGTGACCGCTGAAGGAAGAGCTGCTGGAGACGCAGGGGCTGCAGAGACAGCGGCAGGATGGGGTAAGTATATGTGATATTCACCTGTCCCAGGTCCATCACTGCACGCTGCTCTGTCCTCCGCGTCCTCTGTCAGTGACATTCAGGCAGCAGAGGGGGCAATGATGTAGTTAGTGCGCACCCTCTGCTGCCTGAACGTCACTGACAGAGGACCCGAAAGACAGAGCTGGAGCAGCGATGGACCGAGGACAGGTGAATATCGCAGGTGCCGGGGCCCTGAGCCAGCGGTGACACCGGCACCTGTCCCCGCCTGCTCAGGACACCAGCACCTGGCCCCCAGCGACGAGAGGTATGTCATTTCTTTTTTATTTGCAGCAGCAATGGCAGTGTATGGGGCAAAATCTATGAAGCATTTTATGGGGCAGCATATGGGGGTATAATCTATGGAGCATCTTATGGGGGCATAATCTATGGAGCATCTTATGGGGGCATAATCTATGGAGCATTTTATGGGGCAGCATATGGGGCCATAACCTTTATGGAGCAGCATAAGGGGCATATTATTCTATGGAACATCTTATGGGGCCATTATTAACCTTTGTGCAGCATTATATGGGGTGTATTTTGTATGGAGCATCTTAGGCCTGTTTCACACTTCCGTTTTTGACCATCAGTCAAAATCTGCCGTTTTTGCAAAAAAACGGATCCGCCATTTTTTTTGGTGGATCCGTTTTTTTCCCCATTGATTTGCATTACCGACGGATCTTGACGGATGGCCATCCGTTGGATCCGTTTTTTTGCAGATCCGTCAATTTTTTTGCGTCCGCCGAGATGCCTTGACGGACCATGTAACGTTTTTTGTGCTGAAGGATCCGCTTTTTTATAGTGCGCAGGCCCGGAGGAATGATGTCAGGCGGAAATTTAACCCTGAAATCATTTCTGGCGGACAGAAAAAATTCTCTCTCTCTCTCCTTCCCGGGCAGCGGTTCCTTTAACATTCTTCATTCGGCGGATCCGTCAAAAAAACAGATCCGGTGGCATCCGTTCACATCAGTTAGGAATGGATCCGCTTTCCGCCTTTTTGGCGGATTTTAACTGACACAAAAAACCGAAGTGTGAAACAGGCCTTATGGGGCCATCATGAACTGTATGAAGCATTATATGGGGCTCCTGATTCAATATGGATATTCAAAAACATTTATCCTGCTGATGTCTCAATTAATTTTACTTTTATTGGTATCTATTTTTATTTTTGAAATTTACCAGTAGCTGCTGCAGTTTCCGCCCTAGGCTTATACATGAGTCAATAAGTTTTCCCAATTTTTTATGGCAAAATTAAGGGGGCGGCTTATACACGAGTATATATGGGTATATAACTTTTTTGTTACTTTAAGTAAGTACTTGTCAAACTTTGCTGCAATTGAAGCTTTTCAGAAAATTGCACTTCCAGCTGTATTTTAGATATTGAGAGGTAAGTTCATTCCATGACTTCTGAAATTTTTTCAAGATAGATGGCTGGTAGGGCATTTTTCTGATATTACAGTGAAGCTCATCCTACAAAAGCTCAATATGATTATGATCTGACATATATGCTACTGAGTTCATCAAAGACAATACACCAGATCTCATCCTCATCACCAATGCTGACCACGAGGGACAACATGAGGTTGAAAATACTATTAGATAGTATTATAAGTAATGTATAATAAAATATATTACTAGATATTATTCAATATTTTAAAATTAACATTTGGATTTTCAAATGTAATTTGCAGTGATAACAATAGTGGAAAGCCTTCAATGGCCTTGAAAAGACTTGTGTGACACACTGAGATCTCATGAGACTGTACTCAACCCTTTTCAAGCTCTATAACACAAACACAGCCTTAGTAATGTCAAAGTGACTTCAATTTGAAACAGATATTAAACAGTAGTAACCAACAGCAAAAATAATAATACAGCATGCTCACAGATTTTTCATATTTTTAAAAATTAAAAAATAGTCCAAAATATCTCTTAGGGTATGTGCACACGTTGCAGATTCTGCTGTAGATTTTCCTGCGCGGATTTTGCTAAATCCGCAGGTAAAATGAAGTGCGTTTTACCTGCGGATTTAGTGCAGATTTTCTGCAGTTTTTGTGCAGATTTCACCTGTATTTTTACACCTACGGATTCCTATAATGGAAGAGGTCTAAAAACACAGCGGAATCCGCACAAAGAATTGTCATGCTACGGATTCAAAACCACAGCAAATCTGCGTGTAAAAATACGCAGCATGTGCGCAGCGTTTTTTATTTTACATTGAATTATAATGGTACTGTACACCGCAGGAGAATCTGCTGAGGATCCGCAGGGCCAAATCCGCTGCGGATCCGCAGCAGAATCCGCAACATGTGCACATTCCCTTAGAGTAATTTGTGATCAATTAAGTCATGCTTTGCAGAACACTGACTTAAACTGCTAGTGTCGCTGCTGGAGGTAACATCATCATCCTACTGTAACTTAGATGTGTGATGTGCCACATATTCCCTAACAGCCTCCTCTACCATCTCCTCTTACGACACTTGCTGGAAGCAAAAGAGGCCCATTGTGAGATGTGTTTTGTAGCATTACTGCCTGGACAACTGGTCCAAATGGTGCATGCTCCAGTACCGGTTTACTTTAGTTCCGTTCTCCTGGCATCGCAGTAGCGGTGCTGATCGCTAGTGGGGCTAGAGGGACTCTAAACCTGTCTTTGCGGCAGAGTCCTGTGTCTCTAAACTAGCGCTCTCCTTGCCGAGCTCTGTGAGTTAAGAGGCTCTGGCATTCATTTCAGCGGCTCTGTGAAGTAACAGAGTTCGCCCCTGTACACACCGGGTCAGTGGTTAACCCGCCGGTGTTCACAGTTAGTACTCCGACATTACCGAGCAGCAGTTTACCATCTCTGCACGGTGGACCCCGGGTTGCGATCGCACTTCCTTATAATTTGTATTTAGTGCGATCCGCAACCCTAACACCCCAGAAAATGATGTAGGGGTTCCCCCTATTTTTAATAACCAGCTAAGGCATAGTAGACAGCTGGGGGCTGATATTAATGGGCTGGGAAGGTCCATGGACATCGTTCCCTTCCTAGCCTAATGAGACCAGCGCTCAGCCACCTTCGAAATCGAGCATCCATTAGAAGCGCCAATTCTGGCGCGCAGCTTCTTCTCTTCCCAATTGTACTGGTGCAGAGGCATCAGTAATCATATGGTCTATAAGCGCAGTGTGATTCAGCATCTCTGATGAGCATCGTAGTCACTACCTAGCGCCTGTAAATAGAGGTCACTTTACTGCTATTTTATGTTGAGACTTACAGATAAGTGAAATTCGATTGATTTGTACATACACACAGTGCTGACGTGCATTGTAGAGGGGATGCTTTAATAGTTTATACTGCATATGTGCTAGTCAATTTGTAAGGGGTACTCAATTATGTAGTAGTGAAATGTTCTCCCTTTACATATATGATGTATAGATTTGATAAGTTGAACTAGTTGCTTGCATGATAAAGATTTTGAGTGGAGCTGAAATTTTGCACGGAAATTTGTGTGGGATTTTACACTAATAAAATGCTGTTATTAACAATGTGGACCATCTTTTGCGAATCTTCTCCATCCCTAGTGGGTAGCATGCATACATATGTGAATTTAAACTGGAATTCTCTTTAAATGGTCATTCTACACGTAATAGGATTGCATGTAATTTCATCATGAGCCACACTGCCCCGATTCTAGTTTTTATGGATTTTTAGGGGTTAACTTTGTATTTACTGTCTGTGTGATATTTAAAATTATTGTTATAAACTATATCATTTGTATGACTATCGCTGTAATTCTTTTTCATGTGGTGGTAATGGTCTGAAATACTCTTATAATGGGTACCCCCATATGAATTTGAAGATGTTTATGAAGAATGGGTCTATATGTCCTCTTTTCCATATTATCTTAAGTTCAGAGCGTAAGGCAACATGCTCATATCATGATGCTTTCACCGCCATGCTTCACTGTCTTCAGAGTGTACTGTGGCTTGAATGCAGATGTTGGGGGTCGTCTGACGAACTGTCTGTGGTCCTTGGACCCAAAAAGAAAAATTTTACTTTCATCAGTCTACAAAACATTTCTCCATTGATTGGGGCTCACAATCTACAATCTCTATCAGTATGACTTTGGAATGTGGGAGGAAATCAGAGACCTAGAGGAAACCCACGCAAACACAGGGAGAACACACAAACTCATTGCAGATGTTGTCCTTGGTGGGATTTGAACCCAGGACCCCAGCGCTGCAAGGCTGCAGTGCTAACCACTGAGCCACCGTGCTCCCCATAGCTTCCATGTCCTTGCACTCTCTGATGCTGAAGCGCTCACAGTTCAGGTCCCAACTGTCAATCACACAGGAAATGGGGGTGGTGGGAGGTGACACGTGTACCCTCTGGACATCTTTACCACGTCAATTCATGACTTTCATAGGTACTTCGAAGATGTCCTCTTCTTATGGAATGGCCCTCCGGAATTGTATTCCAAGTTCATTTCCACTCTAAGCTCTTAACTCTTGTAACAAACATACTGTAGTTCTATCGACAATGACGATAATGTATATAAAGCGCTGTGGAATTAATGGCGCTATATAAATGAGTAAAATAAATAAAAGCTGACCAGTTTCAGAACAGCACTTGATAGATCTGTATCAAAGCGCTTGCAAGTGGACGTTCCTTGGCTAGGTAACCAGCCAAGTGACAAGCTGCAAAGTATCAAATTAAAAATCACTTTGCTCGGCGAACAGAGGATTTCTAATGAGCAGTAAATTGCTTGTTTTTACAGACATTTTGCAATTTACACTTCTTATATAAAATATACCATTACGGTATAGAACTACTTGTAAATGAAGGAGTCAGATGCACTTGTCCTTAACACAACCACATTTTAGCAATCATGATGATTTTTAAACAGAGAATATAAAATAAATACAAAAAATAAGTTCTCCAACGTAACATAAAAATGTAGGAACACGAAGGTTATTGTAGGAGTTTATTTATGTTATTGCATGAGAAGAACATCTAATGGACCCAGCCTTATTATTGCACTAGAACATCTAATGAACATACATGGAGGTCAAACAATAAATAAAAAACATCATTTTATGAATGTGTTGGTTTTTAATACCACTGAAATTAAACTAGTTAAATCTAGGTCTATGTGCAGTAATAAAGAGTTTGCGCTTCGTGGTGTTGCCAAAGCAACAATTAAATATAAATGTGCCCTATTTTCTCGTAAAGGACACAGAGAAAAGCAAAAAAATAAGACTATTATATATGAGTAAAGGCTGGCGAGCATTGTGTAACTAACGGAAATAAGAAAACTATAGACCCCCAAAAACACAGAAATGTTATCCTAATCAAGGAAAATAATGATCTCTATAGTTTTCTAATTATACACTAAAAGGGCTTCCAGAATTAGAATCAATGGCCTGAGAACCGGCAGCACAGACAATGCAAAACTCCTGTCCATGGGATAGGTTTACTACTGAATTAAGTAAATTGGGCCAAGCTGAAATACCACACATCTCATGAACAAAAAAAAGCAGACCATTAATTCTATCACTGCAAACCTCTTAAAGGGGATGTCCACAAGTAAAATAATACCGACTTGTCATTAGGATTGGTCATCAATATCAGGCATCCCACAGATCAGCTGTCTGCAGAGTCCAGTGTGGCTGGATGTGGACAGCTCACAGAGCTAGAGCACTACAGAATCAGTACACATCTAGTGGCAGCTCAGCTCTAAAGAGAACAGGGGCTGAACTGCAGTACCCAAGAGCGGCCACTACACAGTGTATCGAGCTGTGGTGCCCCAACTCTGTAAAAAGTGTTTGGTTCCGGCCGCCCTGGGACAACTGATCGATGGAGATGCCAAGTGTTCAGCCTCCACCGATGTGATATCGATGACCTATCCTAAGCATAGGTTACCAATATATAAATCCTGGACATTCTCTTTCAATGTAAATATAGTAAAATCAGAGAGGTCACCAATGGCCATAATCAAGATAAGAATGCAAACGGATTCTAGTTCATGAAATTAAACCGTTAAAACATGAAGTCTACAGTATTCCAAGTATTGACAACACACGACTGACCTTTAATAACTAACACCAACATGTGAGACAAGTGACGTCGAAATTAAAATGAGGTAAAACCAAACAGACATCGAGGTATAATATGTAATGCTCTGTGGAATGTTACAGGGAGTCTGCCTGCACAAAGTGACTCTGCAAACAAAGGGCAGCCGGCAGAAAGGGGTCACATAATAAATATCATACTGAACGTCCAAAACTGTTGCTGCCTTTTTCAGAAAAAAATTGTATACAAATACGCTAATGATGTGCTCAATGTACCACCACCATGTTCTCCACGTTTCTCTGCCTTGTTCTCAGCCAGAACTGTCAAATCAACGGTTCTGACAAACTCCATCTAATCCTTGGTGACCTTACTTCATGAAGGCCTTAAATGCTATAAATGCTTCATGAAGACTGAATAAATGCTATACCGACTGGTGAGCTTTTTTTCCCTTTATACATTTTAAATATAAAAACAACAGAATTGACATTTGCAGCAGTCAGTATAATGGTTAATAGCAGGACAAGTCATCTATATATCAGATAGGTGAGGGTCCAGCGCTTTGCCAATCAGCTGTTATCTGCTCCAGTGATTCCCAGATATAAGCGAAGTATCGAGCAGAACAGCACAGCTCCATACATTGTTTAGTGGTCTGTCCCAAATTAAGCACTTTATCTCCTATGTACTTAATAATACCAAAGCTGCAGTACCCAAATACAACCACAATACAATGTACGGGGCTGCGGTGTTCCACCCCGTATACTGCTTATATCCAGCAACTGCTGGAGCAGATAACAGCTGATCGGTGGGGGTGACAAGTATCAGACCCCCATCAATGGATAGCAATTACCCATCCTACAGATAGGTCCTCCATATACAAGTCCTGTATAATCCCTTTAATTCTTTATTTACAAGAGATGCGTTTAAGCTCTCTCGGAGATCACAAGGCAGTGTTCATATTAAGCTTTTTGAGATGTTCAAAAAACGTGTTTTTCAAAAAGAAGTTGCTGGGGCAGTTTTTTTTTTTCTTAAAGCAGTTTTGGAAGTTTTTTTTTTTCTGAAATACTGACTGCACTGTTTGATTAGACAGTGCCTAGTTTGGAGAGATTTCCTTTCCGTCAGCATTTGCTTCAAAGAAGTGACATGTACTAGGTCAGTGTTTGTAGTGAGCGACCATAGGCATTTTCTTTCAAAACTATTTGCAAAGTTTATTTTTATGATGAAATGGAGCAATAAGGAGAGTGGCGACACGGAGAAGGTGGCGACACGGAGAAGGTGGCGACACGGAGAAGGTGGCGACACGGAGAAGGTGGCGACACGGAGAAGGTGGCGACACGGAGAAGGTGGCGACACGGAGAAGGTGGCGACACGGAGAAGGTGGCGACACAGAGAAGGTGGCGACACAGAGAAGGTGGCGACACAGAGAAGGTGGCGACACAGAGAAGGTGGCGACAGTCTGCAAATTCTGCGGTGATAAAGTGTTTAATCTAAAAGAACTGTGCCCCTTTAAACACTATACTGGCTGCCACTATTTGACAAAAACACAATCTTACAATTCTTTACACTTTGTACAGTAGAAATTCTATGTTTTGCATATGTATTTCCCAGAAAATGGCCAGGAATCTGTATTCTAGAGAATACTGTTGTTTTTTTTTTCTTTTAAATTGGAGGATAATTCAATTCCCATAGTATAAATTTGCTCATCTCTAGTATATTTAGATTAGAAACACATTTTAAAAATACATTTTCTTTAGCTGGAGAAGCCCTCTAAGAATAAGCAAACATTCAGCACAAAGGTCAATACCATGTATAAAGGGAAGGTTACATTTTATACTGCAGCAGAACATGATTAAAATATCTACTTAAAATTTCGCAATGGCTCCGATACTTGTACCGGGCAATAAGTAGCTGTAGCTTTCGACAGTACAAGTATTTTAGCCGTTTCTCCAGTTTTGTTATTTTACTTGGGACACATTGTGCTGCTCGTTGTGCTATACACTGCGGCATGACATGGACAACTTAAAATAAATTTAAAACTTTGAAAACTCTGCCTTTAATCACTAGAAAACAGTTTATAACAGACTAAAATATAGTACAGAAAAAGAAGCACCAGTGCAATAAAAACAATGCCACTCAGAAAATAGTAATTGATCCTCTTCACCAGTATCCAGTGATCATGCAAACTCTGCATTCTCAAAAAAAGAAAAAAAAAAAAAAAAAAAGCGCCAGTGCAGATTCCAGTACTTTACATTGTAAACATGTGTGCCAAGCTGGTGCCATTGTAGCTTCATCGATTCTGTGGACGACGCCCGGGAGAAGATCGCATATTGCTAAGGATGCTTCAACTAGTTTATAAAGCATGGTGGTCAAACAGTATTGTAGAATTTGCACCACAATCGATATATTGGTAAGTCTCCAGGGAGCTCTGCGAGGTGTGCCCAACGTAGGAAAACTTCACTGATGTTCTGTAAGAGGGAGAGAATAAATCAGTAATGCAATGTCTTACCTGTTAAAGGGAACCTGTCAAATCCATGCTGCCTGAACCACGTGCAGCATTAAACAGACACCACCTGTGTGATGGCAGCCAGGTATGTTTTGAAGCGCTGCAGTGTTTCAGAGAAAGCAAACTTGGAGAGGCCAAACTGTGTGTGTCCGCTGACTAGTCCAATGTCATCTGTGAACGGCTTCTCCCTGCCCGCTCTAAGGGATTGACAGGTCTCACTATGTACACACATAAGGAGAGATCTGTCAGTCAAAGGGATTTGGGCAGGGAGAAGCCATCTACTACGGACTAGTCAGCCGAGACACATAGTCCCCGGGCAGCTTTTCAATGTTTTAGTGTATGCTGTAATCACACGTGTTCGGGCATTATTAATCTGAAACTGCATATCATAATAGACTTGCAAGACCACGGTACTGCTTATGTGCTACATTTATAAAACAAGACATAAAAATATTCCTTATAAATGGAGAAAAAAAAAAAAAAAGCGTTTGCTAGATTTTGTGCACACACAAACAGACGGGCCTTACAGACCGGACAGTTTTTTTTTTTTTTTACATTTTTGCCTTGCAGCAGCCACAATCGTTTTTTCCACTGAAGTGGCCATTTGAGGCTTTGTTTAATACAATACAAAACTGTATTATTTTAATGCTGTTTCAGGGTACATATAAAATTACTGTTTTATGTATATACACATATACAGCTCTGGCAAAAATTAAGAGACCACTGCACAGTTTTATAAAAATCAGCTTCTCCATGTCTGACAGCCATTCCATTCCAGTGTCAGTTGAATTCAAACCAGAGTACACCTCATTCTACTTAATGTGCTTCTGATTAGGTGATCACCTGAACCAAATCTTATTTAATGAAGGAAAGTATAAGAACCCTGCTGTGGTGTTCACAATCCTCTTGCAATAGGACAAGCTGGATGGCAAAACAAGTGCTAGTAATAACCCAAAAGTAATAGGAATGAAAAAATAACTTTTAACCATGCCAAAGGAGTTGAAAAGAAAAGTCTTGAGTGAGGAAAAGAAGGGCTCAATTCTGGTTTTATTATCATAGGAATACAGGGAGCATCATGTTGCCGCCATCCTTAAAATTTGTAAGACGACAATCCATTACAGCAAGGTCAAGCAGCAGACATTAGGGACAACAAAGCTGCAGACCAGCAGAGGGCGAAAACGACTCTCTACTGACCGGGATGACCGTCATTTTATTCCAATGTCACTCAGCAACCGCAGGATGACATCAAGTGACCTACAAAAGGAATGGCAAATGGCAGCTGGCGTGGAGTGCATGGCAAGAACAGTTTGTAACAGGCTCCCAGAGGCATGGCTCAAGTCATGTAAAGCTAGAAAAAAGCCTTTCATCAATGAGAAGCAAAGGAGAGCCAGGATGAAGTTTGCCAAAAACCATAAGGATTGGACCATAGAGGACTGGAGTAAGGTAATCTTCTCTGAGGAGTCTAATTTTCAGCTTTGCCCAACACCTTGTCGTCTAATGGTTAGACAGAGACATGGAAAGGCGTACAAGCCACAGTGTCTTGCACTCACTGTGAAATTTGGTGGAGGATCGGTGATGATCTGAGGAAGCTTCAGCAAGGCTGGAGTTGGGCAGGTTAATCTTTGCGAAGGACGTATGAATCAGTCCGCATACAAGGTTATCCTGGAAAAACAGTTGATTTCTTCTGCTCAGGCAATGTTCCCCAACTCTGAGGACAGGTTTTTCCAGCAGGACAATGCACCATGCCACACAGCTAGGTCAATCAATGTGTGGATAAAGGACCACCACATAAAATCCCTGTCATGGCCTGCCCAATCTCCAGACCTGAACCCCATTGAAAACCTCTGGAGTGTAATCAAGAGGAAGATGGATAGCCACAAGCCATCAAACAAAGAAGAACTGCTTACATTTTTGTACCAGGAGTGGCATAAGGTCACCTAAAAGCAGTGTGAAAGACTGGTGGAAAGCATGCCAAGACGCATGAAAGCTGTGATTAAAAGTCAGGATTATTCCACAAAATATTGATTTCTGAACGCTAAAACATTAGTATTGTTGTTTCTGAATGATTATGAACTTGTTTTCTTAGCATTATTTGAGGTCGGCAAGCACTGCATTTTTTTTTTATTTTGACCATTTCTCATTTTCTGAAAATAAATACAAAATTTAGTGCTTGGAAATTTGAAGACGTGTTGTCAGTAGCTTATAGAATAAAAGAGCTATTTACATTTTACTCAAAAATATACCTATAAAGAGAAAAATCAGACAAACTGAACATTTTGCAGTGGTCTCTTAATTTTTGCCAGAGCTGTATATTGCAAAAAAAAAAAAATATGGAAAAAAGGCAACTTTTTGGTTTACTTCACTTTTTAGATTTTTTTTTTATTTACTGTTCACATTTAACAAAAAATAAACGGAACATTTCATTTAGTAGATTCTTACGGTCACAGATACTCAACAAGTGTGTGATTTTTTTGTGATTTCTGCTGTACATAGCAATGCTGAAGTGCTGCCATGCATAGCACAGGCGATCAGACGATCGCAGCTTCAAAATCAAAATCAACCCCCCTGCACCATTAAAAAAAAGAAACACAATAACCCCCACCACACATACATATTTGGCTTCACTGCGTTCGTAAAAGTCAGATCAAAATATAAAACAAATTAGTCAGATAGGTAAATGACGTAAGGAGAAAAGAAAATCAAAACACCAGAATTAAAATTTTTGGGGGGCTAACAAAAGGTGGTCAAAACATAATGTCTGCCCCAAAATGGTATCCATAAAAACGTCAGCTCAGGGTGCAAAAAACAACCCATCACCCAGCCTGAGAGTCCAAAAAATGTTTTGGAAAATGGCGACACAAGCAAAATTTTTCCCCAGATTACATGTCTGGTATCTGCAAAGGAAATCATATTGTCAGGTCAATTTTACCATATAGTAACATGGCAAATAAACACAAAAAACAAATTGTGGAATTGCACTTTTTTTTTTTTTTTATTTAAAAACACACTTGGAATTATTTTCCACTTTATCACTCTGGTGTGACATCAGTGTATTAAGCTTATTTATGAGGCTGTGTTTATTACCACGGTTCTGTGACAACACTGAGATCGCTGCTTGCAATTATTCTTTCCTATGACATCACATATCAGTGATCTACGATATTATCGCGTTTATTTAATCACTTTGTGTAGGACATCACCGTCACATTGTTACTTTAATTTAAATCATTAATAAAGACAAAGCTGGAAGAAAGTATTCATTCGAGGAGAGATGATTCTTTACATTGTGACAGTGCTTTATATTTTACGCCCATATTATAATTTTACTGAGTTTATTATCATTATATTGCGCCGCAATATTTATTCTGGTGCAGTGACATCACTGCGTGCAATTTCAAGGGTGGGGGTATGTGAGGTGCGGAGGTTGAAGATGCACCTATGATCGATGCCTGAAGCGGCCCAATGATTCCTCATAACACAAAATTGCTCAAATTAACTAGAAAGTCAAAAAAGGAGGAAGACAATTAGCCACTAAAATAGCGCCAAATATATAAGGCCTGCTTCACAGTTTTTTTGGTCAGTCAAAATCCACTAAAATGGCAGATAACGGATCCGTTCCTGTACTGACCACAACGTTTGGCACCGGACCGTTATTTTAACGGATCTGTGAAAGGAATAATTTTAAAGGAACCGCTGCGAGAGAGAGGAGAGAGAGAATTTTTCAGCCGCCAGAACAGAGTTTAGGGTTAAATTTGCGGATGAGTGAAGTCTTTCGGGCATGCGCAGTGAGAAATGCAGATCCGGCCACCCGAAAAAACGTTGCATGGTCTGTTCGGGCATGTTGGCGGACGTCAAAATTTTGGCGGATCCGCAAAAAAACGGATCCAACGGATGGCCATCCGTCAAGATCCGCCGGTAATGCAACTCGATGGGAAAAAAAAACCGGATCCGCCAAGAAAAATGTCGGATCCGTTTTTTTTGCAAAACGGCGGATTTTGACTGATGGACACAAACGGATGTGTGAAACAGGGCTAAGACTAATTATACATCATACGTAGTTGTAGAGTGATAATTTACGAGAAACCTTCAATGTCAAGAAATATAAAAACATTACATAAATTATAAGGTACACATGAAGCAAAAAATAGCTCTACATACCGGACAAAGACGACAATGTTGTGCACTTTAACTGTGGTCAGGGTGCAGAAGTTACTGAAACAAGAAAAAGCCAATGAAGATTAACCGGTTAATATACATTTCCTACAAGCTTTACGTCTTCAAATATACACAGTGTGTTTGTGTGTATATATATATATATATATATATATATATATATATATATATATATATATATATATATATATATACACATACATACATACAAATAGTCAATACCTTCTGTTAAGGTTTGAAAAATTCACAATGGTCACCAGAATAATTTGAAACTGATAAAAGTAATTTTCAATTTAAAAACAAACAAAAAAACCCCTCAATCTAATAAAAATTACCTGGTCTAACAGCCTTTACTTTTAATACGTTTGTCTATAATTTTCTTTCTAATCACCTGAGACAACTCTCCTCAGCTTTCTTTGGCCCATGTTCAGTACGTTACACGCAATGATACCAAACAGCACAGTGACTACTCTTCACCCTTTACATAGGCAAGTTGGCTGATTACAAGCTTGTACACACCTGTGATGCTAACTACAATACACTTCTTCGTTTAACATGTCCCTATGTTCAGGCCATTTTCATTAGTTTATTTTATTAAATATTTTGGTTGATCCAATCTTTGTAGGTGGGAAAACTTGCAAAAATCGGAATTGTATCAAATATTTATTTCCCCCAATGTAACAGGGCCAAAAAAGCTAAGCACAATGTAAAAAGTTTGTGCGCCCGACGACTTTTTGCAGGTGGATTGAGCGGTGGAAACAGCCTGAAAAAAAAAAAAGTTCAAAAGAATGAGCAAAAAATTCTATGAAAAAAAAAAACTGGCAATATTCCGTTTTCTGAATGGCCTTTAACCGCTTCAGATTTCTAAAAATGCCAAGCCGTTAAAAGAAGAGACATGACTATCCTTCTGGCATTTTATGCTAGGAGGACTCTCTGTACTTTACAAAATCAGTCAATGGGAAAGCTCAAAGCGTCTTTTTTTGGTGCATTTTGCCAAAGCTTCTGCTTTAAAAAAAAAAAAAAAAAAAAAACATTAGTGGATTCTTCATTATTCAATGGAGTGGAAAAAAATGAACGTAAAATGACAATAAAAAAAAGAAATTCACAAAAAACATGGAAAAGCCCTCCCAAAAAAGTGTAAGAAAAAAAAAAAAACAAAGGAAAAAACACTCAGGAAATGCCAAAGTTTCCTGAAGCGCCTTCGCTTGAAAAACGTGGTGGGTTCACCTGAGTTTAAAAAGACCGTTGTGTGCAGATATCCTAAATGGGTTTTTATGGATAAACGCAGATGTCAGCCCACCATGCAAGCTGATCTGCTGGCTCTGGGTGCAGTACTCTGAAGTAGTGATGAGCGAGCAGCGTCGGACTGGAACACCTTGGGCCCACCAGAGAAAATCATTCTTGGGGCCCACTATGTAGCTGCATAGAGTTAAATACCAGACCACCAATTATGCGGTAAAACACGCTAATATCCGGGTATAATATAAGGTTGTACATGCCTTAATTATGTAGCAGGAATTGGGGTAGCCCCCTCATAGAATATAATGCAGCCATCTCATAGAATATAATGCAGCCATCTCATAGAATATAATGCAGCCATCTCATAGAATATAATACTGCCCCCCTCATAGGGTATAATACTGCCCCCCCTCATAGGGTATAATACTGCCCCCCCTCATAGGGTATAATACTGCCCCCCCTCATAGGGTATAATACTGCCCCCCCTCATAGGGTATAATACTGCCCCCCTCATAGGGTATAATACTGCCCCCCTCATAGGGTATAATACTGCCCCCCTCATAGGGTATAATACTGCCCCCCTCATAGGGTATAATACTGCCCCCCTCATAGGGTATAATACTGCCCCCCTCATAGGGAATAATACTGCCCCCCTCATAGGGAATAATACTGCCCCCCTCATAGGGAATAATGCACCCCCTCATAGGGTATAATGCTGCCTCCTCATAGGGTATAATACTGCCCCCCTCATAGGGTATAATACTGCCCCCTCATAGGGTATAATGCACCCCCTCATAGGGTATAATACTGCCCCCCTCATAGGGTATAATACTGCCCCCCTCATAGGGTATAATACTGCCCCCCTCACAGGGAATAATGCACCCCCTCATAGGGAATAATGCACCCCCTCATAGGGTATAATGCTGCCCCCTCAGAGGGTATAATACTGCCCCCCTCATAGGGTATAATACTGCCCCCCTCATAGGGTATAATACTGCCCCCCTCATAGGGTATAATACTGCCCCCCTCATAGGGTATAATACTGCCCCCCTCACAGGGAATAATGCACCCCCTCATAGGGAATAATGCACCCCCTCATAGGGTATAATGCTGCCCCCTCAGAGGGTATAATACTGCCCCCCCTCATAGGGTATAATACTGCCCCCCTCATAGGGTATAATACTGCCCCCCTCATAGGGTATAATACTGCCCCCCTCATAGGGTATAATACTGCCCTCCTCATATGGAATAATGCACCCCCTCATAGGGAATAATGCACCCCCTCATAGGGTATAATGCTGCCTCCTCATAGGGTATAATGCTGCCCCCTCATAGGGTATAATGCTGCCTCCTCATAGGGTATAATGCTGCCTCCTCATAGGGTATAATGCTGCCTCCTCATAGGGTATAATACTGCCCCCCTCATAGGGTATAATGCTATATAGATATATAGATATAGAGTTAGATAGATATAGATGTAGAAATAGATAGATATAGAGATAGATAGTAGATAATGGATAGAAAGTAGATAATGGATAGATATAGATAGAAAGATTCATAGAGATAGATAGAGATAGATAGAGATAGATATAAAGATAGATATAGAAAGAAATATAGATAGGTAGATAGATATAGAGATAGATATAAAATAGATAATGGATAGATAGATATAGAGATAGATAGCTATAGATAGAAAGATATAGAGATAGATATATAGATAGAGATAGATAATAGATAGAGATATACAGATATAATAATAATAATAATAATAATAATAATAATAATAATAATAATAATAATAATAATATTATATACATATATAGATAGATATAGAGATAAATATATATAGATAGATGGCTATAAATAAAAATAGATAGAGATATATATAGAGATAGATAGATATAGAGATAGATAGATAGAGATAGATATAGAGACAGATAGATATAGAAAGATAGATATAGATATAGAGATAATAGCTAGATATAGAGATATGTATAGAGATAGATAGATATAGAGTTAGAAAGATAGATATAGAGAGAGATATAGAGATAGATAGAGATAGCTAGATAGATAGATGGATAGATAGATATAAATAATAGAGATAATAGATAGATATAATAGATAGATATAGAGATAGATATAGAGATAGATGGATAGATCAATAGATAGATAGATAAAGAGAGAGAGATAGAGATAGATAGATAATGAGATAGATATAGAGATATAGTGTTAGATAGAAAGATAGATAGAGATAGATAGATATAGAGATAGATATAGAGATAGATATAGAGATAGATATAGAGATAGAGCTAACAGATAGAGATAGATAGATAGAGATATAGAGATAGAGATAATATATAGATAGCTATAGAGAGAGAGATATAGAGATAGATAGGTAGATAGATATAGAGATAATAGATATAGAGATAGATAGATATAGATATAAAGATAGATAGAGATAGAGAGAGCGGTAGATAGAGAGAGATAGATATAGAGAGAGATAGATACAGAGATCGATAAATAGATAGAGAGATAGATATAGATAATAGATAGAGATAGATAGAGCTTCAAACAAGCCATAGAGACCCTGAAAGACAAGGCATGCAAAACCTTCTATGCCATCCGAAGGAAACTCTACCATCTAAAGCCACCAGTGAGGGTCTGGTTAAAAATCTTCGACTCTATCATCACCCCGATCCTCCTGTATGGCAGCGAAGTCTGGGGTCCTCACACCTACCCAGACTGGTCAAGGTGGGATTCAAGCCCAACAGAAATATTCCACCTGGAATTCTGCAAGCACCTTCTCCAAGTCCATCGGAGCACCTCCAACAGTGCTTGCCGGGCCGAGCTGGGCAGATTCCCTCTATACCTAACGGTTCTAAAGAGGGCACTGTCATTCCGGGCTCACCTACGTAGGAGCAATCCAAGCTCCCATCACCATAAAGCCCTGACACATGTAGGGGAAACAGAAAAACCAGGACCCTCAGAACAGCTCATCCAAACCCAACCTGACCAGAAAACCAATCACAACAACCTGACAAAAGCCGGAATCAGGAAGATGGTAGACGAAGGCCAGGAGAGGTACGTAAGTGACTGGAAGAACGACATCATCAGCTCACAGAAACTGACCATGTACCAGAGTCTACAGAGAGACTACAGACTGGCTCCATACCTGGAGAAACTCCCGGACCCCAAAGACCGCAAGATCCTGAGCCGGTATAGACTCAGTGCCCACAGTCTGGCCATCGAATACGGCCGACACAGGCAGAGCTACAAGCCCAGGGAGGAAAGACTGTGCCAACACTGTGACCAGGAGGCCCTGGAGGATGAGACCCACTTCCTGCTACACTGCTCCAAATACTCAGCAGTGAGGGACACTCACTTCAGGAGACTCTCACATCTCTTCCCGGATTTCACCACCATGAAGGAGGAAGAGAAAACATACATCCTGCTGGGGGAAGAAGAGAGAGCAGTGGAGATAGCAGCGCAATATGTGAGCGAATGCCATAGACTGCGAGAAAGAGAATTATGATATGCCATGGACTTCTATGGCCCCCACCCTGGATATGCCCCAATCCCCCATCCACCTTCCCTATGCCATGGACTTTTATAGCCTCATCCTGGATCTGCCCCCATGCCCCCATCCACCTTCCCTATGCCATGGACTTCTATAGCCCCATCCTGGATCTGCCCCATCCACCTTTCCTACAGCCCCTTCCCAACATCCCTACAGTCCCTATCCCTATTCCCTTCTGTACACCTGCTTTGGCAAAACTAATGTGTATTTAGTCCTGCCAATAAAGCTTCTTTGAATCTTGAATCTTGATAGATAAAGATAGATAATAAATATAGAGATAACAGATAGATATAGAGATAGGTAGATATAGATAATAGAGATAGCTAGATAGATAGACATAATAGATAGATATAGATAGATATAGAGATAGATAGAAAGATAGATATAGAGATAGATGTAGAGATAGAAAGATAGATATAGAGATAGAGCGATAGATAGAGATAGATATAAATAGATAGATAGAGAAAGATAGATAGATATAGAGATAGATATAGAGATAGAAAGATAGATAGATATACAGAGAGATAGATATAGAGATATAGATAAATAGATAGATATAGAGAGATATAGAGAGAAATAGATATAGATATAGAGATAATATATATATATATATATATATATATAGATATAGAGATAGATACAGAGAAAAGATAGAGATAAATAGATAGAGAAAGATAGATATATAGATAGAAAGATAGATATAGAGATAGAGCGATAGATATACAGAGAGATAGATATAGAAATAGATAGAGATATATAGATAGATAGATATAGAGAGAAATAGATATAGAGGTAGATAGAGATAGATATATAGATATAGATATAAAGATAGATATAGAGATAGATATAGAGATAGAGCGATAGAAAGCGAGAGATATAGATATAGAGATAGATAGATACAGAGAAAAGATATAGAGATAGATAACGGATAGATAAATAGATAGATAGGTATAGAGATAGATAGATATAGATATTAGATAGAGATATATATAGATAAAGATAGATAGATATAGATGGTAACTAGATAGATAATAAATATAGAGATAATAGATATAGAGATAGATAGAGTAAGATAGATAGATATAGATAGACATAATAGATAGATATAGAGATATATATAGATAGATATAGAGATAGATAGATATAGAGATAGATGTAGAGATAGAAAGATAGATATAAAGATAGAGCGATAGATAGAGATAGATATAGAAATAGATAGATATAGATAATAGATAGAGATAGATAGATAGATATAAGAGAGATAGAGAGAGAGATATATATAGAGATATAGAGATAGATAGATAGATAGATATAGATAGAGAGAGCGAGAGAGATATAAAAAAAAACAAAAAACCACAATACTCACCTCTCCTCCTCGCTCCTACGCTGATTCCGGCAGCCGGCTTCAGTGTCAGGAGCTGCCCCCTCTGCCAGACACACAGCGGGTGCGCGATGTAGTGACGCCAGGAGCAGAGAGGACTGAGGGCGGCGCCGGCCCTGATTTACAGCTGTAGTCTGCAGAGCAGCTTACTGGGCTGGGGGCGGGGCCTCTGGGGGTGGAGACCTGAAATGATATTCACTGCTTCGCAGTGAATATTCATTTCTCTTTAGCAGTGGGGACAGGGGCTCCTGCCTCCTGACACCCGCTGCTGCTCCGCTGGCAGGGGCCCCCATAGCAGCTGCATGGTGTGCGACACACCACTGGCTGGGGGCCCCTGGAGCAGCGGGGGCCCTAGGCAACTGCTGGCCCTGTATGCCAGCAGGTGCCAGGGCCCACCAGATGCCAGGGCCCTCCGGAGAATCCTCCGGTTCTCCGGTGGGCCAGTCCGACGCTGTGAGCGAGTATACTCGTTGCTCGGGTGGTCTCCGAGTATTTTGGCGTGCTCGGAAATTTAGTTTTCATCGCCTCAGCTGCATGATTTACGACTGCTGGACAGCTTGAATACATTAGTGGAATGCCTTTTTGGTAGGGAATTCCCACATGTATTCAGCCTGTCTACAAGTCGCAAATCATGCAGCTGAGATGACGAAAACTAAATCTCCGAGTACGCCAAAATACTCGGAGGACACCTGAGCATGCTCGGGAAAACCCGAGCAACGAGTATGCTCGCTCATCACTACTCTGATGCAATTATGAGATGTGGATTCTCTTGGCACATGGGAGTGCATCTGCAGAGAGTGGATGAAGCCTAAGCCCCACTGGTCTGTTGTAATCCATCATGCCTGATTCTTCCATCAGAGTGTTAGAAACACCAGCTCCTGCAGCGTTCCCATGTGATGGAGGCTCTTCTGTGCAGGGACAGAACTCCAATCCACAGCGTCAATCACAAAGGGAATAACAAAATTCTTCTAGGACTTGAAGATAAAACTTCCAATGCTTTATTTAAAATAATAGAAATAAAAAAAAAAAACCTCAAATTGCAATAAAATTTTATTGGAAGTGGAGCTTTTGAATAATTTCTGTAAGGCGGTGTTCACATGTAGCGTTTTTTCGCATTTTCGCAGCGATTTTAAACACGCGATTTTGCCACGAAAATGAAAAAAAAAAAAGGCATCCCTTGCATTCCTATGGCATTCCGCACATGCTGTGCTAATGATGCGGATTTTTCCGCGGCGGAATTGCATCGTGGAAAAATATGCAGCATGCTCATTCTTTGTGCAGAATCGCGGGAAAATCCCGAAAATCCGCACACATAGGAATGCATTGTTCCGCTTACTTTCTGCATGTGCCCACCATGCGAGCAGTAAGCAGAACATTTGCGGATGGTACCCACGGTCCGGAGGAGAGGGGATTCTCCTCCAGGCGCTGGGTACCATATCCCTGTAAAAAATAGAATTAAAATAAAAAATTGTCATATTCTCACCTTCCGATGTCCCTCGCAGCGTCACCAGGCCTCAGCGATGCTCTCGGCAGGTCCCGTTCCCAGTGATGCATTGCGCCAATGACCTTTGATAACGTCGCGGTCTCGTCACAAGGCATTGCTAGGAACAGGACTTGCCGGGAGCATCGCCGAGGCCTGGTGGGATGCCGGAAGGTGAGAAAAACACGATTTTTTTTTTTTTATTAACATTAGATCTTTTTACTACTGATGCTGCATAGGCGGCCCCAATAGTGAAAAGTTGGTCACATTCGTCAAACACTATGTTTGACGAGTGTGACCAACTTGTCATCAGTTTTCCAAGCGATGCTACAGATCACTTGGAAAACGCTAGCATCCTGCAAGCTAATTACGCTTGAAAATCACTAGTTTTTCAGCAGGAAATTCGTGGGAATTTAAAATTCCTGTGGAAATTTCGCAACGTGCGCACATAGCCTAATTAGGATAAAACTCCCAATACTTTGAGAGCTAGAGAGCTTCCTTCCCAACACATCTGCTATGCGGCACAACTTGGAAGTTCCTAGGTATTAGATTATAACCAATATAATAGAAAAAGGTGAATTTAGACAACTTTTGCTTTTAAATGTGTACGGCCGCTTTAGTACGTCAGACCACCAACATTTACCCAGGAAGATCTAGTATCCGTTGTCACATGGTTTCACATACAATTTCTCATATACAAAATCTTGTTTTGCTCCATAAGTTTCTTTATAAAAGAAGTCGTATACTTACTATAAATAAGACAGGATTCCCCCCAATTCCAACTTCACTGTAAAATTCACCTGAAATAGAAGTTATTATTTACTCCATGAATCGCATTGCCGTATAGACGAGGGCCGCATCTAGACTATACGCAGGATTGCACAACGAATATTACACCGCTACACAGTTCTTCAAAATTAAATCATTCATTTTATACATATAAAACTGGAAAGCTCCCTACATAGAGTTGTGTAATGTAAAGGTTCTAGGCGCAACCCTTACGGTTACACCACTGAATATATAGGCAGTATGTTAAAAGGGTTCTCTGGTGCCACTCACTTCCCCCTCGAGAGGTGAGCAACACAGGTGACGCTACGTTGGCAGATCATCAGGTAATGAATGTGAACATGTGAAGCATCCTGCCATATTTGCTGACAGAGCTTCATTAGTGCTGCTCTGCACTCGATGCAAAAGTGATCGCTGCTGGAGAAACCCTTTAGAAGGGAATATGCCACCAGATTTTTGCAACCTCGTCAGGGAGCAGCATAATGCAGGAAAAGAGCCCCTGATTCCAATGATGTGTCACTCAGTTTATTGGGTGCGGCAGTTGTGACACAAACAGTTTGTAGATATAGCAGAGCTCAGATGGCTGCCCTCCACCCACACCACAGCTTTCTGTGTACACAGTATATTGACGGTAAGCTGTTAATCAGTGCTGAAGTTGTGGTTGGACCAGGAGTTAAAGCAAGTACTTAGTCTGGCAGTGATAATCTCCTGCTGATAAAACACTCATTGTATTGAAACAACAGCACACAACCTAATAAAAGACACATCCCTGAAATCAGTCTCTCAGCCCCTAGCTTAGTTTCCCTTTAATTAATATCATTAAATGGAATATCATAGCAGAAGAAACCAGTTGACAGATTCTATTTAATGATCATTGTCATATAAGTTGCAGCTTGCTCATACGAAATACCAAATTCAGGAGCTAAGGCTATGTGCACACGCTGCGGATCTGGCCTCTGCAGACAATGTACAGTACAATGTAAGTCTATGTGATTTACATTCCGCTGTGCACATGCTGCGGTCTTTCCACTGCGGAAAAGCTGCGGTTTTGAATCCGCAGAAAGAATTGATATGTCAATTCTTTCTGCGGATTCCGCTGCGGTTTGCCAACTATTCCATTGTCCAGGTGTCAAACGCAGGGGAAAACCGCTGGCCAATCCGCAGGTCATTTTAGCTGCGGTTTTACCTGCGGATCCGCAGATACAAATCCACGGGTGAATCTGCAGCGTGTGCACATAGCCTAAGAGGTAAAAATATCTTTACTAAAAGGATAAAATATAAACATTACACCCTACGATGCAAAGCTGAAGTATATGTCACATGTGGCTATAATACCATACAAAATAGATCCAGCTGTATGTCTCGGTTTAATTAAATTGATGATTAAAGTAAACATTTGCCAGAGCAATTCACTGACTGACCAATGTGTAAAACTAAATATTGTCTGACCAATGTGTGAAATTGAACAATGCCTGACCAACTGATTGGCCAGACCAATGTGTGAAACTACAAATTGTAAGCCCTACAAAATACTCTGCCAATGTGTTAAGCACACTATTCCTGACCAAATCACCTCCCTCCATTAAATAATAAATTTTATTTCTATAGCGCCGACATATTCCGCAGCGCTTTACATTTCAGAGGGGATTTGTACAGACAATAGACATTACAGCATAACAATAATCACATCGATAATAACAGATACCAAGAGGAATGAGGGCCCTGCTCGCAAGCTTACAGTCTATGAGGAAAAAAAAAAAAAAAAAATTTTACAATTACGGTATTTATTTTTTCATTAACTTTTTTGTTCAGAATAATGACTTTTTTCAGACATAAAAATCTTATTCCACCAAATATTTTGATCAATTTGCCCTTTTTTCCCCCCAAAAAATGTTTTATGGATGTATATGTGTCTTCCATTGGTGGCCTAACACCTTGCATTGTTCATGCATGTATGGTGGAAGCAAAGCTGAACTTTGGGATCCTGAAAAATGTAGCAAAAAAAGCATGAAAAAAAGCAATGTGTGAACATAACCTTAGATGGTAAAAACTGTGAAAAGAGAATAGAAGAATGCAGTAATTATACCAGTTTCTCGCTGAGCGGCTTGATGACAGACACATTGGTCTGCTGCTGGGTGCCAATGACCGTGTTCATGTACTGCACTTGGCTTATAAGGCTGTCTACATTGATGGAATAGAAGTTGGAATTGGTTATCTGCAGCGTGCTCTGTAACAGAGAACACAAGCATAGGTCAGACAATTAAATGCCTTTGTGCAATCCTACAAGCATCACCTACCCACAGACCACAGCGCAGCTGTGCAATGTACAACCACTGGCAAAAATTATGGAATCACCGGGCTTGGAGGATGTTCATTCAGTTGTTTAATTTTGTAGCAAAAAAGCAGATCACAGACATGGTACAAAACCAAAGTCAAATCAAATAGCAACTTTCTGGCTTTAAGAAACACTAAAAGAAATCAAGAACAAAAAATGTGGTAGTCAGTAATGGTTACTTTTTTAGACCAAGCAGAGGGGAAAAATTATGGAATCACTCAATTCTATGGGAAAAAATTATGGAATCACCCTGTAAATTTTCATTCCCAAAACTAACACCTGCATCAAATTAGATCTGCTCGTTAGTCTGCATCAAAAAAGGAGTGATCACACATTGGAGAGCTGTTGCACCAAGTGGACTGACATGAATCAGGGCTGCAACACGAGAGGTCAATTGAAACAAAGGAGAGGATTATCAAACTCTTAAAAGAGGATAAATAATAATAATCTTTATTTTTACATAGCGCTAACATTTTCTGCAGCGCTTTACAATTTGCACACATTATCATTGCTGTCCCCGATGGGGCTCAGAGGGTAAATCATCACACAATGTTGCAAAAGATGTTGGTTGTTCACAGTCAGCTGTGTCTAAAATCTGGACCAAATACAAACAACATGGGAAGGTTGTTAAAAGGCAAACATACTGGTAGACCAAGGAAGACATCAAAGCGTCAAGACCAGAAACTTAAAGCAATATGTCTCCGAATCAGGAAATGCACAACAAAACAAATGAGGAACAAATGGGAGGAAACTGGAGTCAATGTCTGTGACCGAACAGTAAGAAACCGCCTAAAGGAAATGGGATTTACATACAGAAAAGCTAAATGAAAGACATCCTTAACACTTAAACAGAAAAAACAAGGTTACAATGGGCTAAGGAAAAGCAATCGTGGACTGTGGATGACTAGATGAAAGCCATTCAGTGATGAATCGCAAATCTACATTGGGCAAGGTGATGAAGCTGGAAATTTTGTTTGGTGCCGTTCCAATGAGATTTATAAAAAGGACTGCCTGAAGAGAGCATGTAAATTTCCCCAGTCATTGATGATATGGGGCTGCATGTCAGGTAAAGGCACTGGGGAGATGGCTGTCATTACATCTTCAATAAATGCACAAGTGTATGTTGATATTTTGGACACTTTTCTTATCCCATCAATTGAAAGTATGTTTGGGGATGATGAAATCATTTTTCAAGATGATAATGCATCCTTGCCATAGAGCAAAAACTGTGCAAACATTCCTTGAAAAAAAGACTCATAAGGTCAATGTCATGACCTGCAAATAGTCCGGATCTCAATCTAATTGAATATCTTTGGTGGAAGTTGAAGAAAATGATCCATGACAAGGCTCCAACCTACAAAGCTGATCTGGCACCAGCAATCAGAGAAAGTTGGAGCCAGATTGATGAAGAGTACTGTTTGACACTCATTAAGTCCATGCCTCAGAGACTGCAAGCTGTTATAAAAGCCAGAGGTGGTGCAACAAATACTAGTGATGTGTTGGAGTGTTTTTTGTTTTTCATAATTCCATAATTTTTTCCCACAGAATTGAGTGATTCCATAATTTTTACCCACTGCTTGGTCTAAAAAAGTAACCATTACTGGCTACA
Source organism: Dendrobates tinctorius (assembly GCF_039654945.1). Lineage (NCBI taxonomy): Eukaryota > Metazoa > Chordata > Amphibia > Anura > Dendrobatidae > Dendrobates > Dendrobates tinctorius. Next base: position 1,973,859 of record NW_027361719.1, on the reverse strand, counting down.
TTTCTTGTTCTTGATTTCTTTTAGTGTTTCTTATAGCCAGAAAGTTGTTATTTGAATTGACTTTAGTTTTGTGCCACGTCTGTGATCTGCTTTTTTCCTACAAAATTAAACAACTGAATGAACATACTCCAAGGCTGGCGATTCCATAATTTTTGCCAGGGGTTGTATGCCGGGACATAAACTAGCATCTTCTTTAATACATTGGTGACTAATTATTTATTTTTATTTATTTATTATACTCAATTATACAGCGCCATTATCGGCACTGTCTCCAATGGGGCTCACAATCTAAATTCCCTACCCGTTTGTCTTTGGAGTGTGGGAGTAAACCGGAGAACCTGGAGGAAACCCACGCAAACACAGGGAGAACATACAAACTTCTTGCAGATGTCCTTGGTGGGATCTGAACCCAGGACCCCTGCGCTGCAAGGAGGTGGCTCAGTGGTTAGCACTGCAACCTTGCAGCGCTGGGGTCCTGGGCTGAAAGCCCACCAAGGACAACATCTGCAAGGAGTTTGTATGTTCTCCCCATGTTTGCGTGGGTTTCCTCCAGGTTCTCCGGTTTCCTCCCACATTCCAAAGACATATCAGTAAAAGAGTTAGCAGCATGCGCTGCTTTTTTTTTTTTTTTAAATTGCTGCCCTACAAATTCACACAGATCTCCCATACATTGTACTTACTGTCATAGCAATGTTCACAATATCATTTTCCTTATCAAACCACACTTGGACCATTCTGATGCCACCATCTTGGACAAGAACAGTGCGAGGAAACAGGAAAAACACGACCAGACCACAGATTAGGAGGCACAGCAGAACGGAGAGAACGACGTAAAGTTTCCTGTCAAAATTGGAAAACAGACACGTAAAGTATTTTTAGGAACTTGTATAACTTTCATCATAGAGTAAAAAGGATCTTGCATCAGACTCTGCTAACCAATATATAGTGCACATTATGGGGACAGGGAATGACAGCCGCTAGCTGCCAACCGGTGAGCAGGGCAGGGCGAGATCACGAATACGCCAGACTCCAGCTATGTATCCAGTGCATTCTCTGATTAATCCAAGAAGCCACACAGGAAAATATTTATTTGTGATGACTTGGCTGATTGATAAGTGGACCGGAGCCATACAAACAGCAGCAGTCTAAAGTAAGATTCTCTTTAGAATGTGTTTAAGAAACTTCTGGATTTTCTTCTTCGCCTCATTGGGGGACACAGGTACTGTGGGTGCATGCTACTGCCGTCTGGAGGCTGACACTAAGTGGGAAAAAAAGGTTAGCTCTTCCTCCGCCGTATACACCATCGCCCCGATTGCGGGCGGAAACCAGTTTTTTGCTTAGTGTCTGTTGGAGGCACACGTCGGTCTGTCTCAAGACAGATTCTTTTTTTTTTTCCTCTTTTTCCCCATGAAGATAAGACAGGGGCGATGGACCCTATTGAAAGGGTCCGCTCTCCCCAAACCAACAACGGGCGAGCACGTGTGAGTGTCCCTCCACGTATCCTCTCCCGCAATGGGAATTTTTTTCCGATGTTCCATTTTTTTCACATGAACATGAGATAAGGTCGACGGATCCTATTGAAAGGGTCCGATCTCCCCAAACCAACAACGGGCGAGCACGTGCGAGTGTCCCGCCACGTATCCTCTCCCGCAACGTGAGATATCGTCAGACCACGGAGGTGCGATACGGGTGACGGACCCTATGGAAGGGGTCCGATCTCCCCAAACCAACAATGGGTGAGCACGTGTGAGTGTCCCTCCACGTATCCTCTCCCGTACCGTGGGACATGATGCCAGACTTAGCCCTGTCCTCCCTAGGGTATTGAAACCCTAGGCTGCACAGAGGCACAAGCGTAGTCCGTGCGGCCCCACTGCCCCATCAATGCTAAAGACTGCGGTGGGGCAAAGTGGCGGACGGTCCCTCTCCTCACCCCTTGAAGGGGTTAGATGAAGCTAGGGTGCCTGCACCGTCCTTGTTTCATATGGCCCCCCTCCCCTCTACCTGAGCTGAACGGAGGTGGATGGCCAGGGAGGGCTCCTGCAGTGAACGGGTGTCCGGCAGTGGCGGATCCGGTCCCGGCCGTGATTCTGGGGTCTGGCAGTTCCGCCCTCCCCCCCTTCCCGGGCATCTAAGCCGCGGCTTCAGCCGGCGCTAGGCCGCAACCGGAAGTCCCCGCCCCGGCATCGCGTCATGGCGGCCCTGCCCCCCGGAGCCTGGGCAGACGCCAGAAAAAATTTAGGCCCTGGCTTCAGGCCGAGGCTAGGCCGTAAAAGGAAGTACCGCCCCCAGGATCCTTTTTTTTTCCTTCCGGGGGCCGGCCTGCAGTGGTGGCGCGCAGATTCATTCAGCGCCTCACATGCTGAGGACACAGGGGACACAGAACTGTGGTAAGTGCTGCCCCCCAGCCCCACGGAGAGGCCACACTAACAGGAACAATGAGCACCCTCCCCCGGCGTTTTTTTCAGCAAGGAGGCCTGACAGGTACAGCATGTCAGGAAAACCTAAGACACATACGTTCTTATATGCTGCGTGCATCTCCTGTCAGTCTCCTTTTCCGGCTTAGTCTGCGCCCGCGAGTCTGAACGCGCTCAGGAGCCCTCTCCCCCAGTGTACCAAGTCCCTCGGAATGGGCGTTATCACTGTCGCAATCTATGGCGTCACTTACGAGAGCAATTGAGTCCCTTCGGGCCCGAGATAGGGGCAGGGACAGTGGCTCGTCTGTCTTAGAGGGGTCCTCTACCTCACAGGAGCCTCCGGCCTGCAGGGGCCGCTCTCAATCCAGGCAGACGCAGGGGATACAAACCCACACGGTGTCTCCCGGTCCATCCGGTGCCTCAGCATCCGTGAGCTCTGCTTATCGCTCCCCGTCACCAGCAGTCGATAGCGAACAAGGCTCGGACTACGACTCAGAGGTACCCCTTGACCTAGATACGCCAGGTGGTCAGGAAACATTTGACAGTCTCATAGAAGCCGTCAACCAGACTCTGGGGATTGAGGATGATTCCATTCTGGCTGCGCGCCATAAAGTGTCATTTAAGCGAGTCAAGCGTCCCCATAAAGTATTTTGCACTCACCCTGAATTTGAGGATATAGTGCAAAGACACAGGGAACGGCCGGACAGGCGGTTCTCGGGCCAGAAGGCATCGAGGCGAAGTATCCTTTTGCTCCGGGTCTTCGTAAAAAGTGGATGGAATCCTCAATGGTGGATCCACCTGTGTCGCGCTTGGCTACAAAAACTCTACTATCCGTGCCTAGTGGTTCTTCTATTAAGGATCCCACTGATCGTCTCATAGAGAACTTGGCTCGCTCAGTGTTTGAGGCATCAGGATCAGCACTCTCTCCCTCGTTCGCAGCAACGTGGGTAGCCAAGGCCATGATTTCTTGGTCGTCATAAACTTTGAACAGAGCCTTGCAGGACATAGACCTACCAGCGGAAGTATCAGAAATCACAAATCAGATAGCCATGGCAGGGGACTACTCGATCAATGCATCTTTAGATGCGGCCAACTGTGTGGCATTGCGGCCGCAAATGCAATCTCCATTAAAAGAGCGCTATGGTTAAGGACATGGCGGGCCGATTCAGCCTCAAAAAAGTCCTTGACAGCGCTACCATACCAGTGTGGCTGCCTGTTCGGAGAGAAGTTAGATCAGCTCATCACCGACTCCACAGGAGGCAAGAGCGGTTTTCTTCCTCAACAAAAGGTCAAACCGCCGTTTCGTCACCAGTTTCAGGCGCGTTTTCGGGCCCTTCGCAACCCCAGGTGGACGACAGCAGCTAATTCTGCCGCATCAGTGCGCCCCAACCAGAATAGGGACCGACAGGTCTCATATAGAGCCAACCCATTGGGGAGGATGCGTGCTAACCAGTCCAGGTCGAGGGGATCCAGGTCCCAAAGATCTTCAGCCAAATGACTCGGGGCATTTGTCAGGTGGCACCGGCAAGGTAGGCGGCCGCCTTATCCGGTTTCACCACGCCTGGCTCAATTTCGCACACAACACATGGGTGAGAGGAGCTGGTGTCCACAGGGTACAAGATAGAATTTGTCAGGTACCCCCCAAGACGATTTTTTCTTTCCCGTCTTCCCAAAGTGGATACCCGGGCAAAGGCTCTACTAGGAGTCCTCGATTTGCTCAGCCACAACGGAGTTATCGTTCCGGTACCGGAAAACGAGAAGACGCAGGGCTTCTATTCCAACATGTTTGCAGTCCCCAAAAAGGACAGGACTGTCAGGCCCATTTTGGATCTAAAGCTCCTGAACAAATTTATCAGGATCAGACATTTCCAGATGGAGTCTCTCCGTTCAGTCATATCGACAATGGGGCAGGGAGAGCACTTGGCCTCTATCGATATCCAGGACGCCTATCTACATATCCTCATTTTCCCTCCACATCAAAGGTCTACATTTTCAGTTTGCAGTGCTGCCCTTCGGGCTAGCCATGGCCCCCAGAGTGTTCACAAAGGTCATGGCAGTCCCCATGGCCATCCTGCACTCCCGGGGCATAGTCGTATTCCCCTACTTAGACGACCTCTTGGTCAAAGGCCCTTCAAGGCGGGCATGCGAGGAAAGTGTCAGCATTACGCTAGATACGCTTGTCCGCTTAGGGTGGTTGGTCAATGTAAAGAAGTCATCCCTTGTTCCAGCTCAGAGAATTTCCTTTTTAGTGATGACCTTCGACACTTGCCGAGTGTTGGTAATTCTCCCTAGAGACAAGGCCCTAGCCCTCCGACAGTCCCTCACACCATCCGTTTCTGCATGAGGATTCTAGGAAAAATGGTGGCAGCGATGGAAGCGATCCCGTTCGCCCAATTCCATCTTCGTCCCCTGCAGCACGCCCTCTTGTCAGCCTAGGACAAGAACCCATTCACGCTCGATCATCGGTGCCGGTTGTCCTCTCAGGTCAGACAGTCACTAGAGTGGTGGACAATCAGTTCCTCCCTTCTTCAGGGGAAACCCTTTCCCCAGATGAGTGGCTGGTGGTCACAACTGACGCCAGCCTTCTCGGCTGGGGAGCGTTTTTTCGCCACCACATGACCCAGGGACGGTGGTCGCCGCAGAAGGCATGTCTCCTGATGAACTTGTTGGAGATACGGGCGATCCAGCTGACTCTGCAACGGTTTCATCACCTTCTAGCAGGCCGCCCCGTCTGGATTCAGTCGGACAACGCCACGGCGGTGGTTTACATAAATCTCCAAGGGGGCACCTGCAGCAGGGCAACCATGCCCGAGGTAGGGCACGTACTCCGCTGGGCCGAGAGAACTGGGTGGCAGATTTCCTCAAGCGGCAGGGGCTTGCATCTGGGGAATGGTCACTACACCCAGAGGTCTTTCAGCAGATTTGCCAACGGTGGGAAGCACCAGATGTGGATCTGATGGCCTCCAAGGCAAACGCCAAGGTGTCCTTATTAGTCGCTCGGTCCCGGGACCCGCAGGCAATCGCCGTGGATGCGCTGGTTCTGCCATGGAATCAGTTTCGCCTCCCATACCTATTCCCCCTGCTGCCACTACTTCCGAGGGTCATCAAGAAGTTCAAGGCAGAAGAGGTGCCAGTGATTCTGCTGGCCCCAGACTGGCCTCGTCGGGCGTGGTACGCAGATCTAGTGCAGCTGCTTGTCAACGTGCTGTGGCGACTGTCAGAGCGCCCAGATCTACTTTTTCAAGGGCCAATCTGCCACCTGAACTCAGGGGCCCAGTGTTTGACGGCTTGGCCGTTGAATCTTGGGATTCTGTCGCAGGATGGGTTTGGGCGCAAAGTGGTTGCTACGATGGTTAGCGCCTGGAAGCCTGCCTCAGCATGAATTTACCACCACACCAGGGAGGTTTTCTTTGCATGGTGTCGAAGCAACGGTTGTTCGCCACTGAGATTCTCCATCCCTAATATCTTGGCTTTTCTCCAGTCTGGCCTAGACTCAGGCTTGGCCCCCAATTCTCTCAGGAGACAGATATCGTCTTTATCCGTCCTTTTTCAGCGCAGGATTGCTACCAACTTGCAGGTAAAGACTTTCATCCAGGGGGTCTCCCACTTGGTACCTCCCTATAAGGCACCTATGGACGCCTGGGACCTTAACCTGGTCCTAAGTGTTACACAGAAAGCTCCATTCAAGCCCCTACAGGATGTCTATTTGTCATACCTTTCCTGGAAAGTGGTGTTTCTGGTAACTATAACATCAATCAGGCGGGTCTCGGAGCTGGCGTTATCTTGCCGAGCCCCGTTTCTGACCTTTCACAAAGACAAGGTGGTTCTTAGACCAGCTCCTCCTTTTTTGCCAAAAGTCGTTTCCTCGTTTCACATTAATGAGTATATTGTCTTGCCCTCTTTTTGTTCAGCACCGGTACACCGTGTGGAAAAGGCTTTTCATACGTTGGACCTGGTGAGAGCTCTCAGGAGGTACGTGTCACGGATGGCACCCTTTCGTCAGTTAGACGCGCTGTTCGTGCTCCCTGAAGGCTGCAGGAAGGGACTCGCTGCCTCGAAATCGACCATAGCCAGATGGATTAGATTGACTATTCAGGAGTCCTACCACATCAGAGGCGCGCCAATTCCAGCAGGGATCAGAGAACACTCTACTCGGGCAGTGGGCGCCTCTTGGGCGCTTCGGCACTAGGCTTCGATGGAACAGGTTTGCAAGGCAGCAACCTGTCCAGCCTGCACACCTTTACTAAACATTACAATTTCCATACTCAGGCTTCAGCGGGTGCGAACCTGGGTAGAAGGATTCTCCAAGCAGCGGTGGCGCACCTTTAGACAGGAGGTGCACGTAGCTTGGATCGGTGAGTCAACTTCCTACCCAGGGACTGCTTTAGGACGTCCCACAGTACCTGTGTTCCCCAATGAGGTGAAGGAGAAACATAGATTTTTGTGATAACTCACCGTAAAATCCTTTTCTCCGAGATGCTCATTGGGGGACACCGCACCCACCCTGTTAGCCAAGTTGCTTTTGTTTATTTAATTAATATGCTCTCTGTATGAGATTAGGGTGGTTATTTTCTAGACATGTTGTTACCTGTATCTCCCCCACCTCATTGTAGATTTTAAGCTCTCTTATTTTGCTTTAATTATTGTATTGTTAACGTTGTTACTTATGACTTGTGTTTTGAAACTGTTAAACTGTAAAGCACTGCGGAATATGTTGGCGCTATATAAAGATTATTATTATTACCTGCATTAAGGTCGATGTTGTCTGATTTTTGTTTGATCTACTGCTTTTGCACCAAACTGGTTTCCGCCCGCAATCGGGGCGAGGGTGTATACGGCAGAGGAGGAGCTAACCTCTTTTTTTCACTTAGTGTCAGCCTCCAGGCGGCAGTAGCATACACTCACAGTACCTGTGTCCCCCAATGAGCGTCACGGAGAAAAGGATTTTACGGTGAGTTATCACAAAAATCCATGTTTCAATCCTCAGGATGTCAAATTATTTGTTTAAGATCAGTTGCAGATTTTCCCCATGGAGTTTAATCGGGAAATCAAAATCCTCAATATTAACACAGCTGACACCCGGCCCGTTAAATCCTGGCACACTGCGATCAAACATGATCGCAGTGTACCGGGGGATTAAGGAAGCATCGGCAGGGAGGGTGCTCCCTCCGTGCTTCCCCGAGACACCCAGAGCAGCGCGATGTGCTGCGCTGCTCTGGGGGCCACCTTCCCTGCCTTCGGGGGCCTGCAGGGAGGTGGCTTCCAGATTGCTGATCTGACACTTTGCAGTGCAGTGTCAGATCAGCGATCTGACACAGGCACTGCAGGAGGCTTCCTCCGTGCCTGCAGAGAGCAGCACGGAGGAAGCCTCCTGCAGTGCCTGTGTCAGATCGCTGATCTGACACTGCAAGGCAGTGTCAGATCAGCAATCTGACACACTACAGTAATGCCCCCCACCCCCCGGAGAATAAAATAAAGTGAAAAAAAAAAAAAAAAAAGTACACATTCAGTATCACTGCGTCCGTAACGACCTTCCCTATAAAACTGTCTCACTAGTTAACCCCTTAAAAAAATAAAAATAGAAAATGCAAAAAACAATGCTTTATCATCATATCGCCGAACAAAAAGTGCAATAACACGTGATCAAAAAGACGGATATAAATAACTATGTTACCGCTGAAAACATCATCTTGTCCCGCAAAAAACGAGCCGCCATACAGCATCATCAGCGAAAAAATAAAAAAATTATAGCTCGCAGAATAAAGTGATGCAAAAATAATTATCTAAAATTGTTTTCATTGCATAAAAGCGCCAAAACATAAAAAAACTACATAAATGAGGTATCGTTGTAATCATACTGACCCGAAGAATAAAACAGCTTTATCAATTTTACCACACACGGAACGGTGTAAGTGCACCCCCCAAAAGAAATTCATGAATTCATTCATTCTGCTTCCCAAAAATTGTAATAAAAAGACATAAAAAATGTCATGTGCCCGAAAATGGTACCAATAAAAAAAACAAAACTCTTCCCACAAAAAAAAAAAAAGAAAAAAAAAAAAAGGAGGACCTCACATGACTCGGTGGATCAAAATATGGAAAAATTATAGCTCTCAAAATGTGGTGATGCAAAAACTATTTTAACAATAAAAAGCGTCTTTTAGCGTATGACAGTTGCCAAACATAAAAACCTGCCATAAATAGTAAATCAAGCCCCCCTTTATCACCCCCTAAGTTAGGGAAAAATAATTAAAAAAAAAAAAAAAAAAAAAAAAAAAATGTATCTATTTCCATTTTCCCGTTAGGGTTAAGGCCAGGGCTAGGGTTAAGGCTGAGATTAGGGTTAGGGTTGTGTTGGGGTTAGGGTTGGAGTTAGAATTGGAGGGTTTCCACTGTTAAGGCCCATCAGGTGCTCTCCAAACGCAACATGGCGTCTTATCTCAATTCCAGCCAATTCTGCGTTGAAAAAGTCAAACGGTGCTCCTTCCCTTCCAAGCTCTGCCATGCGCCCAAACAGTGGTTTATCCCCACATATGGGGTATCAGCCTACTCAGGACAAATTGCACAACAACTTTTGGGATCCAATTTCTCCTGTTACCCTTGGGAAAATAAAAAATTGGGGGCAAAAATATCATTTTTGTGGAAAAAAATATGATTTTTTTATTTTTATGGCTTTACGTTATAAACTTCTGTGAAGCACTTGGGGGTTCAAAGTGCTCACCACACATCTAGATAAGTTCCTTGGGGGGGTCTAGTTTCCAAAATAGGGTCACTTGTGGGGGGTTTCCACAGTTTAGGCACATCAAGGGCTCTCCAAAGGCAACACGACACCCACAGACCTTTCCATCAAAGTCTGCATTCCAAAACGTTACTACTTCCCTTCTGAGCCCCGACGTGTGCCCATGCAGTACACTTCCCTTCCGAGCCCCGACGTGTGCCCATACAGTAATTTTCTCCCTCATATGGAATATCAGCATACTCAGGAAGATTGGACAACAACTTTTGGGGTCCAATTTCTCCTGTTACTCTTGGGAAAATAAAAAAAATTGGGGACTAAAAGATCATGTTTGTGGAAAAAATATGATTTTTTTATTTTCACGCCCGGGCGTTATAAACTTCTGTGAAGTCCTTGGGGGTTCAAAGTGCTCACCACACATCTAGATAAGTTCCTTGGGGGTCTAGTTTCCAAAATGGTGTTATTTGTGGGGGGGGGTTTACACTGTTTAGGCACATCAAGGGCTTTCCAAACGTGGCATGGTGTCCGATCTCAATTCCAGCCAAAAAAGTCACATGGCGCTGCTCTCCTTCTGAGCTCTGCCATGCGCCCAAATAGTGGTTTACCCCCACATGTGGGGTATCAGCGCACTCGGACAAATTGTACAATAACTTTTGGGGTCCTGCTACCCTTGGGAAAATAACAATTGGGGGTAAAAAGATCATTTTTGTGGGAAAAAATATGGATTTTATAATTTTACGGCTGTACGTTATAAACTTCTGTGAAGCCCATGGGGGTTCAAAGTTATCACCACACATCTAGATAAGTTCCTTGGGGGGGGTCTAGTTTCCAAAATGGTGTCACTTGTGGGGAGTTTCCGCTGTTTAGGCACATTAATGGCTCTCCAAATGTGACATGGCGCCCGATCTCAATTCTAGCCAATTTTGCAGTGAAAGTCAAACGGCGCTCGTTCTCTTTCGAGCTCTGCCATGCGGCGAAACAGTGGTTCCCCCCACATATCAGGTATCAGCGTACACAGGACAAATTGCACAATAACTTTTGCAGTCCAATTTCTCCTGTTACCCTTGGTAAAATAAAAAAAATTGCACCTGAAGTAATTTTTTTTGTAAAAAAAAAAGTTAAATGTTCATTTTTTTTTAAACATTCAAAAAATTGGTGGTTTTGAGCACCTTGAGGGGTGCAGTTTTTAGAATGGTGTCACTTTTGGATATTTTCTATTATATAGGCCCCTCAAAGTGGCTTCAAATGTGATGTGGTCCCTAAAAATAAAACGGTGTTGTAAAAATGAGAAATCGCTGGTCAACTTTAAACCCTTATAACTTCCTAACAAAAAAAAATTTTGGCTCCAAAATTGTGCTGATGTAAAGTAAACATGTGGGAAATGTTAGTTATCAAGTTTTTTGTGTGCCATATCTCTGTGATTTAAGGGCATAAAAATTCAAATTTGGAAAATTGCGAAATTTCCAAAGTTTGCGCCAAATTTCTGTTTTTTTTCACAAATAAACGCAAGTTATATGAATGAAATGTTACCACTAACATGAAGTACAATATGTCACGAGAAAACAATGTCAAAATCACCAGGATCCAAGGAAGCTTTCCAGAGTTATTACCTCATAAAGGGAGAGTGGTCAGAATTGTAAAAATTGGCCCGTCATTAACATGCAAACCACCCTTGGGGGTAAAGGGGTTAAATGTCTAATAGATTCAGGACTGATAACCAGGAAACTTGAGAATCGGGTTTCTCTTGTCCCACAGTCAGTATTCTAGAGAAGGACACCCCTGCACACATTTAACTCTCTCCATTGAAGTCTATAGCTGTTATAATGCAGGCTGCATTTCACAATTCCCTTAAAACAGACTAGTGAGAGCGGCATGCACAGGCTGGCACCACTAACTCACCTGTGCCTGTCTGCAGGGCTACACCGGGGTAAAGGAAGCTTACTCTCATGATGTAGGGGAGGCCTGGATCTGGTTACTCAGTGCTCTACTGGTGCTTGCCCATCGCTGCTCCGTCTTCCCTGACATGGGAACTATTTATTTAAATGTGTCGTTCAGGCTAAAATGAAAAGTCACACTGTTTCGACTCTCCTGTATTTCCTGCGGAGTTCGGTAGTCATGGACTGCACGTATGTGATTTACATAGTTGCCGTCACGAGCCGACTAGTCTCATGCCCGCCTCTCAATTATTTTCTATGCAGAAAGGCAGGCGGTGCCTACTCAGCATGTTGGTAAACCGCCGCATGCCTATATTCACACCCGTCACGATTCGGCAGTCTGTAGTCACATAGGTGACAGCAGACTTTCATTTCAGCCACCTGGACAACCCCTTTATTCAACTAGGACAAGTTGTGAAGCAGGTAAATAATTTGGCAACAACTCCTCTCCATACATCGTGAATACAGGTGCTGCGGTGACATAACCGAGAGTTGTCTTGACAAATATCATGCAGGGTGGAGGACATAATGGATGCATGCAGCTGATGATCACCCAACACCTCACATACAGATGGAAGATCACCGACACGTCCCAGTATCCAGCAGTTGTGTATGATACACCACAGAGGAATAACCCTCAGTCCTAATTTATCCCATCAAACTCAACTTTTAACGTCGGATTTCAGGTGGAAACACTGTGTCCTCATTATTCGTACCTAGGATACAGCACAAGCGCACATATACACACACATACACACTTACGTTCTCTGCGGCTGCAGCCTTTGGTCGCTGTATGGGATTAGTGCAACCAGCTCATTCACTTGCTCTAAAACAGATGAACAGAATTTACAGTAAAAAAATAAATAAAAAAAATAGAAAAGCGTGACAAAAAGAGATAGCAAAACACCATTCTTAAAAGGAATCTGTCAGCAGGTATTTGCTATGCAACCTAAAAGCAGCATGCCATAGGGGCAGAGACCCCATTCCAACAGTGTGTCACTTTCTGGGCTGCTTGTGGAGATTACAATAAAATCAGTGTTTTATCAGCAGGAGATTATCACTACAGGACTTATTGTTTCGTGCTTTGTAGTCCTCTTGCTCTGTAGTTGTCCACACCCACCGATTGGCAGCTTTCTGCCTATGCACAGGATACAGAGACAGCTGCCAATAAGTGGTGTGGGCGGGGTTTTACAGAGCTCAGCATTCTGAGCACGGCTAGATCTGCAGCAAAGAAAACAGAGATTTTACCAAAACTGCAGCAAGCAGCCCAGTAAGTGATCTAATGCTGGAATCGGGGTCTGTCTCTACATCAGGTTGATCTCTGATGGGGTAGCAAAAACCTACTGACAGATTCTCTTTATTAAAGGGGTATTCCCATCTCCAAGATCCTATCCCAATATGTAGTAGGTGTAATAATAGTATTAGCAAATACCTCCAATTAGAAGTGTAGTATAGTTCTTCTGATTCACCATGTCTCTTTCCTCATGTGCAGGCATTGCAGGACCTTAAGTATCCATGGTTATGACCATTGATATAGCGACAGTTAGGTAGTTGCTAGTAGTCGCAACCATGGATCCCTAAGGTCCTGCAATGCCTGCACATGAGGAAAGAGACATAGCGAATCAGAAAAACTATACTACATTTCTAATTGGAGGTATTTGCTAATACTATTATAATTACACCTACTACATATTGGGATAGGATCTTGGAGATGGGAATACCCCTTTAAGTATGATTAGAGATAATTATGAATTTATGGTTTACCATCAGGGGATCACGTGTTCAAGTCCTCTAGTGAAACACACAAAAAATATATATAAAAAATGAAAACGTTTTCCAAAAAAAAAATGTATACAAAAGTAGAAAGAAAAATTACTTTTTTGTGTAAAACTATGAAAACGAAATGAATACTGGATATTTGGCATTGCCACAGTTGTGACAATCTGTAGAGTGACTTCATGAAGAGTAAACTGATTTAAAGCCCTAAACTTTGTGACAAAACTAAAAGCCCCAATTTAGAATAATGTGTAACAGATGGGGGGCATCACCTGTTGGAATACAGCCCGTGCCCTGGCACGATGGGCAGGTAATGCTGTCACGTCCTGTAAACTCAACGTAGGGAAACTGCGCAATGTCTTCCTCTCTGTCCTTTCCATCCAGCAAGTCGTCATCGTCCTCAAGATGCGAGTTGCTAGCCTGCTTCGAGGACGTCACATGGCTGGTATAGGTAGACATAATAGACCCCATGTTCTGTGTTCAGCATCTGCTCCAAAAAATACAGAGTGTTAATCGAGGCACTCGAAAATGACCGGCATGGTCTAATCGTCTGGTGAAGGAAAGGACAAGCGAATACATGGTATTAAGAGGTTAAATTGTAGCATGAACACAAAGAATGAGATCAGGGCTATGTACAGTCAGCACATCCGAAACAATGAAAAACCACATCAGGGGCCGCAGTCAAAGGATAGGGACAATATAACTAACTGGTCTGCTCACACCACCCATCGTCACGTAGGAGCATACAAGGAGATGTGGCCAAGGAACAGAAATGTAATTATACAAAGAAGTTATATCTTTACATCTTGGACAACTTTCTACCCCTTTACATGAAAAAGAGCCATGGACAAAATACAGTGGAGTTTGGGAACCAGTAAGGCACTGGGCTTATGACTGTAGTAATCATAAGAGGTGACGGGGAAGCCGACCGGTAGGAGGACTCCAGTCTGGGAACCAGGATCTATTGACGCTGCTTTCTTTTAATTTGGGGTCAGATTTCATGGCCGATATACAGACCATAATGCCGGGACTGACCGTGGATCTTCTGTCCCAAACTTACATCCTCATAGGTCTGTAAATCTGATCAGATTCAGTAGCGCAGTTGTTAGCTCGGCCATGAAATACGGACATCGGAACTTAGCCCGAGGCTGGATTAGTACACTGTTTCTCCAGGAAAAAGCAATTGTATATTTTGTGATTTTTTTGTCAGCTTATCCATGGAAAACCCTTTTAAATTCTATGTAGGACTAAATAAAATGCGCTTTGATTCGGTTTTTTTTTTCCTTTCTGAATTCAACATTGTTATAGGAGGGTTCAGATTAAGAAACCTGTGGCCGATCCGGACTCAGACTCACAGGCCTGATAGATCAGATTAGCATTGTTTTTAGTCATTTTTCTTTTTTAACGTGAAGTTTTCGATAACATTTTTGCGCCAAATACATCAAAATTGTGCATGTGATTGTCTTCTTTTCCTGTCTTGAATTTTGTGACTTGACAGGAAAAGTTGCACGTTTTGCAAAGTGTAGAAAAAACACTTTATGCAAAATTGTTCCAGAGGGGGATTGGAGAAGAGAGGTGTCAAATATTATGACTTTTTTCTTTTTTACATATTGCATTTCATATATCTGTCTAAAATACCTGTAAAAGCCACAGACATAAAAAAAAAGAAAAAACAAAACTAAATAAACCACAAATGACAATTTGAACAAAAATGAGCAAATCTTTTGTTCAACTCTTTTCGTTGGTAACGTAAAACATTTTACAAGGGAGAAACACACAATATAGCCTAGAGGGTGGGAGAAGAGAAGGAGGGGAGTGGGGGAGACAGGAAAGAGAGGAAAAGAGAGGAAAGTGTACAAAAAGCTGTCTTTGAAATTTACATGTAACTAAAGGCCCCGTCACACTAAGCGACGCACCAGCGATGAAGACAACAACACGACCTGGCAAAGATCGTTTGTGCGTCGTTACATGGTCGCTAGTTAGCTGCCAAACAGGCAGATCTCCTAAACGACGCAGCAGCGATCTGTATAACGACCTCGGCGGTCGTTGGGAGCATGTAGTGTTTTAACGATTCAACCTACTCCCGCCTGCGCCGCAGAGATATGAGTCGCCAACGAGGTCGCTCGTCGTTTATAAAGGGTGTCAAACTCAACGATTCAGGTGCACCAGCGGGACGCCAACGATCATAAAACGGCCCAGGACGTTCGAGCATGATCAGCGACATCGCAGCGGGGGCCACATCGCCGCTGCATGTCACACATAGCGACATCGCTGACGATGTCGCTGTTGCGTCATCAAATCGGTGACGCTTAAGCAATCTCGCTTAGTGTGACGGGGCCTTTACACTTATTAAAATTATAGCTTAGTCCTTATTAGAGGGGTTTGGGTAAGTTCAATTTAAAGTGCACCTGTCAGCAGTTTTGGCCGCTATAGCATACGGTCACTGCCTTTCAGGGTTTATCTACAGCATTGTATAATTCTGTAGATAAGCCCCCCCCCCCGATCTGACCAGAAAAATAAGTTTTATTATACTCACCAGAGGTGGACCAGTCCAATGGGTGTCACAGGTCCGAGTCCTCCCATCTTCTTGTGAGGCCACCTTCCTGCTTCATCGCTCCCCAGCATCGCGCTCCTGCACAGGCGTACTGATCTGCCCTGAAGTACTGCAGTGTGCAGGCGCTGGGCCTCTCTGACCTTTCCCAGCACCTCCGCACTGCAGGACTTTGCTCTGCCCTCAACAGGGCAGAGAAGTACGCCTGCGCAGAAGTGAGATGCCGGGAATGAGGAAGCAAGCAGGAGGGCGGCGACGCAAGAATATGGGAGACGCCAGACCCGGATCTGCGACACCCATCGGACCAGACCGCCCCCCTGGGTGAGTATAATAAAACTTATTTTTAAGGTCGGTTCGCGGGCTTATCTACAGCATTATAGAATGAGGTAGATAAGCCGTGAAAGGCAGTGGCCATATCTTATAGCGGCCAAAACAGGTGACAGGTTCCCTTCAAGTTTCCATAGGGCCACCATCTTTCAAGCCTGATATTCTGCATTCTATAATGCTGTATATCTGCCCCCAACTAACCTGCAAGAAGAAAAAGCTTTTATTATACTCATCTGCAGGGTGGTCTGGTCCATGGGGTATCGCTGGTCCTGGTCCGTTGCCTCCTATCTTCTTACAATTGCCGCCATCCTTCTGGCTTCTTGTGGACAACACTATCCTATGTCATCAAAGCAAGAAGGAGGACGGCATCAAAAGAAGGGAGGCGCCGGACCAGGACCAGCAACACCACTTAGACCGGACTGCCCCACAGGCAAGTATAATAAAAGCTAATTTTGAGTCCATATTGAAATATACAGAATGCATTCAGACCATGACAAAGTAGCATTGCTGGTCATACATTTACAGACAGACAATGCTCATTGTGAAACAATCTTGAGAAATGTTTACTCCTATGGTCTGAAGGTTTTTACCTCACAAATAGTTCTAGGTTTATTGCTTCTTAATGTAAAACATAGAGATTTATTTAACCTCTGTCTGCTGTGGACTTAAGCCCCCGTCACACAAATTTTGTGACAGCTATCAGCGACCAGCCCCCCTACCGGGTATTGCTGTGGAAACCTCTGGACATATTTGGGGTCGCTGGTCACCCGCTGGCCAGCACGCATCGCTGCGTGTGACAGGCGGGACACCAGCGACCAGGAGCTGGTAACTAGGGTAAACGCAGGGTTTTTAAGGGGCACGCAGCACCTAGAAACCCGATGTGTACCTTAGTTACCAGCGCGCTGATGCAGGGAGTTGGTAACCAAGGTACACATCGAGTTTCTAAGTGCTACGCGCCCCTTAGAAACCCGATGTGTACCTTGGTTACCAGCTCCCTGCATCAGCGCGCTGGTAACTAAGATACACTGCGGGTAACTAAGCGACGTGCGTCGCTTGTTACCCGCGTGTCGCTGGTGCTGATCGCTGGTGAACCTGCCTGTTTGGCAGCTCACCATCGATCACATAGCGACTCACCAGCGATCCTGACAAGGTGATATCGTTGTCGGGATCGCTGTTGAGTCGCTATGTGTGACGGGGCCCTTATGCTATCCTTGGGAGTTTTTGAGTTGTGTGGGTTTATTGCCCATTGTCTGATGCTTGCCTTGTATCTCTGATTTATCTTAGCCCAAAGGCTGGCCACTAGAGGGCAAGGCTGAACCAGAGTTGCACATAGTTAAAATCACTATCTAAGGCAATAGAAACATGACGAAGATAGGAGCAGAAGTTGTGTACCTGTACTTATTCGTGTACACTGTTGTGACACCTGTATTAGTGGGGACGCCGATGCAGTGCTGTGAATTTTCCAGGTGTTTCTCTGTCTTGGTTCATGCTTCTCTGATATTCCAGACGGATGATGTTTAAAAAGCTCCTCTTTATATGTACTTAACCTTTGTATGTTAAAATATACAAAAGTGTACGCAATCATAGTATTCCTTTAATTTTGTACTTTGAAATAAAATTGCGTTATATTGCAAGTAGTAACCTTCTTTAAAGTCGTATCTGAACCTTAGTGTTAAAAAACTTGGATATACAGCCCCTTCTCTTAAAATTGTTCCTTCTAGAAATGTCTTAAAAATTGGACATCCAAGCTTTAACCCCTTACTGCCATGTGACGTACTATCCCGTCCACGTGCCCTGGGACTTAATTCCCAGGGACGGGATAGTACGTCACAGCGATCAGCGGCACCCACGTGGTGAGCGCCGCTAATCGCGGCCGGGTGTCAGCTGATTATCAGCTGGAAATAAAAAAAAACAAACAAACAATAAAAGTACACATATTTGGTATTGCCACGTCCGTAACGAACCGCCCTATAAAACTGTCCCATTAGTTAACCCCTTTAGCAAACCCCTTAAAAAATAAAAATAAAAAACTAAGCAAAAAATAATGATTATCATACTGCCGAACAAAAAGTGCAATAACGCGCGATCAAAAAGACGCATATAAATATCCATGGTACCGCTGAAAACGTCATCTTGTCCCGCAAAAAAACGAGCCGCCACACAGCATCAGCAAAAAAATAAAAAAGTTATAGCTCGCAGAATAAAGCGATGCAAAAATAATTATTTTTTATATAAAATTGTTTTCATTGCATAAAAGCGCCAAAACATAAAAAAAACTAAATGAGGTATCGCTGTAACCATACTGACCCAAAGAATAAAACCGCTTTATCAATTTTACCGCAGGCAGAACGGTGTAAACGCACCCCCCAAAAGAAATTCATGAAACGCTGGTTTTTGTTCATTCTGCGTCCCAAAAATCGGAATAAAAAGCAATCAAAAAATGTCACGTGCCCGAAAATGGTACCAATAAAAACGTCAGCTCGTCCCGCAAAAAATAAGACCTCACATGACTCGGTGGGTCAAAATATGGAAAAATTATAGCTCTTAATATGTCGTAATGCAAAAACTATTTTTACAAAAAAAAGCGTCTTTAAGCGTATGACAGTTGCCAAAAATAAAAACCGCCATAAACAGTAAATCAAACCCCCTGTTATCACCCCCTTATTTAGGGAAAAATAATAAAATTAAAAGAAAATGTATTTATTTCCATTTTCCCATTAGGGCTAGGGTTAGGGGTGTGTTGGGGTAAGGGTTGGAGTTAAAATTGGGGGTTTCCACTGTTTGGGCACATCAGGTGCTCTCCAAATGCAACATGGCGTCTGATTTCAATTCCAGCCAATTCTGCGTTGAAAAAGTCAAATGGTGCTCCTTCCCTTCCAAGCTCTGCCATGCGCCCAAACAGTGTTTTACCCCCACATATAGGGTATCAGCCTACTCAGGACAAATTGCAAAACAACTTTTGGGGTCCAATTTCTCCTGTTACCCTTAGGAAAATAAAAAATTGGGAGCAAAAATATCATTTTTGTGGAAAAAAAAGATTTTTTTATTTTCACGCCCGGGCGTTATAAACTTCTGTGAAGCACTTGGGGGTTCAAAGTGCCCACCACACATCGAGATAAGTTCCATGGGGGGGGTCTAGTCTCCAAAATGGGGTCACTTATGGGGAGTTTCAATAGTTTAGGTACATCAGGGGCTCTCCAAACGCACATGACACCCGCAGACCATTCCATCAAAGTCTGCATTCCAAAACATCACTACTTCCCTTCCGAGCCCCGACGTGTGCCCATACAGTAGTTTTCTCCTACATATGGGGTATCTGTGTACTCAGGACAAATTGGACAACAACTTTTGGTGTCCATTTTCTCCTGGTACCCTTGGGAAAATAAAAAAATTGGTGACTAAACCATCATGTTTGTGGAAAAAATAAGATTTTTTTATTTTCATGCCCGGGCGTTATAAACTTCTGTGAAGCCCTTGGGGGTTCAAAGTGCTCATCAAACATCTAGATAAGTTCCTTGCGGGGTCTAGTGTCCAAAATGGTGTCATTTGTGGGGGGTTTCCACTGTTTTGGTACATCAGGAGTTTTCCAATCGCGACATGGTGTCCGATCTCAATTCCAGCCAAAAAAGTCAAATGGCGCTGCTTCCCTTCTGAGCTCTGCTATGCGCCCAAATAGTCGTTTACACCCACATATAGGTTATCAGCGTACTCAGGACAAATTGCACAATAACTTGTAGGGTCCTGTAACCCTTGGAAACATAAAAATTGGGGGTGAAAAGATCATTTTTTTGGAAAAAATATGATTTTTTAATTGTACCGCTGTACGTTATAAACTTTTGTGAAGCCCTTGTGGGTTCAAAGTTCTCACCACATATCTAGATAAGTTCCTTAGGGGGTCTAGTTTCCAAAATGGGGTCAGTTGTGGGGGGTTTCCACTGTTTAGGTACATCAGGGGCTCTCCAAACGTGACATGGCGTCCGATCTGAATTCCAGCCAATTTTGCATTGAAAAAGTCAAACAACGCTCCTTCCCTTCTGAGCACTGCCATGCGCCAAAACAGTGGTTCCCCCCCACATATCAGGTGTCAGCATACTCAGGACAAATTGCACAATAACTTTTGCAGTCCAATTTCTCCTGTTACCCTTGGTAAAATAAAAAAATTGGACCTGAAGTATTTTTTTTCTGAAAAAAAGTTAAATAATTCAAGTAAAATAATTCCTGTGATGCACCTGAAGGGTTAATAAACTTCTTGAATGTGGTTTTGAGCACCTTGAGGGGTGCAGTTTTTAGAATGGTGTCACTTTTGGGTATTTTCTATCATATAGACCCCTCAAAGTGGCTTCAAATGTGATGTGGTCCGTAAAAATAAAATGGTGTTGCAAAAATGAGAAATCGCTGGTCAACTTTTAACCCTTATAACTTCCTAACAAAAAAAAAATTTTGGTTCCAAAAGATGTGCTGTATCTCTGTGATTTAAGGGCATAAAAATTCAAAGTTGGAAAATTGCGAAATTTTAAAAATTTTCACCAAATTTCCATTTTTTTCACAAATAAACGCAAGTTATTTGAAAGAAATTTTACCACTAACATGAAGTACAATATGTCACGAGAAAACAATGTCAGAATCACCGAGATCCATGGAAGCGTTCCAGAGTTATTATCTCATAAAGGGATAGTGGTCAGAATTGTAAAAATTGGCCCGGTCATGAACGTGCAAACCACCCTTGGGGCTTAAGGGGTTAAAAATGAGACATCTCTTTGTAAAGAATTAATTTAATTCACCATATTTGCAAGATTTTGTCTTGTGTCTTAAGATGTTCTTTACTTTATTGATTCTTACTTTTGTTATTGTAATTTCAGAGGACGTTACAAAACCATGTGAATAAAGACTTTTAGGAAGCGATATCTTGACCTCCTTTAGTATATCCTTAATGAATGTCTCTGATGGAGTCACTTTATTAAGGGTAACTTGGTCGGTTGCGGTCATAGTTTTGTGAGGAAAATTACCTCCTGGGTTCGTCAAATTTCTGTCTAAATTATTAACTTGATTTGGGATGGGGCGACATTCAAGGGATAGAGGTAGAGCAAATTCTCAAACTCCTTCGTTACAGGTGCGTTGGTAGCGTGTATGTTTTCATTTAAATAATAATTAAGGACCCCAGATGACCATTAGACTCGTTATAATTATTTTGTGATTGGATGCCTTTTTGAGTTTTCAGAGCTTGCATCCGATCTGTCCATGGAGTATTCAGGTCGAACAAGGTCAAAACTACTGGTTTGTAAGGCTGCGGATTCCATATTTCTCTCTTGAAGATTTACCGGTAAATCCTCTGTGTTAATGAACGGTTGAGAGCTCATCTCCTGATAGCTGGATCCTGATTAGCTTCAGCTTGTGATTGGCAAGTGGGAGCCTTTTCAAGTTCTCTTCATTATAGAAAGAATTGGAGTTATGATCCTTTGATTCGGATTGCTCATCTGGACATATTTCAGGAGAATAGATATGTGTTTCTTTATAAGGGATTTAAAGGGAACCTGTCACCCCCCCCAGGCATTTTGAAGTAAAAGAGCCACCTTATGCAGCATTAATGCTGCATTCTGTCAAGGTGGCTCTTTTATTTGGCGACCCTTCCACCGCAGAAAGGAGTGTTTTAAAAATTTGTCACTCACACCTCTAGTTTGTCCGGGGGGGGGGGGCAGGTCTTTCCCCCCGGACAGACACCTCTCAGCCATCAGTGATTTCCGCCTTTCCTTTTGGCGCCACCTCATCAGCGTTCTTTTTTTTTTCCTGGCGCCTGCACTGTAATATTGTTTCTTGGGCATGCGCAGTTAGCGCTGCCCGTCTACTGACATCACATGATGTCTTGCTTATCGCCCCTGCGCGGCTGCGCATGCCCAAGATTCCCAGCCCCGCAGTGTAAATAAATCAGAAGGGACTGCGGGGCAGGATCTCGGGCCACGCGTCCACGCAGGCGCTATAAGCAAGACATCATGTGATGTCAGTGGACGGGCAGCGCTAACTGCGCATGCCCAAGAAACAATATTACAGAGCACGTGCCAGGAAAAAAAAAAAAAAGACCGCTGATGAGGCGGCGCCAAAAGGAAAGGAGGAAATGACTGATGGCTGTGAGGGGTCTGTGTCCGGGGGGAAAGACCTGCCCCCCGGACAAACTACAGGTATGACGGACAAATTATAAAAACGCTTCTTTCTGCGGTGGAAAGGACGCCAAATAGAAGAGCCACCTTGACAGAATGCATTAGTGCTGCACAATGTGGCTCTTTTACTTCAAAAAGCCTGGGGGAGGGGGTGACAGGTTCACTTTAAGGGCACCTGTCAGTGCTTTTCTTGTCCTGGGATCCTTGTATTCCATTTGAATGGGCTGAATTAAGGCGATTCTTTCCATTCATTTATTTCTGTGATGCAGCTGATGGTACGAGGACAGTCCTTGGGGCCTTCAGCATCTTCCCAGCCAGCTTAGCAAAAGCTTGTTTCTTCATTAACCCAGGGAAATTACTTCTGTATTGTTGGTCTGCCATAATTCTGAGAATCTTCAGAACATTAGGTACTAAGATAATAAAAAAATGCTTGACATTGCTTCTTTTGCAAGGTTGTTCAGTAGCTTAGCAGTAACACGGCCGCTCCTGGTGCTCAGCAAGCTACACAGGCAAAAATTAGCAAATCTTTTGATGAATTTATCGCAAAACAAACAGTCACTAAGTGAGGAGGTATCTGCGCAAAAAACTGGTATAAATGCAAAGATGAATCATGGCCCTAAGTATATGTAATCTATATCAATGGCACATAACACAGTCACCTCACCGAGTTCAGACCTTCATACCAAGAATGTGGCCTGCAATCACCTGACCACCTCTGTGATGGCTAATGAATAACTTTCCTAGTACATCAGTCAGCACAAACATCTGGATTTGTATATTGCAAGCCTCGCCAACAAACCCCTCTTTGGAAGATCACCCCCTTATCCAGAGCAGCTTTCTGACAATCTTTAAAAAGACCGTTCCATTAAGGACCACTTTTCGATATACATAGTAACATAGTTATTAAGGTTGAAGGGAGACTTTGAGTCCATCTAGTTCAACCCATATCCTATCCTAACTTGCCCTAACATGTTGATCCAGAGGAAGGCAAAAAAACCCCATGTGGCAAACAGTAAGCTTCACATTGGGGAAAAAAATTCCTTCCCGACTCCACATACGGCAATCAGACTAGCTCCCTGGATCAACGCAATATTAAGGAGACTAGTGTATATACCCTGTAATATTATACTTTTCAAGAAAGGCATCCAGTCCCTTCTTAAATTTTAGTAGGGAATGACTCATTACAACATCATACGGCAGAGAGTTCCATAGTCTCGCTGCTCTTACAGTAAAGAATCCACGTCTGTGAGTATGCTTAAACCTTCTTTCCTCCAGACGTAGAGGATGCCCCCTTGTCCCCGTCACAGGTCTAAGAGTAAAAAGATCATTAGAAAGGTCTTTGTATTGTCCCCACATATATTTATACATTGTAATAAGATCACCCCTAAGCCTTCGATTCTCCAAATAAATAACCCCAAGTGTAATAACCTGTCTTGGTATTGCAGACCCCCTAGTTCCCTAATAACCTTGGTCGATCTTCTCAGCACCAGCTCCAGTTCAGCTATGTCTTTCTTATACACCGGAGACCAGAACTGTACACAGTATTCTAAGTGTGGTCGCACTAGTGACTTATACAGAGGTAAAATTATGTTCTCCTCATGAGCATCTATGCCTCTTTTAATGCATCCCATTATTTTATTTGCCTTTGCAGCAGCTACTTGACTCTGGCCACTAAATGTGAGTTTGTCGTCCACCCATACACCCAGGTCTTTTTCAGTGACTGTTTTGCCCAGTGTTTTACAATTAAGCACATAATTATACAACTTGTTCGTTCTACCCAAGTGCATGACCTTACATTTATCCCCATTAAAGCTCATTTGCCATTTATCAGCCCAAGCTTCTAGTTTACATAAATCCTCCTGTAATATAAAATTGTCCTCCTCTGTATTAATTACCCTGCAGAGTTTAGTGTCATCTGCAAATATTGAAATTCTACTCTCTATGCCCCCTACAAGGTCATTAATAAATATGTTAAAAAGAAGCGGGCCCAAAACTGACCCCTGTGGTACCCCACTGCTAACCGTGACCCAGTCCGGTGCTTCATTAATAACCACCCTTTGTTTCCTATCCCTGAGCCAGCTCTTAACCCACCTACACATATTTTCCCTTATCCCCATTGTTCTCATTTTATGTATCAACCTTTTGTGTGGCACCGTATCAAAAGCTTTTGAAAAGTCCATGTACACCACGTCCACTGCATTCCCTTGGTCCAGTCCGGAACTTACCTCTTCATAAAGCTTATCAGATTAGTCTGACAGGAACGGTCTCTTGTAAACCCATGTTGATATTGGGTCATAAGGTTATTCTTCTCCAGATACTCCAGTATAGTATCTCTTAGAAAACCCTCCAGGATTTTACCCACAGTTGAGGTTAAACTTACTGGCCTATAATTTCCAAGTTCAGTTTTTGTCACCTTTTTGAATATTGGCACCACATTTGCTATACGCCAGTCCTGTGGTACAGACCCTGTTATTATGCAATCTTTAAAGATTAAAAATAGTGCTATCTATGACTGTGCTTAATTCCTGCAGTACTCGTGGGTGTATCCCATCCGGGCCCGGGGATTTGTCAATTTTAGTGATTTGTAGACGCCGCCGTACTTCCTGCTGGGTTAAGCAGGTGACATTTAATGGAGAATTTTTATCCCTGATCATGTTAGGCCGGTTTCACACTAGCGCATTTTCAGCGCGCGCACGGCCGGGGGTAGCTCCGCCCCCGATCCGGCTCTCTGCCCGGCGTGCCCGCCCCTTCCTTGTAGCGCCGCCTCCTAGCGGACAGCGGCGCCTGCGATCGGCGCACCCTATCTTTAGCATAGGGTGCGCCGATCGTGCGCAGGCCGTGCGCTAGTTGCGCTTTGACCTGCGCTGCGCACTTTTGACGGTGCGCCGTGCGCGCCAAAATCCGAAAAGTTTGATTTTGGCGCGCACGGCGCACCGTCAAAAGTGCGCAGCGCAGGTCAAAGCGCAACTAGCGCACGGCCTGCGCACGATCGGCGCACCCTATCTTTAGCATAGGGTGCGCCGATCGTGCGCAGGCCGTGCGCTAGTTGCGCTTTGACCTGCGCTGCGCACTTTTGACGGTGCGCCGTGCGCGCCAAAATCCGAAAAGTTTGATTTTGGCGCGCACGGCGCACCGTCAAAAGTGCGCAGCGCAGGTCAAAGCGCAACTAGCGCACGGCCTGCGCACGATCGGCGCACCCTATGCTAAAGATAGGGTGCGCCGATCGCAGGCGCCGCTGTCCGCTAGGAGGCGGTGCTACAAGGAAGGGGCGGGCACGCCGGGCAGAGAGCCGGATCGGGGGCGGAGCTACCCCCGGCCGTGCGCGCGCTGAAAATGCGCTAGTGTGAAACCGGCCTTATCCGTCATGGGATTTTCTTGTGTAAATACTGTTGAAAAAAAGTCATTTAGCATATTGGCTTTTTCCTCATCCTCATCCACCATTTCACTCAGACTATTTTTAAGGGGACCAACACTATCATTTTTTAGTTTCTTACTATTTATGTAGTTAAAGAATATTTTGGGATTATTTTTACTTTCTCTGGCAATGAGTCTCTCTGTCTCAATCTTTGCTGTCTTGATTTGCTTTTTACAGAATTTATTTAATCTTCTGTATTTATTTAATGCCTCATCACTACCTACTTGCTTTAATTCTCTAAATGCTTTATTTTTATCTCTTATTGCACCCCTTACAGCTCTATTTAGCCATAGTGGTTTCTTCCTATTTCTCGCATGTTTATTCCCATACGGTATATATTGTGCACAGGTCCTATTCAGGATGCTAATAAACGTCTCCCATTTTCTTTGTGTATTTTTACGTCTCAGGATATCGTCCCAGTTAATTGCACCAAGATCATCTCTCATCCGTTGGAAATTTGCCTTCCTGAAGTTTCGTGTCCTTGTAACCCCTCTACTACACATCTTATTAAAGGATACATGAAAACTTATTAATTTGTGATCACTATTACCCAAGTGACCCTCAACCCTTACATTTGATATGCGGTCAAGCCTGTTGGTTAATATTAGGTCTAGCAGTGCCCCCCCTCTTGTTGGGTCCTGAACCAGTTGTGAAAGGTAATTGTCTCTCATCGTTGTCAGAAACCTGTCACCTTTGCTGGAACTGCAGGTTTCGGTTCCCCAATGTATTTCAGGGTAGTTGAAGTCCCCCATAATAATGACTTCTCCTTTAGTCGCTGCTTCATCTATTTGCTTTATGAGGATATTCTCTGTAGCTTCCATTATTTTTGGAGATTTATAACAAACCCCTATCAGTAATTTATTATTTTTCCCCCCTCCCCTTATCTCTACCCACAGGGACTCTACATTTTCATTAGATTCATATATATTATCACGAAGGATGGGTTTTAAGGATGATTTTACATATAAACACACGCCTCCCCCTCGCTTATTTGTACGGTCATTTCTGAACAGACTATAGCCCTGTAAATTAACAGCCCAGTCATGGCTCTCATCCAGCCATGTCTCAGATATCCCCACCATGTCATAATTATGTTCCAACAACATTAACTCCAATTCCTCCATTTTGTTGGCGAGACTTCTGGCATTAGCATACATGCACTTTATGTATCTCTCTGTACCTCTATTCTTTCTTAAATTATTAACTGTTCTAACCCCACCCCCCATGCCACCTCCACCCCCAATGTCATTATTTGTGCCCAGGTCTCTATCTGCACTGTCTTCCCCTCCTATAAAAGGAATACCCTCCCCCCCCCCCCGTCCCTAGTTGAAACACTTGTCCAACCTTCTAGCCATTTTCTCCCCCAGCACAGCTGCACCCTCCCCATTGAGGTGCAGCCCGTCCCTAGCATAGAACCTGTAGCCAACTGACTTTATGTGGCCATCAGAGGGTTGCTGACCGGATCAGCCGGTCTTCAAATATAAGCTGAGGACAAATTATCACTACACAGTCATTCGCAGCTTCAGAAGTGGTCATGTAGCATGTCACCAGACCAGTGATTGTCTGCAGCAGTCATGTGCCAGCTACTTCTATGATGACAGGGAGGATTGCCAGAGCATCGTTGCATCGCATTTCTTACCAAAGGCGTCCCCTGACTGCAGGCTCCGTACTCATGAAGCAGCGAGGCAACAAATCCCTTGCTGAGGTTATCATCTAGCTAGCCTGTCTGCAGGACTTTTCCAGATATTGTAAATCTACACCCCCAGTATAAGATATTTTGGATACTCACATTACAAACCCTTCTGCTTGGAGTGATCTAGTACAACTTCTGTGTGTAGGACACCCTGCAGATAATTGGGAAGCTTTGTCCTTGCATTCTTTGCATTCCACAATGGAAACGGGATTCACAATAGCAGTGAGACAATAAGGGGATGTCCACATGGGCTGCGGAAATTCACAGCAGAAAAATCAGCACAAACCATGCAGAAACCTCTGCAGACTTCAACCATCGCATAGCGAGAGGTGTAGTCCGCAGTCAATATCCGTAATATAAATTGGCACGATGGGGATATCAAATCCATATGGCCACTTTAGAGTTATCTGGAACGGGTTGTTTTTTTTTTTATTATGGGCCTAAGAACTAACAGGCAGGTAGTTGCTAACTACCTGCCTGTCCTACCTGGCGCACAGAGTGATCACGGACCGCTCCTACCGGCACTTCTGCAGCTCTTCCTCTTGCAGACTGATCTGTCGACAGAGATGGCGTCATGTTGATTGACAAAAGGCTCCCTGCAGTTAGGCAGCGACGCAAGCAGAAGCCACAGAATCACCGGCACTACCTGCCTGATAGTTCTTAGGGCTTGCTCAAGAAGCATATATGAGTGAGTGCCACCTGACGTTATACTATGGGGCAGCGCAGATCTGCGTTTCATTTTTCACGCCGAGTCGGCATGACAAAAAAAAAAAAAATGTGGCTCTGCAGATCGGATCAGGCTCATCCATTCAAACCTGTGCGTGCTTGTAAAAGATCGGACTGCACTCTGATGTCATCTGAGTGCAGTCTGAATTACGCAGACACAGATAGTAGAAAAGATGGAGAGGTTAGGTTCACGCACTTGTGATACTGCTGCCTCACATGAGAGAATCGGATCACACTCAGGCGATGCTCGGATCAGCGTTTGAGCCCAGAGTCATTAGAATAATCAGCCGATTCTGGCATGGCTTGTGTGATCCCATCCTCAGGCCCATTGTAAGGGAATAAAAGTCACACCACATTAGACCCCCGATTCATCGTTTGCGGGTTTTTCTTTTTCAATCACTTTTCTGTTTTGTCTTGCGGTAACAGCGAGGCGCCCGCGCTTCCAGAGATTTTATGCAAACTCAAAAACGCTTCTTGCAGTTTTCCCGTTTTGTCGTGTTTACTAGAAGTCACGAGCTCTGCGAAATGTAACAAAAACTGTGCCAAAAATATCTGCTCTGCAGAAAATAAAGTAAAAAAACAAAACAAACTACAGGCGCATACAAGTACAACAGACTATGAACAAAGGCAGAAATGTACAGAAGAATGAGGCAAAAAGAACAAGTAGACGAAAACCACGCAAACACCACAGCGAGCCTTTCCAACAATAATCCAGCTGTTAGTGTGTGCCCAAACTTTACATTAACCCTTGATAGGGATCTATTCATAGGGGCTGTTCTCTACCGGAGATCCTTGTATTAGTGGGGTCATGGAGGCGGAAAAACCTCTAAACACGAGGCGTCTCTCCTCCATAGGATCGGAGGGTGATTGGCTGCAGCGCTCATGTGATGCCGCCGTCAGCAGAAAAGCGGGGCACAGTCAAGGGGACGCCTTTTACATTCTCACCTCCCTGGGCCATTAATAAGAGCTTGTACCCTGGACCAACAAACATAAACATGGCTGCCTCCACACAGCAACTCTGGAGCAGTGACGTGGTATAGTTATGCAAAAATAGCAACACACCTCCACCACACACAAGAGCAGGCGCCATCTGCCCTAACTGGGACAGGAACATGAGCAGAATTAAAGGGGCGCTCCATAAGACCCGACTCTGTACAGGTCAGAGCTAGAGATACAGTCCCCTAGTCACGTGACAGGCGGGTCGGGGCAGGAGGAGGAGGCCTGGAAGGAGCCGCCACTCACCTGCCGGCTGCACGGGCGCCGGGGGTCCCTCAGTTATGCGCGGTCAGGGAGCAAAAAGCAGGAACTACGCTCACAACAGTAAGCCACAGGACCTTCGATGATGTCATGACCATGTGATCAGTCACGCGTATGGGAGGAGTCAAGATAGGTTGTGATTGTTTATGTGAAGAGTTGTTACCACCTGCCCTGAGCTCCCTGTGTGTGAGCCTGAGGGGACCACGTGACATAGGCGACCTGTGTAAGCGGAGCAGTGTGTAGTAAGCGGAGCAGTGTGTAGTAAGCGGAGCAGTGTGTGTATAGCCAGGTGCATCTCACAAAATTAGAATAGAATAAAAAAGTTAATTTATTTCAGTTTTTCAATACAAAAAGTGAAACTCTTATTCTATAGTCATTACAGAGTGACCTATTTCCAGTGTTTATTTCTGTTAATGTTGATGATTATGGCTTACAGCCAATGAAAACCCAAATGTCATTACCTCAGTAAATTAGAATACTTTATAACACCAGCTTGAAAAGTGATTTTAAAATCCAAAATGTTGGCCTACTGAAATGTATGTTCAGCAAATGCATTCAATACTTGGTCTGGGCTCCTTTTGCATCAATTACTGCATCAATGTCGCGTGGCATGGAGGCGATCAGCCTGTGGCACCGCTGAGGTGTTATGGAAGCCCAGGTTGCTTTGATAGCAGCCTTCAGCTCGTCAGTGTTGGGTCTGGTGTCTCTCATCTTCCTCTTCACAATACCCCATTGGGTTAAGGTCAGATGAGTTTGCTGGCCAATCAAGCACAGTGATACTGTTGTTTGTAAACCAGGTCTTGGTACGTTTGGCAGTGTGGACAGGTGCCAAGTCCTGCTGGAGAATGACATTTCCATGTCCAATAAGCTTGTCTGCAGAGTGAAGCATGAATTGCTCTAAAATTTCCTGGTAGATGGCTGTGCTGACTTTGGTCTTGATAAACCACAGTGGACCTACACCAGCAGATGACATGGCTCCCCAAACCATCACTGATTGTGGAAACTTCACACTAGACCTCAAGCAGCTTGGATTGTGTCTCTCCACTCTTCCTCCAGACTCTGGGACCTTGATTTCCAAGGCCCCAGAGTCTCCTGGGCAGGGGAGGAAGCAAAAGACAATACCGATATTACAGCAGGGGATCACAGAGGATTCATTTTGTGAGGTAAAATTTTTCATTGACTGTTTTTAAACAATATTTTACCTCACAAAATGTATCCTCTGCTAACTCCTGCTGTAATGTCAGTATTGTCTTTTGCTTCCTCCCCTGCAAAGGAGCTGTGGTATGTTCTGTACACGGTCAGACACAGAAGACAGCACAGTGGTGGAGAGAGAGCAGACATGGGGGAGAGTACATGGGGTACACAGGTCAAAAAAGAGATGACATGAGAGGAGAAGACAGCAGATGGGGTAGAGAGACAGAGCACAGGGGTGAGACAGGTCAATGAGGGGAGAACACATCACAGGAAGGAGAGAGACAGCAGACAAGGGGGATAGCACATGGGGTAGACAGGTCAAAGAAGAGAGCACAGATGGGAGAAGTCAGCACATGGGGACAGAGAGAGTGGATAGGTGGGTGAGAACATGGTGGGGAGAGATTCTCGACGCTGCAAAGCCTGCCCCCATCGTGACATTACCGCCCTCCCCATGCAATACATCGGGCCTCCATCTAGTATATATATATACGAGTTTCACTTTTTGTAATGAAGAACTGAAATAAATTAACTTTTTGGTGATATTCTAATTTTGTGAGATGCACCTGTACAGAGCAGTGTGTGTAATATGCGGATCAGTATGTATATACACCGAGCAGTGTGTTATACAGTGGGGAAAAAAAGTATTTAGTCAGCCACCAATTGTCCAAGATCTCACACTTAAAAAGATGAGAGGCCTGTAATTGACATCATAGGTAGACCACAACTATCAGGCCGGGGTCACACTGCCGAGGAATACGGACGAGTGAGAGGCGCTAAAAGCACGCATTACACACGGACAAATGATTCTCTATGGGGTCCCTCGCACCAGCCGTATATTTCTCATCCGTATTCTACGGTCTGTGCCAATCACAGCATGCTGTGATTGTCAGCGCACTACGCCCGTAGTACGCCAATGCAAGTCTATGGGTGCGCTAAAAATACGCATTACACACGGACCACACATGTGACCTGCGAGAAATACGCACCCGGTGTCCTTTAGAAAAGCCGGCAATTCAGTGCGCGATACAGTAAAATCACACTGACAGGTTTTATAACACAAACGAAAGAAAAGATATAGACACATAGAATACATATATATATATATTTATATTTCACAGAGTTCTTCATAGCAGAATAGCCGCTAATTCAATTACCGGCTTTTGTGAAATCATTCCCCAACCCGACATGAAATGACACATGGAGGATGATTTCACAAAAGCCGGCAATTGAATTAGCAGCTATTCTGCTATGAAGAACTCTGTGAAATATAAATATATACACAGTGGGGAAAAAAAGTATTTAGTCAGTCAGCAATAGTGCAAGTTCCACCACTTAAAAAGATGAGAGGCGTCTGTAATTTACATCATAGGTAGACCTCAACTATGGGAGACAAACTGAGAAAAAAAAATCCAGAAAATCACATTGTCTGTTTTTTTTTTCATTTTATTTGCATATTATGGTGGAAAATAAGTATTTGGTCAGAAACAAGCAATCAAGATTTCTGGCTCTCACAGACCTGTAACTTCTTCTTTAAGAGTCTCCTCTTTCCTCCACTCATTACCTGTAGTAATGGCACCTGTTTAAACTTGTTATCAGTATAAAAAGACACCTGTGCACACCCTCAAACAGTCTGACTCCAAACTCCACTATGGTGAAGACCAAAGAGCTGTCAAAGGACACCAGAAACAAAATTGTGGCCCTGCACCAGGCTGGGAAGACTGAATCTGCAATAGCCAACCAGCTTGGAGTGAAGAAATCAACTGTGGGAGCAATAATTAGAAAATGGAAGACATACAAGACCACTGATAATCTCCCTCGATCTGGTGCTCCACGCAAAATCACACCCCGTGGGGACAGAATGATCACAAGAACGGTGAGCAAAAATCCCAGAACCATGCGGGGGACCTAGTGAATGAACTGCAGAGAGCTGGGACCAATGTAACAAGGCCTACCATAAGTAACACACTACGCCACCATGGACTCAGATCCTGCAGTGCCAGACGTGTCCCACTGCTTAAGCCTGTACATGTCCGGGCCCGTCTGAAGTTTGCTAGAGAGCATTTGGATGATCCAGAGGAGTTTTGGGAGAATGTCCTATGGTCTGATGAAACCAAACTGGAACTGTTTGGTAGAAACACAACTTGTCGTGTTTGGAGGAAAAAGAATACTGAGTTGCATCCATCAAACACCATACCTACTGTAGAGCATGGTGGTGGAAACATCATGCTTTGGGGCTGTTTCTCTGCAAAGGGGCCAGGACGACTGATCCGGGTACATGAAAGAATGAATGGGGCCATGTATCGTGAGATTTTGAGTGCAAACCTCCTTCCATCAGCAAGGGCATTGAAGATGAAACGTGGCTGGGTCTTTCAACATGGCAATGATCCAAAGCACACCGCCAGGGCAACGAAGGAGTGGCTTCGTAAGAAGCATTTCAAGGTCCTGGAGTGGCCTAGCCAGTCTCCAGATCTCAACCCTACAGAAAACCTTTGGAGGGAGTTGAAAGTCCGTGTTGCCAAGTGAAAAGCCAAAAACATCACTGCTCTAGAGGAGATCTGCATGGAGGAATGGGCCAACATACCAACAACAGTGTGTGGCAACCTTGTGAAGACTTACAGAAAACGTTTGACCTCTGTCATTGCCAACAAAGGATATATCACAAAGTATTGAGATGAAATTTTGTTTCTGACCAAATACTTATTTTCCACCATAATATGCAAATAAAATGAAAAAACAAACAGACAATGTGATTTTCTGGATTTTTTTTTCTCAGTTTGTCTCCCATAGTTGAGGTCTACCTATGATGTAAATTACAGACGCCTCTCATCTTTTTAAGTGGTGGAACTTGCACTATTGCTGACTGACTAAATACTTTTTTGCCCCACTGTATATATATGTGTCTCAATGACATGTATGTGTGTGTATATATATACAGTGGGGAAAAAAAGTATTTAGTCAGTCAGCAATAGTGCAAGTTCCACCACTTAAAAAGATGAGAGGCGTCTGTAATTTACATCATAGGTAGACCTCAACTATGGGAGACAAACTGAGAAAAAAAAATCCAGAAAATCACATTGTCTGTTTGTTTTTTCATTTTATTTGCATATTATGGTGGAAAATAAGTATTTGGTCAGAAACAAAATTTCATCTCAATACTTTGTGATATATCCTTTGTTGGCAATGACAGAGGTCAAACGTTTTCTGTAAGTCTTCACAAGGTTGCCACACACTGTTGTTGGTATGTTGGCCCATTCCTCCATGCAGATCTCCTCTAGAGCAGTGATGTTTTTGGCTTTTCACTTGGCAACACGGACTTTCAACTCCCTCCAAAGGTTTTCTGTAGGGTTGAGATCTGGAGACTGGCTAGGCCACTCCAGGACCTTGAAATGCTTCTTACGAAGCCACTCCTTCGTTGCCCTGGCGGTGTGCTTTGGATCATTGCCATGTTGAAAGACCCAGCCACGTTTCATCTTCAATGCCCTTGCTGATGGAAGGAGGTTTGCACTCAAAATCTCACGATACATGGCCCCATTCATTCTTTCATGTACCCGGATCAGTCGTCCTGGCCCCTTTGCAGAGAAACAGCCCCAAAGCATGATGTTTCCACCACCATGCTCTACAGTAGGTATGGTGTTTGATGGATGCAACTCAGTATTCTTTTTCCTCCAAACACGACAAGTTGTGTTTCTACCAAACAGTTCCAGTTTGGTTTCATCAGACCATAGGACATTCTCCCAAAACTCCTCTGGATCATCCAAATGCTCTCTAGCAAACTTCAGACGGGCCCGGACATGTACAGGCTTAAGCAGTGGGACACGTCTGGCACTGCAGGATCTGAGTCCATGGTGGCGTAGTGTGTTACTTATGGTAGGCCTTGTTACATTGGTCCCAGCTCTCTGCAGTTCATTCACTAGGTCCCCCGCATGGTTCTGGGATTTTTGCTCACCGTTCTTGTGATCATTCTGTCCCCACGGGGTGTGATTTTGCGTGGAGCACCAGATCGAGGGAGATTATCAGTGGTCTTGTATGTCTTCCATTTTCTAATTATTGCTCCCACAGTTGATTTCTTCACTCCAAGCTGGTTGGCTATTGCAGATTCAGTCTTCCCAGCCTGGTGCAGGGCCACAATTTTGTTTCTGGTGTCCTTTGACAGCTCTTTGGTCTTCACCATAGTGGAGTTTGGAGTCAGACTGTTTGAGGGTGTGCACAGGTGTCTTTTTATACTGATAACAAGTTTAAACAGGTGCCATTACTACAGGTAATGAGTGGAGGAAAGAGGAGACTCTTAAAGAAGAAGTTACAGGTCTGTGAGAGCCAGAAATCTTGATTGCTTGTTTCTGACCAAATACTTATTTTCCACCATAATATGCAAATAAAATGAAAAAAAAAACAGACAATGTGATTTTCTGGATTTTTTTTTCTCAGTTTGTCTCCCATAGTTGAGGTCTACCTATGATGTAAATTACAGACGCCTCTCATCTTTTTAAGTGGTGGAACTTGCACTATTGCTGACTGACTAAATACTTTTTTTCCCCACTGTATATGTGTCTCAATGACATGTATGTGTGTGTATATATATACAGTGGGGAAAAAAAGTATTTAGTCAGTCAGCAATAGTGCAAGTTCCACCACTTAAAAAGATGAGAGGCGTCTGTAATTTACATCATAGGTAGACCTCAACTATGGGAGACAAACTGAGAAAAAAAAATCCAGGAAATCACATTGTCTGTTTTTTTTTTCATTTTATTTGCATATTATGGTGGAAAATAAGTATTTGGTCAGAAACAAGCAATCAAGATTTCTGGCTCTCACAGACCTGTAACTTCTTCTTTAAGAGTCTCCTCTTTCCTCCACTCATTACCTGTAGTAATGGCACCTGTTTAAACTTGTTATCAGTATAAAAAGACACCTGTGCACACCCTCAAACAGTCTGACTCCAAACTCCACTATGGTGAAGACCAAAGAGCTGTCAAAGGACACCAGAAACAAAATTGTAGCCCTGCACCAGGCTGGGAAGACTGAATCTGCAATAGCCAACCAGCTTGGAGTGAAGAAATCAACTGTGGGAGCAATAATTAGAAAATGGAAGACATACAAGACCACTGATAATCTCCCTCGATCTGGTGCTCCACGCAAAATCCCACCACGTGGGGTCAGAATGATCACAAGAACGGTGAGCAAAAATCCCAGAACCACGCGGGGGGACCTAGTGAATGAACTGCAGAGAGCTGGGACCAATGTAACAAGGCCTACCATAAGTAACACACTACGCCACCATGGACTCAGATCCTGCAGTGCCAGACGTGTCCCACTGCTTAAGCCTGTACATGTCCGGGCCTGTCTGAAGTTTGCTAGAGAGCATTTGGATGATCCAGAGGAGTTTTGGGAGAATGTCCTATGGTCTGATGAAACCAAACTGGAACTGTTTGGTAGAAACACAACTTGTCGTGTTTGGAGGAAAAAGAATACTGAGTTGCATCCATCAAACACCATACCTACTGTAAAGCATGGTGGTGGAAACATCATGCTTTGGGGCTGTTTCTCTGCAAAGGGGCCAGGACGACTGATCCGGGTACATGAAAGAATGAATGGGGCCATGTATCGTGAGATTTTGAGTGCAAACCTCCTTCCATCAGCAAGGGCATTGAAGATGAAACGTGGCTGGGTCTTTCAACATGGCAATGATCCAAAGCACACCGCCAGGGCAACGAAGGAGTGGCTTCGTAAGAAGCATTTCAAGGTCCTGGAGTGGCCTAGCCAGTCTCCAGATCTCAACCCTATTGAAAACCTATGGAGGGAGTTGAAAGTCCGTGTTGCCAAGCGAAAAGCCAAAAACATCACTGCTCTAGAGGAGATCTGCATGGAGGAATGGGCCAACATACCAACAACAGTGTGTGGCAACCTTGTGAAGACTTACAGAAAACGTTTGACCTCTGTCATTGCCAACAAAGGATATATCACAAAGTATTGAGATGAAATTTTGTTTCTGACCAAATACTTATTTTCCACCATAATATGCAAATAAAATGAAAAAAAACAGACAATGTGATTTTCTGGATTTTTTTTTCTCAGTTTGTCTCCCATAGTTGAGGTCTACCTATGATGTAAATTACAGACGCCTCTCATCTTTTTAAGTGGTGGAACTTGCACTATTGCTGACTGACTAAATACTTTTTTTCCCCACTGTATATGTATTCTATGTGTCTATATCTATTCTTTATTTTCTGTTAGAAACTCTGTCATAGGGCTCCATTACAGTGGGGAAAAAAAGTATTTAGTCAGTCAGCAAAAGTGCAAGTTCCACCACTTAAAAAGATGAGAGGCGTCTGTAATTTACATCATAGGTAGACCTCAACTATGGGAGACAAACTGAGAAAAAAAAATCCAGAAAATCACATTGTCTGTTTTTTTTTCATTTTATTTGCATATTATGGTGGAAAATAAGTATTTGGTCAGAAACAAAATTTCATCTCAATACTTTGTGATATATCCTTTGTTGGCAATGACAGAGGTCAAACGTTTTTTGTAAGTCTTCACAAGGTTGCCACACACTGTTGTTGGTATGTTGGCCCATTCCTCCATGCAGATCTCCTCTAGAGCAGTGATGTTTTTGGCTTTTCGCTTGGCAACACGGACTTTCAACTCCCTCCAAAGGTTTTCTATAGGGTTGAGATCTGGAGACTGGCTAGGCCACTCCAGGACCTTGAAATGCTTCTTACGAAGCCACTCCTTCGTTGCCCTGGCGGTGTGCTTTGGATCATTGCCATGTTGAAAGACCCAGCCACGTTTCATCTTCAATGCCCTTGCTGATGGAAGGAGGTTTGCACTCAAAATCTCACGATACATGGCCCCATTCATTCTTTCATGTACCCGGATCAGTCGTCCTGGCCCCTTTGCAGAGAAACAGCCCCAAAGCATGATGTTTCCACCACCATGCTTTACAGTAGGTATGGTGTTTGATGGATGCAACTCAGTATTCTTTTTCCTCCAAACACGACAAGTTGTGTTTCTACCAAACAGTTCCAGTTTGGTTTCATCAGACCATAGGACATTCTCCCAAAACTCCTCTGGATCATCCAAATGCTCTCTAGCAAACTTCAGACGGGCCCGGACATGTACAGGCTTAAGCAGTGGGACACGTCTGGCACTGCAGGATCTGAGTCCATGGTGGCGTAGTGTGTTACTTATGGTAGGCCTTGTTACATTGGTCCCAGCTCTCTGCAGTTCATTCACTAGGTCCCCCCGCGTGGTTCTGGGATTTTTGCTCACCGTTCTTGTGATCATTCTGACCCCACGGGGTGGGATTTTGCGTGGAGCACCAGATCGAGGGAGATTATCAGTGGTCTTGTATGTCTTCCATTTTCTAATTATTGCTCCCACAGTTGATTTCTTCACTCCAAGCTGGTTGGCTATTGCAGATTCAGTCTTCCCAGCCTGGTGCAGGGCTACAATTTTGTTTCTGGTGTCCTTTGACAGCTCTTTGGTCTTCACCATAGTGGAGTTTGGAGTCAGACTGTTTGAGGGTGTGCACAGGTGTCTTTTTATACTGATAACAAGTTTAAACAGGTGCCATTACTACAGGTAATGAGTGGAGGAAAGAGGAGACTCTTAAAGAAGAAGTTACAGGTCTGTGAGAGCCAGAAATCTTGATTGCTTGTTTCTGACCAAATACTTATTTTCCACCATAATATGCAAATAAAATGAAAAAAAAACAGACAATGTGATTTTCTGGATTTTTTTTTCTCAGTTTGTCTCCCATAGTTGAGGTCTACCTATGATGTAAATTACAGACGCCTCTCATCTTTTTAAGTGGTGGAACTTGCACTATTGCTGACTGACTAAATACTTTTTTTCCCCACTGTATATGTCCATTTTGCAAGCCTGCGAGAAAATCTCAGCATACGGATGGCATACGGATTACATACGGATGCTGACATGCGCAAAATGCGCTACCACACCTTGCTTACGGATGACATACGGAGCACTGTTTAGGGGTCATTCATCCGTATTACGCCTGTAAACTACGGACCGTATTTTGCGTCGGTTAGTGTGACCCCGGCCTGAGAGTCAAAATGAGAAAACAAATCCAGAAAATCACCTTGTCTGATTTGGCAAGATTTATTTTGCAAATTATGGTGGAAAATAAGTTTTTGGTCACCTAAAAACATGCAAGATTTCTGGCTCTCACAGACCTGTAACTTCTCCTTTAACCCCTTAGTGACAGAGCCAGTTTGCAGCTTAATGACCGGGCCAATTTTTACAATTCTGACCACTGTCACTTTATGAGGTTATAACTCTGGAACGCTTTAATGGATCCCACTGATACTGAGACTGTTTTTTCGTGACTTATTGTACTTCATGTTAGTGGTAAAATTTCTTCAATATGTCTTGTGTTTATTTATGAAAAAAGCGTAAATATGGCGAAAATTTTACAATTTTAAAACTTTACATTTTTATGCCCTTAAATCAGAGAGGTATGTCACACAAATTTCTTAATAAATAACATTTCCCACGTGTCTACTTTACATCAGCTCAATTTTGGAAGCAAAATTTTTTTGTTACCAAGTTATAAGGGTTAAAAGTTGACCAGCGATTTCTCATTTTTACAACAAAATTTACAAAACCATTTTTTTAGCGACCACCTCACATTTAAAGTCATTTCGAGGGGTGTACATGACAGAAAATACCCAAAAGTGACACCTTTCTAAAAACTAGACCCCTCAAGGTGCTCAAAGCCACATTCAAGAAGTTTATTAACCCTTTACGTGCTTCACAGGAACTAAAGCAATGTGGAAGGAAAAAATTAGCATTTAACTTTTTTTGTAAAAAATTTACTTCAGAACCATTTTTTTTATTTTCACAAGCGTTAAAAGAGAAAGTGAACCACAATATTTGCTGTGCAATTTCTCCTGAATTCGTCGATACTCCATATGTGGGGGTAATCCACTTTTTCAGAGCACGGCAGAGCTCGCAAGGGAAGGAGCGCCGTTTGACTTTTTCAACGCAGAATTGGCTGGAATTGAGATCCGATGCCATGTTGCGTTCGGAGAGCCCCTGATGTTCCTAAACAGTGGAAACCCCCAACAAGTGACCCCATTTTGGAAAATAGACCCCTTAAGGAACTTATCTAGTTGTGTGGTGAGCACTTTGAACCTTCAAGTGCTTCACAGAAGATTATAACGTAGAGCCATGAAAATCCAAAATCATTTTTTTTTCCACAAAATTTTTACAAGGGTAACATGAGAAATCATACCCCCACAGTTGTTGTGCGATTTGTCCTGAGTACGCTGATACCCGATAAGTTGGGGGGAACCACTGATTAGGCGCACGGCAGAGCTCAGAAGGGAAGGAGTACCGTTTGACTTTTTCAATGCAGAATTGGCTGGAATTGAGATTGGACGCCATGTCGCTTTTGGAGAGCCCCTGATGTGCCTAAACAGTGAAACACCCCCAAGTGCTTCACAGAAGTTTATAACGCAGAGCAGTGAAAATACAAAATCACTTTTTTTTCCTCAAAAATGATTTTTTAGCTGTGTTTTATTTTCTCAAGGGTAACAGGAGAAATTGGACCCCAAAAGTTGTTGTGCAATTTGTCCTGAGTACGCTGATACCCCATATGTGGGGGGAACCACTGTTTGGGCGCATGGGAGAGCGCGGAAGGGAAGGAGCACCATTTTGGAATGCAGACTTTGATGGAATGGTCTGCGGGAGTCATGTTGCTTTTGCAGAGCCACTGATGTGCCTAAACAGTATAAGCCCCCCACAAGTGACCCCATTTTGGAAACTAGACCCGTGAAGGAGCTTATCTAGCTATGTGGTGAGCACTTTGAACCCCCAAGTGCTTCACAGAAGTTTATAACGCAGAGCCGTGAAAATTAAAAATCAGTTTTTTTTCCTCAAAAATGATTTTTTTGCCCCCAAATTTTTACAAGGGTAACATGAGAAATCATACCCCCACAGTTGTTGTGCGATTTGTCCTGAGTACGCTGATACCCGATATGTGGGGGGGAACCACTGTTTGGGCGCACGGCAGAGCTCAGAAGGGAAGGAGTACCGTTTGACTTTTTCAATGCAGAATTGGCTGGAATTGAGATTGGACGCCATGTCGCTTTTGGAGAGCCCCGATGTGCCTAAACAGTGAAAAACCCCCAAGTGCTTCACAGAAGTTTATAACGTAGAGCAGTGAAAATACAAAATCACTTTTTTTTCCTCAAAAATGATTTTTTAGCTGTGTTTTATTTTCTCAAGGGTAGCAGGAGAAATTGGACCCCAAAGGTTGTTGTGCAATTTGTCCTGAGTACGCTGATACCCCATATGTGGGGGGAACCACTGTTTGGGCGCATGGGAGAGCTCGGAAGGGAAGAAGCACCATTTTGGAATGCAGACTTTGATGGAATGGTCTGCGGGCGTCATGTTGCGTTTGCAGAGCCACTGATGTGCCTAAACAGTATAAGCCCCCCACAAGTGACCCCATTTTGGAAACTAGACCCCTGAAGGAGCTTATCTAGCTATGTGGTGAGCCCTTTGAACCCCCAAGTGCTTCACAGAAGTTTATAACGCAGAGCCGTGAAAATTAAAAATCAGGTTTTTTTCCTCAAAAATGATTTTTTAGCCCGCTATTTTTTATTTTCCTAAGGATAACATTTCCCGGCAGGACACAGGACCACCGGGTGGGGACCCTGGACCACAGAGAGGTACCGAGGGGGATCGGGGACCTTATTTCTCTCTCCTCTGATGTGCGATCACATCAGAGGAATGAAATTAAATGCAAAATTGCGACTTCTTTTTGCGGTCGCCGTTATAGGGTTAATAACGGCGATCGCAAAAGCGGGGTTGGTAAAAACCAACCCAATTCGTGTTCTCTGGGGTCTCAGCTACCCCCCGGCAGCCGAGACCCCAGAGAAAATCCAACACCTGGGGGCGCTATTTACTTACTCCACAGTGCCATGAATTAACGGCGCTGTGGTTTAAGTACCCTTAACTACCGCCGTTAAGAGGCATATCGGCGGTTGTTAAGGGGTTAACCCATTTCTGTCATTTGACGTACTATCCCATCCATGTGCCCTGGGCCTGTATGCCCATGGACAGGATTGTACGTAATAGCGATCAGCTGCGCTCACGGGGGGAACACAGCTGATCGCGGCCGGGTGTCAGCTGATTATCACAGCTGACACCCGACACTATGTGCCAGAAGTGGTCACGGACCGCTTCCGGCACATTAATCCCTGGCACACTGCAATCAAACATGATCGCAGTGTACGGGGGGCATAGGGAAGAATCGCACAGGGAGGGGGCTCCCTGCGTGCTTCCCTGAGCCCCTCGGAACAACGCGATGTGCTCGCGTTGTTCCAAGGGCCTCCTTCCTGCAGGCCCCCCGAATCCAAGATGGCCACAGGGGCCTTCCGGGTCCTGCAGGGAGGCGTCTTTCTCAGTGACTGCTGAGAAAGCCTCCTGCACTGGTCTGCTGTCAGATTGCTGATCTGACACAGTGCTATGCAATATAGTTGTGACGAGCATTCAGCTTACGTTGAGTTGTTTTCCTTTTTAGAGTGGAACCTCTGGGCCGTGGCACCCACCCACCTAGGGCAAGCTGACCTAGTGAGAACCCACCCCCTATACAGGGAGTGTCAGGGGCAAGACCAAGGGCGTGAGCCACCACAGCAGCTGGACCAGACGGCCGGCTCAGGGGACACTATTGAGTGTCTGGCAACAGGACGGACAAGATACAAAACATAAAGCGAAGTCACAGGGTCTCTTCAGCAAACGTGGTTACACACTTTATTCAGGTGCTAGGCATAAATAGGGAATCAGGTGCAGGGCACAAACGGTGAAGCACGCCACCAAGGTGCGTGCAAGGGCATGCCAAATGTTCCAGACATAACACGTGCAGAAAACATACCAGGGTCCAGGGCAGGGTACGTGTTAGGGTTCACACCAGAGTTCCTAGGAAGGATGCGTGCTAGGACACGCTAGAGTTCAAGACAAGGTGCGTGCTAGGAGACACGCCAGAGTCCAAGGCAGATTGCGTGCAAGGAGACACGCCAAGGTCCAAGACATGGTACGTGCGAGATGGTAGGCAAAGGCACGCTGGCATCGGACTCCGAACATCTGGCAACGATTGACACGATCAGGGTATCAGGCTGCGGACATCAGCTCCGGACATCAGGACGCAGTCATCAGGCCCACGATCTCTGGCAGCGATCGGCAGGTTCCGGGCATCCGGCAGACAAACCAGGGTTCCATACAAGGAGACAAGACAAGTCAGAGACACGATGCGTGTTAAGGAACACGCCAGGGTCAGATTCAAGGACGGAGGCCTGCGCGTGCAGAGGGACACGCCAGGGTCAGGCGAGGCAGAGTCCTGCGCATGCAGAACGGCACGCCAGGGTCAGGCGAGGCAGAGTCCTGCGCGTGCAGAGAGGCACGCCAGGGTCAGGCGAGGCAGAGTCCTGCGCGTGCAGAGAGGCGAGAGGCACACCAGGGTCAGGCAAGGCAGAGTCCTGCGCGTGCAGAGAGGCACGCCAGGGTCAGGCAAGGCAGAGTCCTGCGCGTGCAGAGAGGCACGCCAGGGTCAGGGTTCAAGGACAGAATTAGGACCTGTACATGCAAGAGGGCACGACAGGGTACATGGCAACACTTGCGCGTACTTTTACAGTAGCATGGGGGAGGTATGCCAAGATGCAGGCGAGGGCCTGCGTGTGCTTTAGAGAGCACGTAGAGCGCAGTGCAGAAACAGCATGAGGTGCAAAGGAGCACAGAGAGCACGGCTGGGACACTGGCTAGCTGATCAGGCTGCGGCACTGTCAGACGGGCAAGACTCCAGCGAACCCGGCAGAGGCATGGCAGGTGACACAGCTGTCACTGACCGATGAGCACGGCTGAGGCACAAGCAGTCAGGCACGACTAGGGTGGGCACGGCTGAGGCACAAACAGGAGGCTAGGAAGGCCACGCGCATGCAAAGGGCACACGGAGCAACAAGGCAAAGCAAGGCATGAAGCTAGGCAGAGCTTAGGCAGAGTACGGAACCAGGAACGGAAGCATAGGCAGAAACACAGAATCAGGTCAGAGCAAGAACAGAGCTAGCAGCGGAGCGTAGGCCGAAGCCCAGAGCCGGGCCAAGGCAGAGCCTTGGGACTAGCCTAGAAACGTGCAAGAGAGCACAATAGGAAAGAGTCTAGCAGCGGAGCGCAGGCCGAAGCCCAGAGCCAGGCCAAGGCAAAGCCTTGGGACTAGACATGGAAAAGAGCACCAAAAATAAGAGAGGAGGAATGGTGCGTGTGCCAGGGAGCACTACAGAGCACTAAAGGAGAGAGCGAGGCAGAGCAAGTGAAGAAGAGACCATAGGGAGGAACCAGGCAGAGCAAGGCAAGGTACGGAACAAGGAACGGGAGCTAGACTGGAGCACAGAACGGAATCAGAGCAAGGAAGGACTACAAGGCAAAGCAGAGCAGAGACAAAACATGGCACGAAGGACAAACTCTAGACAAGGCACGGGACAAGAGACGGAGTACAAGCACGGAGCGTGTGCAGAGACGCACGACAGAGCAAAGTACAGGGGCACAGAATAGAGGGAGCGACCCAGCAGACCAAGCAGCCATGCAGAGAAGCAACACAATACTCAGGCCCTGAGCAT
The DNA here is from genome assembly GCF_039654945.1 of Dendrobates tinctorius. Taxonomy (NCBI): domain Eukaryota; kingdom Metazoa; phylum Chordata; class Amphibia; order Anura; family Dendrobatidae; genus Dendrobates; species Dendrobates tinctorius. Next base: position 1,930,050 of record NW_027361719.1, on the reverse strand, counting down.
AGGGAGGGGCTGTCTGATATAGGTCATTAGCACCTCCGCTTCCGGGTCAGGACCAGGGGAGAACTTCCAGTTCAGTTCCTCCAGGATCACAGAGAGCGGTCACATGATCAGGGGTTTCAGACATGCAGAGATGATTGCAGAACCAGACAATTCTGGAACCTAGGAAGGGTCACATGATCATACAGCATCATCAGCGAAAAAATTTTTGTTCACTCTGCGTCCCAAAAATTGGAATAAAATGCGATCAAAAAATGTCATGTGCCCGAAAATGGTACCAATAAAAACATCAACTCGTCCCGCAAAAAATAAGACCTCACATTTTTTGCAATAAACAGCTGCCAAACATAAAAACCCACCATAAATAGTAAATCAAACCCCCCTTTATCACCCCCTTAGGGAAAAAAAAGTATTTATTTCCATTTTCCCATTAGGGTTAGTGCTAGGGTTAGAGTTGAGATTATGGTTAGGGGTGTATTGGGGTTAGGGTTGGAGTTAGAATTGGGGGATTTCCACTGTTTAGACACATGAGGAGCTCTCCAAACGCGACATGGCGTCTGATCTCAATTCCAGCCAATTCTGTGTTGAAAAAGTCAAACGGTGCTCCTTCCCTTCCAAGCTCTGCCATGCGCCCAAACTGTGGTTTACCCCCACATATGGGGTATCAGCGTACTCAGGACAAATTGCACAACAAGTTTTGGGGTCCAATTTCTCCTGTTACCCTTGGGAAAATAAAAAATTTGGTGCAAAAATATAATTTTTGTGGAAAAAAATATGATTTTTTTATTTTTATGTCTTTATGTTATATACTTCTGTGAAGCACTTGGGGGTTCAAAGTGCTCACCACACATCTAGATAAGTTCCTTGGGGGGTCTAGTTTCCACAGTGGGGTCACTTGTGGGGGGTTTCCACTGTTTAGGCACATCAGGGGCTCTCCAAACACGACATGACACCTGCAGACCATTCCATCAAAGTCTGCATTCCAAAACGTCACTACTTAACTTCTGAGTCCTGATGTGTGCCCATTCAGTAGTTTTCTCCCACATATGGGGTATCAGCGTACTCAGGACAAATTGGACAACAACTTTTGGGGTCGAATTTCTACTGTTACACTGGGGAAAATAAAATAATAGGGGACTACAAGATCATGTGGAAAAAATACGATTTTTTTATTTTCACGCCCAGGTGTTGTAAACTTCTGTTAAGCATTTAGGGGTTCCAAGTGCTCACCATACATCTAGATAAGTTCCTTGGGTGCTTTAGTTTTCAAAATGGGGTCACTAGTGGGGGGTTTCCATTGTATAGGCACATCAGGGGCACTCCAAATGCGACATGGTGCCCGATCTCAATTCTAGCCAATTTTGCATTGAAAAAGTCAAACGGCGCTCCTTCCCGTCCCGCAATAAATAAGACCTCACATGACTCGGTGGGTCAAAATATGGAAAAATTATAGCTCTCAAAATGTGGTGATGCAAAAACTATTTTTTTTGCAATAAAAAGCGTCTTTTAGCGTGTGACAGCAGCCAAACACAAAAACCCACTATAAATAGTAAATCAAACTCCCGTTTATCACCCCCTTACTTAGGGAAAAATAATAAAAAATTTTTAAAAAGTATTTATTTCCATTTTCCCATTAGGGTTAGGATTAATTAGGGTTAGGGCTAGCGCTAGGGTAAGGGCTAGGGTTAGGGCTGAGATTAGGGTTAGGGGTGTGTTGGGGTTAGGGTTGGAGTTAGAATTGGGGGGGTTTCCACTGTTCAGGCAAATCGGGGCTCTCCAAACGCGACATGGCGTCTGATCTCAATTCCAGCCAATTCTGCGTTGAAAAAGTCTAAAGGTGCTTCTTCCCTTCCAAGCTCTGCCATGCGCCCAACAGTGGTTTACCCCCTCATATGGGATATTAGCGTACTAACAAATTGGACCTGAAGTAAATTTTTTTGTAAAAAAAATGTAAATGTTCATTTTTATTTTAAACATTCAAAAAATTCCTGTGAAGGACCTTAAGGGTTAATAAACGTCTTGAATGTGGTTTTGAGCACTTTGAGGGGTGCAGTTTTTAGAATGGTGTCACTTTTGGGTATTTTGTATCATATAGACCCCTCAAAGTGACTTCAAATGTGATATGGTCCCTAAAAAAAAATGGTGTTGTAAAAATGAGAAATCGCTGGTCAACTATTAACCCTTATAACTTCCTAGCAAAAAAAACTTGGGTTCCAAAATTGTGCTGATATAAGGTAAGCATGTGGGAAATGTTACTTATTAAGTTTTTTGTGTGCAATATCTCTGTGATTTAAAGGCATAAAAATTCAAAGTTGGAAAATTGCGAAATTTTCGCCAAATTTCCATTTTTTTCACAGATAAACGCAAGTTATATGAATGAAATTTTACCACTAACATGAAGTACAATATGTCACGAGAAAACAATGTCAGAATCACCGGGATGCATGGAAGCGTTCCAGAGTTATTACCTCATAAAGTGACAGTGGTCAGAATTGTAAAAATTGGCCCGGTCATTAACGTGCAAATCACCCTTGGGGGTAAAGGGGTTAAGAGGCTCCTCTGTCCTCTACTCATTACCTGTAGTAATGGCACCTGTTTGAACTTGTTATCAGTATAAAAGACACCTGTCCACAACCTCAAAACAGTCACACTCCAAACTCCACTGTGGTGAAGACCAAAGAGCTGTCGAAGGACACAAGAAACAAAATTGTAGCCCCGCAACAGGCTGGAAAGACTGAATCTGCAATAGGCAAGCAGTTTGGTGTGATGAAATCTACTGTGGGAGCAATAATAAGAAAATGGAAGACATACAAGACCACTGATAATCTCCCTCAATCTGGGGCTCCACGCAGGATCTCACCCCGTGGGGTCATAACGATCACAAGAACGGTGAGCAAAAATCCCAGAACCACACAGGGGGACATAGTGAATGACTTGCATAGAGCTGGGACCACTGTAACAAAGGCTACCATCAGTAACACTACGCCGCCAGGGACTCAGATCCTGCAGTGCCTAATGTGTCCCTCTGCTTAATCCAGTACATGTCCGGGCCCGTCTGAAGTCTGCTAGAGAGCATTTGGATTATCCAGAAGGGTATTGGGAGAGTGTCATATGGTCTGATGAAACCAAGGTAGAAGTGTTTGTTAAAAACAAAACTTGTGTTTGGAGGAGACAATATTGATTTGCATCCAAAGATCACCATACCTACTGTGAAGCATGGGGGTGGCAACATCATGCTTTGGGGCTGCTTCCCTGCAAAGGGACCAGGACGACTGATCCGTGTACATGAAAGAATGAATGGAGCCATGTATCGTGAGATTTTGAACGCAAACCTCCTTCTATCAGCAAGGTCATTGAAGATGAAACGTGGATGGTTCTTTCAGCATGATAATTATCCCAAGCACACCGCCAGGGCAACAAAGGAGTGGCTTCATAAGAAGCATATGAAGGTCCTGGAGTGGCCTAGCCAGTCTCCAGATCTCAACATCTTAGAAAACCTTTGGAGGGATTTGAAAATTCGTGTTGTCCAGCGACAGGCCCAAAACATCACTGCTGTAGGAGAGATCTGCAAGGAGAAATGGGCCAACATACCACCAACAGTGTGTGCCAACCTTGTGAAGACTTACAGAAAACGTTTAACCTCTGACATTGCCAACAAAGAATATATAACAAAATATTGAGATGAACTTTTGTTAATGACCAAATACTTATTTTCCACCATAATTTGAAAAATAAATCTTGCCAAATCAGACAAAGTGATTTTCTGGATTTGTTTTCTCATTTTGACTCTCATAGTTGTGGTCTACCTATGATGTCAATTACAGGCCTCTCTCATCCTTTTAAGTGTGAAAACTTGCACAATTGGTCGCTGACTAAATACCTTTTTCCCCTGCTGTCTATAGAACAGTTTGTATAGTGCAGAGCAGTGTGTGTATACAGAGCAGTGTGTAATGTGCGGAGCAGTGTGTGTATACAGAGCAGTGTGTGTATACAGAGCAGTGTGTTATATACAGAGCAGTGTGTGTATACAGAGCAGTGTGTTATATACAGAGCAGTGTGTGTATACAGAGCAGTGTGTTATATACAGAGCAGTGTGTGTATACAGAGCAGTGTGTATACAGAGCAGTGTGTGTATACAGAGCAGTGTGTGTATACAGAGCAGTGTGTATAATGTGCGGAGCAGTTTTATGTGCAGAGCAGTGTGTGTAATGTGTGGAGCAGTGTGTTATATACAAAGCAGTGTGTGTATACAGAGCAGTGTGTAATGTGCGGAGCAGTGTGTTATATACAGAGCAGTGTGTGTATACAGAGCAGTGTGTGTAATGTGCGGAGCAGTGTGTGTATACAGAGCAGTGTGTGTATACAGAGCAGTGTGTGTATACAGAGCAGTGTGTATAATGTGCGGAGCAGTTTTATATACAGAGCAGTGTGTGTAATGTGTGGAGCAGTGTGTTATATACAAAGCAGTGTGTATACAGAGCAGTGTGTTATATACAGAGCAGTGTGTGTATACAGAGCAGTGTGTGTAATGTGCCGAGCAGTGTGTGTATACAGAGCAGTGTGTGTATACAGAGCAGTGTGTGTATACAGAGCAGTGTGTTTATACAGAGCAGTGTGTATAATGTGCGGAGCAGTGTGTGTATACAGAGCAGTGTGTTATATACAGAGCAGTGTGTTATATACAGAGCAGTGTGTGTATACAGAGCAGTGTGTGTAATGTGCGGAGCAGTGTGTGTATACAGAGCAGTGTGTATACAGAGCAGTGTGTTATATACAGAGCAGTGTGTGTATACAGAGCAGTGTGTTATATACAGAGCAGTGTGTATACAGAGCAGTGTGTGTATACAGAGCAGTGTGTTATATACAGAGCAGTGTGTATACAGAGCAGTGTGTGTATACAGAGCAGTGTGTGTATACAGAGCAGTGTGTGTAATCTGCGGAGCAGTGTGTGTATACAGAGCAGTGTGTTATATACAGAGCAGTGTGTGTATACGGAGCAGTGTGTGTATACAGAGCAGTGTGTTATATACAGAGCAGTGTGTGTATACAGAGCAGTGTGTGTATACAGAGCAGTGTGTATAATGTGCGGAGCAGTTTTATATACAGAGCAGTGTGTGTAATGTGTGGAGCAGTGTGTTATATACAAAGCAGTGTGTGTATACAGAGCAGTGTGTGTAATGTGCCGAGCAGTGTGTGTATACAGAGCAGTGTGTTATATACAGAGCAGTGTGTGTATACAGAGCAGTGTGTATACAGAGCAGTGTGTGTATACAGAGCAGTGTGTTTATACAGAGCAGTGTGTATAATGTGCGGAGCAATGTGTGTATACAGAGCAGTGTGTTATATACAGAGCAGTGTGTGTATACAGAGCAGTGTGTGTAATGTGCGGAGCAGTGTGTGTATACAGAGCAGTGTGTATACAGAGCAGTGTGTTATATACAGAGCAGTGTGTGTATACAGAGCAGTGTGTTATATACAGAGCAGTGTGTATACAAAGCAGTGTGTGTATACAGAGCAGTGTGTGTATACAGAGCAGTGTGTTATATACAGAGCAGTGTGTATACAGAGCAGTGTGTGTATACAGAGCAGTGTGTGTATACAGAGCAGTGTGTGTATACGGAGCAGTGTGTGTAATGTGCGGAGCAGTGTGTGTATACAGAGCAGTGTGTTATATACAGAGCAGTGTGTGTATACGGAGCAGTGTGTGTATACAGAGCAGTGTGTTATATACAGAGCAGTGTGTGTATACAGAGCAGTGTGTATACAGAGCAGTGTGTATAATGTGCGGAGCAGTTTTATATACAGAGCAGTGTGTGTAATGTGTGGAGCAGTGTGTTATATACAAAGCAGTGTGTATACAGAGCAGTGTGTTATATACAGAGCAGTGTGTGTATACAGAGCAGTGTGTGTAATGTGCGGAGCAGTGTGTGTGTATACAGAGCAGTGTGTTATATACAGAGCAGTGTGTGTATACAGAGCAGTGTGTATACAGAGCAGTGTGTATACAGAGCAGTGTGTGTATACAGAGCAGTGTGTTTATACAGAGCAGTGTGTATAATGTGCGGAGCAGTGTGTGTATACAGAGCAGTGTGTTATATACAGAGCAGTGTGTTATATACAGAGCAGTGTGTGTATACAGAGCAGTGTGTGTAATGTGCGGAGCAGTGTGTGTATACAGAGCAGTGTTTTATATACAGAGCAGTGTGTATACAGAGCAGTGTGTTATATACAGAGCAGTGTGTGTATACAGAGCAGTGTGTGTATACAGAGCAGTGTGTTATATACAGAGCAGTGTGTATACAGAGAAGCGTGTGTATACAGAGCAGTGTATGTATACAGAGCAGTGTGTATAATGTGCAGAGCAGTGTGTGTATACAGAGCAGTGTGTTATATACAGAGCAGTGTGTATACAGAGCAGTGTGTGTATACAGAGCATTGTGTATACAGAGCAGTGTGTGTATACAGAGCAGTGTGTGTATACGGAGCAGTGTGTGTAATGTGCGGAGCAGTGTGTGTATACAGAGCAGTGTGTTATATACAGAGCAGTGTGTGTATACGGAGCAGTGTGTGTATACAGAGCAGTGTGTTATATACAGAGCAGTGTGTGTATACAGAGCAGTGTGTATACAGAGCAGTGTGTGTATATAGAGCAGTGTGTGTATACAGAGCAGTGTGTATAATGTGCGGAGCAGTTTTATATACAGAGCAGTGTGTGTAATGTGTGGAGCAGTGTGTTATATACAAAGCAGTGTGTGTATACAGAGCAGTGTGTTATATACAGAGCAGTGTGTGTATACAGAGCAGTGTGTTATATACAGAGCAGTGTGTTATATACAGAGCAGTGTGTGTAATGTGCGGAGCAGTGTGTGTATACAGAGCAGTGTGTTATATACAGAGTAGTGTGTGTATACAGAGCAGTGTGTTATATACAGAGCAGTGTGTGTTTACAGAGCAGTGTGTGTATACAGAGTAGTGTGTATACAGAGCAGTGTGTGTATACAGAGCAGTGTGTGTATACGGAGCAGTGTGTGTAATGTGCGGAGCAGTGTGTGTATACAGAGCAGTGTGTTATATACAGAGCAGTGTGTGTATACGGAGCAGTGTGTGTATACAGAGCAGTGTGTTATATACAGAGCAGTGTGTATACAGAGCAGTGTGTATACAGAGCAGTGTGTGTATATAGAGCAGTGTGTATACAGAGCAGTGTGTGTATATAGAGCAGTGTGTGTATACAGAGCAGTGTGTATAATGTGCGGAGCAGTTTTATATACAGAGCAGTGTGTGTAATGTGTGGAGCAGTGTGTTATATACAAAGCAGTGTGTGTATACAGAGCAGTGTGTTATATACAGAGCAGTGTGTGTATACAGAGCAGTGTGTTATATACAGAGCAGTGTGTTATATACAGAGCAGTGTGTGTAATGTGCGGAGCAGTGTGTGTATACAGAGCAGTGTGTTATATACAGAGCAGTGTGTATACAGAGCAGTGTGTGTATACAGAGCAGTGTGTGTATACAGAGCAGTGTGTTATATACAGAGCAGTGTGTGTATACAGAGCAGTGTGTTATATACAAAGCAGTGTGTGTATACAGAGCAGTGTGTGTATACAGAGCAGTTGTAATGTGCGCAGCAGTGTGTGTATACAGAGCAGTGTGTTATATACAGAGCAGTGTGTGTATACAGAGCAGTGTGTGTATACAGAGCAGTGTGTTATATACAAAGCAGTGTGTGTATACAGAGCAGTGTGTGTATACAGAGCAGTTGTTATGTGCGGAGCAGTGTGTGTATACAGAGCAGTGTGTTATATACAGATCAGTGTGTGTATACAGAGCAGTGTGTGTATACAGAGCAGTGTGTTATATACAGAGCAGTGTGTGTATACAGAGCAGTGTGTGTATACAGAGCAGTTGTAATGTGCGGAGCAGTGTGTGTATACAGAGCAGTGTGTTATATACAGAGCAGTGTGTTATATTCAGAGCAGTGTGTGTATACAGAGCAGTGTGTGTAATGTGCGGAGCAGTGTATGTATACAGAGCAGTGTGTTATATACAGAGCAGTGTGTATACAGAGCAGTGTGTGTATACAGAGCAGTGTGTGTATACAGAGCAGTGTGTTATATACAGAGCAGTGTGTGTATACAGAGCAGTGTGTGTATACAGAGCAGTGTGTTATATACAAAGCAGTGTGTGTATACAGAGCAGTGTGTGTATACAGAGCAGTGTGTGTATACAGAGCAGTTGTAATGTGCGGAGCAGTGTGTGTATACAGAGCAGTGTGTTATATACAGAGCAGTGTGTGTATACAGAGCAGTGTGTGTATACACAGCAGTGTGTTATATACAAAGCAGTGTGTGTATACAGAGCAGTGTGTGTATACAGAGCAGTGTGTGTATACAGAGCAGTTGTAATGTGCGGAGCAGTGTGTGTATACAGAGCAGTGTGTTATATACAGAGCAGTGTGTGTATACAGAGCAGTGTGTGTATACAGAGCAGTGTGTTATATACAGAGCAGTGTGTGTATACAGAGCAGTGTGTGTATACAGAGCAGTGTGTTATATACAGAGCAGTGTGTGTATACAGAGCAGTGTGTGTATACACAGCAGTGTGTTATATACAAAGCAGTGTGTGTATACAGAGCAGTGTGTGTATACAGAGCAGTGTGTGTATACAGAGCAGTTGTAATGTGCGGAGCAGTGTGTGTATACAGAGCAGTGTGTTATATACAGAGCAGTGTGTGTATACAGAGCAGTGTGTTATATACAGAGCAGTGTGTGTATACAGAGCAGTGTGTGTATACAAAGCAGTGTGTTATATACAGAGCAGTGTGTTATATACAGAGCAGTGTGTGTATACAGAGCAGTGTGTGTATACAGAGCAGTTGTAATGTGCGGAGCAGTGTGTGTATACAGAGCAGTGTGTTATATACAGAGCAATGTGTGTAATGTGCACACCCCTCAGCCCCTGTGGAAGCCGCAGAATCACAACGATACCTTGGGGTTTTATCCCTATCTCAACCCTTTGACAAGCACAAGAGTCATTTGATGTATTGCATTTCATGGATTATTTAGTCCATACATACTTTCTTATGCAGGGCACTTATCTTTTTGCTTGGTTACTTATTTAGCCTCTGTCTTCTATGTGTTAATAGACAAACAGTGGTCTCCTCTTGTGATCTTTTCTCACTTGTTTACCTTACAGGATTACCATTGCATATGTACCTTTAGCATTTTAACCCTTTCACCCTGAAGCCTGTAATAACTCTGGAACGCTTCAATGGATCCCACTGATTCGGACAATGTTTTCTCATTACATATTGTACTTCATGATAGCGGTAACATTTCTTTGATATGACTTAGGTTTATTTGTGAAAAAATTGGAAATTTGGCGAAAATTTTTGAAAATTTAGCAATTTTCAAACTTTTAATTTTTATGCCTTTAAACCAGAGAGTTAATAAATAACATTTCCCACATGTCCACTTCACATCAGCACAATTTTTTAAAACATATTTTTTTCGTTAGGAAGTTATAGGAGTTAAAACTTGACCAGCGATTTCTCTTTTGTACAACAAAATTTACAAAACCAATTTTAGGGACCACTTCACATTTGAAGTGACATTGAGGGGCTTATATGACAGAAAATACCCATAAGTGAAACCATTCTAAAAATTGCACCCCTCAAGCTGCTCAAAGCCACATTCAAAATGTTTATTATCCCTTCAGGTGCTTCACAGGAATTAATCGAATATGGAAGGAAAAAATAAACATATATCTTTTCCTATAGATCCAATTTTTCACTTTCACAAGGGTAACAGGAAAAAATGGACCCCAAAATTTGTTGTGCAATTTCTCCTGAGCATGCCGAAACCCCATATGTGGGGGAAAACCACTGTTTAGGCGCACAGCAGGGCTCGGAAGGAAATGAGCGCATTTTGGAAACGACTTCTCAGGGAATTTATCTAGATGTGTGTTGAGCACCTTGAACCCCAAGGTGCTTTACAGAAGTTTATTACGTTGAGCCATGAAAATAGAAAAAAAATCAATTTTTTTCCACAAACATGTTTTAGCCCCAAATTTTACAGTTTCATAGGGATAATATGAGAAATTGCACCATACAATTTGCAAAATCTCCTGAGTAAGCCAGTACCCAATATATGGAAGAAAATTACCGTTTGGGCGCATGGCAGAGCTTGGAAGGGAGGAGCGTCATTTCACTTTTTGAATGCAAAATTTGCTGGAATAATTAGCGTACGCCATGTTCCATTTGTAGTGCCCCTTATGTGCCTTAACAGTGGAAACCCCCCACAAGTGACACCATTTTGGAAACCAGACCCCTCGGGGAACTTATCTAGATGTGTATTGAGCTCTTTGAACACCTAGGTGCTTCACAGACGTTTATAACAGTTAGCTGTGCAAATAAAAAAAAATATTTTTCCCACACAAAATTTTTTGGCCCCAAATTTTGCATTTTCACAAGGCTAACAGGAGAAAATGGACCCTAAAACTTGCCCAATTTCTCCTGAGTTCACCGATACCCCATATGTGGTTGAAAACTACTTTTGAGGCACAGTGCTGCAAAGCTTAGAAGGGAAGAAGTGCCATATTGAAGTTCCGATTTAGCTGGACTGGTTTGAGGGTGCCATGTCATATTGGTAGAGCCCATGAGGTACCAGACCAGCAGAAACCCCCAAAAGTGACCCCATTTTACAAACTACACCTCTCAATGAATACATCTAGGGGTGCAGAGATCATTGACACCACAGGTGTGTCACAGAATTTTATAGCACTTGGCAGTGAAGATGAAATAATTACATTTTTACCTCCAAGATTTTGTCAGCCCCAGATTTTACATTTTCATACTGGTAAATGGAAAAAAAAAGCAACAAAAATGTGTCCCACAATTTCTGTTGAATGTAGAAATACCCCACATGTGGCTGTACACTACTGCTTAGCCATACGGAGAGACTCTGGAGGAACGAAACGCTATTTGCCTCATGGAGCGCAACTTTTCCTAGAATAGTTTGCGGACTCAATATACAGAGCCCCTAAGTGCTAGAAAAACAGAATCCCCCTCAAGTGACCCCATTTTGGAAATTATACCCCTTTGAAAATGTATCTACAGGTGTATTGACGATTTTGATTCCATGGGTGTTTTCCAGAAACATGCAGTAATGTATGTTGCTGAGTGAAAATTGCAAACTGCTGTTGTAGTGACCAGTAACGTTGTAGTGCCAGTACATTATGCCCAGCTCATGCTTCTGGAGACATGCAACTGTAAATTAGGCGGGCTCTCATTGCTACAGAAATGCCAAACATGTGGACGTTTTATTGCACTTTTTGTACGGTGGTATGATGATAAAGCATAGTTTTTTGCCTCGTTTTTTATTTTTCTTATGACGTTCACTGAAGGGGTTAAATAGTTGGGCAGATTTATAGGTTGTGTCGTTCCAGATGCAGCGATACCAAATATGTGTACTTTGTATTTATTGTAATGTCTTTATTTTATTTTTTTCAATTTTTAATCAATTTTTTTTACTTTTTTTTACATTGTCCCACTATGGTACATCACCTTTACAGGTTTGACAGGCAGGGAAGAAGGCGTGTCAGCGCCTGCTCTAAGCTCTCTCTCACAAGCCACCTTCCATAAAGGACCCCGTAGCACCTTACCTATATGGCACTTCGGGAAGGGATTAGAGGCCTATCCGTATGCATCATACTTTGTATTTATTTGATCATTCCTTACTGTGTGTGCATATTTTTTTATTGTGATAGCATTATTGCTATTTTACACTCTAAGACTGATTGCCCAAAATCAGGAAGAGCTGCGTTATGGATGCAGCCCACCTGCGCTGTGTCCAAAATTCTGCATTCTACAGTATAAGCACAGTGGATGGGATTTATAGGTATCCCATACCCACTGTGCTTCTATTTAACCCTCCATCAGGCGCAATAGATCTGACAGGCACACAGTAATTAGTTTCACTTCTCTCTCCTTGCCCACTTATCAGAAAACCCCACCCCTCCTAGTTATCTCCTGACTCTACAGGCTCTGTGAAACCTGATATCACAGTGACTCAGCAGACCTTCTAGTGAGCAGATATCAACACTTTGGCTTCTCAGGCACATTGCGCCTGATTTCAACACAAATTGAAAGGTTAGTATTTTCTTTTTTTATTCATCACGATTGTGTATTTTGCTTGTTTTATGAAGGATTAATGCTAAGTTAGTGTACATAAGTACTGTTTTCTTGGACAAAAGGAGGGTGGCTTCTAAGGCACATTGCACCCTAACACATACTCTTTCTCTCTTGCTTCAGATTTTCTGCTGCAATGGCCAGAAAACAGTATGATTCATCTAAACCCCTTCATTTAGAAGAAATGAAGATTTTTTTGTTAGAAGATGATGAGGAAGAACCAGCAGTAACTGAGGATTTAGAGGAATCTAGTGACATTTCATCTGAAGATGAGGTAGCAGAATGTAACACTGATTCTGGAACAGAGCAGGATGGTGATGACACTGATACAGAGGAAACAGACACAGATCTAGCTTATTATTTGGGCAAAGATAAAAATACAAAGGACGTCCCAAGGACGTTCCAGAACAAACACCGACTCTACCACCTTCTAAAAGACGCAGTTGTACTACCTGCTCATTTGTATCTGGTTTCAGAAGGCTTTCTAAATATGACTGCAAAATATGTAAAGAATCAATCTGCCTTTCCCATGCAACTTTCGTCTGCCAGCCTTGCTTTTCTAAGTGTACCTGTGCTGCTTCTGCTGCAATTGAAACCACTGAAGATGAGTAGAAAATAATTAAGTAACATCTAAGTGCAATATCCTTTAAGTTTTTTTCCATAATTTTATATTTAAGCAATAGTTAAGTAAAGATAACTGGAGCCTATTTGGCGGTACTACCGAAAAGTGGTACTTTTAGTTTTAATAAGTTTATGGTTAATAAATGTTTTTTTTTGCATCTGATTTGGTGTAATCTCTTTTAATACATTCCTATGAAGGTCACTGACTACTTCTATAGTCCTGAAATTGAAATATGTAGCTACTATAGGTGGTTTTCTGACCTGTGCTTGTCAGGCACATTGCGCATGAACTGAGGAGAATCTATATTGCGCCTGACGGAGGGTTAACGTTGCGTAAGTGTAGGGTTCAGACAGGTTCTCAGGATGCAGTGACGAGACACGAGACTGAGTGTGATTGGTAAAATAAATATTTATAAATTGGTGCCGCTGGGGCTGTGCTGAACAAATCAAATGGGCAACAACAAACTGTCCTCGCAGGGACTCAATAACATTTACAACACTTTTCCTTATACTAAATGCGACTAATCCGGCTAGTCCGGGTGTTGTAGGCCACGTACGGCCGAACTAAGGGTCCTTATTTCCTATGGACAACTTATCCTTCCAGGCGTCGTTCAGGATCGCAGATGCGGCCACTCAGAGGTTGCTGATGCGGCTGCCTTGACGCCCCGATGTCCCGGGATGATTTGGGTTCAACGGACCCTGGAGGATCTGTGCTGGTGGGGCACGACAGGCCCTGAAGAATCCATGCTGGCGGGGCACAACAGGCCCTGAAGAATCTGTGCTGGTGGGGCACATCAGGCCCTGAAGAATCGGTGCTGGTGGGGCACAACAGGCCCTGAAGAAACGGTGCCGGTGGGGCGCAACAGGCCCTGAAGAAATTATGCCGGTGGGGCGCAACAGGCCCTGAAGAAATTATGCCAGTGTGGTGCAACAGGCCCTGAAGAAATGATGCCGGTGGGGTGCAACAGGCCCTAAAGATATGATGCCTGTGGGGCGCAACAGGCCCTGAAGAATCGGTGCTGGTGGGGCACAACAGGCCCTGAAGAATCTGTGCTGACGGGGCACAACAGGCCCTGAAGAATCAGTGCTGGTGGGGCACATCAGGCCCTGAAGAATCGGTGCTGGTGGGGCACAACAGGCCCTGAAGAAACGGTGCCGGTGGGGCGCAACAGGCCCTGAAGAAATGATGCCGGTGGGGTGCAACAGGCCCTAAAGATATGATGCCTGTGGGGCGCAACAGGCCCTGAAGAAATGATGCCGGTGGGGCGCGGTGATGACGCAGTCTCTAAATCTACCGTTCACCAGTCTCTGCCCAGAGTCCCTCAGCAAACCAGATGGGGGCTTCTACTGCCGCCTGTAGCGAGGTGGCGCCCCCTGGGGCCGGTGATGACAGGGCTGCAGCTGTGGAAGAAGGCAGGGGGGCAGTGTCCTGACCGCTGTAAAGGAATGGTCTATAGTCGCAGCGGTCAGTGGAGGTCGTGGACTTGTCACAGCAGTACGGGAAACAGCGAGGGCGGCTGTATGCGACCGTATGAGGGGAGCGGCCGTCGGTGCAAGGCTCTCACGTGTCACTAGTCGGTAAGTCCGCGGCTTTCACTGACCGCTCACCCGCACAGCGTGTTAATTGTCTGGTCTCCGCTGCATAGCATCACCCATAGTTATGGATTAAATCTGCATGGTTCACTGAACATATGCAGATTTACCTGCGTGATTAGAACTCAGCATTTTGGATGCAGCAAAACTGAGTCCAACGCTACTTCTTCACGATCGTGGGCACATGGCCTAATAGAAATTTTTTTGTCCTTGATACTCTGATGCACATTGACACTTTATGACTTTTGCTTGTGTTTATCATGACAGTTGTCCCTGTTATACTTACACTCCTCGGACAACTTCTTGTCATATCCCTCGCTCGGCCCCCAGCACTCAGCGCTGGCGTCTGTTAGAATGTTTGGTGCAACAACTCCATTCCTGTCTATGAGTGTTTAGTTGCTAGATTTGTATGCTGTTCATAAGGTTAGGAAAAAAACTCCCAGAGGCTCACACAGGGATAGCATGTGACTGTTTCCTGTGTCTGTGTATGAGAGAAGCAGCCTGCTGCAGATGCTGTACAGATAGAGACACACAAATGATTTAGTCCTGATTTATTAAGCTTATCATATATTGTTCCTGCTTGTTCCTGAATAAAGAAGCTCTGTTGTCACACGCTTGGAGAGTATCCTGAATAATCCGCTGCCAACAGCGCCACTGTCCCTGCCTTCTGATAAATTGAAAATGAAGAGGAAGTTAGGGATGAGCTGCATCCCGAACTTCCTCTTCATGGTCAATTTGTCCAAAGGCTGGAACAATGATGCCAGTGCTGATTGGGCCCCGAGCTCACGTGTCATAACACCGCATGAGAGCCCCGGGGATAGAAAGTTCAGACAGCACGGGAATGGCACCGGAGGGGTGTATAGGCTTTATTATTTTATGGGGACAGAACATTTAGTTTAACCCCTTAGTGACCAAGCCAATTTTTACAATTCTGACCACTGTCACTTTATGAAGTTATAGCTCTAGAACGCTTCAATGGATTCCACTGATTCTGAGATTGTTTTTTTCGTGACATATTGTACGCTATGTTAGTGGTAAAATTTCTTCTACTTGACTTGCATTTACTTATGAAGAAAAAAGGAAATTTGGCAAAAATTTTTAAAGTTTTGCAATTTTCAAACTTTTAATTTTTCCGCCCTTAAATCAGAGAGTTTTGTCACACAAAATAGTTAATGAATATCATTTCCCACATGTCTACTTTACATCAGCACAATTTTGGAGGCATTTTTTTTTTGTTAAGACGTTATAAGGGTTAAAACTTGACCATCGAGTTCTCTTCTTCCAACAAAATTTACAAAACAATTTTTTTAGGGACCACCTCACATTTCAAGTGAGTTTGTGGGGGCAATATGACAGAAAATACCCAAAAGTGACACCATTCTAAAATCTACACCTCTCAATGTGCTCAAAACCAAATACAAAAAGTTTATTAACCCTTCAGGTGCTTCAAGAAAGCTAAAGCAATGTGGAAGGAAAAAATGAACATTTTAATTTTTTCACAAAATATTAACTTTAGACCCAAACTTTATTTTCACAAGGGTAGCAATAGAAAATGGACCACAAAATTTGGTGTGCAATTTCTGCAGAGTATGCTGATATGTGAGGGAAAACCACTGTTTGGGCCCATGGCCTGGTTCAGAAGGGAGGGAGCACCGTTTGACTTTTTGAAAGCAAAATTGTCTGGAGTCAATGGCAGGCGCCATTTTGTTTTTAGAGACCCCCTGATGTGCCTAAACAGTGGAAACACCCCAATTCTAACTCCAATGGGCCTGTCACACTAAGCGATATTGCTAGCGATATCACTATGTCTGATACTTACTTTCGACCAGCTCCCCCACTGGTTATCGCTGATCGCGCGAGAACGTCCTGGACTGTTTCTCGTCAGGCGCTTCCTGCTGGGCTTCCTGTGGCGCCGACGAGCGACTCGTGGACGCGGGCGGGAGGACGTCAGGATCGCTTCGTCTGACAGGTAAGTAGCGACCCCTGACCCCTGCTATGTCGCTGGCGAGATCTGCCTTTGTGGCAGCTCACTAGCGACCACTTAGCGATGCACCAGCGATCCTGACAGCGTCATCTCGCTGGTCGGGCTCGCTGGTGCATCGCTAAGAGTGACAGTACCTCCACTCTAACACAGTCCTAACCCCAACACCACAACTGTAACCCCCACAACCCAACCATAACCCCAACAGAGCCCTAACCTCAACACAACCCTAACCTTAGCTCTAACTCCAACTCTAACCCTAGCCCAACCCTAACTGCAAAGAATGGGAAAAAAATACATTTTTCTTTTATTTCATTATTTTTTACCTAACTAAGGGGGTGACAAAGGGGGGTTTGATTTATTTATTTTTTTTTATTTTGATCACTGTGATAGGGTCTATCACAGTGATCATAATTAACCAATAGGAAAAATCTATTGTTGCCAGGTGCCATTCGGCAGATCTCGGCTGGCACAGTGAATAACAGCGATCATGAGACTGGAGACAGTAAAAACCGACCTGAATCATGTTCTTCGTGGTCTCATCTACCCCCAGTATCTGAGACCCCAGATATTTTCCGAGGCTTGGGGGGCGCTATACACTTATTTCTCAGCGCCATTGAGGAATAAGGCCCCTTAACTGCCATTAAAAGCCGTATCAGCGGTCGTTAAGGGGTTAAGAAGAGGTTGTCTTAGAAGTGGCCAACCCATTTAATTATTTGGAAACTGGTATTTCAATGTGTTCTTGTCTATTCACAATCTGTTTGTCATATGGCTGTTAGGGGGGGTATACTGAAATTCTATTTGGGTTCAACATTTGTTGCTTATAGCCTTTGGGCATTTTAATGGTTTTAACCCCTTTCCGACAATGGACATACATTTACGCTGATGTGGGCTCCGGCGGTGAGCCCACATCTTTCCCGGGACATGTCATCTGTTTTACACAGCTGACATGTGCCCGGAACAACCGGGCTATTAACCTGTTAAATGCTGTTGTCAAACGCTAACAGCGGCATTTAACAAGCGCTTCCGGCAATCGCTCCCAAAATCCGCCCACCGGCGGCCCACGTCACATGATCGCAGGTCACCGGTGAGTTGGCATGTTGTGAGCACCTGCACCACCCAGTGGTCGGCGCTCATAGCAAGAGAGTATTTCTGCCATATACAGACGAACTGATCATCGCCTATATGTAGCAGAGCTCATTGGGTTATGGCAGCTTCTAGTCTTCCATGGAGACTACTGAAGCAAATGTTTTTAAAAATATAAAAAAATTAAAAAAAATAAAAGTTAAAACCACCCCCCTTTCACCCCATTCAAAATAAAACAATTTAAAAAAATCAAACATACACATATTTGGTATCGCCGTGTTCAGAATCACCCGATCTATCAATATAAAAAAAAGATTAACCCAATCGCTAAACAGCGGAGTGAGGAAAAAAGTCAAAACCCCACAATTATGTTTTATTGGTCGCCACAACATTGCATTAAAATGCAATAATGTGCAGTCAAAAGATCGTATCTGCACCAAAATGGTATCATTAAAAATGTCATCCCGGCGTGCAAAAAATAAGCCCACACTCAGCCCGAGATCACGAAAAATGGAGATGCTACGGGTATCGAAAATGACGCAATTCTTTTTTTTTTAACAAAGTTTGGAATTTTTTTTCACCACTTAGATAAAAAAGAACCTAGACATGTTTATTGTATATGAACTGGTAATGACCTGGAGAATCATAACAGCAGGTCAGTTTTAGCATTTAGTGAACGTGGTGAAAAAAGCCAAACAAAAAACATATGTGAGATTGCACTTTTTTTTTTCAATTTCACCGCACTTGGAATTTTTTCCCCATTTTCTAGTACACAACATGGTAAAACCAATGGTATTGTTCAAAACTACAACTCGTCCCGCAAAAAATAAGCCCTCACATGGCCATATTGACTGAAAAATATAAAAGTTATGGCTCTGGGAAGGAGGGGAGCGAAAAATGCAAAAACAAAAATACCAGGGGTTAAAAATGTTTCTTGGGCTTTTTCTTGTGTATCAATAAAATTTCAATTATGTTTTGAGAGATCCCTTTTTTATATATATATATATATATATATATATTTTCTTCTTTAGTACTGACAGTGTGTAATTTGCAGAACAGTGTATAATGTGCGTAGCTGTGTGTGTTTGGTGCAGCGTATTGTGTAATGTAGTGTGCAGAGCAGAGTGTGCAGAGCAGAGTGTGTAGAGCAGAGTGTGCAGAGCAGAGTGCGCAGTGTGCAGAGCAGTGTGCAGAATGTGTGTGTTCTCATAATGCCATATTCTGGCCATACACACTATTTCAGGATATAGACTTTACAGAAATGAAAGCTGCTTGTGCCTTTAGATTCATGCTGCCCGAACCACAGGTAGCGTGAATTGGAATCTGGCTGCACATTTGCGTCCAGGTATGTTTTACTCAGAAAGACTACATCACCTTAAGAATTTAATAGTAGCATACACCAGGAGACCAAGACAGCCACACATCCCCTACCCCTACACCTTTTCACTTTAGCTTCTTCTGGGGGTGTCGGGTGCATGCTACTATTAACTCCTTAAGGTAGTCTTTCTGCTTTACTAATTACTTTTGTTTGCACCAATGGATATGTTATATGCATGACTGCTTTATATTTCTATTTTAACAATATATCTTCATGCATGCTTGTGTCACAGTCTGTCCACAAAATGAGTGTTTGAACTCAATTTTTTGGCATTAAGCAATTTATGCACTAAGCACTCCTTTGGAGCTTTCAACAAATCTTATGAATAATAGGAAAGGATTTTTCCTTGGACTGAACTGTGCTCAATGACATCCATGATAAGAAAATAGGCATCAGACTACTGTTATGTGCTTTAAGGGCCTGTCACACTGAGGCTAGTTTCACACTAGCGTTTATGAGCGCAGCGACGGCCTGTGCACGGCCGCCGCTAAGCCCCGCCCCTGCCGCGCCCCTGCCGGTAGCTCCGCCCACCGGCGCATGACGCTGCATGCGCCCTGCGTCCCCTATCTTTATCACAGGGGGCGCAGGCCGTGCGCAGTATGCGTTTGGCGGCGCATGCACCTTTTTGACGGTGCGCCGACGCAACCAAACTGCAGCAGGTTGCGTTTGGCGCAGGTCGGCGCACCGTCAAAAGGACGCATGCGCCGCCAAACGCATACTGTGCACGGCCTGTGCCCCCAGTGATAAAGATAGGGGACGCAGGGCGCATGCAGCGCCATGCGTCGGTGGGCGGAGCTACCGGCGGGGGCGGGGCTTAGCGGCGGCCGTGCGCAGGCAGTCGCTGCGCTCATAAACGCTAGTGTGAAACTAGCCTAAGCGATATCGCTAGCAATATCGCTGTAACGTCACTGGTTTTTGTGACGTTATAGCGATATCGCTAGCGATATCGCTATGTCTGATACTTACCTCCGACCGCTCCCCTGCTGGTTATCGCTGATCGCACGAGAACGTCCTGGACCGTTTCTTGTCGTCAGCTTCCTACTGGGCTTCCTGCTGTGGAGACAAGTGACCCGTGGACGCGGGCGGGAGGACGTCAGGATCGCCTCGTCAGACAGGTAAGTAGCGACCCCCGACCCCTGCGATGTCGCTGGTGAGATCTGCCTGTGTGGCAGCTCACTAGCGACCACTTAGCGATGCACCAGCGATCCTGACCGCGTCATATCGCTGGTCGGGATCGCTGGTACACCGCTGAGTGTGACAATACCCTTACTTTACATTACATAGGTGGCCCAGCTTTACTTTCTCTATACACATCCCCACTTTGGAGGTTTATTCCCACCCTGTTTTTTATCTTAATTTTGTATTTTTCTTCTTTTTCATTCTATGTATACCTTTTAATTATTTCCTAATAAAATAATAATTTTAACTTACTGCTGGAATTACTCTGCATCCTTAAGGGTACTTCACACATAGCCAGATCGTTTTTGACGCAACAGCGACCTCACCAGCGATCTTGCTACGTGTGACACATAGCGGCAACCGGCCCCTCGCTGTTATATCGCTGATCGTGCTCGAATGTCCTAGGCCATTTTTTGATCGATGCTGTCCTGCTGGCCAGCATGCATCACTGTGTTTGACGCCCTATAATAACGACGAGCGACCTCGTTGGCGACTCAGAACTCATGGACGCAGGCGTGAGTCGTCAGAATAGCTGCTGTGTGACAAGGTCCCAATGACCGCTGAGGTCGTTATACGGATCGCCGTATCGTTGCTGCGTTGTTGAGTAGATCTGCCTGTTTGACAGCTCACTAGCGACCATGTAGCGACGCACCAGCGATCCTTACCAGGTCGTATCATTGTCGGGATCGCTGGAGCATCGCTATGTGTAATGGGACCCTTAGGCGGTTAAATACAAT
This sequence comes from Dendrobates tinctorius, assembly GCF_039654945.1. Taxonomy (NCBI): domain Eukaryota; kingdom Metazoa; phylum Chordata; class Amphibia; order Anura; family Dendrobatidae; genus Dendrobates; species Dendrobates tinctorius. Next base: position 1,909,291 of record NW_027361719.1, on the reverse strand, counting down.
TAGTTTGGAAAGTGTGAGTTACAATTACAAAGGTAACAGCGGGGGGGAGGTGAATTGGTGGGAATAGTTTACCTAAGACATTGGCATAGTATTGCGTTTGTAGGACATTTTACTTTCATACTTTTGCCACAGGCATAGAGCAATTTCACACCATGGTTGGCCAATGTTTACTTTTTTATACTTCACTAAGTTAATTAAACTGTACTACTCCCAAATGCCATAAACATCAAGAAATTATGGTTTATACTTGGGAAAATCACAAAAATAGATGGGTTTCACATAGTGCTGTACCTGCTTTTTTTCCACTTAAAACGCAGCAAAGCCTGATACCTGCATTTTTGCACTTATTGTTTCCTATGGATGAAAAAATGCTGAAAGAAGTGACGCAAAGCAGTTTTTCAAATCATTCAGGAAAAAAAAGCAATGTGTGTGCATGAGATTTCTGAAATCTCAGACTTTGCTGGTACTGTAAAATACAGCTTAAAATTTGCATTAAAAATGCAGCAAACATACAACATGTGAACATAGCCTAAGATGTCAAGGGGTTTTTATGTCTGAGAAAAACAGACTGGGTTGCATCAGTGATTGTCAACAGAGTTTAATCAAATTTTCATCAAAGTTTGGTCAGTTCCATCAGGTTTTTTTCACCGATAAGAAAAGTTTATCCACTCTATCTGTTAGAAATGAACAGCACATGGATGGCAATCAAATGCTTACAGATGTTTTTTCACTGACCAATAGACTCTTTGCCTATTCTGATCTGACACTCAGTTTGATATCGACATGTCTTTGATTGTGATATTGTACAGACAACTCTGTCCAAGGAAAAATATCTGACTTGAACAGTCCAATAGACTGTCATAGGTGCGAGTGCTATCGGCGAAAATGTGGATCACACACCTACATGAAAAACTGGCTTTTGAATGAGGCCTAATTTACAAGTGTCTGAGATTCAATTTACGGCTTATGATTTCCAGAGCATAACACAGGTGTGTGATTTCCAGAGAAATATACAGGCAAGTGATTTCTAGAGCAGTACACAGGCGTGTGATTTCCAGAGAAGTATACAGGCGTGTGATTTCCAGATCAGGACACAGGCATGTGATTTCCAGAGAAGTATAAAGGCGTGTGATTTCCAGAGCAGGACTCAGGCATGTGATTCCCAGAGCAATACACAGGAGAGTGATTTCCAGAGCAATACACAGGCGTGTGATTTCCAGAGCAGTACACAGGCATGTCATTTCCAGAGCAGGACACAGGCGTGTGATTTCCAGAGAAGTATACAGGTGTGTGATTTCCAGAGAAATATACAGGCAAGTGATTTCTAGAGCAGTACACAGGCGTGTGATTTCCAGAGAAGTATACAGGCGTGTGATTTCCAGATCAGGACACAGGCATGTGATTTCCAGAGAAGTATAAAGGCGTGTGATTTCCAGAGCAGGACTCAGGCATCAGATTCCCAGAGCAATACACAGGAGTGTGATTTCCAGAGCAATGCACAGGCGTGTGATTCCCAGAGCAGTACACAGGCGTGTGATTTCCAGAGCAGTACACAGGCATGTCATTTCCAGAGCAGGACACAGGCGTGTGATTTCCAGAGAAGTATACAGGCGTGTGATTTTCAGAGAAATACACAGGGGTGTCATTTCCAGAGCAGTACACAGGCGTGTCATTTGCAGAGCAATACACAGGCATGTGATTTCCAGAGCAATACACTGGCATGTGATTTCCGGAGCAGTACACAGGCATGTGCTTTACAACAGTGCAGACTCAGTGTAATTTATAACCTTCATTAATATATGTGTTCTGTGCATAAATGTAGGAGGTTCATACATATAGCAATTAGCAAATATACACACGGCCAAAATTGTTGGTACCCATCGTTTAATGGCAGAAAAACCCACAATAGTCACAGAAATAACTTTAATCTGAAAAAAGTAACAATAAATCAAAAACTATGAAAATGAACAAATGAAAGTCAGCCATGCTTCCACAGAATTAAGAAAAAATAAAACTTGTGAAATAGGCCTGGACAGAAATGATGGTACCCCTGAAAATAATGTGACAAAAGGGACATGTTAAATTGTGGTGTGTCCACTAATTGGCATCACAGGTGTCTACAATCTGTATAGAGGGCTACAGATACTCACTGTGCTGTTTGGTGACAAGGTGTGTATCATACTCAACATAGACCAGAGGAAGCGAAGGAAAGAGTTGTCTCAGGAGATTATAAAGAAAATTATAGACAAACATGTTAAAGGTAAAAGTTATAAGACCATCTCCAAGCAGCATGATGTTCCTGTGACTACAGTTGCACATATTATTCAGAAATTTAAACTCCATGGGACTGTAGCCAACCTCCCTGGACATGGCCGCAGGAGGAAAATCAACGACAAATCAAAGAGACGGATAATACGAATGGTAACAAAAGAGCCCAGAAAAACCTCTAAACAGATTAAAGGTGAACTTCAAGCTTGAGGAACATCAGTGTCAGATCGCACCATCCATTATTGTATGAACCAAAGTGGTCTTCATGGGACACTACCAAGGAGGACACCATTGTTGAAAAAAATATCATAAAAAAGCCAGACTGGAATTTGCCAAACTACATGGTGACAAGCCACAAAGCTTCTGGTAGAATGTCCTATGGACAGATGAGACAAAAATAGAACTTTTTGGCAAGGCACATCAGCTCTATGTTCACAGATGGAAAAATGTAGCATATCAAGAAAAGAACACTGTCCCTACTGTGAAGCATGGAGGAGGCTCTGTTATGTTCTGGAACGGCATTTCTGTATCTGGCACAGGGTGTCTAGAATCTGTGCAGGGTACAATGAAATCTAAAGATTATCAAGGGATTCTAGAGAGAAATGTGCTGCCCAGTGTCAGAAATCTTGGTCTCAGTCACAGGTCATGGGTCTTGCAACAGGATAATGACCCAAAACACACAGCTAAAAACACCCAAGAATGGCTAAGAGGAGAACATTGGACTATTCTAAGCAGAGGGGGCAGGTTTACCATCTGAGAAAATAAAGAGCCTCATCCACAACTACCACAAAAGACTTCAAGCAGTCATTGATGTTAGAGGGGGCAATACACGGTATAAAGAAATGGGATACGTGAACTTTTGATCAGGGTAATTTGGATGTTTTGGGTTGTCATTATGACTTAAAAAGAGAAAACACAGTAGTTTGACAATAAATGGCTTCACCCAACCACTAACCATGAGTGGAGAAAAAGTTTTGGTGTTATCATTCATATTCTCTGAAAAAAGGCCAAGAAAGCAAAAATTCTGCCGGGGTATGTAAACTTTTGAGCACAACTGTACATGGATCTTCCCAGCCTAACATAAGCCCAAAGCTATCTGCTGGTAATCAAAAATAGTTATTTTTTAAAATCATTTATATACTTCCTAGCAGCGACCTGGGAGTCAGAGATGCATCTTCCCCATGCTATTCCCATTACAGTTCAGCTGTGTTTCCATCCATTTTAGCGATTTTCCTTCACCTCCAGCCCTCCTCCAGGGTCTGCAGGAAAAATGATTGCATTTCCCATTGACTTCCCGAGTCCAGCGGGTCCGAGCATCTGATCTGCTCAATTCAACAAGTGAGCACTCAAACATTTTAGTGCTAGATCATCACTAGTGGTAATATGTGGTCTGGTCTTGGTGAGATGGTATTTGTCTCTTGTATTTGGTCACTATTTTCTGGCAATTTATGGTCTGGTCATGGTGTGGTGGTATTTTGCACATATTTTGCCTGTGACTGCTGAGGCCAGAGATTAGATGCAGCAGTCAGTTGAGATAACAAATGGATGGGTGGGCACCCTTTCCTATTTGTGCAGTGTTCCTTTAGTGCTAATTGTAAAAACTTGTAGAAAATCCTTTAATACCATTCACCATAGTAAGAAGGAACTGACAGTAACTGGAACACTGTGCACTTGACAGGAGGCAATGAGGCTAACTATGAAGGTAGAGGTTGGGTAAGTAGGGAAAGCACTTTTACTTTTAGCTCCTGCTAATTGTGTTTTGTAGTTTAAAAAAAGTGTGCGTGAAAATGGGTGTGGTTAACAAAATGGGTGTGGCTTAAAATGTGCAAGCTTTGAAATGGGTGTGGTTTCTTAGCGCAAACAGGCAATCCCACCCCTTGTCTTCACTGCTTTGATGATCTTTACTACTTTGACACTGCAACACTCCTCTCAAAGCTGTAATGACTCACAGCAGTCTCACCAGTTCGTGCTGAAGAAGTCTGATTTGAAATTCTCTAGTACTTTTTTCCCCTCTGTATGATACTACTTTCTTGTAATTGGTTAGTGTTATACAAGGGAAAAAGTAAATGTTCCCAGACAAAAAAAATATTTGTTATTGCTTTCTTGCTTTAATGACACATTTCAGAAGCCCATGTCTCCACAATGGAGTGGAGTTAAAAAAAACAACAAAAAGAACAATGTTTGGGGGGGCGTGGCCTAGGCAGCACACAGGACAGATGCACATCATCACAGCTCCTGCTCCTAGACAAGGAAAAACAAGTGAATTTGCACCAAGAAATTAGTTTAACTAGTTGAAACTGCATTCTTACTAATAGAAAGGCAAGTGGATTCAACAAGACTGATTTGGCTCGAACTACAGCCTACAAGGGGGCACTTTAATCCCTGGAGATCTGCCGGAGAGTAAAAGCAAAGAAACATCCTCACAAAAAAGAAGTGACTCATCCTCAGGAGACAAGCTAAGAAGGTGACTGGGAAGCTCTGGTGGGTCTACCTGGGATTCAGTGCTACATGCACCCTCTGTCTCCCAACTAATTGCTCTTGACTGTTTGCTTCTGACCAGTTGCCTGGGATCCATTCACTCTGGTCTGGCAGTGTCTGGTCACCCACTCTGCTTCTCCTGAGACTGACAGTTTAGTCCCGTCCATCAGCTCACACATAGCTTCTGCCTGCCTCTGAGCTTCTCCTGGCATCCAGCCAGCTGCAGATTGCAGGGGGCCATCCACCTCACTGCTCCCAGGGGCCTGCTCTGCTCAGGGGGGAGCTGAAACCAACAGGGAGCTTAGGGAGACAGGGAAGCAGTGCCATCTTCTTGCTCAGCACCATACCTGGCAGAACAGCTCATATTGTTTAAAAGTGTGTGAAACAGATCTGCAGCTCACTGTACATCAGAGACTTTCTGCTACAGGCTTTTGACAGGATTCACAAGAGAGGAAAATAGTTGAATATACTTGGAAACTAATCCCTAGGTGGACCCCTCCTCCCTCACAACAACAGCACAAGGCAGGCACCTTTCTAATAAATAAACAAAAAAACACAGAAAAAAACACCAATGCTACAATACTCAAAAAGTAAGTAACAGGTAAACTCCCATAATAATTTCAAACACCAAGGAAAAAGGAGCAATAATACCAAAATAAGTAGTATCAAAATTATATATTATTCAATATTAAAAGGTAAAAATTCATCACATAGACAAAGATAAAATTGTTGAAAAATTACGGACAGTACAAACTGAGGCAGCAGAAATTTATATAAGGACCTGGTAACGGACACCCACTTAAATTAGTATATCTCCCAGACAAGAAAAATATTAGTTACAGTATATAAATCTATTGCTTCTGGTAACCAGTGCACTTTCTTGTATAATAACATACACACTGTTCTACTAAGAAAATGCCAAGGAGTAAAAAAATAAAAAAGTAAAGGGGTCATACCACTATAAGTCCGCCGTGCCGTCAGGTAATGCAGCCCCGACGCGCGTTTCGCGTGGGCTTCCTCGGGGGGCTGTAACTAATATTTTTCTTGTCTGGGAGATATACTAATTTAAGTGGGTGTCCGTTACCAGGTCCTTATATAGATTTCCGTTGCCTCAGTTTGTACTGTCCGTAATTTTTCAACAATTTCATCTTTGTCTGATGAATTTTTACCTTTTAATATTGAATAATAAAATATATAATTTTGATATTACTTATTTTGGTATTACTGCTCCTTTTTCCTTGGTGTTTGAAACCTTTCTAATAAATCATACACAAAGGAAGGGGCAGAAGAGAGACTCTTTTCACATCAACTATACATCCCCTGCATCTTAGGAAGCACTCCTAGCTGCTGTTACATACCTTGAGATGCAAATTCTCACATGCCTAAAGGGGGCTTTACACATAATGATATTGCTAGCAATATCGCTAAAACGTCACCGATTTTGTGATGCAGCAGCGATATTGCTAGCAATATCGCTACATGTGATACTTACCTCCGACTGGCTCCCCCGCTGGCTATCGATGATCGCGCGAGATTGGCCTGGTCCATTTCTCGTCGTTGGCTTCCTGCTGGCGCTGACGAGCGAGCCATGGATGTAGGCGGAAGACGGACACCCTCGCCGCGTCTGAAAGGTAAGAGAGACCGCCGACCGCTGCTGCATCGCTAGTGAGATCTGCCTGTTTGGCAGCTCACTAGCGACCATTTAGCGATGCACCAGCGATCCTGACCGGGTCATATCATGGTCGAGATCGCTCTGCATCGCTAAATGTAAAGGAGCCTTTACTCTATATCTTTGAGCGAAAGAAGAAAGAAAGGGAAATAAAAAGAAAAGTAAAATAACTTGTGAAGTCATACAGATGAACATTCTCATAAAGTCTCATGTAAACATAGTGCCATTTACTGCACCTCTGGTGCAATTGCAAGACCTATTAGCACACTTGACCACCCAGATTTTTTTTTTTGTTCAATTCTAATATAGAACACCAGTTTGCTCACATGATTTAATCACTTAGCACTTCTCCCGGTGTAGTTATATTAAATCAGACCGCAAAATGGGAAGATCCAATAAAACTCACACTGATGAGCCAAGCAAACCTCATAAGACTCCTAAAATAATCCAAGATGAAGATAAAGCTCAAAAATGTCTGCCCACTGAAACTCCTATGGGCAGTAAATCTCAGAGAGCCTCACACAAATTGAAGTTTGGCCCACTTCTAACCAATATTGGTCAGATAGCGATGAAGATGTGGATTCTATACAAAATGATCCAGATATAAAGGAATATATTAAAGCCCTACCCATGGCTGAATATATGAAAAACCTATTTAAAGATTTCACCCAAGCGGTAAAGGTAGAGATAGCAGATCTCAGAAATGATGTTAAGATTGTTCACGACAGAGTACAGAATTTAGAGACCAGCTCTGATCAGATTATAAAGCACGCCACAAGAGTCACAGAAATCTTAATAGAGAGCAGATAAGAACAATTTCTGCAGAGAATTCACCTAGATGACCTGGAAAACAGGTCAAGGCGGAATAATTTGAGAGTTAGAGGGCTTCCAGAGAATATCCAAGACAAAGACATATTCACTACGTTATCTACAATTTTCAGCAAAACCATTGGAAAAAATGACGAAAATGACCTAGAAATAGAAAGAGCCCATAGAGTCTATAGACCAAAGCCATCTGGACTGGACAGACCAAGAGACATCTAATGTTGTTTTCAAAGCTTCAGAACAAAAGAGGAGATATACCAAAAAGCAAGAGATGCGAAAAAAATAGAATTTGAAGACAGTGAGATTCAAATATTTCAAGACCTCACAAAGCTAACCCTGAATTTGAGAAGACAGCTTCAGCCTTTAACAAGAGCGGTGAGAGACAAAGGCATTACTTATAGATGGCTTTTGCCTTTTGGCTTGGCAGTTCCCCTTAACAGCAAAACTTTGATTGTCAGAACCCCAGATGACCTGCCATTTGTCCTCAAAAAACTAGACCTGACGAATCTTCATGTCCCAGATTGGGCCACAGCGGACGTTTTTCTTAATCTAGCACCTCTTCCAAGAATTGAAAAATGGTCCACAGCAACCCCTTCCAAGTCAAAGAAGAAGAGAAGATTGAATGAGGATCTCAAGAAAATCCCCAGCAAAGATATGGAAGAGGAAGAAGAGATCGGCTGATGTTGTCAATTTAAACTGGCGCATGGCTCTACACTTCTGCTGAGACATTTCCCAGCTGACATGTTCACCAATTTTTTCTTTCTCATCTATTTTTCTCTTTTTACAAATCTGACACTAATTACTTTTGATGTTGTTATTTGCTGTTTGATATATTTCTAGTATATGCATGGCATTTCTTCCCTCTCTCCTCTTCCCCCTCCCTCTCCCACACGGTGGGGGGGTACAGGAGAAGTCTGGGCATGTTGTATGCATTTAGCATTTTAGTCTTAATTGACTAGTTTTTGTTACATCCTTAGATTGTAAAATGCTGCATTGTGTTTACAGTATTAACTGTTCAAATAAGACTCACCGGGAGTCTGTTCACCTGCAATTATACTTATTTTCATATACTTTCAAATAACCTGAGGTTTTTGTCATATCTAGGTCCACGCCCCCACAGGCCTTTTGCATCTATACCTGGTTGGACTCACATCGCTGCCTACATCCTAACCAGCTGCAAAACCTTCTCATGTTCTTCCGAGATTCACGAGCATGTTGCTCACATTCTGTAACAAACCTCCATTGTTTACTTTAACCCCATATAACCCTGCCCCATCCCCAAATCCTGCTAAAAAAATGAAGCTACTTCATAGGACGCCCCCATTAAACTTTAATGGTTGATTTAAATATTGCTACCTTCAATGTAAGAGGTATGAACATTCCGGAAAAAAGGTTTCAAATTCTGAACTATCTAGGAAAAAATAAAATGGACGTCGTTTTTCTTCAGGAAACTCATTTTAAACAAACCTATACACCTATCACTAAGAATAAAATTTTTACCAAATGGTTCAATGCCAATTCTCCGATAAAAAAAATAAAGGAGTATCCATAATAATAAACAAGAGAATTCCCTTCACACTTAAAAATGCTATATATGACACAGACGGAAGATATATATTATTACAGTGCACAATTCACAATGAATTGTTTACCTTGGTTCAACATATATGCCCCCAATAGCATTCTTTAAGAAGATTATTGATATTTTAGATAATTTTGCTGAAGGTCAAATAATTTTAGGAGGTGATTTAAATGTACCTCTACACCGCTTTCTAGACACCTAAAACGGTCACTCTACAGTTCCTGCAAAAACAATCAGATACTTAAAAAAAACTATTAAATAACAGACTCTTGATAGATGCTTGGAGAATAGAGTTTAGCGAAACAGGTCGGTCAATTTAAAAAATCGCCGACTTTCGCCAAAGTCGGGTTTCATGAAATGAAACCCGACCATAGCGTGAGGTCGACCATGACGTCGGCGACCCGAGCGCCAAAGTCGCGTTTCAAATGATGCTTTCAGCACCTTTTTTCAGCCAATGATGGAGGACCCACACTGTGGGCAATGCGATGACATAGGCAGAGGCCAGCACCATCTTAGAGAAGGGCATTGAAGTGATTGGCTGGCTTTGCGTGGCGCCACAGGGGGTATAAAAGGCTGTGAACGCCGACCGCCATCTTACTTCTGCCGATCTTACAATAGGGAGAGGTGCTGCTGCTGATTCTGAACAGGGAGAGCATTAGGTAGGGAAGAAGAAAAAAAACCTGCTTCTGCTGATAGCGCTTTTCACTGTACAGTTAGTGTGCAGTGAAAGGGGAGGATTTTTGTTGTGTGCAGCAGCGTTGGTGGTGATTAGGCTGCCTTTTAAGGCTACCTGCTAGCTGCATTGCTGTGTGCACACTGCTGTTCAAACTGCTTTTTTGAAAGCACTCCAAATTTTATTATTTTGTCCTGGTGAGTTACTGAGTGTTCATTTTTTCACACATCGTCTAGTGGTGTACGCTCCTCACACACTACCATGTATTCCGGCTGGTATCACAGACAAATAGAAGCTACCTGTGTGTGACTCTGGAAAAAAAAACTGAGGAGATTGTCCGTTTTTCCACACCTACACCTTAGAGTTGTGTCCGTTTTTCAAACAGTTTCATATATCTGCTGTTTGATAACGGTCAAAACTAGACAAAGACAGCGTGTGTCAGTCCGTATACAAATACATGGAGCTTGACAATTTTACATACACACACCATACAGGGGTGTACACTCCTCAAACACTACCGTGTATTCCGGCTGGTATCACGGACAAATAGAAGCTACCTGTGTGTGACTCTGGAAAAAAAACGAGGAGTTTGTCCGTTTTTCCAGACCTACACCTTAGAGTCGTGTCCATTTTTCAAACAGTTTCGTATATCTGCTGTTTGATTATAGTCAGAACTAGACAGAGACAGTGTGTGTCAGTCCGTATACAAATACACGGAGCTTGACAATTTTCCATACCGACACCGTCTAGCGGTGTACGCTCCTCACACACTACCGTGCATTCCGGCTGGTATCACGGACAAATAAAAGCTATCTGGGTGTGACTCTGGAAGAAAAAGCCGAGGAGTTTGTCCATTTTTCCAGACCTACACCTTAGAGTTGTGTCCGTTTTTCAAACAGTTTCGTATATCTGCTGTTTGATTACGGTAAAAACTAGACAGAGACAGCGTGTGTCAGTCCATATACAAATACATGGAGCTTGACAATTTTACATACACACACCGTACAGCGATGTACGCTCCTCACACACTACCGTGTACCGCCTTCTAGCACGGACAAATAGAAGCTACCTGTGTGTGACTCTGGAAAAAAAAAACGAGTTTTTCAGTTTTTCCAGACCTACACCTTTAGAGTCGTGTCCGTTTTTCAAACAGTTTCGTATATCTGCTGTTTGATTACGGTAAAAACTAGACAGAGACAGCGTGTGTCAGTCCATATACAAATACATGGAGCTTGACAGTTTTACATACACACACCCTACAGCGGTGTACACTCCTCATACACTACCGTGTACAGCCTTCTAGCACGGACAAATAGAAGCTACCTGTGTGTGACTCTGGAAAAAAAAACCGTGTCCGCTTTTCAAACAGTTTCGTATATCTGCTGTTTGATTACAGTCAAAACTAGACAGAGACAGTGTGTGTCAGTCCGTATACAAATACACGGAGCTTGACAATTTTACATACACACCATACAGCGGTGTATGCTCCTCACACACTACCGTGTACCGCCTTCTAGCATGGACAAATAGAAGCTACCTTTGTGTGACTCTGGAAAAAAAAACCGAGGAGTTTGTCCGTTTTTCCACACCTACACCTTAGAGTCGTGTCCGTTTTTCAAACTGTTCCGTATATCTGCTTGTTAGATTATACGGTCCAATACATACTGTGAGAGCGTCTGTGGCTAACATAATATATACGTTGATTTAATTTGTTTAATGCGCCTTACACAGCTGGACGCTCCTCATACAGTACCATCTCTCTGCTGGTATTTTGGTTACATTTTCCCAAACATGAGGAAGTATGGTGGAACAGGCTGCAGACGTGGGCAGGGGGGCACAGCTGGTACTAATGGTGGTGGTGCATTGGCTGGTTCTGGCAAAAGCACAATAGCAGCTAAGGCAGGAGGTGTTGAGCCTGCGTCATCCTCTGGCCCTAGAAGGCCTGTAAGGTTGCCTTTTCTTGGAGTAGGAAAACCGCTTTTAAAGCCAGAGTATCAGGAACAGGTTGTGGCGTACATTGCCGAAACAGCCACCAGCTCCATTGCCTCCTCTTCTGAACGGTCGAAACCTGCAAGCACGGAGTCGTCAGTGCAGGGTTCTGGTCATAAAAAACCCCTTTCGTTGTGTCCTTCACCCCCACCTAAAGTTAAGGATGTGGCAGCCCACACTGCAGATTACTTTATGGAGCTCTTTTCACATACCATGCCTGGGTTATCCAGTCAAATCTTGAATTCCCCAGTCCAAGATGAATCTTACATGGACTATGATTCTATGATTCTATGACTGCACTGATGCACAGCCACTGCTAGATGATTCTGCTGGTACATTGACCCACTACATTGCCCTCGCAGTCTATTGAGCCAGAATCTGACCCTGATGAAACCCAGGTGCCCCTTCCCGCATACCATACCACCTTACACGGTGACACAGAGGAAGGTAAAGAGGAAGGTGCAGATGACTTTGAAGAGGAGGTGATGGATGACCCATTTCTGGACCCGAATTGGCATCCATTGGGGGAGGAGGATGGCGTTGGCAATAGTTCAGATAAGGAGAAGGATCCGCAGCAGTCATTGACATCGCAGCAGCAGTTATCTAGCAGGTCCGTAGCTGTCCTAAAACGTGGAGCAATAACTAAAAGAGTTGCAGGACAGCTTGACCAGACGGTCAACTTAGCACAGCGTGCAAGGCCAGAAAATGTTTACCATAGTAGGAAGAGTGCAGTGTGGCACTTCTTTGTCCAAAATCCTACTGATGAGGCAACGGTTACCTGTAAGAAGTGCGGAAGGACCTTTAGCCGAGGTAAACAACTCAGAAATTTGAATACCAGTTGCATGCTTAGACATTTAATCAGCATGCATTTGCAAGCGTGGACGCACTACAAAACCTCAGGTAGCACATATGCACCTGCTCCGACTGAAGGTAGCCAACAATGCTCCATCGCTACCCCCACTGTAAGACCCACCTCCACCATTAAGCACATCTCCTCTTCCTCCTCTGACATGCCCAATTACACCCTTTGCAGCAGCTGAATGTCCAGCCAACACATCTACATATGCCAATTTTTAAACCTCCCTAACTGGGCTGCCCACCCCTCCCCCAATGGCTGGGGTCAAGACCTGGCGCACCCTGGCAAGTGCCGTTGCTCTGAGCAGGTAGATGGGCCCACTGATGGCCACCGGCAATGGCACAGGGCCCCTCATAATACAATACAGTTTCTCAGATGGTGGGAGGGCCCACTCGCCGTCAGACACACCAGCGTACTATGAGGGGCCCTGTGCCAGTACCGTCGACCACGATTGTGCCCCCCCGCTTGGTCTTGGCCACAGCACTTGCAAGTTGCAATACTTACCTCTCCCTGCTCCACTGCTGTGTATTCTGGGCAGTTAAATCCTTCACAGGAACGGCCACTCGAAATTTGGTGTATTGATCAATGATGGTTAAGATGTAGCTATGGCCTGTCCTGCTGGCCTCTACCTTCAGATGATCAATGGCTACCATTTGAAATGCATGTCAACTTACAAGCAGATGCAGTGGTGGGGTTTATGATCACCTTTCACAGTTGTGATAGTCACAGACATGTGACATTCCTGCCACCATTTTTCAATGTCTCCTCTCATGCCAATCCAATAGAATCGCCTATGGCCTGTGGCTTCTGTCTTTTGCACTCCAAATTGACCAGACACATCATGATAGGCAGTGAGGACCACGGGTACATCTCTCCCTGTGATCACAATTTGATGGAGACGAGTAACGGTGATGTGATCCACGCTACTGCGATAAAGCAATCCTTTCTTCACAAAGAACCTTTTTCGCTTTCTACACAGACACAGTAATTGAGGGTCTGCATCGCCTCTGCAACATATACCGGGAGGTTTCCCTGCGATGAGTAATTCCAAAATTTCTGCTAACACTCAACTTTGCGTCTATACTTGTATCCATGTAGTTTCCAGTAGCGGAGATTCTTGACTGGCTTACTGAGATTGAAATGTATACGAAGATTTAAAAGTACCACAACACTGTATACTGGTGTAAGCTATGAATACCTTTCCCTTTTTCTACTTTTTTAATTCTGGTGTAATACATAGTGAGCCTGTGAGTGTCTGTGTCTGACTCCGGAAGTATAGACGGAAATTTAACCCTAGACTGGACACACCTGGTATGTGCTGATACAGTACCTTGTTTCAGAAATTTGTATTAAGGTATTATCTGTAGGATAACCAACTGTGGGGGGGACCCTCTTTTTGCCGCAGACAAACACGAGACTGAGACAGAGTATGTATTGAACAGGTCCGTTTTTAGTGCCCATCCTTCTGTCAACAACAGCAATTCACCAAAGCCGTTTCACATTTCTCTGTACACAGGCCCCGGTACCTTCACTTCCTTTGTAACTATAATCGTGGCGTCCTCTGTGGCTCTTCCACTGTGGCTGGCCCAGGCCCAACCACCACAGCGCTGCACCAGTCTGAGCACACCATCCGTATGATAGCCCCAGGCCGTCTTCGTCTGTGGCTACCGTCCTCTGGCTCACCCCCCGTGACCGCCTCAACTGTCAGTCCTCTCTGGAGCCTTTCCGCTGTCTCTATTTCCTCAGCAGAACTTCATCTTTACTGTGCTCTCTTCGCTGACTGACTCTTCCATAACCTTCCCTCAGCCTTTTATACTTCCATTTCTGGTAACTCCACCCACCATCACCTAACAGTTTCTCTGACCAATGGCAGTTATTCAGTCACACTCCTACACTCTCCACTGCCCTCCAATGGGCAAGCTAAAACACTGCACCCTTTCTCTTTATCTTAGCAGTTTCACACCTACACTGTGCTACACCTCTGCTTCTCACTACAGGCTGGTTTGTCTGTCAGTCCACCTTCCCTACATCATCCATAGTGAGTGAGCGTGTGTGGGTTACGCCTTCTATATATACGGTGAATCGGAGAAACAAATTTTTTACACAATACTTGATACAGCTTGTGTCTTGTTATTGAGTACCTTTGTTCAACATTTAGCATTACGGTCCAATCCATACTGTGTAAGCATCTGAGAGTGACTACGGGACTATTTATATGGAGATTTCAATTGTCCCCTAAAAAATATATACTTGCTTGTTATCTTGTTATCCAGGAACTTTTTTACAACATTTTTTATTATGGTCAAAACCAAACTGAGTGAGCGTCTGAGGGTGACTACGGAAATATATACTGATATTTTCAATTTGGCCAATACTGTATACAGCAGAACGCTTCTGATACAGTAACCTTTTTAGCTATTTAGATTCTGGTGTAATCCATAATGAGCTTGTAAACGTCTGTCTGTTACTCCGGCAATATATTTGGAACTTTAAGATTACTCCAACACTGTATACAGCTGTGCGCTTACGTTACATAACCCATTTACAGCTTTTCATATTCTTGTGTAATCCATACTGGGCCTGAGAGCATTTTTGTCTGCCTCCTGAAATGTATACAGAGAATCAGAATGTTTACTCTATACTATATATACCTTTTATCTGGTGATACTGTACCCTTTTTCAACTTGTTATTTTATTGGGTAATCCATACTGAGCCTGTGAGCATCTGTGTATGCCTCATGAAATATATACGGAGATTTACTGTTATCTATAGACTGAATAGAGCTGTACGCTTATGATACAGTACCATATATCTGCTGGTATTTTGGGTCCATTTTCAAAAACATGAGGAAGTATGGTGGAAGAGGATGCAGATGTGGGCGTGGAGGGCCACCTGGTACTGATGGTGGTGGTGGTGCATCTGCTGGTAGTGCCAAAAACACAATAGCAGCTAATGCAGGAGGTGTTGAGCCAGCATCATGGTGTAGCTCTGGAAGGCCTGTAAGGCTCCCTTTTCTGGGAGTAGGTAGACTGCTTTTAAAGCCGGAGTATCAGGAACTGATTGTGGCTTACATTGCTGAAACAACCTCCAGCTCTATCGCCTACTATTCTGAAATTGTAAAAAATGCAAGCACTAGGTCATAACTGCAGGCTTCTGGTCAGGAGCAACCCCTTTCCTTGTGTCCTTCACCCACACCAAAAGTGAAGGATGTGGAAGCACACACCTCAAATTACTCCATGGAGCTCTTTTCACATACCATGCCTGGGTTAATTAAAAATAGGGCCCATCATGTACTGGAGCAATGTAAATGGGGCAGATCACACACTGAAGCAGCATCTAAGGGGCACATTATACACTGGAGCATAGCAAATGTGGCCCATTATATAAGGAGCATTATTAGAGCCCATCATACACTGGAGCATCATCCATGAGGCCCATCATGTACTGGAGCAATGTAAATGGGGCAGATCAGACATTGGAGCAGTATCTAAGGGGCACATTATACTGGAGCATTACAAATGGGGCCCATTATATATGGAGCATTATTAGAGCCCATCATACACTGGAGCATCATCCATGAGGCCCATCATGTACTGGAGCAATGTAAATGGGGCAGATCACACACTGGAGCAGCATCTAAGGGGCACATTATACACTGGAGCAGTACAAATGGGGCCCATTATATATGGAGCATTATTAGAGCCCATCATACACTGGAGCATCATCCATGAGGCCCATCATGTACTGGAGCAATGTAAATGGGGCAGATCAGACACTGGAGCAGCATATAAGGGGCACATTCTACACTGGAGCATTACAAATGGGCCCCATTATATATGGAGCATCATTAGAGCCCATCATACACTGGAGCATCATCCATGAGGCCCATCATGTACTGGAGCAATGTAAATGGGGCAGATCAGACACTGGAGCAGTATATAAGGGGCACATTCTACACTGGAGCATTACAAATGGGCCCCATTATATATGGAGCATCATTAGAGCCCATCATACACTGGAGCATCATCCATGAGGCCCATCATGTACTGGAGCAATGTAAATGGGGCAGATCAGACACTGGGGCAGCATCTAAGGGGCACATTATACACTGGAGCATTACAAATGGGGCCCATTATATATGGAGCACTATGTGGAGCTCATCATATACTGTATGGAACATTATATGTGACTAATTATTTGGTATGGAGAAATATATGGGGCTCATTATTCTGTATGGCGCACAATGTGGTGGCCATAACACTGTATGGAGTAATATACTGTCCTTTTTATGACCTATTATACAATTTAAAATAGATCAGTCATGTCATGTAAGCAGTGAAGTATGTGTCATTGTACTATACCTATATTTCTGTGGCGTATCGGAGAATCATGAGTTGTGGTATGTGTTAAAGGGGAGCACTGACACTCTTTGGCCCAGTGCACACGAAAACCTGGAGCCAGCCCAACCCCCCCACAACTTTAGCCAAATAACCCCAGTTTTCAATGCGTAACTATTATTAGGAAGTAAATTAAGGTTGACAAGCTTCAGTTATAAGAATTGATGTTTTTGGCATTGAAATGGGCACTGTAGGTGTGTTTACTGTCCTCCGTATAGTCGGCCGATTTCGTTCGACCCGACTTTTGCGAAAGTCGGGTTTCATGAAACCCGACTCGACTCGAGAAAAGGCAAAGTCGCTCATCTCTGTTGGAGAATAATACATCCCTCCACAAAAGATTATTCTTTTTTCTCCTCAGTTCATAACAAATGTTCAAGAATTGATTACCTGTTCCTCCCCATCATCTATTGAATACCATACAAAAAATTTCTTATGACACAATTCTTTTTTCAGATCATGCCCCATTATTTCTCAAAACAGCCGAAGATCCACATACAAGAGGCCCATTAAACTGGAAGCTTAATAATAATCTACTTAAGAACAACAACACACAAGAATATATAGCCACAGGCATAAAGAATTTCTTCAAAGAAAACCGCCCTCATGACAAATGCGACTCCAACACCTGGGAGGCTCATAAAGCCGTTCTTAGGGGAATCCTTATTGAATTGGGTTCCAGAACAAAAAAAGAAAAGGAAATACTCTCTCAGATAAAAAAAACTAGAGTCTTCACACAAACTAACACAGTTTCCCTCTCTAGAGAAAGACCTCTATAACTTAAGAGTTGAACTAAAGGCCCTCCTAAATCAAAACTTTAAAAAATTCTTATCATATTCTCGGTTCAGAGCATATTCATTTGCAAATAAATTTGGCAAATATCTAGCAAATACAATTAAAAAACAAATTAACTCCACGCACACACTTACAATAAAGAATAATAAAGATCAGTTGCTTTATAAAACAGAAGATATTGCCAAGGCCTTCTCAGATTTTTACTCAAATCTATACAATTTAAAACTCAATTATAGCTCTGCCATAGATAAGACTATTAAAACACAAAATTTCTTAAAAGACCTATCCCTTCCCCAAATCACGGACCTTCAATCGATAGTCCCATAACTAAAGAAGAAGTGGAAGAGGCGATAAACCGATCTCCAGGTGGAAAAAGTCCAGGTCCAGACGGTTTTTCCATTGAATACAACAAATATTTTAAACCTGAATTATCCCAACATTTTACAGATTATTTTAATCATATTAGCAAATCCAACAATTTCAAAAAGAGTCTCTAGTAGCCCACATTAGCCTGATTCCAAAAGAGGGAAAAGACCCCACCTTTTGCGGTAGCTACAGTCCAATTTCCCTCATTAATAATGATGTGAAATTATACGCCAAAATATTAGCAAAGAGAATACAAAAACTTCTTCCAGATCTGATAAAGCCAGAACAAGCTGGCTTTGTCAAAGGAAGAGAAGCCAAGGATAATGTCATGAGGGCAATCAACGCGATTCATCTAGCAAAACAACACAATATACAAATGTCAATTCTCTCCACAGACGCAGAGAAAGCCTTCGATGGTGTTGATTGGTATTTCATGGAACAAGGGCTTGCAAAATTTGGTTTCCCTCTAAATTTTATACATAAAATATCTGGCCTATACACAGCACCCTCTGCGAAAATCAAAATTAATAACACACTATCCGCCAACTTTGACATAAAAAATGGCACAAGGCAAGGTTGCCCCCTATTACCCCTTTTGTTTATTCTCTCAGAGACATTTTTGCAGAAAATACGACAATCCCCTAAGATCAAAGGATTGAAAATTGGCACAGTTGAACACAAATGTGCAGCATACGCAGATGACATACTTTTCTTTTTGGTGGATCCTGACAACTCTATTCAGATTTTACTCACTGAGTTGCGCTTCTTTAACTCAATCTCCAACTTCAAAATAAACTTCACCAAGTCCAATATCATGCATATTTCTTTATCTCCTGAAAACAGAAGTAATTTAGCATCACTCTCCCCATTTAAAGAATGCTCATCCATTGCATATTTGGGAACCAAACTTAGCTGCTCTCTTTCACGCCTTTTTGATTTAAACTTCAAACCATTGTTTTATTTGGTCGAGTCTACCTTATCAAATTGGAGAGATGTCCCGGTTTCATGGTTCGGTAGAGTCAACCTTATAAAAATGATAATTCTCCCCAAAGTCCTATACCTTCTCCAAACCCTCCCCATAGACATTCCTCAACAATTTTTTCAAAAACTCAAAAATATAATTTCAAAATTTATATGGGCAGATAAAAGCCATAGGATAAACCATAAAACCTTGGTAAAATCAAGATGTAGAAGAGGTTTAGGTCTCCCTGATTTTGAAAGATATAGATTGTCAACCCACATATCAAGAGTGATTGAGCTGCAATCTCCTTGTCCCACAAAACGTTGAGTTCCGCTTGAGTTGAGTGATCTTCATGATGGTTTCGCATACTACCTATGGCCCACCCCATTTAATAGATTTAAATACAATAATATCACGAACCCGTACAATATGCCTACCCTCGATTATGGCACAAAACAAATAAAAAAATGAATCTTATTCCAAATATATGCAAAGCCACTCCTATCTTGCATTTGATCTTTAATAACTATAGATGTCTTAAGAGGAAAAGCAGGCTCTCGATTCCCTTCAGAAACATGCTGATTTACTCCTTGATGTACAAAAAAAGATGTATGAGCAAGAACAAGATCAGCTCACTCACTAAAAACCTTCACTTGAAAGATGAGGAAATTCAAACTCTACAGGAAGTAATAAATCTTTATCTCCCAGACATTTCCACCTCAGCACCTGATCTGCCAATTCTTAATCTAATTATGAACACAAAAGGAATGTGAAAAAATGATAGCCAAAATAATTAAGAGCCTAACCCAAACACAGGAGATTCCAGATTTCATAAAAAAATGGGAATTAGAACTAAACAAAAAATTTCTTCCAGAAGAAATTCATACAGTCTGCAAAAACATCCACTTCATAACATCTTCAGTGAGATTCCAAGAACTTAATTATAAAATTACTAGCTGAAGAGCCTGGCGCTGCCTGGGCATAGTAACTAACTGTGGTTAGTTATAGCAAATTATAATTATCCTCCATCCCATAGTCCCGTGCCCATATACCCATCATACATATCCACGATCCCATAGGCCCCTGCCCATATACCCATCATACATATCCTCCATCCCATAGTCGAGTGCCCATATACCCATCACACATCCTCCAACCCATAGTCCCATGCCCAGATACCCATCACACATCCTCCATCCCATAGTCCCGTGCCCATATACCCATCATACATATCCATGATCCCATAGGCACGTGCCCATATACCCATCATACATATCCTCCATCCCATAGTCGAGTGCCCATATACCCATCACACATCCTCCATCCCATAGTCCCATGCCCATATACCCATCACACATCCTCCATCCCATAGTCCCATGCCCATATTCCCATCATAGATATTCGCCATCCCATAGTCGAGTGCCCATATACTCATCACACATCCTTCATCTCATAGTCCCTTGCCACATACCCATCATACATATCAGCCATCCCATAGTCCCGTGCCCATATACCCGTCATACATATCCTCCATCTCATAGTCCAGTGCCCATATACCCATCACACATCCTCCATCTCATAGTCCCGTGCCCATATACCCATCATACATATCCTCCATCCCATAGTCCAGTGCCCATATACCCATCACACATCCTCCATCCCATAGTCAACCATTATGACATCATAGTGAGCGGCGGGGCTTGCAACCTATGATGACATCAGCATCGCCATGGCAACTATTATGACATCATAATGAGGGGCGGGGCTTGATACACACACACTTTTTCCCCATTATGTAGATAGGGGCAAAATTGTTTGGTGAATTGGACCGCGTGGGGTTAAAATTTTGCCTCACAACATAGCCTAGGACACTCTCGGGGTCCAGACGTGTGACTGTGCCAAATTTTGTGGCTGTAGCTGCGACGGTGCAGATGCCAATCCCGGACATACACACATACATACATACACTTAAGCTTTATATATTAGATATCAAGATGGTATAAAACACCTGACATATTGAATTAAAATAGACAGCTCAATCTCCCCTCTTTGTTGGAGATGCACCAGAGAGAAGGGTTCTCCATCTCACATTTGGCTGGAATGCACAAAAATTAAAATTTCTGGGAGAGAGTTAGAGAGCATATAAAGAAAACCTTAAATGTAGACATCCCATTAACATCAAGTTTTATTCTATTCAATCTGGATCCTTCAAATTTACACTTTAAAAAGGCTCACTGATACCTCACCTGCTCAACGCAGCTAGAATATCTATTGCAAGACACTGGAAAAATGTAGAGACCCCTACCTGCAAAGAATGGATAAAAGAATCCAACCAAATCGGTACCGTATTTTTCGGACTATAAGACGCACCGGACCGTAAGACGCACCCCAATTTTCAGAAGGAAAATAGGGAAAAAAAATAATAATGTGTCAAATGGGGGTCCATCTTACAGTCCAAATTCAGCTTACCTGAGAAGGGATCCGGCACAGGTGGAGGAGTGGTCACAGGGGTCATTCAGTGGTCCAGGCTCGTGCGGTGGTGGCTCTGTGCTGGGGCAGGTTGGTTGTGCTGGGGCAGCTGGGCTGTACTGGGGCAGCTGGGCTGGGGCTGGGGCAGCTGGGCTGGGGCTGGGGCAGCTGGGCTCTGTGGAGTGAGGGTGGCGGCTCTCTGTGCTCGGGTGCAGGGGCAGCGGCTCCGCCGGCATTTCCTCCAAGCACGGAGGCCCCCGCGCATCCCTTGCTGGCTACCGCCATGTTGCGGTGGCCTCCGGGAACATGGACACTGGGAAGATGGCTGTCGGTCCGGGGACGGCGCATGCGCAGGTTCAGATCTCATCCCGAGATCTCGGGGGATGAGATCTCGTTGCCGAGATTTGAATCTCGTCCCCCGAGATCTCGGGACGAGATGGCGGCGGCAACATGGCGGCGGTCAGCAAGGGATGTGCGGGGCCTCCGGGCTTGGAGGAAATGCCGGCGGAGCCGCCGCCCCTGCATCGGAGCACAGAAAGCCACTACCCCTGCACCGGAGCACAGCCCGCTGCCACCACCGCACTACAGAGCCCCGCGGCACCCGCACCAGCCTCGGAGGTTAGTACATTGCGACCATAAGACGCACCCCCCACTTTTCCCCAAAATTTTGGGAGAAAAAAGTGCGTCTTATGGTCTGAAAAATACGGTATATATGAGAAAATTAGACTTTCAGGATCTAAAAACTTAAAGACTCTAAACGCAAGGCTAGCCTGGTTGAACGCCTCAGAGGATCACCAAATAAGCACAACCAGTAATCCTTAATTTCTGTCTCCCTACAAATTTCTTTTGTTTTTTTCTTTCTTTTTCTTTACATATAGCTTGTTCTGTAATGTTCATGCTTTGATTTGAGATTGATCTCCCAAATTGCTTATTTAACCTCTATATTTTAAGCAGGATTTTCTGACTCCTTACCCTCCCCTTTCCTTCCCGTGTCCCTCCCCAGCACTGCCCCTTGTTTTTTAAACTCTTCTTACAACCCTTTCGGTTCGCAAATCCGTAGCCTTGTAGTTTTATCGTTGTGGTTTTTTCTGGAAAATGGTTACCCTTTTTTCCTTTCCTGTTGTATTATTGAAATTTTCTAAATAAAGAATATATACAAAAAAAAAAACAATGTTTCATTCAGCACTTCGGGTCCTTTATGATGAGCTAAGCAATTGCTAATAAAAATGTAGTGAAAAGTCCTCTGTAAATGATGTTCATTGCTCAAAATATCCGAAAACAAAGTAGAACAGACTGCAGAATAAAAAAACGGGTCAGGGGGAATATATTTTCTTCTGTTTGGATTCTAATAAAAAAAAGACATGCAAAAAAATCTATCAACTCATCTGAGATTGAGTATTAGTGATGAGTGAGTATATTCTTTGCTCGGGTTTTCCCGAGCATGCTCGGGTGATCTTCGAGTATTTGGAAGTGCTCGGAGATTTAGTTTCTGTCTCCATAGCTGCATGATTTGCAGCTACTTGACAGCCTGAATACATGTCCCCACATGTCCCCATTGCCTGTTTGTTAGGAAATCGCTACTTGTATTCAGGCTGGCTAGCAGCTGCAAATCATGCAGCTATGGCGACAGAAACTAAATCTCCGAGCACATCCAAATACTCGATCACCCGAGCATGCTCGGGAAATCTCGAGTAACGAGTATACTCACTCATCAGTAATGAGTATGTGTTTCAAAATAAATAAAGCGCAAACTAAAAGTATTGTAACTTTAATGTTGTAATATGTACCACAAGGGGGAGCCAGAAGTAAGCCTTCTTTTTATGATAGGTAAACTATATGCTGGAAATAGAGACATGATTTTCCAAATTCTGACATTTTTCTCCATGTATTTACCACTCATTTCTCGTTTTTTTCATTAGATCTTTTAGCATAGTTATGGGCTGAATCAGAAGGGCACGTGTAGCTTAATGGCTTATGCAGCGTACCCACTGCCCATAATACAGACATCTTAATGGAGGTCAATTAGAAGATACACAGAACTATTGGAAAGACTGCAGCAGTATGGCTTTTATTAGAATGGTTAGGTAAAGACCTTCATAAAAAGAATACTGCAGCACAACATGGTTTGCAAAATTGCATCTCCACAAACAAAATTCAGGGACATTATCCTTTGGACTGATGAAACCAAGAGATTGTGGTGATCAAGTACAGCGCCATGTTTGGCAGAACACAGGGTATTCGCGACAAACAACACATGCCAGCTGACTACCATGGTGATAGAAGGGGTCATGGTTTGGGCTTGTTTTACAGCCAGGAATCCAAAAACTTGCATTCATTGAAATACAGTAATAGGAAGGTAATTGTGTGTGCTACTGAATGCCCTGATAAAAACTTAGAATAGAAAGGAAGGTGTAGTTTCAGTTCCTCACAATATATCACATATACATCACATATATATAAAAAACAACTAAAGAAATTGGGCACATAATTAAGATCCTCCTTCAGATCTGTACCCGGCCTATAACTCCTTTGTCCTTCCCTCTTATGTCTCCATTACTAAACTTTGAGTAGCTCATCAAGCTGAAGGCGGAGGAGCTGTATTGTGAGGATGCACCAATAACCTACTGAAAGTGATTCTAATCTACGCACACAGTCGACTAAAGCTTTTCTTTAGTGAATAGCCACTCCAAAGGAAATCCGCAAATGCTGCCATGTTGACCAGTTGAACATCCTGTGCCCTTCTCATCCCAAAGACTCATTGTTAAACTTTTGGCCCTTTTTTAAATTGAGTAATAAGCCTAACTACAGTAGACCTAATTGAAAACCCATTGTATTTAACGTGCCAGGACATGTCAGTGCTTGTGGGTAGGAACTCTTCATTTTCCATCTGGTTGCCTTGCTGAGTATGGGAGCCTGGTTTTTGGATTGGTCTAAGTGAACGTAATTATCCACTTTGAGGAACCGCTGGCTGAGCAACAGAAACTCTGAGTTACCGGATAGCTTGCTCACTGCTTAAATGGAATAGATGCTCATAAGAAAAGAAACCAATCATGAATAATACTTTGGCACACAAATTAAGGAAATAATTATACTGAACATAACGATTTATTTCTCATTCACAGAAATATTTCCAACTTGGGGCCATTTTCAAGTTTTTATCTGCACGTGAGGAAATCGGGGCATACTGGTGTTGGGGACCTTGTCGTGCTGTAAACAGACAGTTTTGCCTCTGCAGCATCAGAGGAGTGCAGGGACATTGAAGCTGGCCAGATACAGCAATCCATCCAGCTTTAGTTTATTGGTTGCAATCCTTACAGTATAAAAAAGAGCTGGCCATCATGTGCTCTGTTTTGTCCTCACTAATTGAAGCAGACTTCATGTAGCTTATACAGGCAGCTAAACCGCTATACAGGGGTCCAATAAGGAGGCTGTAAGTTGAATCTGTATTTTATTAAACGTGGTGGTATATTGATGCGGTGAAACTACAAACAAAAACATATATATACACTGAGTCAATACAGGGTACATCAGGGATACATATCATACATAATACATTATGATTCAACATCTGCACTACTAGCTGAGAAGGGGAAAACTAACTAGGCAGGCTAATATGGGACAGAGATTAAATACAGGAAGCGCGATTACATACCAGCGATGCTGTCACAAAGGGAGAAGAGAAATTAGATGCTTCCAGGATGCATGCTGAGAGAAAATGGAGAACTGGAGGGAAAATGGGGGCTGGACTAACCATAATCCTTTGAAAAACTTACCAGGGTGCCTTGCAACCTTCCCAGAATACATTGTGAATAGAGAGAAACATTCAGGAAGTACAACACACAATAACACTGCGGATATGACTCTGGTCACTAGATGGAGCCAGAAACAATGAAAACATTAAAATCTATGGAAGAAACTGAACATTCTGGATATTCACTAGTAATATTATCAGATAGACAATCAAAGATTATGAATTAAATGTCGGAGACAGAACACTTCCCGTCTGGCATCAAACGGATGTCACTATTCTTATTCTCCAAAGACAACAATAGGACCAGCTCAGTTACTGGTCTGGAGAATGTCTTAAGTTCATTCCCTTTGGCCATCCTAAGTTCAACTTTGCGGATGTTGCCATCCTTACTCGGGAATGTTGCAGTCACTAGTCCAAGTGGCCACTGGTTCCGGTGGGCCTGACAGTCTTTCACAAGGATGAGGTCACCAATCCTCAGATTAGGCCTGGTAGATTGCCACTTCGTCCATGGCTACAGGGTAGACAAATACTGTTTGTGCCACCTGTCCCAGATTGAATTGGCAAGACTTTGTACCTGTCTCCATTGGCGCTTGTAGAGGTCCTTAGAGTCGAATCCTCCTGGAGGGGCACTGGATAGTCCTGTTTTTTGGGTAAGAAAAGTAGCTGGAGTCATTGTAGGAAGTGTAGACACCTGAGGGTGGATTTCAGCACCAGAGTCCTCTCTCACTAGTTCAAAGGTGTCTGGAAAACATTCCTCAGTGTACAATAATTTTGGTCCTGAGAGCCATGTTGTGCTCCCTAGTCAACTTGCGTCAACTGCTCTAGTTGCGTGGTCTGCAGGATTTTGGTCCGTGGGAATGTAATGCCACTGTTTTGGATGAACTGATCTCCTAATTCGTAGCACTCTGTTGTTGACATAAACATAGAATCGTCTAGTATCATTGTGGATGTATCCAAGGACTACTTTGCTGTTTGAGTAGAACTTGGCTTGTGTCAGGTCGATATCTATCTTGGATGTGATGAACTCTGCTAACTAGATGGCTAAGACTGCAGCACAAAGTTCTAACCTTGGTATAGTGTGCTCTGGTTCTGGAGCAAGTTTGGCCTTCCCCATAACGAATCCAATGTGACTCTGACATTTGGAGTCCACAGTTTTGAGATAGGCAACGGCAGCAATTGCTTTGACAGAAGCATCTGCAAATACATACAGTC
This sequence comes from Dendrobates tinctorius, assembly GCF_039654945.1. Taxonomy (NCBI): domain Eukaryota; kingdom Metazoa; phylum Chordata; class Amphibia; order Anura; family Dendrobatidae; genus Dendrobates; species Dendrobates tinctorius. The sequence goes on along the minus strand of NW_027361719.1, from coordinate 1,883,002 downwards.
TTTGGCTTTGTATTTCTGTAGATGGCACAGGGGTGTATGGTCTTGGCACATTCAGGTTAGAGAGGGCTGCTAAAGAGTTCTTCCATACTTCACACTGGATTCTCCTAACAGGTGGCAGATGTGCATCCCAGTCAGATGTCTCCTTAGTTAAGTTTCTTAGTATGGCTTTGCCTTGTATAGTAACAGGAGCTGCGAAACCCAAGTGATCGTACAGGCTTTGGATGGTAGACAGGACACCTCTGCGTGTGAAAGGCTTTTCTTCCTGGCTCACCTGAAAGGTAAAAGTGTATGACTGTAGATTCCAGAGAAGTCCGAGGCTGTGTTGCATTGGTGTAGGGTCTGACCTCAGGTCCACGTCTCTGAGACCGTTACATGAGTCTTGTGAAGGGAATGCTTTCATGAGTTCATGGCTGTTTGAGGCTATTTTGTGAAGCCTGAGGTTAGAGCAAGCAAGCCTCTCTTGGGCTCTCCTGAGAAGACTGATGGCAGTATCATTTGAAGGCATGGCTTTCAGACAGTCATCGACATAAAAGTCTTTTTCTATGAATTGTCTGACATCTGATCCGTATTCTGTTTCTCCTTCTTGAGCCGATCTTTTGAGTCCATAAATGGTGACTGCAGGAGGACTATTGCCAAAGATGTGCACTCTCATGCGATTACTCTGTGACCTCTTTAGAAGGATCATTGTCTCTGTACCAGAAAAATCTTAAGAAGTTCCTGTCTCTCTCACAAGGAAACAATGGAACATTTGCTGGATGTCAGCGATGAAAGCAATGGAATCCTTACGGAACGCATAAGTACTCCCAGCAGTTTGTTATTGAGGTCTGGTCCTGTTAGCTGGGCCAGGGTGTAGGGCAGTGTTATGATCTGTGTTGCCACATTTTGTGCATTTTACACTAACCTTACAATCCTTGGCGAGATGGGTGGTGGATGAGCAGCACTTGTAGCAGATACCATTCTTTTTCAGGAAGCTTCTGCAATTTGGCATAGATTTTCCCCTGAATACTCATTTCAGGAGAGGATGAGGCTTCTGATGGAGCGGGCACAGCTTGTCAGGGTCCTGTACCTTTGTCTCTGATTGAGAGCGGCCAGCAGACCTGTAATTGGAACTTGGAGAAGAAACATAAGTCTTGTGCACTGCTACGGATGTTCTGCGTGGGTTTGCAGCTGGTGACGGTGTGGCATATGACATTGCAAAATCAAAGCTGGGATCATTTCTGATTGTCGCTTGTTCGTGTATAAAGTCTACAAAAACGGAGAAGGGAGGGAATGGAACACTGTGTTTGTATTTGTACGTGGAACCACGTGTGAGCCACCTCTCCTGTAGTTTGTAGGGCAACTTTTGGACTATAGGGTTAACACCTTTAGCTGTGTCAAGGAATGCAAGTCCTTGTAGGTCACCTTTACATTTGGCAACTAGGACCTCCTTTGGCAGGTCACCTACGGTAGTTCTCTAAGTTTCTGGAGACTTTTGTTAGATATTTTAGGAAAGTCAACGATTCTTTTGAACAAAGCTCTCTCTATTACCTCTGCTGAGTGGTAACACTCATCCAGCCTCTTCCAGATCTCTTTGAGGCTAATTTGAGGTGATTTATACTAATGTCTCTGCTCCTTACTGCGTGTGTGACTGACTCTTCTCCTAGGTATTTGACTAAGAGGTCTATCTCTTCCCTGTGTTGTAGCCCCAAGCCTCTAGTGACATTTTGGAAGGAAGCTTTTCAAGCATTGTAATCTTCAGTGTGGTCAGTGAATTTCATGAGTCCCTTGGCAACCAGATCGCATCGTGTGAAGAACTTAGCACATTCTGTTGTAACCGGTTGTCAGCAGAGTATAATGGTGATAGTTCACCCTGATAGTGATGTGACGTGCGTTCATACCTGTTAGTATCCTCAGGGTGGTGCCAGCCTGTGTCATATTGTTTCGGTCTGACGTGCAGTGTGTCAAGAAGGTGATTCACATTGGTTACCTGGCAAGGGGCAAGGTAGACATTAGAGTTGTTTTGCTCTACGTTTTCCTGGAGCTGAGCCTCATGATGTCTCTCACTCGCTTCACTGGATGTGTCGTGATCTTGGTTATAGTTTGGATCAGGAAGTTCATTAACATACTGAGATGTGCATTGTGGTGAATCTTGCAGTGGCAACTTCAGACTTGACACACTGCTTCGGCTGTGCAGCTCAGGGTTGTGCATGGCTTCTAGTGATTCTGCTTCGGCTAGTGCTGCAGCAGCCTCTCTTTTTATTGCTAGGCTCCCTAAGGCGGCATCCACGCGTGCCTTCTCTAACTGCGCCTTTCTCTCTTGATCATGCATTCTCTAATTTAAGTTGCATCTCTTCTTCAGCATAGCTTGCTCGCATTTTGGCGGCTTCAGCATTTGCGCGGGCAATTGCGACCGTGCTGCTGATGGATACAGTCTTTGAGGAGATGGATGTAGCGGATTTTGTCCTGTGTGATGTGTAGGACATGATGTCTTGGAGGGATGCTTGGCTGTGCAGAGATTGCTGTAGCTGTATTAGTCTCTGTGTAGACGGTGCAGTTTCACTAGTTCCTGCAAGCTGGATGAAGGGCTGTCTTTTCCCTGAATTGCACTAGCTGGATGGCACTGTGTAACTGGCCTCTGCAGGATGGAAGACTCTTCTATCTCTGAGTTCCCACTAGCTGGAGTGCCGCTGTTTCACTGCGGTCCTGCAAGATGGAAGGCTCTTCTCTCTGTATTCCCACTAGCTGGAGAGCCGCTGTTTCACTGCAGTCCTAAACAGAACCAGAAAAAGAATAATCTCTAAAAATTAACTTTTAATTCAATCACTAAAAAGCATAATACAGTAAAATTACCTCAATACAAAGGGAGGTAGATAAATAAATAGATAGAGGGTTAGGTAACCAAATGGTTCAATAATTCACAGACATTAAGGGCCAAAAACTACTTTGCCCTAGTATGCCCTACCAAGACCCTTCCTGACCGCGGAGGTTGGCACCCTAGTTGTTGACGATGTGGCGCCCCCGCTCAACGTCGGCGTCCCTAGTAACGCCCTAGACCTCCCTACATATACAAAAATAGGGGGCACAAAAAATACCCACAATGCCGAAAATAGTGGAGAGACAATTATTGTCTCGTGCTAAAAAAAAGTGCTAAGTGCTGTAAACTTATCTCAAAGTATAGGACTGTAAACTTATCTCGTAATAGAGGACTGTAAACTTATCTCGTAGTCTAAAAATTCTTAATAATTCACAGAATGGTTATCAGCAGAAAAAATAGAACTTATCTCGCAATAAAAAAAAATTAAACTACCCTGCTGAAATAAATCAAACCCATAATAGAAAATCTTAGAAAAAACGTATACAGAGAGATCAATGTCACTAGTCTACAATAAAAGTACACATATTTGTTCAAAATTGAAAACCAGCAAAAAACACTGTAAACACTGCACTCTTAAATAATGGAAAAATAGTATCTGTTAGACAGCTGTTGCACATGCGCATAAATTTAATCAGCCCAATATGTCCTGAGGCTCAATCAACCTCAAAAGATGCACACAATGTCAAAATGAGCAACAGTATTGATATAAGGCGGTACTTCATGAGGTTTAAAGTTGAATTCCCTCCATACGCCTAAATTCATCATAGTGCACAATAAAATATAACACGGTGCAGTAACCTTTCATATATGCAAGCAAAATAGATGAACTATATCAGACATCCTCCCCACGGCAGTGTGGGGGACGATGAGAATTCATATAAAACATCGCATTGCACTCTTCAGCTTTTCACATTTCATATATAGTGCAAGAAAATCTCAGTCTTGCAGGGTTAATACTGCTCTTTAAAGAAAAAAAAAAAGCCACATGAAGTCTGTCATAAAGAAAATGTGCAGCGTATACTTATCAGCCATAGATGTAGGCAGAAACCCGACGCGTTTCCCCCTCAATATTCATGAGGGTTCATCAGGAGTCAGTTACTAGGTGCTCAATCTCCCTTTCCAAAGTGACCATGCAGTGTGCGGCTGCAGTCCTGCAAGTTGGAAGGCTCTTCTCTCTGTATTCCCACTAGCTGGAGAGCCGCTGTTTCATTGGCCCCTGCAGGATGGAAGATTCTTCTTTCTCTGAGTTCCCACTAGCTGGATAGCTGCTGTTTCATTGTTCTGTCCTCACTAATTGAAGCAGACTTCATGTAGCTTATACAGGCAGCTAAACTGCTATACCGGGGTCCAATAAGGAGACTGTAAGTTGAATCTGTATTTTATTGAACGTGGTGGTATATTGATGCGGTGAAACTACAAACAAAAACATATATATACACTGAGTCAATACAGTGTACATCAGGGATACATATCATACATAATACATTATGAATCAACATCTGCACTACTAGCTGAGGAGGGGAAAACTAACTAGGCAGGCTAATATGGGACAGAGATTAGATTCAGGAAGCGTGATTACATACCAGCGATGCTGTCACAAAGGGAGAAGAGAAATGAGATGCTTCCAGGATGCAGGCTGAGAGAAAATGGAGACCTGGAGGGAAAGTGGGGGCTGGACTAACCATAATCCTTTGCAAAACTCACCAGGGTTCCTTGTAACCTTCCCAAAATACATTGTGAAAGTAGGGAAAGATTCAGGAAGTACAAAACACAATAACACTGCGGTTATGACTTTGGTCACTAGATGGAGCCAGAAACAATAAAAACATTAAAATCTATGGAAGAAACTGAACATTCTGGATATTCACTAGTAATATTATCAGATAGACAATCAAAGATTATGAATTAAATGTCGGGGACAGAACAAGCTCCTTGGCCAGGAAACCAGCCACCTCTTATAGATTGCAGAAGTGGCCCATAAAATAGGAAATGAGCAGTAAACTATGAAATTAAAAATCCCTGTGTTATTGAGAATAAAGAGGATTTTTAACCCCTTAACGACCGCCGATACGCCTTTTAACGGCGGTAGTTAAGGGTACTAAAACCACAGCGCCGTTAATTCACAGCGCTGTGATTTAAGTGAATAGCGCCCCCCAGTGTCGGATTTTCTCCGAGGTCTCGGCTGCCAGGGGTAGCCGAGACCCCAGAGAACATGAATCGGTCGGTTTTTACCGACCCCGCTTTTGCGATCGCCGTTATTAACCCTATAACGGCGACCGCAAAAAAAAAAAAAGGCCGCGATTTTACATTTAATTTTTCTCTCCTCTGATGTGATTGCACATCAGAGGAGAGAGAAATAGGGTCCCCGATCCCCCCCGGTACCTCTCCGTGGCCCTCCGTCCCCTCCCGGTGGTCCCACGTCCCGCCGGCGTCCTACGATGGGCGCCGCCATCTTGAAAATGGCGGGCGCATGCGCAGTGCGCCCGCCGGGAATCTGCCGGCTCCGGCTGGCAGATTCCATTCATTATTTTGATCACTATGATAAACGATCATAGTGATCAAAATAAAAAAATAGTACATAACCCCCCCATTTATCACCCCCTTATATAGGCAAATATAATGAAATAAAGAAAATATTTTTTTTTTCAGTTTTCCATTAGGGTTAGGGTTGGGCTAGGGTTAGGGTTGGGGTAGGGTTAGGGTTAGGCTTGGGCTAGGGTTAGGCTTGGGCTAGGGTTAGGCTTGGGCTAGGGTTAGGCTAGGGTTAGGGTTCGGGTCACGGCTGGGGTTAGAATTAGGGCTAGGGTGAACTAGGATTAGGGTTAGAATTAGGATTAGGGATTAGGGTTGGGATTAGGGTTAGGGTTGGGATTAGGGTTAGGGGTGTGTTGGGGTTAGGGTTGGTCAAGAATTGAGGGGTTTCCACTATTTACCAAGTTTGGGGGTCTAAAAATTGGGGTCTAAAAAATCACTTTTGTGGAAATGAAAAAGACTTTTTATTTTCACGGCTCTGCGTTTATAAACTTTTGTGAAGCGCTTGGGGGTTCAAAGTGCTCACCACACATCTAGATAAGTTCCTTAGGGGGTCGAATTTCCAAAATGGGGTCACTTGTGGGGGGTTTCCACTGTTTAGGCCCATCAGGGTCTCTGCAAACGCAACATGATGCCCGCAGACCATTCCATCAAAGTCTGCATTCCAAAATGGCACTCCATCCCTTCCGAGCTCTCCCATGCGCCCAAACAGTGGTTCCCCCCCACATATGGGGTATCGTCGTACTCAGGACAAATCGCACAACAACTGTGCGGGTATGATTTCTCCTGTTATCCTTGTAGAAATAAAAATTTGGGGGCGAAAAGATCATTTTTGTGGAAAAAAAATGGATTTTTTATTTTCACGGCTCTACGTTATAAACTTCTGTGAAGCACTTGAAGGTTCAAAGTGCTCACCACACATCTAGATAAGTTCCTTAATGGGTCTAGTTTCCAAAATGGGGTCACTTGTTGGGGTTTTCCACTGTTTAGGCCCATCAGGGGCTCTTCAAATGCAACATGATGCCCGCAGACCATTCCATTAAAGTCTGCATTCCAAAATGGCACTCCTTCCCTTCCAAGCTCTCCCATGCACCCAAACAGTGGTTCCCCCCCACATATGGGGTATCAGCGTACTCAGTACAAATTGCACAACAACTGTGCGTGTATGATTTCTCCTGGTACCCTTGTAAAAATAAAAATTTTGGGGCGAAAAGATCATTTTTGTGGAAAAAAATAGATTTCTTATTTTTACGGCTCTACGTTATAAACTTCTGTGAAGCACTTGGAGGTTCAAAGTGCTCACCACATATCTAGATAAGTTCCTTAATGGGTCTAGTTTCCAAAATGGGGTCACTTGTTGGAGTTTTCCACTGTTTAGGCACATTAAGGGCTCTCCGAACGCAACATGGCATCCATTCCAGCCAATTCTGCGTTGAAAAAGTCAAACGGTGCTCCATCCCTTGCGAGCTCTGCTGTGTGCTGAAAAAGTGGTTTACCCCCACATATGGGGTATCGGCGTATTCAGGAGAAATTGTACAACAAATTTTGTGGTTGATTTTCTCTTTTAACACTTGTGAAAATAAAAAAAATTGGTTCTGAAATAAATTTTTTGCAAAAAAAAGTTAAATGTTAATTTTTTCCTTCCACATTGCTTTAGTTCCTGTGAAGCACTTAAAGGGTTAATAAACTTCTTGAATGTGGTTTTGAGCACCTTGAGGGGTCTAGTGTTTAGAATGGTGCCAATTTTGGGTATTTTCTGTCATGTACACCCCTCAAAATGACTTTAAATATGATGTGGTCCCTAAAAAAAATGGTTTTGTAAATTTTGTTGTAAAAATGAGAAATCGCTGGTCAACTTTTAACCCTTATAACTTCCTAACAAAAAAAATTTTGCTTCCAAAATTGTGCTGATGTAAAGTAGACATGTGGGAAATGTTATTTATTATGAAATTTGTGTGACACATCTCTCTGATTTAAGGGCATAAAAATTTAAAGTTTTAAAATTGCTAAATTTTCTAAATTTTCGCCATATTTCTGTTTTTTTCATAAATAAACACCAGACTTATCGAAGAAATTTTACCACTAACATGAAGTACAATATGTCACAAAAAAACAGTCTTAGAATCAGCAGGATCCATTAAAGCGTTCCAGAGTTATAACCTCATAAAGGGACAGTGGTCAGAATTGTAAAAATTGGCCTGGTCATTAAGCTGCAAACTGGCTCTGTCGCTAAGGGGTTAATCCAAAGAGGTAAATTGCAAAGTTGTTTTTTTTTCTTTACAATGACATTGCCATTTAATTCATTTGTGATGAGAAAACTACTGTATATGCTGGTAATATCTGTTATGGACAGTTAGTATTTGTCTTTTATTTTGTAGTATTGATGGTAATATTGATGTTGATTCAGTTGTGGTTGGTGACTATCAATAAGATGATTTTTACCCTTATGCAGTGGTATCATTGGTAACATCCATCTTGTTACAGTGTGGGAAAAAAAGTATTTGGTCAGTCACCAATTGTGCAAGTTCTCTCACTTAACAAGATGAGAGGGACCTTAATTGACATCATAGGTAGACCACAACTATGAGAGTCAAAATGAGAAAACAAACCCAGAAAATCACCTTGTCTGATTTGGCAAGATGTATTTTGCAAATTATGGTGGAAAATAAGTATTTGGTCATTAACAAAAGTTCATAGCAATATTTTGTTATATATCCGGGTTGCCGGGTTCAGGGTTCGAACAGCGCATGTCCAGGATGTTGTACTGACTTTCCATCTGACAAGGTGTCACAGAGTTGTTCTATAGAAGTCAATGGAGAGTACGTCACTGGACTTCTAGACTCAGGGAGCCTGGTGATCCTGGTGAGCGCCACTCTCCCTGTCTATCTGATTCCTGGAAGGAAGATGGAAGTCCTCTGCATTCATGGGGTCGCTAAGGATTATCCGATGTCCAGGGTAATCATTGAGACGCCCACTATTATTTCCAGCCATGATGTCCCTGTAATCCCAGACTTGCCATACCCTGTAGTAATAGGCCAGGACTTTGAACGGTTTTGGGATTTGTGGGAGGAAAGGGGAGTGTCTGATTGCTCAGGGGGAAGCCGGAATGACCCTAAGGGAGCCCCACCACAGCAGGCAGCTGTAGTGATACCTGGTGGTGTGATGTATAAAAAGGAGGTAGCATGACCTAAGGTCGATGGTCCAGAGTTCCGGGTGACTGGAAGAAAGTGTGGGTCTGACTAACTTGGGGACTTAGCTGGGGTGACCAAACGTAGGACCGTGAGAAACGGGGCAGCTTCAGAAAAGGGGTCCGACACCTGTTTAAATGGGGACTTGCTGGTCCAGGATGACAGGGGGAGTGGGGGTGACTCCCATTCAGATGGTGATGACAGTAGAAAGGAGTGCAGTAAGACTGGCTCATGTCTAAATGGCAAGTCTTCCTCCCATCGCCGGATGTGTAAAGGCCGGAAAGGGGCTGAACAAACTGCGCCCTCTGAGAAGATAGATAAAGAGGTAGTCGAGGACGTGAGAAACATAAAACTGTCCCAGGTTGGTGGTAGGACTCCAACAGCTAAAAATGCAGTTGGAGATCAACTCCAAGATACAGAGTGAGCCGATAGTTTTCACCAGGTAGAAGTTGTAACGAATGGAAGCGGAGGCAGAGATGGTGAAGTTCACATTCGTTTTTATTTTTTAAGTGGAACCTCGGGACCACGGTCCGGGGGGCTCCGAAGGGGGCGTGACTAGAGAGCCCCGGGTACCCGTAGTAAAGTCCCTCAGGGAGGGCCAGAATGGAATACCCGGAGGACACAGGTGCTACCTCCAGTTAGACCCCGAACACGTGGCAGCTGTCCCAGCAGGACCAAAAGGGATAACAACAGTTACAGCAGAGTCCATAATGAGCTGGGTCCTGGATCCGGTTAGTTGGTAAGGAGTCGGTTCCAGTGACCTTCACACAGTCCTTGGACTCGGATGGCTTTAGGTGGAACGGGATGGCTTAGGCCCAGATAGTTGCTGACATAACCAGGTAACACAGGATACTGATATGCTGTGGAAACAGAGAGCATTAGACAATGCACAGAGACTGCAGATGCAGCGCAGACAGGTTAGCATGAGAACCGGATGTAGCAATGATAGATACCCGTTGCTCCGGCGCTCTCCCTATGGAGGAGAGGCCAGAAATAGCAGCCAGTGCGCTGCCATTGGTTAATTGCATTTTTTGAATAATGCACGCTGCCCCTTTAACAAGGCAAGAGGGGGCGGGCGTGCCCTAGTAGCCTTAGCTACAGATCTCCTCACAAGACGCCAGGAGGAAGGACAGAACGCTGAGCAGCAGCATGAGAGGCTCGAGGTGAGTGCCCAGAACGGAGAGCAGCGGCAGGCCTGGACGCAGCACCAGGACGGGGGCCAGGTGTAACAGCGGCAGACCTGGACGCAGCACCAGGACGGGGACTGGGTGTAACAGAGGTGCACATACAAAACTTGGAGAGAGAACGCAAAGAGATCTGTCAACAGCTGGCGAAGGAGTGTTTGAAGGTGGCGAGTATGGAAGTCACCAACTCTGCGCAATTGGAGTGAGAGCGCCACCTGGAGTCCCAGCTTTCGGCAGTCAAGGCCCGGTTTGAAGAGAAGGAAGCACAGGAGTTCCAGGACCTCGCTAAAAAGTTGTCTTGTGAAAAGCAAAAGGTGGCAGATTTACAGGCTGAACTAAAGACAATTAAAGAGCATATCGAACAAGAAAAGGCCCTGAGACAACCGGCTGAGCACAGAGTGGATGAGCTGGAGAAGGAAGTCTCTGAGCTCAGAGGTCACCTGTCAACATGGCAAAGTGTGAATAAGGCGCTAAGGGAAGATGTGGAGGTGCTCAGAGAAGCAGTAAGAGGTCTCCTGCAAGAGTAGAAGTTGGTGGTCAGAGACTTACAGCAGCCATGCCCGAATGATAACAAGGTGGAGCTGCCAATGCCCATCTTAGCGAGGGGTCTTGAAGAGTGTAAAGCTGAGCAAGAGTGTGCGCTCTAAGAGTGGAACAAGACAATCACCCGGACGGGGCAGAAGTCTTGCTGGAAAGGTCCGTGGCAAAGTGGGAGCCTTCCGTTCATGAAAAGAATGAGACTTCACTCTTCAAGTGCGTGATAGCGGTACCCGATGACATGCAAGAAGCGTGTGCCAGTAAGGATGTGTATGAGGCCTTTATAAAGGCGGTCGAAGCATGTAGTGTGCACTAAGTGCCTGAGACTCAGCAGTTGGTCATGCTGTCGACTAGAGAAGTCACAGTGAAGCGAGTGGCTGTCCTGAGGGATATGCATCTGCAATGCCTCCGCGCGAAACAGATGATCATGTTAAGGAATAAGGAAGCCAAATGACATCTGGAGCTTGCGAGTGAAGCCGAAAATCGGATGGGATTTGTGGAAGACATCATTATGGTACCCAGAGATCTGGTGGGGAAAGTCATTGGAAGACTTGGAAAGGTGATGCAAGAGCTTGTGAATAGATCTGGTGTGGCGAGAGTGAGGATTTCACCGAATGGTGAAGTAGAGGTAGCTGGTGAAGATGGCATGGTTCCTTTCATTGTTGTTGGCTCAGTGGAAAGCATTGGGAACCTCTGCATGCTCCTGGAATATCGGGTGACGTACCTACAACTTGTAGAGTAGCTAATCCAGAAAAAAATGCAGATTAAGGTGCAGCTACAGGAGTTGGAAAGATGGCGACTGCTTCCAGCCCAGGATATGGAGAGACGAGGGGCCTCTCTTGAGACTGGCAGTACGTGGTCTGAAGCAAAGGGGGTTAGAGGTGGCGACTCCTCTGTTAACTAAGGGCTGAATAGCATAAGCAGGAGACCCAGTAGCGAATGTAGTGACAAAGGGTCAGACTCAGATCAGCCAGTAGGCTCGACTGGACGGTGGACTCATGACCTCAACAATCGTGGGAGGCGAGCATCGAAAGAAAGGTCACGTGAAAAGGCACACTTGGAAAGTGGGTTGACTAAAAATGGTCTGGAGACACAGACAGATGGTGACTCAAGGGCTGAAGTCCAAGGCCGACATACTAACCGCTGGGGTGGCCTAACAAAGATGTGATGTGGAATGACGCCCAAAACCGACTGAGATGGTCCTCTAGACTTGTAGGGCAAGGTGACATGGGTGCCCTGTCTCGCGGCCCTCTGTTTAGGACAAGTGTTCAACCCCACAAGTTTGAACAGAGAGGGGGAATATGTGGTGTGACTGGTGGTCTGTGACTTTGGAGGCAGAAGGCCTCCTGTGTGTATGGCTCAAGACGGAGCCTCCGGACTGGACATTGCCCTAGCTTGTGTGCTCACAGGGCCTGAGGGAATAAAGCCCAGCTAAAGACTGTTTGTGTTGCTTTTGCCTGCTGTGAAGGCTGGAAACCTTGTGTTGTTGCTTTGGGGTTTATGGAGCAAATGAACCCACACGGACTCTTTTAAAGAAGCACGCCTCCTGTTTTTCCTCCTGCTATATATACAGTATACAGTATATAAATAATATTTACACTGAGCAAATGTTTTTGGCAGATGTGGAAAAGCCGCTGCAAAGTCAGAAAGCTTTTAAAAATAGAAATGTTAATAGGTTATTGTTATTGATTAACAAAATGGAAAGTGAACAACAAATCAAAATCAAATCAATATCTGGTGTGATCTATTACGCTTTTTGGAATTACATTTAAATTCCAGTACATTTTGATCTCCTTCAATGTTAGGCAAGTTCATATGTGCAACAGAGACCTCCTCTTCTGAAGTGGGTGTAGGGGGGAGGGAGCATAGGCCTGGGTGCTTTAAGGTGCCAGGGCTAAATTTCAATCCCAATCCAGGCCCTGGCATCATATAAAAAGTTAATTGAGTTCTGCAAACACTGACAGCACTCAACTCCCTCTGATACACCTTTGCTTGGATACTGTAGCCCTGAGAATACAATTCCAAGGTAAATAATCACTGACTGTTCACTAGAGATGAGCAAACCTTTCAAGGTTCTGTTCTGTTCGCGGAATGTCCCAATGTTCGCCAAATAGTTCGGCAAACGTACCTGAACCCCATTAGGTTCACTGGGAGGTCAGCCAAATGTATATACAGTACAATACCTTAATGGGTGACAAAAAGCTTCCCAAACAGATAAAATTAGGGGCAGATACATTGAAAATTGGCATAAATTAACCCACAGTAGAACATTTTATAATGGCACAGTAAGCAGTCAGCCATAGGCCATGCATGAGGTATCCAGGACTGGGCCAGCATTTACAACTTTGAATTGAAGTTTCAATGAAGACCTGGTTGTTAAGGGAGAGGTGTAAGCCTTCTTTGCTGGGAGTCCTGATACCTCATGCAACAGTTCCATTTTTTTTCCCCAGCCACATTCCAATGGCACAAACATCAATTTCAAAGGGTACTATAGGTAGGAAAATGCAAGGATAGTAACACACGTAGTTGAGTGAAACTAAGTGCAGGCCTGCCTGTCTGGGAGCCCTACTTCAATAAGCAACATGAAGGAGACCCAACTTCGTTTTTCTCCACATTTCAAAAAATTATTTTGACACACCACTAAAGATTCATCAATTCTCATAGTAGAAACACTATAATAGGCCTCTGACACACGTTCCACTACAGGCAACCCACCAGATAGAGAGTCAACTTCATGTCTCCACATTTCAAAAAATTGTTTGTAACATCAGGAGCAGTAGCAACAGCAGGCACAGAAGCCACAACAAAGGTGGCACAGACTGAAATAACTCAAGATCAATACATCACACTAAAAATGACAGCTAGTCTGCTCAGTCTGCGTCTGGGGTACAAAAGTCAATGGAGATCCATGACTTGTTCATTTTGATGAAAGTTAGGCAGTCTACACTTTCAGGGGACAGCTATATGCGCTTTTCCATCAGGACACCAGCAGCAGCAGCGCTGTAGACACTTTGTGAATAACGCTGACTGCCGGGCTTCACAGCCTCCAAGGCGTGACAGGCCAGCTCAGGCCACTCTTCCATTTTTGAAGACCAAAATGCAAAAGGGTGCAAATTCTATGTGATGCCAATTATATTGAGCTCAAGATACTCCTGCACCATCCTCTCCAGTCGTTAACAACGTGTCATACTTGTACTCTGTTCTGCTAGTGCACGGGCTGGTGCAAAAAATGTATGAAATGACTCACAAAAATTGCTTATGCTACTTACACTGCTGCTGCTAATGGTTTTGTGATGATATTTTGACTTTCTTGGGGTTGGAAGTCCAGAACTGTGATGCATACTGTGTGCCTCACGGCTGTGTTGGGGAAAACCACTCTTATGATTGTCTACAAGCGTGTTTCGATACTCCAGCATGCGCGCGTCCCTTTCCAGGGGGAAAGCATCTGGCAAAATTTACTCTTGTACCGTGGATCTAATAGAGTCGCAACCCTGTAGTCAGCACTATTTCTAAACCTAAGAATATGGGCATCATGTTAAAGATGCAGCAAGAAGGTGCTCATGTGTTGGGCGCTTCCATGAGGTCTAAGTCCATGGTGTGTTAGTGGCGGGGTATCACTCAAGGTTGCTTCCTCTGTCCCCTCCCACAAACCACGGACAAAGAGAGGGGATCATTATCCTCTTCATCTCCTGACTGTTGCACATCCATTATCTCAGGAGACCCCTGTGATTGTCATTCCCGATCTGCAAAGAGCATCGCTCAGTATCTGTAAAGTGCTGTGGAAATAATGGCGGTATATAAGTGAGAAAAAATAAAAATAAATAAAGGAGCATTTCTGTTGCACATAGCAGGTATCAGGATCCTGACAGCGCCGGCATACAGCCTCCGCTGAGCAGGGACTCACCTGCACTGTAGGGACCCCTGGGGACCAGGATAGCCAGAAAGTATAGGTGCACAGGACCTGAGTGATGAAGTTTAGCATGCCGGCACGGGACCTACGGTCATGTGACTGCAAGTGGTGGGGCTTAGTGTCCTGCTTTCAGAGAAGACAGAAAACTCAGAGTCAGGCAAAATGGAGGTCATTCACAGTACGGACAGCGAGGTACAGGAGGGGTAAACAGACGGGAGGTCAGACAAAGCCAAAGGTCATACACAAGAGGGCGACGCGGTACCAAGGGGACGAGCAGAGAGAAGTCATGTCACAAGCAGAGAGTCATACACGAGAGGTAGCGCAGTACAAGAGGGACAGGCAGAACTCGTAACAGGGACAGAACCGGATCAAAACCAAACAGGCAAGCAAGATATCAGGCACAAGGCACACGTACGCACGAGGTCAACTAACTCAGCCAAGGGCAGGAGTATAACTGACACTGGACCTAGGTCCAGTGAGCATTAAATAACTGCCCTCTGCCAGGGAGAGGCGGAACAATTAACCCCCAGTCAGACCAGGACGGGCCAAAGCGAAACCCCGTCCTGGATCATGACAGTACCCTCCTCTCAATGGGGGGCCACTGGACCCCCAGGTCTCTCAGGGTACTTGGCGTGAAAGGCCCGGACCAACCAATCCGCATGAACCGATCGAGCAGGAACCCACGCGCGTTCTTCAGGACCGTAGCCTTTCCAATGTACCAGATATTGAAAGGCACGACGGACCAACCTGGAGTCGACAATTCGTTCCACCTCGTACTCCGACTGCCCGTCTACCAAAACCGGTGTTGGGGAAGCGGATGATCCCTCCCCAGCAGACCTCACAGGTTTCAAAAGGGCCTTATGAAAAACATTTGGGATCCGCAGAGATGGCGGGAGACGCAACCGAAAAGCCACCTGGTTAACTGCCTCGGTAATTTCATAAGGACCGATAAACTTGGGTCCCAGCTTCGCAGAGGGGACCTTGAGTCTTATATTTTTGGTGGACAACCATACCTTATCCCCAATCTGAAACACCGGTTCCGTGGATCGTTTTTTGTCTGCAAAAAATTTAAATTGGTCCTGGGCCTTCGTAATATTACTCTGGACCTCTCGCCATACCTCCCCCAACTGCTGGATCATCTCATCCGCCCCAGGACACCCAGAATTCAAACGGGAAAATTCTCCAAGATGAGGATGAAACCCATAATTGCAGAAAACGGGAGATGTACCCGTAGACTGGTTAACGCGGTTGTTAAATGCAAACTCAGCCACCGGTAACACAGAACACCAATCATCTTGTCAGTCTGAGGTCAAGCAATGCAGAATTTGCTCCAGAGACTGATTGGTCCGCTCGATCTGCCCATTAGTCTCTGGATGATAAGCGGATGAAAAGAACAGACCAATACCCAACCTTTTACAAAAAGCCCTCCAAAATCTGGAAACAAATTGCACTCCTCTATCAGACACCACATTCAAGGGTACCCCATGCAACCGCACCACATGCTCAACAAACAATCTGGACAATGTTTCCGCAATAGGTAGAGCTGCCAGAGGTACAAAATGTGCCTGCTTACTAAACCTGTCCACCACAACCCAGACGACGGTATTACCCTTGGAGGGGGGAAGGTTGGTGATGAAATCCATGGACAAATGCATCTATGGTCTCTCAGGAATTGGCAGTGGTACCAATTCCCCGGCCGGCCGGTTATGGGGGGTTTTTGCACGGGCACAAACATCACAAGCAGACACATATTCCCCAACATCAGAGGCTAAAGCAGACCACGAGAATACTCTAGCAATGGCCTTCCTAATAGCCGAGATCCCTGGATGTCCACCCAGAACTGAGTCATGGAACTCCCGGAGGACCTTAAGGCAAAGCTGAGCTGGCACAAAAAGTTTGTCCACCGGCTTAGCCGGCGGTGCATGAGACTGGGCTTCCCGAATCTCTCGTTCCAACATATTCAAAATACCTGCCACCACCACTCCAGGCTGAAGAATGGAGGATGGAGGTTCCGGGGGGATACCGGATCTAAACTGTGTGACAAAGCATCCGCTCTGACATTTTTGGACCATGGCTGAAAAGTGATCGAGAAGTTGAATCGGGAAAAAAAAAGTGACCATCTAGCTTGTCTAGGAGTCAACCTCTTAGCTGACTCAATATAAGCTAGGTTTTTGTGGTCCGTAATTACGGTTATAGGATGGACAGCCCCCTCCAAAAAATGCCTCCATTCTTCAAAGGCCAACTTAACGGCCAGAAGTTCTCGATTTCCCACATCATAGTTTCTCTCCGCAGGAGAGAATTTCTTTGAGAAAAAGGTGCAAGGTCTTTAATTGGTCAAAGTGGCGGGTCCCTGGGACAATACCGCCCCCACTTCTGAGGCATCTACCTCAACAATAAATGGTTCAGACGGGTCCGGTTGAACAAGAACCGGGGCCGACATGAAACATGTTTTAAAAAACTGAAATGCAGCTACCGCTGCGGTTGACCAATTCTTGATATCGGCCCCCTTTTGAGTCATGTCTGTGAGGGGTTTAACCACCTGTGAGAACCCCTTTATAAATTTGCGATAGTAATTGGCGAATCCTAGGAAACGCTGCAGAGCCTTCAAATCACAAGGTTGAACCCACTCGACAATGGCCTGCACCTTATTAGGATCCATGCGATACCCTTCAGCAGACACGATGAACCCCAGAAACGACAGTTCCTGACCAAAAAACAAATATTTTTCCAGTTTAGCAAAGAGACAGTTCTCCCGTAGCCTTTGGAGAACTGCCCGAACATGAGCAATGTGAGTCTGTTTATCAGGAGAATAGATCAATATGTCATCCAAATATACCACTAAAAACGTCCAACAAAATCAGAGAACACGTGATTTATGAAGTTTTGGAAGACCGCTGGAGCATTGGTCAAGCCGAAAGGCATGACCAGATTTTCAAACAACCCTTCAGTAGTGAGAAAAGCGGTTTTCCATTCATCTCCGTCTCGGACTCTGATAAGGTTATACGCTCCCCATAGATCTAATTTTGAAAACCACTTAGCTCCGGACAATTGGTTGTATAAATCAGGAATAAGTGGAAGGGGAAATGTATTCCTCACAGTTATCTTATTTAACTCACAAAAATCGAGGCATGGGCGTAAACCACCGTCTTTTTTCTTTACAAAAAAGAACCCCGCCGCCACAGGAGAAACAGAAGGACGAATGTGTCCCTTATGGAGGCTCTCGAAAATATACTCCTTCATTGCAGCCCGTTCTGGACCCGAAAGGTTATACAAGCGGGCTTTGGGCAATTTAGCACCTGGAACCAGGTCAATGGCACAATCAAATGGGCGGTGTGTTGGTAAAACCTCAGCCTCTTTTTCGGAGAAAACGTCCATATAGTCTATCAGGCACTCCGGAATACCTTCCAGACCCACGGACGACACAGACACAGTATCAAAACATTTCTCAGAACAATAGGGACCCCATTTAACAATGTCCCGACATTCCCAATTAATTACAGGATTATGCAATTGTAACCAGGGGAACCCCAACACCAGTCCCGCTGGCAAGTTGTCCATCACAAAACATGAAATACGTTCCTGGTGCAAGGAACTCACTTTAAGGAGAAACTCTTCAGTACGAAACATAATGTCATTCTTTACCAGTGGTGTTTTGTCAATGGCCACAATGTGAATAGGAGTCTCCAACCTAACTGTCCCTATCTTACACCTGGATACCAAATCAGGGTCAATAAAGTTCAATGCTGATCCGCAATCCACGAAGGCAGAAGTGGATGTGGAGACACTCCCACAGCAAAGTTCCACTTGCAACAACATTTTAGAGAAGGCAGAAAAAGGTACCTGAGTGCCTGGGTGACCTCCATGACAATCACCCAAGCTCAGTCGCTTGTTGGTCAGTGGACAGGAGGGGCAATCCTTTTTCCAATGCCCAGAATCACCACAGTGAAAACAGCATTTTTCCAAGCGCCGTCGTCTCCTTTCTTTCTACTTGAGGTCGATGGTTCCCATCTCTATGGTTTCCAATATAGGACTGGCTCCCCTTCCTTGGGAGAATAACGGTGTCTCCAGTTGCATCACTCCCCTTGCCCGTAGCCTACGATCCATTTGGACGGCCTGTGAAATAGCCTCCTCCAGGGAATCAGGCGGAGAGTGGAGAGCCAAGGCATCTTTCAGATATTCAGACAGGCCTCTACGGAACAAACCCTGGAGGGCGGCATCATTCCAACAGACCTCAGCAGCCCAGCGTCTGAATTCTGTACAAAACCACTCGGTTGAGTGCTTCCCCTGGCACACACTCATCACCATGTCAGCCATACGCATCCGATCAGGCTCATCATAAATATGCCCCAGAGCCTCAAAAATGCATCCACAGTCATACGCTTCAGGGGCCGTGGTAGGAAGGGAGAAAGCCAAAGCTTGGGGGACTCCCCTTAACAGAGACATAATGACCCCCACTCTCTGACTTTCATCCCCAGAAGAGTGTGGTCTTAAGGAAAAAAAAAGCTTACAGCCCTCCAAAACTCTGAACTCTTTTTTATCTCCAGAAAAGGTATCTGGCAACTTCACTGGAGACTCAGGGGAAACTAATGTAACCTCCCGAGCCCCCGATGATAAAACCCCCTGCACAGTGTCAGCGATCAGCTGCTGAGACTGAGCCAGGACTCGTTCTCCAAGGAGTTTCTGAGACATCTGGGTCAGGTGTTTGACCTGCTCAGAAAGAGCGTGCATAGGATCCATCACACACACAGGAGAAAGGGAGCAGAGAAAAAAAAATAGTCTTGGTCAGTTATAATATCAGGATCCTGACAGCGCCGGCGTACAGCCTCCGCTGAACAGGGACTCACCCGCACTGTAGGGACCCCTGGGGACCAGGATAGCCAGAAAGTATAGGTGCACAGGACCTGAGTGATGAAGTTTAGCAAGTCGGCACGGGACCTACGGTCATGTGATTGCAAGGGGGCGGGGCTTAGCATCCTGCTTTCAGAGAAGACAGAAAACTCAGAGTCAGGCAAAATGGAGGTCATTCACAGTATGGACAGTGAGGTACAGGAGGGGTAAACAGATGGGAGGTCAGACAAAGCCAAAGGTCATACACAAGAGGGCGACGCGGTACCAAGTTGACGAGCAGAGAGAAGTCATGTCACAAGCAGAGAGTCATACACGAGAGGTAGCGCAGTACAAGAGGGACAGGCAGAACTCGTAACAGGGACAGAACCGGATCAAAACCAAACAAGCAAGCAAGATATCAGGCACAAGTACGCACGAGGTCAACTAACTCAGCCGAGGGCAGGAGTATAACTGACATCGGACCTAGGTCCAGTGAGCATTAAATAGCCGCCCTCTGCCAGGGAGAGGCGGCACAGTTAACCCCCAGTCAGACCAGGACGGGCCAAAGCGAAACCCCGTCCTGGATCATGACAGCAGGATTAAAACCCTGCTCTGTGCAGCACAACCAATCAGAACATCACATCTTCAAGTCTCCTATGCAGATTACTGAAGCAAGTAAAAAGTAAAAAAAAAGTTTTAAAAAAGATAAAAGTTCAAATCACCCCTTTTGCCCTATTTTGCCCATTGGCATGAAAACTGAAAATTAATTTCTCTTTAATAGCTGGCACACTGTTAGCCTCACAAGTCATCTTCCTGCAGCTGTCGGGCATTCGCGTGTGCTTTTTACTTAAGGTAATGAATATTCACTGCTCTCCTCTCCCATAGGTGTGGAATGTAGTGAATATTCATTCCCTTTAGTAGCGACACGCGTAAAAGCCTGTCAGCTGCAGGAAGCCGACAGTTGTGGCTAACACTGTGCCCGCTACTAAAGAGCATTGAAAATTCATTGCGCTCCACGCACATAGTCCCGGCGTCTAGAGCAGTGAGTATTGTGACAGCTGTCCTCGGCTTGTAAGCAGCGCATGAAATCCCTGCCATGTGCTGCTCACAAACATAAAGCAGCTGCTGGCATCGGAGCAAGATGCTGTGAGGGAGCGCAGGAAGGTAAGTAGAATGGTTTATGTTTTTTTATGTTTTTCTGATGGGGGCCAATCATATCAGGATAAGGATGGGGACATGCATACCAGGACAGAGATGGGGGGCCTTGCATACCAGTATGGGGATCAATCATACCAGGATAACGATGCGGTCATGCATACCAGGGTAGGAGTGAGGGGGACCATGCCTACCAGAATGGGGATGATGGGGCCATGCAAACTAGGATAGGGATGAGGGTGCCATGCATACCAGGATAGGGATAAGGGGACCATATACAGTGGGGAAAAAAAGTATTTAGTCAGTCAGCAATAGCGCAAGTTCCACCACTTAAAAAGATGAGAGGCGTCTGTAATTTACATCATAGGTAGACCTCAACTATGGGAGACAAACTGAGAAAAAAAAATCCAGAAAATCACATTGTCTGTTTTTTTTTCATTTTATTTGCATATTATGGTGGAAAATAAGTATTTGGTCAGAAACAAAATTTCATCTCAATACTTTGTGATATATCCTTTGTTGGCAATGACAGAGATCAAACGTTTTCTGTAAGTCTTCACAAGGTTGCCACACACTGTTGTTGGTATGTTGGCCCATTCCTCCATGCAGATCTCCTCTAGAGCAGTGATGTTTTTGGCTTTTCGCTTGGCAACACGGACTTTCAACTCCCTCCAAAGGTTTTCTATAGGGTTGAGATCTGGAGACTGGCTAGGCCACTCCAGGACCTTGAAATGCTTCTTACGAAGCCACTCCTTCGTTGCCCTGGCGGTGTGCTTTGGATCATTGTCATGTTGAAAGACCCAGCCACGTTTCATCTTCAATGCCCTTGCTGATGGAAGGAGGTTTGCACTCAAAATCTCACGATACTTGGCCCCATTCATTCTTTCATGTACCCGGATCAGTCGTCCTGGCCCCTTTGCAGAGAAACAGCCCCAAAGCATGATGTTTCCACCACCATGCTTTACAGTAGGTATGGTGTTTGATGGATGCAACTCAGTATTCTTTTTCCTCCAAACACGACAAGTTGTGTTTCTACCAAACAGTTCCAGTTTGGTTTCATCAGACCATAGGACATTCTCCCAAAACTCCTCTGGATCATCCAAATGCTCTTTAGCAAACTTCAGACGGGCCCGGACATGTACAGGCTTAAGCAGTGGGACACGTCTGGCACTGCAGGATCTGAGTCCATGGTGGTGTAGTGTGTTACTTATGGTAGGCCTTGTTACATTGGTCCCAGCTCTCTGCAGTTCATTCACTAGGTCCCCCCGCGTGGTTCTGGGATTTTTGCTCACCGTTCTTGTGATCATTCTGACCCCACGGGGTGGGATTTTGCGTGGAGCACCAGATCGAGGGAGATTATCAGTGGTCTTGTATGTCTTCCATTTTCTAATTATTGCTCCCACAGTTGATTTCTTCATTCCAAGCTGGTTGGCTATTGCAGATTCAGTCTTCCCAGCCTGGTGCAGGGCTACAATTTTGTTTCTGGTGTCCTTTGACAGCTCTTTGGTCTTCACCATAGTGGAGTTTGGAGTCAGACTGTTTGAGGGTGTGCACAGGTGTCTTTTTATACTGATAACAAGTTTAAACAGGTGCCACTACTACAGGTAATGAGTGGAGGAAAGAGGAGACTCTTAAAGAAGAAGTTACAGGTCTGTGAGAGCCAGAAATCTTGATTGCTTGTTTCTGACCAAATACTTATTTTCCACCATAATATGCAAATAAAATGAAAAAAAAAACAGACAATGTGATTTTCTGGATTTTTTTTTCTCAGTTTGTCTCCCATAGTTGAGGTCTACCTATGATGTAAATTACAGACGCCTCTCATCTTTTTAAGTGGTGGAACTTGCACTATTGCTGACTGACTAAATACTTTTTTTCCCCACTGTATATATTGGGGATATTAAGTATAGAATTGACCACATTTTTTGCTTCAAATTTTTTTCTAAAATACCTCCTCTGAAACCTAGATGTGTCTTATGGTCTGGTGTACCTTATAGTCCAAAAAATACTGTAATCTGATCGGTAAATGGCGTAATGAGAAAAAAAAATCACCACTTCAATAAAAAACAAACCTATATATGTTCAGTATCTGCGAACTCCTAATGACCTTGAGAATCATAAGGGCAGGTCAGTTTTAGCATTTAGTGAACATGATAAAAAAAACTATTGTGAAATTGCCCTTTTTTTGCAATTTCACAGCACTTTGAATTTTTTTTCCTGTTTTAAAGTACTGTACATTATATGTTAAAATCAAAGGTGTCGTTCAAAAGTACAACATGTCTCACAAAAAGCAAATCCTCACATGGCTGTAGTAATGGAAAAATAAAAAAGTCATGACTGTGGGAAAAAGGGAGCAAAAGACAAAAACCATAAGAAAAATCCATAACTTATCTGAATAATGCAGGACCAAGCAGGGGGCAAGCGGACTTCAAAATGCACAGGAAGAAAACCAAATCACCAGCAACAACTGATGGAAACTTGCTCACTTAAATCCTCCCAGTCTGTAACACCTGTGTTAGGCGTCAGATTCCTGACACTGCACAGCAGGAATCCAGAGCCAGACATCCAGCAGTCTCCCATTCTCCTCCGACCCGCTCCGGGTGCTGCTCAGACTTGCTCTGACAGCCTGGATGTTGCTGCCACCTCTGGTGCAGCAATGGTAGTGCAACCTGCTCTGCAGGGAACCGCTCCAGAGGCTAAGTCCTCATGCCGTGCTACTGGGCATGCCCTTAAGGTGACCTCTCAGTGGAGAGCAGGGGTCACATGTTCAGGTCCTGTGTCGGATCTGATTGGTCATTCCCAGGGTACTGGAAGGTCCTGGAAGCGCATGGCTATAAAAAGCCCGCATGGCGGCTCGGTCATGCGCTAGTGTAGCATATTATGCTGTGTGTGTATGGTGATGGGTGCATGGACTGGTGACTGACTTATTAAGAAACCCCTTCCCTCTGATAATACGAATGGTGACAGAGTGTTGGTTAGTCAGCACCAGATTGTGGCAAACTACACCCCACTGTGCCTCCTGCACTGCACACTAGCGTCCGACGGTGTCCGGCCTTCCGGCACCGTCGTGCAGCGGCTATAGTTACTGCCGCGCTGCGGTAGCAGCGTCCATTGACAGTTGCGGCTGCAACGCCACTCGCTGGTCATCCTGTGAGGCTAACAGGGCCAGCGTCCTTACATTCTTTATTGTAAGGCGGCTCTGTGTCTTAACAGAGCCGTTCTTAGCGTTCGGGTGACATTAACCCGAGTGAAGTACTTTACCTTTTGGTGCATCTGCCATTGTCCAGCAGCGGTCTTACCATCTACCGCACGGTGGACCCCGGGCGGCAAACGCACCTCCTATTATTTATTTCTGGTGCGTTCCGCCGACCCTAACAACCTGATCTCCAGTCATCCTCTTCATGTGATTGACTTCTATCAACCCGACCAGCTCCATTACCCACAGCAACCACCAGAGGGAGCCCAAACTCAGAAGTCAGGTCCAAAGTGTTCACAACAGGCTACTATAAATAGAATGATATTGGCTGATTAGGAACAATAATTGAATACCCTACATGCATTTTAAATAAGAATAAAAGCTAAGTTTTATGGCCTAATAGATAGGTATTGTTATATGGGGTCCTCCCCATTGCTTTGAATAATTAATGATATATTCCTCCAAGTCCATTTTTTGTCCCTCTTTTTGTTTTTGTTATCTGATCAGAGTGTGATCGTATTGTGATCCAATTCTCTCGGATTAAATGATGGAGAAAAAATTTTTTCAATCATCTTCATTTTGTCAGTCTATGGAAATTGGCATCCGAGTGCAGTGTGATGATTTTCATTCACAATCACTAACTTGCATGGCTGAGCGCGATCTTAATATCAGAACAATTTGAGGAAAAAATTGGACATATGTACAGCCCCATAGACTAGCATAGTTCATAACAGTGTAGTGTCCACAGCGACCAATCAGAGCACACCTTTCATGTGACCTCAGCAGTATAAGAACTGAAAGCTGCACTGTGGTTGGTTGCTATGAGGAGCGAAGGCAGCTTTTCTATAAAACAGAGAGCTTTCGTTTTGGCGTTCCTATGATCTGTAGTGAACCGCAAACTCAGTGGTGACTGCTACTTTTTTATGTGGAGGGTTTCAACCTTAAAAATAAGAAGGACATTATGTGTACGGTACGAACCCCAAACTTTACAGCTCGGGTTCGCTCATCTCTAGCAGTGATGTTCTTGAGCTTGGCTAGAAAAATTGAACACTGAGTACAATGTGAGTAAGTGGAGACTCTTTATTGATTAATCAAAAAAATAAGTCTGGAAGGTGTGCTACTGCACAATGGCAGCAAGTATGCTTCAATGCCTGTAGGGCATTCTGTACACTTGAAGGAAAGCTATGAGAATTTAGACTTTATTCTCAAGAAACTTACCTATGAGTATCAAGAAAGGAATACATGGTGATTTGAAAGTTCTCTCTTTGCTCCTTGGGCAGCAAGGCGGATACAAGAAGTACCCATGCCTTTTGTGTGAATGGGTCAGCTAGGATAGGACTCATCACTGGAGCCAATGAAGTTGGCCAATGAAAACATCTTTGCAACCTGGACTTAAGAACATAGTTGCAGAGATTTTTCTTGTTCACCTCTCTTATACGTAATTTCATGCACGTTTTGTGCAAAATCCATACATGATGGTTAAAATTAGAAGTATTTTTTTTAATC
Organism: Dendrobates tinctorius; assembly: GCF_039654945.1. Taxonomy (NCBI): domain Eukaryota; kingdom Metazoa; phylum Chordata; class Amphibia; order Anura; family Dendrobatidae; genus Dendrobates; species Dendrobates tinctorius. The sequence goes on along the minus strand of NW_027361719.1, from coordinate 1,858,113 downwards.
AAAGCATAAAAAACAGTCAGTTATTGGATTAGATACAATTTTCATGAACCCAAATTTTGCATACCTGTATAATACCTCCATCTGCACCTGCCCTTAAACTTATAAATCATCATTTCAGTAAACTTATAAACAGTAAGAAGTGTATTTGTATAATTTGAACCCACAGCTGAACTAATTAGTTGCAAGCAATAAGTGTCCTCAAACCAAAAGCAATTATACTTAAGTGCGCAAATAATATAATTGAAAAAACTTAACCTGCAAAGGGTCCTCAAATTTTCATATATACTTTAATTGTTTTTAACCCTAACTCTTCATTTTGAAATTGCTTGTTCTAGAATAATTTGTTAAGGTAATGGTATCACCCATCCCCCTATACTAATTCTAACATCTTAACCCCTTTCCGACATCGGGCGTAATAGTATGCCGATGTCGGACACCCTCACTTTGATGCGGGCTCCGGGTCTGAGCCCACATCTTTTCTGGCACATATCAGCTGTTTTGAACAGCTGTCATGTGCCTCTAACAACTGCGGGTGGAATCGCGATCCACCCGCAGCTGTTAACTAGTTAAATGTCAAACTCTGACAGCGGCATTTAACACGCACTTCCAGCAAGCGCACCAGCTTATGGCAGCTTCTAGTCTCCCATGGTTTTTTTTTTAAATATTAAAAAAATAAAAAAATATAAAAGTTCAAATCACCCCACTTTCACCCCATTCAAAATAAAACAATAAAAAAATCAAATATACTCATATTTGGTATCGCCAAGTTCAGAATCGCCCGATCTATCAATATAAAAAAATTAACCTGATCGCTAAATGGCGTAACGAGAAAAAAAGTCAAAACGCCAGAATTACGTTTTTTTGGTTGCCGCAACATTGCATTAAAAGGCACTAACGGACGATCAAAAGATTGTATCTACACCAAAATGGTATCATTACAAACGTCAGCTCGGCGTGCAAAAAATAATCCCTCACACAACCTGAGATCACAAAAAAATGGAGATGCTACGGGTATTGGAAAATGGTGCAATTTTTTTTAACAAACTTTGAATTTTTTTTTCACCGCTAAGATAAAAAAGAACCTAGACATGTTTGGTGTCTATGAACCCGAAATGACCTGGAGAATCATATTGACAGGTCAGTTTTAGCATTTACTAAACATAGTAAAAAGGCCAAACAAAAAACAATTGTGAAATTGCACTTTTTTGCAATTTCACTACACTTGGATTTTTTCCCATTTTCCAGTACACGATATGTTAAAACCAATAGTGTTTTTCAAAAGTACAACTTGTCCCGCAAAAAACAAGCCCTCACATGGCCATTTTGACCAAAAAATAAAAAAATAAAAAAGTTATGGCTTTGGAAAGAAGGGGAGCAAAAAACAAAAACGCAAAAATGAAAATACTTCCAGTCATGAAGGGGTTAATAGTATAATCAGTGCTCCTTAAAAGGCTATTTGTCGTTTTAGCATTTATTGCATATCCACCAGATCTATCTCTGGAGCCTGCATCTATATTTAGTAGGAGGCCCCTTTGCGTGTCCTGTCAAGGGTAATTCCTTGGTTATTTCATGTCCTGCATTGGGCTCCCTACAGAAACATCTACAGGGGTAACTTAACCCCTTCACCAGGGCTGTTTTTAGATAAAGTGGGGCCACAAACACTAATATATTACACCATCACACAGAAACATTTTGGCTGTAGTTTTATGCACTGATTTCAGGCCGCTAAACGAGCATAATCGACAATATTGAAGTCGTTCGATGCTTGTTTCCCTGCCTGAGGAACAATGATGGGGACAGAGCATTCCCTAGTAGATCAATCTGTCCCCATACACTATCATGTTATCAGCAGCATGTCTGCAATTTTCACAATGTGCTGCTGAGACCTATATAAACAATCCAATCACTCGATAAATAGAAAGCATTTTGCTTGTTTAGTATAATACACCTCATAGTCCTACACATAGTATAATGCACCCCATAGCCCTCCATATAGTATAATGCACACCCTATAGGGTCCCCATATAGAATGATGTTCCCCATAGTCCTCCATATAGTATAATGTGCTCCATAGTCCTCCATAGAGTATAATACACTCCTCATTGTCCTCCATATTGTATAATGCACCCCCATAGTCCTCCATGTAGGATAATGCACACCATAGTCCTTCATATTGTATAATGCATTCCCCATAGTCCTCAATACAGTATAATGCAAGTCCCATATTATACATATAGTATAATGCAGTCTACATAGTTGGATAGAGTAGCATGCAGCCCCCTGTAGTATAATGCACCCAATAGTCCTCAATAGAGTATAATGCAGCACCCTTTAGAGTATAATGCAGCCACCCATACCCATAGAGGTTAATGCAGCCCCCATAGAGTATAATGCAGCCCCCCAAATATAAAGTAGTACAATGCCACCCCATAGAAAACAATGCAGACCCCCCAATAGAATATAATGCAGCCCCACAGTCCATCAGTATTATGGCCACCAGGTACTCACTGATATAAAAAAAAAATACAATACTCAAGTGAAGTGACATCATTGTGCACCTGCTGCGGCAAAGGCAGAAGGGAATGATGGGGGAGGGAGCGTCATCTGACGTGCTCTCCTCCATCATTGCTTTCAACTGTATTGGCATCAATGACTGCTCAAGGAATGTATCTAGAAGTGTGGTGAGCACCGTGAACTTTCAGGTGCTTCAGAGAAGTTTTTAACATTGAGTTGTGAAAATAAAAAATCACATTTTTCCCACAAAGATACTGCTAGTCTCAATTTACTTATCTTCACAAAGTTATCAGGAGAAATTACACCGTATAATTTGTTGTGCGATTTCTCCTGAATAAGGTGGGGTGAGTATAGAAGCCAGGACAAAGTTCTGACGGGCTAGTACATTTCCGCTGAATCCGGGGCGGTTGGGAGCTATGATGATGATGCCTGTAGTATAGAGTTGAGTGAAATGGGTCAGTCAAATTCAAAAGTCGCCGACTTTCGCTAAAGTCGGGTTTCGCCGATCGAAACCAGACCATAACGTGAGGTCGGCCATGCGGTCGCCGACCCGAACACCAAAGTTGCATTTCCCATAACGCTTCCAGCGCCTTTTCTCAGCCAATGATCAAGGACGCACACTGTGGGCAACGCAATGACATGGGCAGCGGCCACCACCATCTTAGAAAAGGGCATTCAAGTGATTGGCTTGCTTTGTGTGGCGTCACAGTGGCTATAAAAGCCCTTTTACTTCTGCCGATGTTAGCATAGGGAGAGGTTGCTGCCGCTCGTTCTCAATAGGGAGAGTGTTAGGCAGGAAAGAAAAAAAAATATGTGCATCTGCTGATAGCAATTTTCACTGTACAGTTAGTGTGCAGTGACAGGGGAGGATCTTTTTTGTGTGCAGCAGCAATGGTGGTTATTAGGCTGCCTTATTAGGCTACCTGATAGCTGCTTTGCTGTGTGCACACTGCTGTGCAGACTGCTTTTTCAAAGCACTGCTACTTTTATTCTTTTTTTCTGCACAGTTACCGAGCGTTCAGTTTTTCACACACCGTATAGAGGTGTATGCTCCTCACACACTACCGTGTACCGGCTGGTATGACGGACAAATACATGCTATCTGTGTGTGACTCCAGAAAAAAATAGACGGAGATTTACATTTTTCCATACATACACAGTATAGAGCTGTCCACTTCTCAAACAGTATCGTATATCTGCTGTTTGGATCATGGTCAAATCTATACAGAGACAGCGTGTGTGTGAGTCCATAAATACATATATGGACATTTCCATTTTTCCATACACCGTATAGGGCTGTCCGTTTCTCAAACAGTATCGTATATCTGCTGTTTGGACTACGGTCAAATCTATACAGAGACAGCGTGTGTGTGAGACTCCGGAAAAAAATAGACGGAGATTTAAAATTTTCCATACATACACCGTATAAAGCTGTCCGTTTCTCAAACAGTATCGTATATCTGCTGTTTGGACTATGGTCACATTTATACAGAGACAGCGTGTGTTTGTGAGAATCCGGAAATACATATATGGACATGTCCATGTTTCCATACACCGTATAGAGCTGTCCGCTTTTCAAACACTATCGTATATCTGCTGTTTGGATTATGGTCAAATCTATACAGGGACAGCGTGTGTGTGTCAGTCCGTAAACACATACTGTACGGACATTTCCATTTTTCCATACACCGTATAGAGCTGTCCGCTTCTCAAACAGTATCGCATATCTGCTGTTGACTCCGGAAAAAATTAGACGGAGATTTAAAAATTTCCATACATACACCATATAGAGCTGTCCGCTTCTCAAACAGTATCATATATCTGCTGTTTGGATTATGGTCAAATCTATACAGAGACAGCATGTGTGTGTGAGACTCCAGAAATACATATACAGACATTTCCATTTTTCCATACACCATATAGAGCTGTAAGCTTCTCAAACAGTATTGTATATCTGCTGTTTGGATTACGGTCAAATCTATACAGAGACAGCGTGTGTGTGTGCCTCCGGAAAAAAATAGACGGAGATTTAAAATTTTCCATACATACACCGTATAGCGCTGTCTGCTTCTCAAACAGTATCGTATATCTGCTGTTTAGATTACGGTCAAATATATACAGAGGCAGCGTGTGTGTGTGAGTCCGTAAATACACATACGGACATTTCCATTTTTCCATACACCGTATAGAGCTGTCCGCTTCTCAAACAATATCGTATATCTGCTGTTTGGATTACGGTCAAATATATACAGAGGCAGCGTGTGTGTGTGAGTCCGTAAATACATATACGGACATTTCCATTTTTCCATACACCATATAGAGTTGTCCACTTCTCAAACAGTATCGTATATCTGCTGTTGACTCCGGCAAAAAATAGATGGAGATTTAAAATTTTCCATACATACACCGTATAGAGCTGTCCGCTTCTCAAACTGTATCGTATATCTGCTGTTTGGATTACGTTCAAATCTATAGAGACAGCGTGCGTGTGTGAGACTCCAGAAATACATATACGTACATTTCCATTTTTCCATACACCGTATAGAGCTGTCCGCTTCTCAGACAGTATCGTATATCTGCTGTTTGGATTACGGTCAAATCTACTGTATACAGAGACAGCGTGTGTGTGTGACTCCGGAAAAAAAATAGATGGAGATTTAAAATTTTCCATACATACACCGTATAGAGCTGTCCGCTTGTCAAACAGTATCGTATATCTGCTGTTTGGATTACGGTCACATCTATACGGAGACAGCGCGTGTGTGTGAGACTCTGGAAATACATATACGGACATTTCCATTTTTCCATACACTGTATAGAGCTGTCCGCTTCTCAAACAGTATCGCATATCTGGTGTTTGGATTACGGTCAAATCTATACAGAGACAGCGTATGTGTGTGAGTCCATAAATACATATACGGACATTTCCATTTTTCCATACATACACCGTATAGAGCTGTCCGCTTCTGATACAGTACCGTATATCTGCTGTTTAGATTATGGTAAAATCCATACTGAGACAGCGTCTGTGTGTGACTACGGAAAAAACAGACATAGATTTTCATTTTTCCATACATGCACCGTATAGAGCTGTACGCTCCTCACACACTACCGTGTACCGGCTGGTGTCACGGACAAATACATGCTATCTGTGTGTGACTCCATAAAAAAATAGATGGAGATTTTCATTTTTCCATACATACACCGTATAGAGCTGTCCGCTTCTGATACAGTACCGTATATCTGCGTTTAGATTACGGTAAAATCCAAACTGAGACAGCGTCTGTGTGTGACTACGGAAAAAAATAGACGTAGATTTTCATTTTTCCAGACATACACCTTATAGAGCTGTCCACTTCTGATACAGTACCATATATCTGCTGGTTGGATTATGGTCAAATACATACTGGGAGAGCGCCTGTGTGTGACTCCGGAAACACATATACGGAGATTTACATTTTCCCCAAAAACGTATACAGCTGTACACTTCTGATACAGTACCGTATATCTGCTGGTTGGATTATGGTCAAATACATACTGGGAGAGCATCTGTGACTAAGGAAATATATACGGAGATTTAAATTTTTCCCTACACCTTATACAGCTGTACGCTCCTCATACAGTACCATATATCTGCTGATATTTTTGGTACATTTTCCCAAACATAAGGAAGTATGGTGGAAGAGGCCACGTATGTGTTAGGAACGGCGGAACGCACTAAATAAAAATAATAATAAAGTGCGTTCGCTGCTTGGGGTCCACCGTGCAGTAAATGTTACAACCGCTGCTGAGTAATGGCAGACGAGCAATATGGCAATATAATGCGCACGGGTTCAACTTCACCCGAAGTGTGCAGAGCGGACTCTGTTCACACACAGAGGCTCCGCAACAAAAACATACAAAAAGGCTGAGCCTGTCAGAGTCACAGGCCTCAGGTAAATGCACACACGGTATAAGGTCACAGGAGCAGGAACTAAGACAGAGGGGCTGCGTCCGTCTAGACCTACCGTGTGTGCGGCGTCGCTACTGCGAACGCCAAGAAGGACTGCAACTGCAGCGCGGCACAGGACACTGCCGCTGGACAACACAGCTGCAAAGAAGGTGCTATGTCGGGCGCTAGCGCAGAGGTGCGGTGTGCACAGTGACCTAAGGCTTGCCACAGACTGGCGCAGACTACTGAACTAATTCTCTAACCACATGCGTAATATCAGAGGGAAAGGGTTTCATAATAAATCAGTCACCAGAATCATACATCTGTCACCATTCACACATAGCAGTATAGTCTATACTAGCGCATGGCGGAACGGCCATGTGCGCTTTTTAGAGCAGCCGGGACCTTCCGGAAGCTTCCAGATCTCCGACATGGACCAATGAGATCTGGAGCAGGACCTGAGCACATTACTCTCGATCTCCAACATATACTGTAGCATTTTGTGGAGCTCATCATATACTGTATGGAACATTAAATGGGACCAATTATTCTGTATGGAGAAATATATGGGGCTCATTATTCTGTATGGCGCACTATGTGGTGGCCATAATACTGTATGGAGTAATATACTGTCCGTTTTTTGAGCTATTGTAGAATTTAAAATAGATATCAGTCATGTCATGTAAGAAGTGAAGTATTTTTCATTGTACTATACCAATATTTCTCTGCCGTATCAGAGAATCATGAATTGTGGTATGTGTTAAAGGGGCCCAATGACACTCTTTTGCCCGGGGCACACGAAACCCTACCCCCCCACAACTTTAGCCAAATAACCCCCAGTTTTCAATTCGTAACTATTATTATAAAATAAATTAAGGTTGACAAGCTTAAGTAATAAGAATTGATGTTGTTGGCATTGAAATGGGCACTGTAGGTGTGTTTACTGTCCTCCACTCCCTGACGACTTTTCTTCCCCATTGACTTGCATTGGGTTTCGTGTTTCAGTCGGACCTCCGACTTTTCCTGATAGTCGGCCGATTTCGTTTGACTCGACTTTTGAGAAAGTCGGGTTTCATGAAACCCAACTCTACCCTAAAAAAGGCAAAGTCGCTCATCTCTACTGTAGTATAGCAAAATAAATATGTTTTTCATTTTGACAGATTGATTAACAAGTCTAATAAGACAAGAACTGCATATTTTAAGCTAAGTAGGCATTCATCTCCCCAAAAAGTAGAGTGCACTCCCTTGAAATGTTCAAAACTTCCTTTTGTTGCATAAATAATAGTATAACAAACAAACAAGGCGAAAAGAAACCAAAAACTAATGTAAGCCAGCGTCATTTATTTATACACTGTAAAAGCAGACGCATGCAGAGGATGGAACAAAAATGTATGTTGAAAATAAGATGGCACAGAAATCCATTTGTCTCCAAGACAACGCCTGAGTTGTCTTTCTCTTGACCTTTTGTTGGAAACAGTAAATGAGAATACAGGAGTTTTTTCGGCATTTCAAAGTAAGGCACTTTATCTACGGAACTTGATCAAAAACTACCAGTAATAAATAAATAGACGCCTACTGTCCTCTGACCAGAAAATATTGTAGTTGTCAGGGAGGTCTTGCAATTAGTTGCATGTAAACCTTGTGCGAGCATTAATAGATACCTCGAAAAGGTCATGGGATTTTGGTAAGAGAAGAAGTGAAGAGGTAGCTAAATCATGAAGTGTTCTATCAATCTCTTCTAAGAATTTCTTCACAATTTCCATTGAAAGGGACAGGCATCACTCAAGCAGAATTGGGTCCTTTGAAACTAAAGCACTTAGAGCATTTATATTCTCGCTTTTTATCCTCAAGTATTTTTGTTTCAAATAGGACCTTACTGTTAGGACAAATTTGTTTCAATAAAAACAACATGAACGTTTAAGCAAACAAATTCAAATGTTTTTTTTTTTAAAAGAACATTTAAATGATCCTGGAGAGGCTGGAGTTTTTTTGCCCCCTTATAATAATTTTAAAAGAAAATTAACTAGGTGCAGATAAATGGTAAATGTATTTATTTTTTTCACATTATTCAGTTTAACACCTTCCTGCCTAAGACAGTTTTCCAGCATAGCTCCCAATTATCCTAAATTCAGCAGGAGTGTCCCAGTTTGATGACCCAGTACTGCTGTCCTATCAGGTCAGAGTTTTCTCCTGACTGCCACTTAGGCTGGTTTCACATTCACGCTTTTTAAGCGCACGCACGGCCGGGGGTAGCTCCGCCCCCGAGCCGGCTCTCTGCCCGGCGTGCCCGCCCCTTCCTTGTAGCACCGCCTCCTAGCGCACAGCGGCGCCTGCGATCGGCGCACCCTATCTTTAGCATAGGGTGCGCAGATCGTGCGCAGGCCGTGCGCTAGTTGCGCTTTGACCTGCGCTGCGCACTTTTGACGGTGCGCCGTGCGCGCCAAAATCAAACTTTTCGGATTTTGGTGCGCACGGCGCACCGTCAAAAGTGCGCAGCGCAGGTCAAAGCGCAACTAGCGCACGGCCTGCGCACGATCTGCGCACCCTATGCTAAAGATAGGGTGCGCCGATCGCAGGCGCCGCTGTGCGCTAGGAGGCGGCGCTACAAGGAAGGGGCGGGCACGCCGGGCAGAGAGCCGGCTCGGGGGCAGAGCTACCCCCGGCCGTGCGTGCGCTTAAAAAGCGCGAATGTGAAACCAGCCTAACTCTGTCACACAGATACCACCATTGTCAGTGTCACCAGTTGTTAACCCCTTTCCTACATTAGACGTACTATTCCGTCCATGTGACGTGGGACCTAAGTCCCAAGGACGGAATAGTACATCTAGCGCGATCAGTGACGCTCACGGGGGGAGCGCCGCTGATCGCGGCTGGGTGTCAGCTGATTATCACAGCTGACACCCGGCACTATGTGTCAGGGGCAGTCACGGACCGCCCCCGGCACATTAACCTCCGGCACACTGCGATCAAACACGATCGCAGTGTACCGGCGGCATAGGAGAGAAGCGTGCAGGGAGGTGGCTCCCTCTGTGCTTCCCTGAGACCCCCAGAGCAGCGCGATGTGCTGCACTGCTCTGGGGGCCTCCTTCCCTGCAGGTCCCCGGATCCAATATGGAGGCGGGGACCTTCAGGGGCCTGCAGGGAGCCGGCTTCCTCATGCCTGCGCTGCCTGTGTTAGATCGCTGATCTGTCACAGCGATCTGTGATGTGACAGATCAGCGATCTGTCACATGACAGTGATGTACCCCTGGAACAATGTAATAAAGTTAAAAAAAAAAAGTGTAAAAATAATTTATAAAAAATCGCTGAATAAATTAAAAAAAAAATATTCCCAATAAATTCATTTTTTGAAAATAAAAAAACCCCAAGCAATATTACACATATTTGGTATCGCCGCGTCCGTAAGGACCCACCCTATAAAACTGTCCCACTAGTTAACCCCTTTATTGAACCCCTTAAAAAATAAAAAACGAAGCAAAAAATAATGCTTTATCATCTTACCGCCGAACAAAAAGTGCAATAACGCGCGATCAAAAAGACGGATATAAATAACCATGGTACCGCTGAAAACGTCATCTCGTCTTGCAAAAAACGAGCCACCACACAGCATCATCAGCAAAAAAATAAAAAAGTTATAGCTCACAGAATAAAGCGATGCAAAAATTATTATTTTTTATATAAAATTGTTTTCATTGCATAAAAGCGCCAAAACATAAAGAAAGACATAAATGAGGTATCGCTGTAATCGTACTGACCCAAAGAATAAAACCGCTTTATCAATTTTACCACACACGGAACGGTGTAAACGCACCCCCCAAAAGAAATTCATGAAACTCTGGTTTTTGTTCATTCTGCGTCCCAAAAATCGAAATAAAAAGCGATCAAAAAATGTCACATGCCCGAAAATGGTACCAATAAAAACATCAACTCGTCCCACAAAAAATAAGACCTGCAAAATATGGAAAAATTATAGCTCTCAAAATGTGGTGATGCATAAACTATTTTTACAATAAAAAGCGTCTTTTAGCATGCGACAGCCGCCAAATATAAAAACCCACTATAAATAGTAAATCAAACCCCCCGTTATCACCCCCTTAGTTAGGGAAAAATAATAAAATACAAAAATGTATTTATTTCCATTTTCCCATTAGGGCTAGGGTTAGGGTTAGGGTTAGGGCTAGGAGTGTATTGTGGTTAGGTTTGGAGTTAGAATTGGGGGATCTCCACTGTTTTGGTACATCAGGGGCTTTCCAAACGCGACATGGCGTCTGATCTCAATTCCAGCCAAAAAAGTCAAATGGCGCTGCTTCCCTTCCGAGCTCTGCCATGTGCCCATATAGTGGTTTACCCCCACAAATGGGGTATCAGCGTACTCAGGACAAATTGCACAATAACTTTTGGGGTCCTGTTACCCTTGGGAAAATAAAAATTGGGGTCTAGTTTCCAAAATGGGGTCAATTGTGGGGGATTTCCACTGTTTAGGCACATCAGGAGCTCTCCAAACTTGACATGGCATCCGATCTGAATTCCAGCCAATTTTGCAGTAAAAAAGTCAAACGGCGCTCCTTCCCTTCCGAGCTCTGCCATGCGCCCAAACAGTGGTTCCCCCCACATATCAGGTATCAGCGTACTCAGGACAAATTGCACAATAACTTTTCCAGTCCAATTTCTCCTGTTACCCTTGGTAAAATAAAAAAATTGAACCTGAAGTAATTTTTTTTTGTGAAAAAAAGTTAAATGTTCATTTTTTTAAACATTCAAAAAATTCCTGTGAAGCACCTGAAGGGTTAGTAAACTTCTTAAATCTGGTTTTGAGCACCTTGAGGGGTACAGTTTTTAGAATGGTGTCACTTTTGGGTTTTTTCTATCACATAGACCCCTCAAAGTGACTTCAAATGTGATGTGGTCCCTAAAAATAAAATGGTGTTGTAAAAATGAGAAATCGCTGGTCAACTTTTAACCCTTATAACATACAAAGAAAAAAAATTTTGGTTTCCAAATTGTGCTGATGTAAAGTAAACATGTGGGAAATGTTACTTATTAAGTTTTTTGAGTGCCATATCTCTGTGATTTAAGAGCATAAAAATTCAAAGTTGGAGAATTGCAAAATTTTCAAAATTGTCGCCAAATTTCCATTTTTTTTCACAAATAAACGCAAGTTATATGAATGAAATTTTACCACTAACATGAAGTACAATATGTCATGAAAAAACTTTGTCAGAATCACCGGGATCCATGGAAGCGTTCCAGTGTTATTACCTCATAAAGGGACAGTGGTCAGAATTGTAAAAATTGGCCCGGGCATTAACATGCAAACCACCCTTGGGAGTAAAGGGGTTAAGGAGACTCAAATACTCTGCCTTCAGTCATCAGGACAATTATCCAATTGACTGACGAATGATGGACAAGGCTGTAGTTGCTTCCACTACTAGGCCAGTTATTGGGGAACTCACGGTAAGTAGTGTTGAGCTTTCCGATACCGCAAGTATCGGGTATCGGCCGATATTAGCTGCATCGGAATTCCGATACTGACTTCCGATACTTTTTTCATATCGGATACCGGAATCGGAAGTTCCCATAATGCTATCAGCCCGCTCGCTTTGATTCAGCCAATGGGATTCCTCAGAAGTGTGGGCACATCCTGTTAGGCATGTAGGCATGTTAACTATTGGCATGGCTGTGATTGGCTGCTGAAATGATGTCATGATGCACTATAAAAACCACTGCCGCCGCCATTTCTGGTCACTCTGCTGTGAATTCAGTTAGGGACAGGCTGCTGTTGAAGACTGTGAGGGACAGTTAGAAATAGCGATTCTCAAAACAATATTGTGCTTTACCTAGGCTTCATAAACCACCACTGTAGCTTGCTTTTCCCTAGCAGCAGTGTTCACAGCTGTCTGCAAGGGCTGTGTGAGTGCAGCTCACGCTGTGGAGTGGGTCCTGCAGCCACGTCTGGTTGTTGGTCGCCCAGCGTGCCTCACTGCTGCCTCATACATATTTTTCTTTTTGAGCTGCTTATTTTAAAAAAAATTCTATCTAGTGTGCTTCCATCCGTATCCATATACGTTGGTTGCAAACACTAGTAGTAGACAGCGGAGCCTTTCTGCAGCCTTTCAGTGCTAGTGCCCACTTAGCTGCACTGTTCACGGCTGTCTGAGAGGTCTCTGACTGTGTGTGAGTGCAGCTCACACTGAGTAGTGTGTCCTGCAGCTACGTCTGGTTGTAGGCCACTCAGCGTGTCACTGCCTCACACATTTTTCTTTTATTGCAGCTCATTTTTTCTCCTATTAGTGTGCATCCATCTGTATCCATATACGGTGGTTGCAAACACTCTAGGAATACACATCGGAGCCTTTCTACAGCCTGTCAGTGCTAGTGCCCACTTAGCTGCACTGTTCACGGCTGTCTGAGAGGTCTCTGACTGTGTGTGAGTGCAGCTCACGCTGAGTAGTGTGTCCTGCAGCTATGTCTGGTTGTAGGCTGCTCAGCGTGTGTCACTGCCTCACACATATATTTCTTTAATTGCAGCTAATTTTTTCTTCTCCTATTAGTGTGCATCCATCCATATCCATCTACATTGGTTGGTTGCAAACACTATATAGGAGTAGATAGAGGAGCCTTTTTTCTGGCTTGTGCCCTTCAGCTGCAGCCAGATTAGTATTACCCAATTTTTTTCGAGCCTCATCTTTTGCATTGTAGGTTACCTGCCTGCATTGTAATAGCTCCAGAAAGTTGGTGATACTCTGACTTTCAAATCTTTGGTCACATCCTTTTAGTTTTTTTTCCCCCCAAAAAAACAACAAAGTTCACCAAACACTACATTTGAAAGTTGTGTAGGCCACATTATCTCCTATTAAAGTGTAGTCGACACACACACTTCATAAAATTAGTGTTTCTTATACCTGTAACCAGCTGTTCAGGAATAAGCACACTAAGGCCCCCCTTTGTACTTTTCTGCTTATCTTTCTCAGTCTAGCAAGATGAAGAAGGCAGGGAGTAAGGCACGTGGCCATGGGCGTGGAGTTTCAGCAGGGAGAGGACGTGGGGATTCTGCATGGAGAGGACGTGGGGATTCTGCAGGGAGAGGATGTGGGGATGTGCCTGCTGTTGGCACCAGTGAGTCAACATCCCCCAGTTTTAGCAGGCAACAGTCCTTTATGCGCAGCTTTGTAGGACCTCACTGTACCCCACTGCTGCGGGAGGAACAAATTGAAGCCGTTGTCGGATGGATGGCAGCTAACGCATCGACTTCAATTACTTCCACATCCTCTCAGGGCCAGAGCACCGAAGAGCAACCATCTGTCTCTTCACCACCTGCCAAAGTGCCCAGGCAGTCAGAGACCCCTGGACAGGAGCCATCACAGTCTCTACTTCTGTTCTCGGAATCTGTTGGTTTGGAAAGAGGGGGCCAGCCAAGCAGTATTCCAGAATTTGAAGAAGAGGGAGTATGCAGTGATGCGCAACTGCTTTGTCCCTCTAAATCTGAAGAGGCGGGTGGGCCAGTGCCTATGGTCAGCACACCTCAGTACGCATCAGATGATGACGAGACTCAGTTACCACTTTCTGGTGCGTACGGTGCTGGCGAGACAACCCAGGAGAGGCAGGTGTTTGAAGAGGGGAGTGTAGATGATGAGGTCCTTGACTCATCATGGCGTGAGGAACAGGAAGGTGGTGGGAGCAGCTCTGAGGAAGAGATTCCCCGAACGGCCAAAACCGGAGGGAGAGGGAGGGGGCAGACTTGGTTGCCTGTAGCCTCCACTTCGGTACCCGTTAGGAGCATTCCACTTTCAAAAGGCAAAAAGGGCGCTCCCAAGACTTGCAGTGCGTGGTCCTTTTTTGACACAGTTGCAGATGACATTTGCTTTGTCAAATGCAAGCTGTGTCATCAGAGAGTCAAAAGAGGGAAAAATGTCAGCAACCTCAATACCACTAATATGTGGAAACATGTGCGGACCAAGCACGAGCTGGAGTTACACAGACACACTGAAGACGTAGGCCAACGTACAGCACCACCTACCACCTCTTCAGCTCGTGTTGGGGCCTCTTCCTCCAGCTCACACACAGCTGGTTCGGCTTCCTCACAGGATCGCCAAGGAAGAACCTCTGGCACTGTTGTCCGGAGACCCTGTGACATTCCACCCACAGCACCACGTTCCAAGTCATCCTCACACTCCCAGGCCACTCGGCAGCCATCGGTAGCACAGGCATGGGAGAAAAGGCGGCCATACTCGGCAAACCATCCCCGAGCACAGGCTCTGAATGCTGGCATTGCCAAACTACTGGCCCTTGAAATGCTGTCATTCAGGCTGGTGGAGACTGACACCTTCCGGGACTTCATGGCATTGGCAGTCCCACAATACACTGTGCCCAGCCGCTTTTATTTCAGCAGGCGAGCCGTCCCTGCCCTGCAGAAACATGTGGAGGCAAACATAAAACATGCGCTACTAAACGCCGTCAGTAGCAAGGTCCACCTGACCACCGTTGCGTGGACCAGTAACCATGGACAGGGACGATACCTTCCCCTCACTGCCCATTGGGTCAATGTTGTGGAGCCGGGTACAGATCTGGAGAGTGGCTCTCTACGTGTTCTGCCAACTCCACGGATTGCAGGAATCCAGTCTGTACACATTTCCTCCTCCTCCTACTCCAGTTCCTCTGAAACAGCGCAGCAGGAGTCTGTTACGACCGATATGAGCACAGCCGTGGCCAAACGTCAACAGGCAGTACTGAAATTAATTTCATTGGGGAATCGAAGCCACACAGCGCAGGAGCTCTGGAATGCCATCAAGCAGGAGAGCGACGTGTGGTTTCTGCCAGCGAATCTCCAGCCGGGCTTGGTAGTGTGTGACAATGGCCGAAATCTGGTGGCAGCTCTTGGCCTTGGCAACCTCACTCACATCCCATATCTGGCACATGTGCTCAACTTGGTCGTGCAGAGCTTTCTGAGGGACTATCCGGATCTTGATGCACTGCTGCACAAGGTCCGCATAGAGTGCGCTCACTTGCGGCGTTCCAGCACGGCAAGATCGCGCCTTGCTGCTCTGCAGCGCTGATTACGCCTTCCGGTACATCGCATCATATGTGACCTACCCACCAGGTGGAATTCAACGTTACATACAGTGGGGCAAAAAAGTATTTAGTCAGTCAGCAATAGTGCAAGTTCCACCACTTAAAAAGATGAGAGGCGTCTGTAATTTACATCATAGGTAGACCTCAACTATGGGAGACAAACTGAGAAAAAAAAATCCAGAAAATCACATTGTCTGTTTTTTTTTTATTTTATTTGCATATTATGGTGGAAAATAAGTATTTGGTCAGAAACAAGCAATCAAGATTTCTGGCTCTCACAGACCTGTAACTTCTTCTTTAAGAGTCTCCTCTTTCCTCCACTCATTACCTGTAGTAATGGCACCTGTTTAAACTTGTTATCAGTATAAAAAGACACCTGTGCACACCCTCAAACAGTCTGACTCCAAACTCCACTATGGTGATGACCAAAGAGCTGTCAAAGGACACCAGAAACAAAATTGTAGCCCTGCACCAGGCTGGGAAGACTGAATCTGCAATAGCCAACCAGCTTGGAGTGAAGAAATCAACTGTGGGAGCAATAATTAGAAAATGGAAGACATACAAGACCACTGATAATCTCCCTCGATCTGGTGCTCCACGCAAAATCCCACCCCGTGGGGTCAGAATGATCACAAGAACAGTGAGCAAAAATCCCAGAACCACGCGGGGGGACCTAGTGAATGAACTGCAGAGAGCTGGGACCAATGTAACAAGGCCTACCATAAGTAACACACTACGCCACCATGGACTCAGATCCTGCAGTGCCAGACGTGTCCCACTGCTTAAGCCTGTACATGTCCGGGCCCGTCTGAAGTTTGCTAGAGAGCATTTGGATGATCCAGAGGAGTTTTGGGAGAATGTCCTATGGTCTGATGAAACCAAACTGGAACTGTTTGGTAGAAACACAACTTGTCGTGTTTGGAGGAAAAAGAATACTGAGTTGCATCCATCAAACACCATACCTACTGTAAAGCATGGTGGTGGAAACATCATGCTTTGGGGCTGTTTCTCTGCAAAGGGGCCAGGACGACTGATCCGGGTACATGAAAGAATGAATGGGGCCATGTATCGTGAGATTTTGAGTGCAAACCTCCTTCCATCAGCAAGGGCATTGAAGATGAAACGTGGCTGGGTCTTTCAACATGACAATGATCCAAAGCACACCGCCAGGGCAACGAAGGAGTGGCTTCGTAAGAAGCATTTCAAGGTCCTGGAGTGGCCTAGCCAGTCTCCAGATCTCAACCCTATAGAAAACCTTTGGAGGGAGTTGAAAGTCCGTGTTGCCAAGCGAAAAGCCAAAAACATCACTGCTCTAGAGGAGATCTGCATGGAGGAATGGGCCAACATACCAACAACAGTGTGTGGCAACCTTGTGAAGACTTACAGAAAATGTTTGACCTCTGTCATTGCCAACAAAGGATATATCACAAAGTATTGAGATGAAATTTTGTTTCTGACCAAATACTTATTTTCCACCATAATATGCAAATAAAATGAAAAAAAAACAGACAATGTGATTTTTTGGATTTTTTTTTCTCAGTTTGTCTCCCATAGTTGAGGTCTACCTATGATGTAAATTACAGACGCCTCTCATCTTTTTAAGTGGTGGAACTTGCACTATTGCTGACTGACTAAATACTTTTTTGCCCCACTGTATGTTGGAGCGGTTGTGTGAGCAGCAGGCAGCAGTCATGGAGTACCAGCTGCATCAGGCGCAAACAAGTCGCAATGTGCGCCGGTCACACTTCAGCACCACTGAGTGGGCCTCTATGAAGGACATCGGCATCGTTTTGCGTGCCTTCAATGATTCCACGCGGATGGCGAGTGCAGATGATGCACTAGTCAGCATGACTGTCCCCCTTATCTGCATGCTTCAAAAAACACTGCAAGCACTAAGGGATGAGGTTTTGGAAGAGGTGGAGGATGAGGAGTCCCAAATGCCATCTGCTTCTGGACAGTCTGCGCTACGTGCTTCCTCACAAAGGCCTAGGCAGGGGACACTTTGTGAGGAGGATGAGGAGGAGTCGATGGAGGAGGAAGACATCTCTCCACAGGAGGGAGGTACACAAAGCTGTAGTCAGTATGTACAGCAAGGGTGGGGTGATGCAGAGCAGGCAGAGATCACGCCTCAAGCAGGGGACAGCGGTTTTTTTGCAGTTGGGAGTCTGCAGCGTATGGTTGACTTCATGTTGCAGTGCCTGAGAAACGACCGCCGCATCGCCCACATCCTCTACATGGCTGATTATTGGGTGTACACCCTCCTAGATACTCGCTACCGGGACAACTTGCAAACCCTCATACCAACGTTGAACCGGGAGCGTAAACTGCGGGAGTACCAAGACACACTGGTGCAGTCCATCATGTTTTCCATTCCACCCGATAGCAGTGGTGCTAGTGCTTTGCAAAGCACCTCTGTGCGTCGACCCAGTGGAGGAAACTCGGCACAAAGAGGGAGCAGAGGCAGCACCTCAGCACAAGGCAAGACCACTATGGCCCAAATGTGGCAAAGTTTTGTGTGTCCGCCACAATTGTCTACACCATCACTGATGGCTCCAGTCAACAGGAGGCAACGTTTCCGTCAGATGGTGACAGACTACATGTCTTGCCCTGTGAGTGTACTCCTAGATGGCTCTTCCCCCTTCAAGTTTTGGGTCTCTAAGCTGGATACATGGCCAGAGCTTAGCCAGTATGCATTGGAGGTGCTGGCTTGCCCTGCTGCCAGTGTATTATCGGAACGCGTCTTTAGTGCCGCAGGTGGTGTACTAACAGACCGTCGCATGCGACTTTCTTCCGATAACGTCGACCGGCTTACTTTTCTGAAAATCAACAAGGCCTGGATCTCCCCAGAATTTGCCAGTCCTCTTCCCGACTAAATAATTGGTTGGCAACTGTATCCGGGTCTCCTGTTGTGTTCATGTTTCTACCACCTGAACTATGATCCCTGGGCTTCAACACAGTCAGTTGTTGCTCAGATGTGTCGTCTGCACAGAGAAAAACACTAGCTCCTGTGTTAGTGGGGTTCAGTAACACCAGCTGCTCCCCTGCTGTGTGGACGGCAAAGTCTCCTGCTCCATCCACATTCAAACTACTACTGATTTTTAACCCTGCTCCACTTAGGCCTCTGACTCCACTGTCTCTAGTATTTCCCCTGGCCTCCAACCCCGCCAGTGACAGCTCTTAAGTGGCGTCTGCATAATCCACACTTGTTCCAGTGTTACTTGGCCTCAGTCATGTCAGTTGATCCCCTGATGTGTGTCCGGCAAGGTCTCCTGCTCTGTCCACATTCCCATTACTAGTAGTGTGAATGAGGACAGAGCAGGAGACCTTGCCGGACACACATCAGGGGATCAACTGATGGGACTGAGGCCAAGTAACACAGGAACAAGTGTGGATTGTGCTGATGCCACTTCAGAGCTGTCACTGGCGGGGTTGGAGGCCAGGGGAAATACTAGAGACAGTGGAGCCTGAGGCCTAAGTGGAGCACGGTTACAATCAGTAGTAGTCTACAACCTCTATAAAACGTGCTGCAAGTTGGCCTCAGCCTGCTCCATGCCTCATCCTGGGCTCCAACAATGCCAGTTGGTGTTCAGAAGTGCCATCTTCGCAGAGAGAAACACACTCGCTACTGTGTCTGTGGGGTTCAGTAATGCCAGCTGTTCCCCTGCTGTGTAGACGGCAAAGTCTAGTACTGCCTCCACATGCCAACAACATCAGGCCTCAGCCTGCTCCATGACTCATCCTGGGCTCCAACAACGTCAGTTGGTGTTCAGAAGTGCCGTCTTCACAGAGAAAAACACACTAGCTCCTGTGTTAGTGGGGTTCAGTAATGCCAGCTGTTCCCCTGCTGTGTAGACGGCAAAGTCTCCTGCTGCCTCCACATGCCAACACCATCAGGCCTCAGCCTGCTCCATGCCTCATCTTGGGCTCCAACAACGTCAGTTGGTGTTCAGAAGTGCCGTCTTCACAGAGAAAAACACACTAGCTCCTGTGTCAGTGGGGTTCAGTAATGCCAGCTGTTCCCCTGCTGTGTAGACGGCAATGTCTCCTGCTCCATACACATGCCAACACCATCAGGCCTCAGCCTGCTCCATGCCTCATCCTGGGCTCCAACAACGCCAGTTGGTGTTCAGAAGTGCCGTCTCCGCAGAGAAAAACACTCTAGCTCCTGTGTCAGTGGGGTTCAGTAATGCCAGCTGTTCCCCTGCTGTGTAGACGGCAATGTCTCCTGCTCCATACACATGCCAACACCATCAGGCCTCAACCTGCTCCATGCCTCATCCTGGGTTCCAACAACGCCAGTTGGTGTTCAGAAGTGCCGTCTCCGCAGAGAAAAACACTCTAGCTCCTGTGTCAGTGGGGTTCAGTAATGCCAGCTGTTCCCCTGCTGTGTAGACGGCAATGTCTCCTGCTCCATACACATGCCAACACCATCAGGCCTCAACCTGCTCCATGCCTCATCCTGGGTTCCAACAAGGCCAGTTGGTGTTCAGAAGTGCCGTCTCCGCAGAGAAAAACACTCTAGCTCCTGTGTCAGTGGGGTTCAGTAATGCCAGCTGTTCCCCTGCTATGTAGACGGCAATGTCTCCTGCTCCATACACATGCCAACACCAAGTTTGCCTCAGCCTGCTCCATGCCTCATCCTGGGCTCCAACAATGCCAGTTGGTGTTCAGAAGTGCCGTCTCCCCATAGAAAAACAAACTAGCTCCTGTGTTAGTGGGGTTCAGTAACGTCAGCTGTTCCCCTGCTGTGTGGACGGCAAAGTCTCCTGCTGCCTCCACATGCAAACTACTACAGATTTGTAACTTTAGTCAACTTAGGCCTCTGGTTCCACTGTCTCTAGTATTTCCCCTGGCCAACAACCACGCGAGTTACAGCTGTGAAGTGGTGTCTGCACAATCCACACTTGTTCCTGAGTTACTGTCGCTCAGTCCCGTCAGTTGATCCCCTGATGTGTGTCCGGCAAGGTCTCCTGCTCTGTCCACATTCACATTACTAGTAGTGTGAATGAGGACTGAGCAGGAGAGCTTGCCAGACACACATCAGGGGATCAACAGACGGGACTGAGCCACAGTTACACAGGAACAAGTGTCGATTGTGCAGACACCACTTCACAGCTGTAACTGGGGGGGTTGTTGGCCTGGGGAAATACTAGAGACAGTGGAGCCGGAGGCCATAGTGGAGCACGGTCACAATCAGTAGTAGTCTACAACCTCTATAAAACCAGCTGCAAGTTGTCCTCTGCCTGCTGCATGCTTCATCCTGGGCTACAACACAGCCAGTTGTAGCCTGGAAGTGCCGTCCGCACAGATAGAAACACTCGCTCCTGTGTTAGTGGGGTTCAGTAACGCCAGCTGTTCCCCTGCTGTGTGGACGGCAAAGTCTCCAGCTGCCTCCAAACTCACACTACAACGCTTTTTCTCCTCGCTCCAAGTAGGCCTCAGCCTGCTCGGAGCATTGATCCTGAGCTACAACACAGCCAGTTGTAGCCTGGAAGTGCCGTCCGCACAGATAGAAACACTCGCTCCTGTGTTAGTGGAGTTCAGTAACGCCAGCTGTTCCCCTGCTGTGTGGACGGCAAAGTCTCCAGCTGCCTCCAAACTCACACTACAACGCTTTTTCTCCTCGCTCCAAGTAGGCCTCAGCCTGCTCGGAGCATTGATCCTGAGCAACAACACAGCCAGTTGTAGCCTGGAAGTGCCGTCCGCACAGATAGAAACACTCGCTCCTGTGTTAGTGGAGTTCAGTAACGCCAGCTGTTCCCCTGCTGTGTGGACGGCAAAGTCTCCAGCTGCCTCCAAACTCACACTACAACGCTTTTTCTCCTCGCTCCAAGTAGGCCTCAGCCTGCTCGGAGCATTGATCCTGGGCTACAACACAGCCAGTTGTAGCCTGGAAGTGCCGTCCGCACAGATAGAAACACTCGCTCCTGTGTTAGTGGGGTTCAGTAATGCCAGCTGCTCCCCTGCTGTGTGGACGGCAAAGTCTCCTGCTCCATCCACATTTAAACTACAACTGATTTTTAACCCTGCTCCACTTAGGCCTCAGCCTGCTCGGAGCATTGATCCTGGGCTACAACACAGCCAGTTGTAGCCTGGAAGTGCCGTCTGCACAGATAGAAACACTCGCTCCTGTGTTAGTGGGGTTCAGTAACGCCAGCTGTTCCCCTGCTGTGTGGACGGCAAAGTCTCCAGCTGCCTCCAAACTCACACTACAACGCTTTTTCTCCTCGCTCCAAGTAGGCCTCAGCCTGCTCGGAGCATTGATCCTGGGCTACAACACAGCCAGTTGTAGCCTGGAAGTGCCGTCCGCACAGATAGAAACACTCGCTCCTGTGTTAGTGGGGTTCAGTAATGCCAGCTGCTCCCCTGCTGTGTGGACGGCAAAGTCTCCTGCTCCATCCACATTTAAACTACAACTGATTTTTAACCCTGCTCCACTTAGGCCTCAGCCTGCTCGGAGCATTGATCCTGGGCTACAACACAGCCAGTTGTAGCCTGGAAGTGCCGTCTGCACAGATAGAAACACTCGCTCCTGTGTTAGTGGGGTTCAGTAACGCCAGCTGTTCCCCCGCTGTGTGGACGGCAAAGTCTCCAGCTGCCTCCAAACTCACACTACAACGCTTTTTCTCCTCGATCCAAGTAGGCCTCAGCCTGCTCGGAGCATTGATCCTGGGCTACAACACAGCCAGTTGTAGCCTGGAAGTGCCGTCCGCACAGATAGAAACACTCGCTCCTGTGTTAGTGGGGTTCAGTAATGCCAGCTGCTCCCCTGCTGTGTGGACGGCAAAGTCTCCTGCTCCATCCACATTCAAACTTCAACTGATTTTTAACCCTGCTCCACTTAGGCCTCTGGCTCCACTGTCTCTAGTATTTCCGCTGGCCTCCAACCCCGGAAGTGACAGCTCTGAAGTGGCGTCAGCACAATCCACACTTGTTCCTGTGTTACTTGGCCTCAGTCCCTCAGTAAAGGTCTCCTGCTCTGTCCACATTCCCATTACTAGTAGTGTGAATGAGGACAGAGCAGAAGACCTTGTCGGACACACATCGGGGGATCAACTGACAGGACTGAGGCCAAGTAACACAGGAACAAGTGTGGATTGTGCTGACGCCACTTCAGAGCTGTCACTCGCAGGGTTGGAGGCCAGGGCAAATACTAGAGACAGTGGAGCCAGAGGCCTAAGTGGAGCACGGTTAAAATCAGTAGTAGTCTACAACCTCTATAAAACGTGCTGGAAGTTGGCCTCAGCTAACTCCATGCCTCATCCTGGGCTGCAACAATGCCAGTTGGTGTTCAGAAGTGCCGTCTTAACAGAGAAACACACACTAGCTCCTGTGTTAGTGGGGTTCAGTAATGCCAGCTGTTCCCCTGCTGTGCGGATGGCAAAGTCTCCAGCTGCCTCCAACATCACACTACATGTTATTTTCCACTTGCTCCAAGTAGGTCTCAGCTTGCTCGGAGCATTGATCCTGGGCTTCAACACAGCCAGTTGTAGCTTGGAAGTGCCGTCCGCACAGATAGAAACACTCGCTCCTGTGTCTGTGGGGTTCAGTAACGCCAGCTGTTCCCCTGCTGTGCGGATGGCAAATTCTCCTGCTGCCTCCAACATCACACTACATGTTATTTTCCACTTGCTCGAAGTAGGCCTCAGCCTGCTCGGAGCATTGATCCTTTGCTTCAACACAGCCAGTTGTAGCTTGGAAGTGCCGTCCGCACAGATAGAAACACTCGCTCCTGTGTCTGTGGGGTTCAGTAACACCAGCTGTTCCCCTGCTGTGCGGATGGCAAAGTCTCCTGCTGCCTCCAACATCACACTACTACTGACTTTTAACCGTGGTCCACTTAGGCCTCTGGCTGTACTGTCTCTAGTATTTCCCCTGGCCTCCAACCCCGCCAGTCGCTGCTCTGATGTGCCGTCTGCACAATCCACACTTGTTCCTGTGTTACTGGGGCTCAGTCACGTCAGTTGATCCCCTGTGGTGTGTCCGGCAAGGTCTCCTGCTCTGTCCCCATTCCCATTAATAGTTGTGGGAATGTGGACAGAGCAGGACACCTTGCCGGACACACATCAGGGGATCAACTGACGTGACTGAGCCCCAGTAACTCAGGAACAAGTGTGGATTGTGCAGACAACTCTGCAGAGCAGCAACTGCCGTGGTTGGAGGCCAGGGGAAATACTAGAGACAGTAGAGCCAGAGGCAAAAGTGGATACGGTTACGATCAGTAGTTGTGTACAACCAATATAAAACTCGCTCCAAGTTGGCCTCAGCCTGCTGCCTGATTGACCCCTGGGCTTCAACATCGCATGTTGCTGCTCAGAAGTGTGTTTGGCACGGGTACTCCCTCCTGCCCAGCCGGGTTCCAGCAACGACAGCTGTTTCTCGGCAGAGCCTTTGGCCTAGGTGCCTCCTTCATGGTATCCGAGTTCCAGCAACGTCTGCTGGTCCTTGGTAGTGCTTTTTAGCACAGGTACCTCCTGCTTAGTAACCGTGTTCCAGCAACGTCAGCTGGTCCAAGGTTGTGCAATTGGCTCTAGTTCCTTTTGCTGCCCCTCCGGGTTCCAGCACCATCAGCTGGTTCTCGGCAGTGTCTTTGGCACGGGTACTCCCTCCTGCCCAGCCTGGTTACAGCATGCCTGCTGTTTCCGGGTAGTGTCGACGTCACTTTGCCACTGATACGTTGTCCTGTCGTGTTGCGGTCGTTTTAGCCGAGTCTATGGTGCCTGCAGTTTCAGTGCTTCCTATGTGGGCTGGGGGTTCTGGTAACAAAGGCTGGTTCCATAGTGCCAATAGGACAAGCACTCCCTGTAGGACTGTGGGTTTCGGTAACTGCGGCCGGCTCGCGGCCTTGCAACTTTGTTTTTCATGGGTACCTTCTGCTACCCATCCGGGTTCCAGCACCGTCAGCTGGTTCTCGGCAGTGCCTTTGGCCTAGGTGCCTCCTTCTTGGTATCCGAGTTCCAGCAACGTCTGCTGGTCCTTGGTAGTGCTTTGGAGCACAGGTACCTCCTGCTTAGTAACCGTGTTCCAGCACCGTCAGCTGGTCCACGGTTGTGCCATTGGCTCTTGTTCCTTCTGCTGCCCCTCCGGGTTCCAGCACCGTCAGCTGGTTCTCGGTAGTTCCATTGACTCTTGTAGCTAATGCTACCCATCTGGGTTCCAGCACCGTCAGCTGGTTCTCGGAAGTGTCTTTGGCACGGGCACTCCCTCCTGCCCAGCCTGGTTCCAGCACGCCTGCTGTTTCCGGGTAGTGTCAACTTCACTTTGCCACCGATACGTGCGGTCGGGTTAGCCGAGTCTATGGTGCCTGCAGTTTCGTTGCTTCCTATGTGGGCTGCGGGTTCTGGTAATAAAGTCTGGTTCTGTAGTGCCAATAGGACAAGCACCCCCTGTAGGACTGTGGGTTTCGGTAACTGCTGCCGGCTCACGGCCTTGCAACTTTGTTTTTTTACTGGGTACCTTCTGCTACCCATCCGGGTTCCAGCACCGTCAGCTGGTTCTTGGCAGAGCCTTTGGCCTAGGTGCCTCCTTCATGGTATCCGAGTTCCAGCGACATCTGCTGGTCCTTGGTAGTGCTTTTTAGCACAGGTACCTCCTGCTTAGAAACTGTGTTCCAGCACCGTCAGCTGGTCCACGGTTCTCACATTGGCTCTTGTTCCTTCTGCTGCCCCACCGGGTTCCAGCACCGTCAGCTGGTCCTCGCTAGTGTAATTTGCTCTTGCAGCTTCTGCTACCCATCCGGGTTCCAGCACCGTCAGCTGGTTCTCGGCAGTGCCTTTGGCCTAGGTGCCTCCTTCTTGGTATCCGAGTTCCAGCAACGTCTGCTGGTCCTTGGTAGTGCTTTGTAGCACAGGTACCTCCTGCTTAGTAACCATGTTCCAGCAACGTCAGCTGGTCCACGGTTGTGCCATTGGCTCTTGTTCATTCTGCTGCCCCTCCGGGTTCCAGTACCGTCAGCTGGTTCTCGGCAGTTCCTCAGCCTTCTTGTACCTTCTGCTACTTTTCCAAGTTCAAGCTTGTGGAAATGGTTTTTGATTCTCACTCTGGATCTCCCTGACAATGACCCTGAAGACGACGACCCTGAAGACCACACAGAAGAATACCTAAAAGATGACCCTGAAGAAGATGACCAAGAGGACAAAGAACAGGAAGACAATGTCAAGGGAGTTTCAGTCTTCCAATTAGAAATCGTCCAGACCTGAATACGTAAGATGCTTCTTTATTGGACATGCCGGCATGGAGAGAGAATGACAGTCACACCAAGTGTGGGCCGTCCTCTGTCTAACTCAATACATATTCTTAAGAGTTTAAATAGCAAAGCCGAAAGGGTGTTGTAACATATTGCGTTTGCAGAAAAGAGTATATGGAATATGCTTAGCTTGTTAGAAATTCTTATCTACGTTACCAGAGGTCACGCAAGACAAGGAAAGCCAGCTAACATTCACAAAAAGTAACACCGAAAATTAACACCCCTGTATTACATCAGCTGAAAAGAGTTTCAAAGTCTTAAGCAAAAATAAATGGCATATATGCAGTCATGTGCATAGATACATATATACATACATATATATATACACACACACTCATATATACATACACGCATGGGTATATATACACACATATATATATATATATATATATATACACTGTGAGGTGCCAAGGGGAGAGGTACTAGAAAACAGGTATATTTCTCCCCGTTTCATTTCATATGTCTCCCTGTACTGATGATGAAGCCAGTTTATTTCACTGTAATCCAGTCCTGGTTTCCTTAGTGATCAGCATGGAAAGGAATGGTAGTTCCCCCTCCACTTATTCAATCCAGGTTTTGGTTTCCTGACTGGTCCAGCTGATATAATCAGGCGGAGCTGGGATCTCTCAGTCTATCTCGTCTGCTGAGCTGGGAGCTGACACAGTAAGATTACATGGACTTCTTTGCTGTTATATAGGTTTATTTTGTAGTTAGCCTGCTATTGTTAGTTAGTGGCCAGACGGCCTTAGATGTTTTATTTCATGCTTGGCATGTGTAACATTGAATAACAAGTGTGCACAATAAATATGCCGTGTCCATATTCATGTGGAACTTGCTAGTCTGCTGAAGTGACTTCACAGCCACACGCTTGTGCCAAAGCAAAGATCCCCAGCTGAGCTATCTATTCCCCACAAATGGTGTTTCGAATGCGGGCAACTGTGGCTGCTGGACTGTGACGGCAGAGAAAACGCTGTGTATGTCCTGGCTGAAAGCTTCAGCGCTTTTGAAGAGCCAAGAGTCCAGTAATATGGAGGAACTAGTGAGGCAGTTATTGCAAGCAAATGTGCAACAACAGCAGACTAATACTTGCTTCCAGAAGGCTCTGGAGCAGCAACACCAGATGCAGCAAGAGCAGTTGGAGGCAATAAAACAGGCCTTGGTTCGGCAACCCCGAGATGAGGGAGACTGTGCACAAAGCGCTGCTAGTGCGCAGAAAGCCGTACAGAAGACTTTGCTTAAAATGACCGCAGACGATGATGTGGAAGCATACCTCACCGTGTTTGAACGTATTGCAGAACGTGAGCACTTACCGCTAGACAGATGGGCTGAGGTAGTTGCTCCATTTCTGAGCGGAGATCCACAGAAGGCCTATTACGATCTGAGTGGAGCGGATGCTATGGACTATATCAAACTCAAAGGCGAAATCTTGGCAAGGCTGGGAGTAAACACGTATGTACGCGCACAGAGGGTGCATTTATGGAATTTTGTGGAACATCAGCCAGCCCACTCACAAATGCATGATCTCATCCAACTAGTAAAAAAATGGCTGCAACCAGAGGCTTTGACGTCCGCACAGATGGTGGAGCGTGTTGTTCTAGACAAGCACCTGCGGTCCTTACCCACTAAGATCCAGAGGTGGGTTGGACAGGGTGACCCAACTACCGCTGACCAGTTGGTGAATATGGTCGAATGCTACAATGCTTCTGAAAGCCTACTCCAAGGGACGTTAGCACCCCACTGGCTCCCCAAGAAATCGCTGGAGAGTCCTGTGAAACCTACTTCATCTTCAAAAGAAGAGAACGTCACAATGAAGGGTAGCAGACCTACAAAGGACTATGGAGATGGTACGGGCTCACATCAAGCCAGCAGACCTCGTCTGGGATCTCCATCGAGGAGACAAGGGCCTATACAATGTTGGCGATGTCACGGGCTTGGCCATGTAGCAGCTAACTGCCCAATGACTACAGAGCCAATGGACTGTAACGCTATGAGGCATCTTTCGTTATATGTGCAGTCAGTCTGTGTGGCGGAGACCCTCACGGGAAATGAACAACACGTGTGCCACGTCGAGGTTGACGGTTATAGTGTGAATGCCGTCTTGGATTCCGGCAGTCAAGTAACTTTGGTACATGCCAGTTTGGTGGACTCTAGCGCCCTAACGAACTTAACCGTGGGCATTAGTTGCATCCATGGGGATACTAAGAACTACCCCACTGCCTGGGTTACTCTTGCCACGCCAGTAGGGACCAAAAGACACCAGGCGGCAGTCATAAAGTCTATGGGACACAGTGTAATCCTGGGGAGAGACTTTCCCTTATTTTGGGACTTGTGGAACTTCAAAAGTGGCATGAACCCTCTAGTTGAAGACGGTACTCCAGAGCTAGCCCCTGAACCATTGCAGCAAGACGACGGAGAACCCATCTCAGAGGAAGTACTAGAATCTGCGGACTCTCCTCTGGCTGTGTATGCAGGCGAGGCAGACCAGCTAGAGGATGTTTTAGAAATGCCTGATCTTGAGGTGGCCCGTGGTAAGTTCGGGACCGCTCAGCACCAGGATCCTACTCTAGCAAGGGCGTGGGAAAACATAATGGTCTCCGAGGGAAGACCATTGTACCCAGGGGCTCAAAACGAGTTCCCACACATGGCGGTGCAGCAGGATATGTTGTATCACATAGACAAGGTGCAAGGGGTGGTGGTAGAACAGCTAGTGGTACCTAAGTCCTTTCGCCAGGTAGTTTTGGAGTTGGCACATAAACATCCCTTGGGAGGACACCTGGCGGTAGAAAAGACAAAACACTGTATTCTGCAACGTTTCTTTTGGCTGGGTCTAGTGGGAGACGTGACCCAGTACTGTCGGTCATGTCCTACGTGTCAATTGACCGCACCTATGTCACATTTTAGAAGCCCCTTAGTGCCCTTACCAATAATAGAGGTGCCCTTCGAGAGGATAGCAATGGATATAGTCGGTCCATTAGTTGAGTCTGCCAGGGGTCATCAGTACATTTTGGTAGTATTGGATTACGCCACGCGTTATCCCGAAGCAGTGCCCTTGCGGAATGCCAATGCGAAATCAATTTCAAAGGAGCTGGTTAATATGTTTTCCCGCATCGGCATTCCGAAAGACATACTTACGGATCAAGGGACCCCCTTTATGTCTCGTATACTTAAGGATTTATGTAAACTACTAAAAATCTCCCATTTGCGTACCTCAGTATATCACCCTCAGACTGACGGTTTGGTGGAGCGCTTTAACAAAACCTTAAAGGGAATGTTGAAAAGGGTGGTGGATAAGGACGGGAGAGATTGGGATGCCCTACTACCATACCTCCTGTTTGCTATACGTGAGGTACCCCAATCCTCCACAGGCTTTTCACCTTTTGAGTTGGTTTATGGGCGGTGTCCTAGAGGCCTGTTAGATATTGCCAAGGAGACTTGGGAACAAGAGGTGACTCCTTATCGCAGTGTAATTGAACACATAACACTTATGCAGGACCGAATTGCAGCAGTTATGCCAATAGTTAAAGAGTGTTTAGAGCGCGCACAACATGCCCAAAGCACGGTATACAACCGAGCGGCAAAAACACGAGTCTTTCAACCCGGAGACAGGGTGTTGGTATTGGTGCCTACCGTAGAGAATAAATTTCTTGCGAAATGGCAGGGACCATACGAAGTGCTGGAACGAATAGGTGAAGTAAATTATAAGATACACCAACCAGACAAGAGAAAGCCCGAACAAATATACCACATAAACTTGCTTAAGGCCTGGCGGGACAGGGAGAGTCTGGTGGCAGGAGCTGCCCTTGAGGATGGGCCTCGAGGGGCACCACCTTCTGAGGTAAAGGACCCCCAGGTAGCTCCGCCAGAAGTGGGTATTGCAGACACGCTATCCGAAAGCCAAAAACGAGAGACCAGGGAGTTCATACAGAGGAACGCAGATATTTTCTCGGAACTTCCTGGCCGGACTCACCTAATTAAGCATGACATTGTTACTGATCCACAGGCGCGGGTACGGCTAAAACCATATAGAATTCCGGAGGCTCGGAGACAAGCCATTGCCCGGGAAGTGAAGAAGATGTTAGAGCTCGGGGTCATTGAGGAGTCCCGGAGTGATTGGGCTAGCCCTATCGTACTGGTGCCCAAACCCGATGGGACTATCCGATTTTGTAACGATTTTCGGAAAGTAAATGAAGTATCGAAATTCAATGCCTACCCGATGCCAAGAGTCGATGAACTGATAGAGAGACTGGGTTCGGCAAGGTACATATCCACTATTGACTTTACAAAAGGTTATTGGCAGATTCCCCTCACGGAATCAGCCAAAGAGAAAACTGCCTTTGTTACGCCCCAGGGATTATTCCAGTACCGCGATATGCCATTTGGGTTGCATGGTGCCGCAGCCACCTTCCAACGTCTAATGGATATTGTCCTAAAACCCATGGCCAGTATGCATCCGTGTACTTGGACGACATCATTATCTTTAGCGATGACTGGGACACGCATTTGTCAAAAGTACAAGCCGTCTTAGACTCCCTAAAACCAGCTGGGTTGACTGCCAATCCCAAGAAATGTACGTTGGGATTGGAAGAGGCTCGCTATCTGGGATATAGCATAGGGAGAGGCGTTGTGAAGCCTCAAGCCAATAAAGTGGACGCTATTCAAAATTGGCCACGACCGGTAACCAAAAAACAGGTTGGAGCTTTTTTAGGGATCGTTGGTTATTATAGGCGGTTCATCAAACATTTTGCGACCATCGCAGCTCCTCTCACAGATCTTACTAAGGGGTCGAAATCTGTCACAATAAAGTGGAACGCAGAAGCAGAGGAGGCCTTTCAGCGATTGAAAACAGTCCTCTGTGACCAACCAGTGTTGGTTGCACCAGACTTTAAACGGGAGTTTATTGTCCAAACGGACGCCTCTGGGGTGGGCCTCGGCGCGGTTTTGTCTCAAGAAGTAAATGGCGAGGAACACCCAGTGGCCTATCTAAGCAGAAAGCTTACGAGAGCAGAAAATAACTACAGTGTAGTTGAGCGGGAAGCCCTGGCTGTGAAATGGGCCCTGTGCACCTTGCGCTATTATTTACTAGGTCGCCAGTTTAGACTAGTGACGGACCATTCGCCCCTAACGTGGATGTCCCGGGCAAAAGAAGGCAATGCGCGGGTGACACGCTGGTTTTTAGCATTACAAGGGTTTAAATTTTCCTTTGAGCACAGGGCGGGCACAGCGCACAGAAATGCAGATGCGTTGTCTAGAACGCACTGCTTGGTAACTCGTCGTGTCCGACCCCACGGGCTCGAACAGAGGAGGGGGGTGTGTGAGGTGCCAAGGGGAGAGGTACTAGAAAACAGGTATATTTCTCCCCGTTTTATTTCATATGTCTCCCTGTACTGATGATGAAGCCAGTTTATTTCACTGTAATCCAGTCCTGGTTTCCTTAGTGATCAGCATGGAAAGGACTGGTAGTTCCCCCTTCACTTATTCAATCCAGGTTTTGGTTTCCTGACTGGTCCAGCTGATATAATCAGGAGGAGCTGGGATCTCTCAGTCTATCTCGTCTGCTGAGCTGGGAGCTGACACATTAAGATTACATGGACTTCTTTGCTGTTATATAGGTTTATTGTGTAGTTAGCCTGCTATTGTTAGTTAGTTGCCAGATGGCCTTAGATGTTTTATTTCATGTTTGGCATGTGTAACATTGAATAACAAGTGTGCACAATAAATATGCCGTGTCCATATTCATGTGGAACTTGCTAGTCTGCTGAAGTGACTTCATAGCCACACGCTTGTGCCAAAGCAAAGATCCCCAGCTGAGCTATCTATTCCACACAACACATACACCCATGCACACAAAAGAAAGGACTTCATTACAATTATTATAACATTCAACCACCAAGATGCAGAATGACAAGAGACAGAAGACCAAGAAGCATAAAAACCAAAAGCAGAAGAACATAAGACTAACAATTAGAGCAAATGATATTATCTAATTTATAAGCAGAAGAAGACTAAGCAGTGTATAGGGGTGAGTCCGTTCCTCCTCATGGTGCCCCTGGAAAAGGCCTGCTGCTGCAGGCCAAACTGAACGCGGACAAATCCTGTTGTAAATCTTTTGTGACAGGCTGAATGGAAGGTGTAATCTTCAAACTTTTATAGATAACAACTACAGTACAGGAATGCCTGACACAAATAAGAGTATGATGAAGAAGAATAGGAAGAAGATGAAGAAGTAGAATATGAAGAAGAATAAAAGAAGAAGAATAAAAGAAGAAGAATAAAAGAAGAAGAATAAAAGAAGAAGAATAAAAGAAGAAGAATAAAAAAAGAAGAATAAAAGAAGAAAAATAAAAGAAGAAGAATAAAAGAAGAAGAAGAAGAAGATGCTGCTGCTGAAGATGATGAAGGAGAAAGTGTGGGAGAAGTAAAAAAGAAGGTGAAGAGCATGGAAGTAGTGAAACATACATATCTGACAAAAAATTAAAGACTTTAACATAGTCAATATCTTTGTAACTACGAACGTCTTTAAAAAAAAAAAAAATACTGCGATTCCATTTGATTGGGCTAAAGCTCTATGGCTTTAATGTCTCCTACACCTCCCACAATACATTCTACATTATTATTACTTGTTTTTCTCCATGTAGAATTAACCAACAGGGAAAAAAAGGTTTTTTTTTAATTCTGATATTTCTGTTCCATTGACTTGAATGGGACTTCCGAGATCGGAATCGGCGATACCCGATACTTTTTTTAGATCGGCCGATCCATTCCGATACGATATTTTTCAGTATCGGGTGGTATCGCTCAACACTAACGGTGAGTGTATGGTATACTCGTATACACCTCCAATACCATAGTTGCAGGTAGCATATGACTTCAGGGGTGCTGTTTATAGACCAAGAAGAACAGAGATATTAAATTTTATGTATTTAATCTGGAAAGGTAGGCTCTGTGTATAAAAAATATGCAAAGATGATACAAAATGGGAACAATACAATATGATATATACAGTTATATAGAAAAAACGGGATAACAAAAAAAATTTGCTAAAACAGATGTCACAGAAAAAGCTCAGAGCTTAGCTGTAACAATCGAGTAGTGGTTAGGTGACCGGACTGAAGGCCAGAAACAGCAGTACACCAGACACACTTGACAAAAGCAGTCACACTTATGCATACCCTTGAGGTTCTTGAATACTCTTTACCCGCTGCCACTAAAGGGAGGGGGCCTTTTGCAGAGCCCTTCCCAGATGCCAATAACGGGGTAGCTTGTGGCTGGGCACCCTGGCCACAGTTGGGTCAAACACACCAATAAACTATACCAGTTAGGCAGAGGAAAACCTAGCAAACCAAACTTGGAAGGTCAGGGTACATAAATCGGGTAGTAGGAACCAGAGGGTACCATACACCAAAGCTAGAGACAATCCAAAGAAACACTCACCAAGAACTATCAAGCATACCACTGAAGTGCAAATGAATAATCTGCGATGAACAAGAGAATATGATGGATTTAAATATCTGTCATGGGAATACAGTGACAGAGAGGGGCCATAAGATTGTGGCATCTGGTTTCATGACTTCTTGCACTGATTAGAACTGCTTCACCATCTTATTAAACAGTGCAGTTATTTCCTTGCTGCAGCATAATTGTAAATCAGTTCAGTTGATCTCCTGGAGCTCTCCAACCTGGATTGTCTCAGCTGTTCTGTGTTGGCCACTCCCCTCTGCTATATATTCCCACCACTGGCACTTGGGAATTTCCAGTGATAGTTCTTACTGCCTGGCTAGAAGTTGGTGAAGTTCATGTTTGAGTAGCCATTTGGAGACTTGTTCAGGAGATAGTTGCGTGGAGTTTGTTTATGTGTACAACCTCAACCTCTCCTATTTGGTTTCACCTTCACCCTTGTTTGTCTGGTTAGGGCTATCGTACATTATTTGGCCTCACTCCTCCCTGGGTCGGAGAGGGAACAGATAGAGCTTAATATAGAAGCATAACAAGGCATGTGACCCCAGTGTCTCCACCTTTAGGAGTAATCTGAGGGACAGGGATAGACTAGGATGCTCTTAGTTCGAGGGATTGGTCAGGCACCCACAATCCCTACTCAAAATGTGACATTATCACTGGCATTACCTTTTCGGATCCATGATGGTCCTGTGGCTGCTCTGTGGCAGCTACAAAAATTCATCCTGGAGGTGGCAGACTTAAAATAAGGTCTATTTCTGCCATTTTGGACAGTGAGGCGGTTTACTCTGCTTGACTCCCAATTCATCCATACCCAGGGCCTTATTCCACATAAGTTGTCAAGACCTATTCTAATAACCACAATATATTCTCCACCCTTGAGTCAGGGGCATTTCATTTAGGTCGTTCAGGATATACGTGTTCAGGTAGTGGCCATGGACACTGAATCCATCAAATGTTATGTGTTAGAGGGCTTGCCCTCCCTGGTGGTTCTAGGCCTACATTGACGTTACATAATGATCCTGTAGTGAACTGGAAAGCACAGGAGATAGTGAGGTGGAGCAGATTTTGTCAAAATAACTGCATGTGTACTTGTTTATCCATGGTAACTACCATGTCTCGACCAGGGTATTTCTCTGATTAGGAGGATGTTTTCAGAACAAGGGTGTCAAGAACTACCACCTCAGCATCCTTATGATTTCTCAGTGGATTTAATTCCTCAGGTGAAGTTATCTAAGAGCAGGATGTATAATATTTCTGGTCCTGAGAAACAGGCCATAAAAGATTATATCACAGAGAGCCTGGCTAAGGAACATATCAGACCATCCTCATCTCCAGTTTCAGCAGAAATTTTCATTATTAAGAAAAAAGATGGGGAGCTGTTCCTGCTTGGAGTTCAGGTAATTAATAGTGATGAGCAAGTATACTCGTTGCTCGGGTTTTCCCGAGCATGCTTGGGTGTCCTCTGAGTATTTTGGCGTGCTCAGAGATTTAGTTTCTGTCGACGTAGCTGCATGATTTGCGGCTGCTAGACAGCCTGATTATATGTGTAGAATTCCAAACAAACAGGCAATTCTCACATTTATTCAGTCTGTCCAGCAGCCACAAATCATGCAGCTGCGTTGACACAAACTAAATCTCTGAGCACGCCAAAATACTTAGAGGACACCTGAGCATGCTCGGGGAAGCCTGAGCAACAAGTATACTCACTCATCACTAGTAATTAAATTGGATCACTGTTCGGAATCCATCTCCATTCCTTCTTATTCCAGATCTCTTTAATCATATCATCGGGACTAGGTGGTTTTCCAAACTGGTCCTTAGGGGGGCCCATAATCTCATACGCATTAAGGAGGGGGATGAGTTGAAGACCGCATTTAATCCGCTAGAAGGACTGTTGTGAACTCATTTTCTGGTCTACCAGTTGTGAGTTCTCCTTCCAGGCTCACTCTGGTGGTAACAGGAGGTAGTGAGGTTGATTTAATTGGTGGAGATCAGCCACCTGATAATGAGGATGGCGATTGGATCTCTGGAATCTCAGATTGGATTTAAGACAGCCGACGCCCTATTCTGGTGCTGGTGATTCCTTCTGGCTTCTGGTCTTGGTTTTTCAGCTCTGTTCCAGTCATATCAAGCTAAGTGTTTCTGCTAATGCTCACACTTGATTTTGTTGGTCTATTCAGTTTTTTGTGTGGTCAGCCAGCCCCGACTGGGGCTGTGCTGAATTTCCACTCTTATTTATCTGTATTTGCCAATTTGCTTTCTGTCCCTTATTAGATTGGCCTCTTTTTTGCTCTGTCTCAGAATATTTCAGAGTGCTGATATAGTGGGAGAAGTCTAGTGACTTCAGGGTTAAATTTGTTATCAGAAGTGTTGGACATTATTTTTGTAGGGTTTTGGGCAGATTGCAGACAGTGTCTTTCCTTTCCTATCCTTTCTAGTTAGTTTGGGCCCCATCGTTTGCTCAGCCTATTTTCCTGCCTGTGTTTGTGTTTTCATCTTGTTTCACCGTCAATACATGTGTGGGGGCTGTCTATTCCTTTGGGGTCTTCTCCTGGGCAGTTAGTTTTCCCCTTTTCTGGCTTTAGGCTTATTTAGTCCTCCGGCCGTGACGAGGCGTGTAGGATCATCGTAGGAACGCTCCACGGCTGCTGCTAGTTGTGTGGTTAGGATCAGGGGTCTGCAATCTGCATAGTTACCAACCTCTCTGGTTTTCTGTGACTTAGCTTGTTTAGTTTTCCTCCTCGGTGACCCATTCATAACAGAATCACCAGCCATACCGCAGATTCTAGGGTACTCAAAAGCAGGAAAAAACTGTTTAAAAAAAAAAAGTGTCAGAATTTTTTTTTTTATGTATTTTTTTCTCTGGGGCCGTAGGATGACTTTTTTTTCCTAATGGAGATTAAGCAATTGTCTGATCGTGTGGAGCAACTTGCTGCTGAAGTGCAGGGAATTTCCACCTACCTCATTCAGTCACATGCTGCTGAACCTAAGATCCCTACTCCTGATGTGTTTTCTGGGGATTGGTCTAAATTTTTGAATTTTAAGAATAATTGTAAATTATTTCTTGCCTTGAAGCGTAACTCATCGGGGAGCTCTGCGCAGCAGGTTAAAATTGTCATCTCCTTGCTGTGCGGCGATCCCCAGGATTGGGCTTTTTTTCAGACACCTGAAAATCCTATTCTGACTAATGTGGATGCATCTTTTCAAGCCTTGGGGTTGTTGTATGATGAACCTAATGCTGTTGATCAAGCTGAGAGAACCCTGTTGGCATTAAACCAGGGTCAGGATTCTGCAGAGTTATACTGTCAAAAATTCTGAAAGTGGGCGGTCCTTACTAAATGGAATGATAGTGCTTTGGCAGCTCTCTTTTGGAAGGGTTTTTCAGAGACCGTAAAAGATGTTATGGTGGGATTTCCTGTTCCCCCTGGTCTGGATGATTCTATGTCATTAGCCATTCAAGTTGATCGGCGTTTACGTGAACGTAAAACTACACGGGAGGCACTGCCACCTTTTGAACAAACGTCTGAACCTATGCAATGTGATGGGGTTTTGTCTAGGGTGCAACGTCAGGAGTTTAGAAGGCGTAATAAGCTGTGTTTTTTCTGTGGAGACGCCTCTCATACTATTTCTGTCTGCCCTAAACGAGAGAAACATTTTGCACACACATTTGCTGTGGGCAGTATACAACCTAAGTTCCTTTTGGCAATTACTCTGATCTGCTCCTTATCCACGTTTTCCCCCTAGGCTTTTGTGGATTCAGGAGCAGCTTTGAATCTGATGGATTTGGACTTTGCTAAACGTTGTGGTTTTTCATGGAATTCATGATGGCTAAAACTCGCGCATCAATCAGCTCAGGCAACATTTATGTGTCTTCATGTCGCCTGTTTCGTCGATCTGAGAGAGTGTGGGCAAGATAGTGAGGGACATTGGCTGTTGATTCTGCCTGTGGTGCTGAGGCTGATGATGTTGATGCTGCCTGTGGCGCTAGGGCCTGCTGCTTGTGAGGTTGCTTCACCAGATTGTTGTGTGCTTCCCTGAGCAGCATCAGTGGAGGCTTCACCAGCATCAGACACCTGTTCAGGCTGTGTTGGTGGAGTGGGGTCCGCTGGGGGTTCGGTCTCCGAGGCTGAGGTACATGCCAATGATCTGTCTGGGGTGGGCGAATCATCTGAGTCATCCAGGTTGTCATACGTCCTAAGAGAAAAGACATTGTGGCATAAATATAAATAATTGACAACAAACACTGAATCAACTAACTAGTTACATTGTGGTAATTTTGGCAAACATATGAAGGTAGGTGTTGACTATGTAAACTCTTCAAATTTTCACATACAGTATCCACTTGTGTATGTGTAAAATTTGAACATTCTTTATATTATGGAACTATGGGTCCACAATTTTTGGGGGCCTTTTAAAACATTTCTGTAAAGAAATTTTTTTAGCTAAAAAAAAAACTGTTGTTGTAAGGTTATTATGTTTTGGCAAACACAGTCACTTATGGATTTAGCTCCAAGATTGGCCTTAGGAAAGATAAATTGCGGTAGTAAACATATTGCCTCTTCTTGGAAGCACAGGTGGTGGAGGGGAGGGGATTAAATTCCCACCTGAACTGGTCCCTCGCTGACCGCCAACGCCGTTTGACCAAATCAACTGTTGGTAAAGTGTTAAAAAAGAAAAAATTACATAAAGCACAACATTAAAATATTACTTAAATACCAACATAAGATTTTCAGCTATGTTGTATTTCCTAACGTTTTGTTTTTGGATCATGATGGCTTAACAAAAATATAAAAAAAAATAAAAAATACACTGGCGCTGACCACTACAAGAGATGGGCTGGTGGTATCTAGACATAATCTGTGCTCAAACCGTCAAAATAAACCGTAGATAAATGAGAAAATAATGTACCGCGCTCCCAAACTGCATACAAATTGGGCTACAAAGGCACAATGTGTTTAGAAGAGAAACTGAAAGTAAATGAACTTCAAATGTCTCACAAAAAGCCTACACTTCTCAGGAGAGTGAAGGAGATAAGAATCAAACACGCCTGTAATAATACTGGTGCACTGTAACAGGCTACTGCTGCAACACATAGAGGCTTGCCCTGACTCTGGCTGAAGAGCAGGTGCCGTCCTGATCGCAGTAAGTAGGCCACAATGGGGACCAATGGGTGCAGAGCAGGCTGGGATGAAGAGAAGTGTAGGCTTTTTGTGAGACATTTGAAGTTCATTTACTTTCAGTTTCTCTTCTAAACACATTGTGCCTTTGTAGCCCAATTGGTATTAGTGATGGGAAGTTCTGCTCTTTTTGGCGATCCGGCTCATTCGGCTCCGCTCACTATAAAGAGCCGGCTCTTTTGGCTCTTTTAACGGCTCTTTTTTTAATATTAATCCGTTTTCCACAGTCCTCGTTCCAGGTCTTTGCCTGTAAAGTGAGGGCCTCATTCTCCACACATATAAGGATCTAGTGACGCAGTGTAGATTGTTATTCAGCATTGCTGTCTCCTCAAATTGTCAGCTCTTGTGATCAGGCACCGGCTCCTTGGTTGCAGAAAGTCTTACCATGTATTCCTTTCTAATCTGTGGCGTTTTTTGTACATGTCCTGTCTGGATTAGTAAGTGCTGCAATCTGTGTTGGCACTGTATAAGAGTATAATCCGTAAAAGGTATGTTGGAAGCACGGTGCCAACACACACTCCAAAATATGTAAGCAAAGCATACTGAATAGTAAAATCAGACACTAATGGTACTGTCACACTTAGCGATGTACCAGCGATCCCGACCAGCGATATGACGCGGTCAGGATCGCTGGTACATCGCTAAGTGGTCGCTAGTGAGCTGCCACACAGGCAGATCTCACCAGCGACATCGCTGGGGACGGGGGTCGCTACTTACCTGTCAGACGCGGCGATCCTGCGTCCTCCCGCCCGGCTCCACGCTCGTCTCTCCACAGGAAGCGCAGCAGGAAGCTGACGACGAGAAACAGTCCAGCCTGATCTCGCGCGATCAGCGATAACCAGCGGGGGAGCGGGTCGTAGGTAAGTATCAGACATAGCGATATCGCTAGCAATATCGCTATAACGTCACAAAATCAGTGACGTTATAGCGATATTGCTAGCGATATCGCTTAGTGTGACAGGCCCTTAAGAGCAGCTGCCTGGCAGGGGTGCTCGGTGTCGCACCCTCACTGATCAGGTATTGCTGACCTATTCTAAAGGGGGTCTTACACATAGCAATATCGCTAAAACGTCACTGGTTTTGTGACGTTATAGCGATATTGCTAGCGATATCGCTATGTGTGATACTTACCTTCGACCGCCCCCCCCCCCCCCGCTGTTTGTCGCTCATCGCGTGAGATCGGCCGGCTCCATTTCTCGTTGTCAGCTTCCTGCTGGCGCCGATGAGAGACGCTGGACGCGGGCGGGAGGACGTCAGGATCTCTGTGTGTGAAAGGTAAGTATCGTCTGCTGTATCGCTGCTGCATCGCTGTGAGATCTTCCCGTGTGGCAGCTCACTAGCGATCATTTAGCGATGCACCAGCGATCCTGACCGGGTCGTATCGCTGGTCAGGTCGCTGGTGCATCGCTAAATGTAAAAGGGCCTTAAGGTTAGCCAGCATTAAAGTCATGGACAACCTCGCTTGTGTACTTATTTGAAGCCTGCACAATGATTTGGACCAGGGCCAGTTTTGTTTCCATATTACACTGAAAAGATCCTTTCTGTTCCCCCACTGGCACCTTTCCTCCTGACTCCCCTATTACTGCAGTGTAATAAAGTCATGTGCAGTAAGAATAGTTTCATATCGGCCCTGGTGATCTGATAATGAACCAGTAGTAGCCCGGCGGGACATCTATTCCCCCAGACTAGGAGTCCGCACCCTCATTGCTGCAGTCATTCCCTCTTGGACGCGATTTATTCGCATCCGTGTTTTTTCTGCAAATGGATGCAAACGCATGGAACTGCACCCTAATGAGGATTTGGTTGGAAATGTGAAATTCTGACTTCTGGGGCAGAGGATAGAGGGAGAGAGGAGAGAGAGACTGGTGAAAGAAAAAAAGAAAATGGGGCTCGGAGCCTGCGCAGTATGAAATCCACATGCAGATTGGACGCAGGCATCCTGATTCAGGTGCGTCTACATTGACAATCATATGTTTTTGCTGACACATATCAGGATGTCTGCAGATTTTTTTTAACACCCAAAATTCGCAACAAGCTGTATTTTGGGAGAACATGGAAAATCCTGATGCAAACGCAGGTCCGTGCATCCCTATGTTAAGTATAGAGATCTAATCTCGATCAGGATGCATCAGGATTGCTACACATCACAACGCACCGTACCACAACGCTAGTGTGAACGCAGCCCCACTCGTGCAGCCCCTAACCAGGAGCCCCCATACATGCTCCCAATACATTTTATTACCATTACCACACTGTAACACAGGGCACAAGCCCTTCTAGTGAGGCAGGAAAGATCATTGTATGACAGAGCAGCATGCGGACATAGTCTATATTATGTCTGCAGTCTGTTCCCATACAGCACATCCCTCACTTCCGAGCATCAGTGCAACAACACGGATCCCTGCACACGGACTCGTGTTCTCCTGGTTCCGTGCTCCATGTTAATTCCAGACATGTAGCCGCGGATCCGTGCGTCTCCCTGCGCCTCGTGTTTTTCAGATGACACAAAACTGCAGTAAGTTGCGTTTTTGTGCATCTGATAAAATATGCAGACACAGCGATCCATGGGAAAACGGTGACAACTGGATGCACACGCAAGTCCCATCTGTCACCACTGAAAGTCAATGGAGACGAAAAGGGATCTGTGTGCATCCAAAATATGCAAGTGTGAAACCAGCTTAACCCCATAAGGCCATGTGCACACGGTGCGGATTCTGCTGCGGATCCGCAGCGTTTCAGGCTCTGCAGCAGCTTTAGGTGCATTGTACAGTGCCATTGTTTTCAATGGTAAACTGAAAAACGCTGTGCACATGCTGCAGATTTTTCCGCGCGGATTTGCTGCAGGTTCAAATCCGCAGCATGTCAATTCTTTGTGCGGAATCCGCTGCGGTTTCAAACCTCCATTGTAGAGTTGTGAAACCGCAGGGCTAATCCGCAGGCTAATCCGCAGGTCTTTTTTACCTGCAGATTTTTCCAAATCCGCAGCACCAAAAATTATGTGTGCACATGGCCTAATTATTGGGGCTGGACCTAGATCTCTGCACAGTCTTGCCTGAAATCACTTTATTATATTGCTTATCCTTAAGCGGGAGTCACACATAGCAATCTCGCTAGCGATATCGCTGCTGAGTCACAAATTTTGTGACATAACAGCGATCTCAACAGCGAGATCGCTGTGTGTGACAGCGATCAGCGAGCGGCCCTCCTGCCGGTATCGCTGATCGCTGCAAGAAACCTCTGGACATTTTTTGGTTGCTGGTCTCCCGCTGGCCAGCACGCATCGCTGCGTGTGACAGGCGGGAGACCAGCGATCAGCTGTAAAAAATAAAAAAAATAAAAAATATTATTATTCTCACCTTCCGACGTCCCGCGCAGCCATCCTGCCTCTCTCCACGCTCCGGTCCCAGTAATCCTTTGCACGAATGACCGCGAGACTTCGCGCTCCCGCGAGACCATGACGTCTCGTGGTCATTCTCGCAAAGGATCACTGGGACCGGAGCGTGGAGAGAGGCAGGATGGCTGAGCGGGACGTCGGAAGGTGAGAATAACTATATTTTTTATTTTAATTCTATTTTTTACAGGGACGACAAGCGATGCCGGGCGCTCGGCATCGCAGTGCTGATTGCTGGTGAAGCTGTCTGTGTGACAGCTCACCAGCGATCCTGACACCTTGATATCGGTGTCGGTATCGCTGGTAAGTCGCTTTGTGTGACTCCAGCTTTACCCTACCCTCCGCAAGAACTGACGCTTCTCCCTGTAGGGTTCCTGTCCTGTGTGACTGTCCTGTTTCCTCTTCACTCACTCAGTGCTGTTGATGCTGAGGCTGAGCTGAGGCGGCTGACTTTAACTAATAGTATGCTATATATGTGAGAGTCTACATGAGACCAATTTGCTGTCACTTGAGTTTAACCCCTCTACAGTCACATGCCATATACAGTATGCCATGCATGCATGTCTGAAGCTAGGAGGAGTATATCACTTTAAATATTTCCACTCACTCCAGCACAGACAGCACACATTTCTCTCTGTCTCCAGACAGCTCCGCCTCCTCCCAGATAAATCTCTGCCACTGCCTGGCGCCAGAAAAGGAAAAAAAAAAAAAAAAGAACCGGCTCGTTCACAGTGCAGAGCCGGCTCATTTCGTTCCCAGCAGGGAGCCGGCTCTTTGAATCGGATCGTTCATGAACGACACATCACTAATTGGTATGCAGTTTGGGAGCGCGGTACATTATTTTCACAAAAATATCAAAACACTTTTGGCCTGGACACTAAGACAAAGAAGTGTGTGACCATTTTCATCCATGCTATCACCCAAAATGTGATGTTTGTTCACCATGCCCATGTATCAAATCCGCTTAGAAACAACATAGCCTGCCAGACTTGTGGTGTGTAGAACAACACAAACCTTCACACAATTAAAAATTACCAGCAGACATATGTAAGGGCTTGCAGTGTGTAAAACATTTTGTGTAGTGTCCAGAATTAAGTCTAAATATTCAATTTAGCACACTCAGACAGAATCAGTGGTGGATCAACCAACAAATGTGACATACCAACACTACATGTGTGTTTTTTTTTGGCCATATGTTGTGTATGGGTGGTTAATAATA
Organism: Dendrobates tinctorius; assembly: GCF_039654945.1. Classification (NCBI taxonomy): domain Eukaryota; kingdom Metazoa; phylum Chordata; class Amphibia; order Anura; family Dendrobatidae; genus Dendrobates; species Dendrobates tinctorius. Next base: position 1,815,111 of record NW_027361719.1, on the reverse strand, counting down.
GTATGAGGCACATGATGATCCTTACATGTAAACTAAGTCATAGGCGATCACCTTTTCATTTAAACAACGTAATTTACACTTGCAAGGCAATTTTTTTTTTTTTAATTCGCTCCGGAAATTAACACATTGCAAAATATGGCAGCCTAGTTAGGCCAAAGCCCCAAAAATGTGAGACATCTGTACAGATATGGTTTTATACAGTACCGGCTGTTAAATATGATATAACACAATTGTTAGCCCATGGAACAGTGCAAAACTTCACATTGTTAACACATGTCTGACAAGTAGCCATTGATTTAGCAAGGTAAATGCTTTTTTGTACAAATATAGTATCCCTAAAACAAAAGTGTGACAGACATGAAGCTGGTGAGCAACAAAAAATACTGCCACAGACACACACTGCATGTTTTTAAACTTTTCACTAAGCATGGTAAGGCTGGTTTCACATTCGCGCTTTTTAAGCGCACGCACGGCCGGGGGTAGCTCCGCCCCCGAGCCGGCTCTCTGCCCGGCGTGCCCGCCCCTTCCTTGTAGCGCCGCCTCCTAGCGCACAGCGGCGCCTGCGATCGGCGCACCCTATCTTTAGCATAGGGTGCGCAGATCGTGCGCAGGCCGTGCGCTAGTTGCGCTTTGACCTGCGCTGCGCACTTTTGACGGTGCGCCGTGCACGCCAAAATCAAACTTTTCGGATTTTGGCGCGCACGGCGCACCGTCAAAAGTGTGCAGCGCAGGTCAAAGCGCAACTAGCGCACGGCCTGCGCACGATCTGCGCACCCTATGCTAAAGATAGGGTGCGCCGATCGCAGGCGCTACAAGGAAGGGGCGGGCACGCCGGGCAGAGAGCCGGCTCGGGGGCGGAGCTACCCCCGGCCGTGCGTGCGCTTAAAAAGCGCGAATGTGAAACCAGCCTTAATGATGAATTTGTAGATGAAATAGAGGGATCAGACTATAAGCCTAAGACTAAATGTAATATATATGATAATGTGGTTTAACAGACAAAAGCAAAAAAAATTAAGCTAATGTGTGTTTTTGCTACACATGTAACCTTTCAAATCTAGCTAACCATGTAAAATCTTTTCATATGAAAACATTTTGGAATTTTATTGTTAAAAAGGAACATCTATGGGGTAACTTACCAAACGTTGCCTGCTTGGCTGGTGAATATGTGGCCCAACCAGGTCTGGGGTAGAGCTGTTCAGCTACAGCAAACCAAGCACATTCTATGGCCAGCCTGTCATGGAATCCATCAGATCAAGTGTCCCAAAGTTCAGGATGTTGCTCCACCAGACGTATAAGCTGTTCTGTGTCCACACGTGGGGCCATAATTTTTGTGAAAAATAACCAAACAACAAACTTCCAACCACTGTGAGAAGAGTCCAACTTCACCTCACTCCAAAAAATGTTGTCCAGACTGTGAGCCAACTTTTTTGCAGGCAATGTCTAGACACCTGGCTGGTATTGATACAATTGGTTTCAACTTTAACCCTATATTTTGAAAAACGTACACGGACAGCACACGGACGCCATCCGTGTGCTGTACATGTTTACACGGACCCATTGACTTGTATGGGTCTGTGTGATCCGTGCTGTTGCACAAAAACGGACATGTCAGCGTATTTTGCACACGGACACACGGTCCGTGAAAACACGCCGACATCTGCATAGACACATTCATTAGAATGTGTCTATGTGTGTCAGTGTCTCTGGTACGTGAGAAAACTGTCACTACACGTACTGGAGCCACTGACGTGTGAAACTGGCCTCTTTTCATTGCAAAATAAATAGTTTTTGCATCACCACATTTTGAGAGCTATAATTTTTCCATATTTTGGCCCACAGAGTCATGTGAGGTCTAGTTTATTGCGGGACAAGTTGACGATTTTATTGGTACCATTTTCAGGTACATGACATTTTTTGATCACTTTCTATTCTAATTTTTGGGAGGCAGAATGTGCAAAGACCAGCAATACATGAATTTCTTTTTGGGGGAGTTTATACCGTTCCGTGTATGGTAAAATTGATAAGGCAGTTTTATTCTTTGGGTCAGTACGATTACAAAAAAAAATTATTTTTGCATCACTTTATTCTGAGAGCTATATCTTTTTTATTTTTCCGCTGATGGAGCTGTATAGCGGATTGTTTTTTGTAGACAAGATGACGTTTTCAGCGGTACCATGTTTATTTATATCCGTCTTTTTGATAGTATGTTATTCCACTTTTTGTTCGGTGGTATAATGATAAAGCATTGGTTTTTGTTTGTTTATTTATGGTGTTCACTAAAGTGATTAACTAGTAAGACAGTTTTATAGTTCGGGTCGTTGAGGACGCGGTGATACCAAATATGTGTACTTTTATTGTTTAGATTTTTTTTATTTCATTCAAATATTTATTTAGTGATAGAATATATATTGAATGTTTTATTACCGTATTTTCTGGCTTATAAGACAACTTATTTGTAATGCCCATGCACTAAGTGTATGGGTTGCCAAACATTTACCCCTGGGGGATATACATGAACATACTGTATAACAAATGTTTGTTTACAAGCATCATAAACCCCTTAAAAAAAATTATGTGGGTGTTGCATCACAGCCCACGGTCACCCTGGTGATATGGTGGTGGAGGATGAGGATGAGGAGAAGGAGGAGGACAACAGCAAATAGCCAAAATCAGGAAGCTTATACCCATGTGTGGATGGGAATAGACCTTCCAAAAAAGACACTGGATTTGAGTTTATGATACGCTGCTGTCATTCAGTGGTGTTGAGACATCTGGTCCTATCCAGCCTTTGTTCATTTTTATAAGAGTCAGCCTTTCAGAATTTTCAGTTGACAGGTGGACGCACTTATCAGTTATAATTCCACTAGTGGCACTAATAACCCACTCTGACAAAACGCTAGCGGCAGAGCGAGCAAGGAACCTCCAAGGCGTAGAGAGCCAGTTCATGCCATGTGTCTAGCTTGGATACCCAATAATTATAAGACACAAAGGAATCATGGAGGATGTTGGTATGGTCACTCCCACAGCATCTTCCAAAACTTTGCACTCATTGTGAAAGTACCCCGTGCCTCAGGGCCTGTGTGATGAGAGGGTCTGAGAAAACTCTTCCTGAGCTTTGACAGTGTTTCCCTGCCTCTGCTGGATTGGAGTTGTGTCTCTCTCACCTGAACTCCTTGGTTGTCCAATGAACTGTGATCTCTGCTGCCTGCCTTTTTTAGATTGTAATTTTTGTTTAATAATTACACAACAAGGGCCTTCTGGTACTACCCCATTTCAGTAGACCTGTCCGCCTCGGGAATAAGAGATAGAAAGTTTTCCTTCTGTGTGGGTCTAGAAGTGTCTCCAACCAGTAATGACTAGTCACCCAAAATTTTGAGAACTTGAGGGTCACGGGAAAGGCAGCGTAACAAACTCATCCGTGCGTGCCAGACTGCTAACAGGCAATACTTTCATGTCGTCACCAAGAGGACAACTGACCATTCACTCCTCCTCCTCCCTGTCCTTAGGCCATCCATGCTGAACAGACGATATGACAGTTGTGCAGGTAGTACTATCTATAGCGCCTGAAACTAGCTCCTGTTCTTCCTCCTCCTTCTCCTCTTCCTCATTGTCACCCAATCCACATTGGGCTGAGATGAGGTTGGGCTGTGTGTAATCACCCTGTATGGTTCCTTGAACAATCTCATCGTGCTCCGCCTGCAATGCATCCTTTTAGATTGTGAGCAGAGAGTGTTTGAGAACACAGAAAAGTGGGATGGCGATGCTAATTATGTCATCGCTGCTCACCATCTTGGTGGAGTCTTCAAAGTTATGGAGGATGGTACGTATGTCTGACATCCATATCCACTCCTGAGGTCTTATGTGTGGAGTCTGAACTGAATACCGACAGCCTTGTTAATGCTGGTAGCCAATAATTGCCCTCAAATCCTTCCCAACATCTGCAGTGTAGAGTTCCAACACGTGGGGACATCACACACCATTCAGTGAGCTGGAAGCTGCAAACGCTGCTGAAGCACGGTAAGGGCGGTGGAAGCTATAGCTGACTTTCTAAAATGGGCATACAGGTGGCATACTTTGACAAGCAGATCTGGCAGCTCCAGGTAGGTTTTGAGAAACCGCTGAACTATGAGGTTAAGCACATGGGCAAGGCATGGTAGGTGTGTGAGCTCGCCTCAGAGCCGCCACCAGGTTTTGGCCAGTGTCACACATGACCATGCCTGGCTGTAGGTTCTGTGGTGTCAGCCACAGATCTGCCTGCTTTTTCACAGCTGACCATAGCTCTTCAGCATTGTGCGGTTTGTCACCTAAGCATATTAGCTTCAGCACAGCCTGTTGCCGCTTGGATGAGTCAGTGCTGCAGTGCTTCCATCTTGTGACTGATGTGGTCATTTCAGAGATGAAGGCTGAAGAGGTATGAAGAGGAGGAGGTTGAAGTGAAGGAGCTGTAGACTGTTGGGACAACCCTGATTGACCAAAGGCCTGCAATCCTTGACATAGGTAGGACGTGTTCCATCCCAAGGTCCGACTGGGTCCCGGCTTCCACTATGTTAACCCATTGTACCATCCCTGCCCACAAGCACTTGACCACATGTCTGTGATTAGGTGGACTTTCCCAGTAACTGCATTGTTGAAGGCATGGCTAATGTTGTGGGACACATGCTTGTGTAATGTGGGGACAGTACACCGGGAGAAATAGTTGCGGCTGGGGACTGAGTACCGAGGGATGGCTGCCACCATCAGGTTGCGGAAGGCTTCCGTCTCCACGAGCCTAAACGGCAATACTTCAAGTGCAAGCAGTCACAAAATGTGGGAATTTAGTAGTGTGGCCTGTGGGGTGTTGGATGCGTATTTGCACTTGCGTTCCAAGGACTGGGGTATAGACAACTGAACGCTGCGCTGGGACAAGGAAGTGCTTGCTGATGGTTCTAGTTGAGTGTGAGCAATGACAGATGCAGGGCTGAAGGCATCTTTGCATGCACCATGGACGCACACACAACAGCAGAAGAAGCAGTGGTGTCACCAGCAGACACTGTTCCAGTACCCTGGGGTTTGGCCCACAAAGTCGGGTGCTTTGCTGCCATGTGCCTGAACATGTTGGTGGTGATGAGGCTGGTAGTTTTGCTACCCCTGCTGATGCTGGCCTGGCAGGTGGTAAAAAAGGCCTTTTTGGGGTTATCAGCAGAGTTTTTTAAAAACAACCAGACTCAGGAAGACCTAACAGTTGGATTGGCAACTGCCGTTGTGTTGGTGTTGCGGGGAATGGTTGCCCACCTTCTGTCTGCGGCCACCACACTGCTTCTTCCTGCCTGTTGGGGTGCTACGCCTCCCTCCCCCTGTGTGCTGCTGTCCTCACTCTATATGTCCTCCTCCTGCCAGGTTGGGTCAGTTACTATATCATCCACCACCTCGTCTTCCACTTCCGTACCTTGATCCTCCTCCTGACTTTCTGGAAATTGTGTCTCATCATCGTCCACCTCTTGTGACAGTTTCCCATTATCGCCTTCATGTGACTGTGGCTGTTAAAATATTTAGGCATCGCTACATGCGATCTTCTCTTGCCCCACTTCAAGTGGACCGGGCAAGAGGCCCAAATCTATAAATGGAAAAGTGAACAGCTTTTCGGAGTGTCCAAGTGTGGGATCAGTTTTCTCCGGGCACTTGGCATGGTGGGAGAAAGGAGGATCAGGGAGAGGAATATGCGGTCGTGACTCATGGCTACTGAGACTTGACCGTGTGGAAGACAGGGTGTTGGTGGTGGTGGTAGCAATGTGACTGGAAGCATTTTCCGCTATCCAACCAGCAACCTTTTGAAACTGCTCCAGGTTCAATAGTGGTGTGCTGTGGTCCCCTAGTAATTGGGACAGGAAGGTCGGGTGATAAGATGTGGGTGTTTGTTGTAGCACAATTTCAGCTTGACCATGGCCTCGGTCTCTACATACACCATCACTATCTCCATCACGTCCAGTTCCCCGTCCCTCCTTGCCACGCGCCTTGCCCATTTTAAATGGAGGACAATATTTTCCACGTTCACTAAAAATGGCTGAATTTGGAGCGAACTTACAGTATATGTGATCCGTGAGACGGAAAACCACAGTTTTAAATAGTTGGCCTGTATGTAACTATTTTTAGCAGCACACTGGTGTCAATAACTTCGCTAACACACTGCAACAAAATTTGAATGGAGGCCAGAAATGGCAGAATTTTGCGTGCACTTATATGTGATCTGTGTGACGGACAAACATAGTAACATAGTTAGTTAGTAGTAAGGCCGAAAAAAGACATTAGTCCATCCAGTTCAGCCTATAAAATTCTGTCAGAATAAATCCCCAGATCTACATCCTTTTAAAGAACCTAACAATAACTGTAAGATACAATATTGTTACGCTCCAGGAAGACATCCAGGCCTCTCTTGAACCCTTCGACTGAGTTCACCATCACCACCTCTTCAGGCAGGGAATTCCAGATTCTCACTGCCCTAACAGTAAAGAATCCTCTTCTATGTTGGTGGAAAAACCTTCTCTCCTCCAGACGCAGAGAATGCCCCCTTGTGACCGTCACCTTCTTGGTATGAACAGATACTCGGAGAGATATGTGTATTGTCCCCTTATATACTTATACATGGTTATTAGATCGCCCCTCAGTCATCTTTTTTCTAGACTACATAATCCTAATTTTGCTAATCTCTCTGGGTATTGTAGCTCCCCCATCCCCTTTATTAATTTTGTTGCCCTCCTTTGTACCCGATCTAGTTCCATTATATCCTTCCTGAGCACTGGTGCCCAAAACTGTACACAGTACTCCATGTGCGGTCTAAACAGAGATTTGTACAGAGGCAGTGTAATGCTCTCATCATGTGTATCCAGACCTCTTTTAATGCACCCCATGATCCTGTTTGCCTTGGCAGCCGCTGCCTGGCACTGGCTGCTCCAGGTAAGTTTATCATTAACTAGGATCCCCAAGTCCTTCTCCATGTCAGATTTACCCAGTGGTTTACCGTTCAGTGTGTAATCGTGATATTGATTCCTTCTTCTCATGTGTATAACCTTACATTTATCATTGTTAAACTGCATCTGCCACCTTTAGGCCCAAGTTCCCAACTTATCCAGATCCATCTGTAGCAGAATACTATCTTCTCTTGTATTGACTGCTTTACATAGTTTTGTATCATCTGCAAATATCGATATTTTACTGTGCAAACCTTCTACCAGATCGTTAATTAATATGTTGAAGAGAATAGGTCCCGACACCGACCCCTGCGGTACCCCACTGGTCACAGCGACCCAGTTAGAGAATATACCATTTATAACCACCACAGTTTGAAATAGAAGGATTTTTAGTGCTGTAATATGGAAAGGATTTGGCTGTATTCTGCAGTGCCAGCAAGCAAATAGAGCAAAAAAGGTGTTCTCTGGATTGCTTTTTAAGCAAATAATCAGGATTAAGATCCAAAAAAAATTATTGCTTGCCCCTGATACCAGGGGCTATGTCTAGAAATATCTGTAAAAGCAGCATCAGCAGACAGAACTGAAATGGACCCTCTTGCTATATGCACTGCAGTCTGCCACATACACTGATATCTATGCAGCTGGATTAGTCCTCAGAAGGACTGTTAGTTGAGATGGATATGTGTATAATATATTCTGGTAAACCTACACTAAGTAAGAACCAAGCAAATCTCTCCCTACATCAGCAGCAACTCTACCTACTTTGCCTGATTCCATAGTAGACTGTGACAAGTAAGGTGGTGCCAGGTCTTGTAGTATGTTGATGTTTTCTGTTATAAACAATGATGCTGCAGTAATTTAGTTTGGCCACTAGAAGTCACCTTTGAGTAACAGAGAGAAAACTCTGTAAGCAGGAAGTTGAAAGAGATTTTCCCAGGCAGATGAAGAGAAGAAGCGCGGTCAGAGAGACTCAGAAGACTCCAAAGCCTGAAGTGATCCGAATTGGACAAGTGTTATCCAGAGGAAGTGACTCCTGTGTGTTAACTGAGAAGTGTGACCGGTCAAGACTATTTAGTTAGTGAGAGTTAGATAGGAATCAGCATTTTCAAGAACACTCCTGTTACTAAGATTGCATATGGGATGATATAGACTGTGTGAATTCCTGTATATGAAGATTCTGGCCGTGAAATATTACTGGGATTGATTGGAATCTTCATCTGCATTGGTATCAGTGGACTTGGTGGCCTAGAAAGCTGATTGAATTCAGTGGCTGGACGTCAGGATAACAAGTCCAGTTGTTTACTGTTAAGTATATTCTGTCAGAGCGTCCGCTCTGAGCGCTCACAAATAAGACAGTGCACTGTGTACAAGTTGTGCTGGTTTAAGTGATTTGTCATGTAAATATATATATTTTAAGGGGAAAACCGGGTACCCGTAATCTATTGTAGGTAAAGCGGGAGGCGGGTGTAAGATTGCATACATCAGAGGACCACATGTCACAGTCACGGTAGAACCCCATATAGGCCCGGTACCGAATAAGAAAGTGAGTGGCATAGTCTTGGGGTAGTCTCTCTCCTGTCCGTGAAGTTGGCACTTGGGATCTCTCAGGCTGCATAATTTGTATTGTGTGGTTTGTGGCTGTTGTGGTCCATATTTTGTTGAGACATAGAATCCTTTTATCCTTTGCACAAGTTATAAAGAAAAGTTGGTTTAATATCATATTGTGCTCTGAGTCATTCATAGAAGAATTCCGTTCTTGAGCAGCGAACGGCGTACCGGTCGTTACTGTCTGATATAGACCTCATGACGCTGTGCGGCCAGCCAATCACTGTAATACCACAACCAACATGGCTGTGGCATTACGTTGCAATCCCTGCATGTTCATTGGCTCTATAAAAGGAGTCAAACATGCAGGGAGGGGACCCGAGCTCCTGCTGAGCAACCCCAGAAATACTTGGCGAGCTCCGAGCAACTCGAGCAGTGAGATGCTCGGGAGAGTACCGAGTAGTGGCGAGCCTGCTCGCTCATCACTAGTAATGATGAACTGAAAACACAAAGCACGCCCATCTCTGTTTCAACCTTGCAACAACGAGTTCCATGTCAAGGAACTACCACACAGCATCCAACTACACAATCATTTAATAGACTTTACTCACAACAGCAGTATGGTGTCAGGAAGCTATGAGGATCAGTTGGGGTGCACAGCCTTCCAGAGAACTAAGCAAGACAACTAAGTAGCAATGTCGGAAGAGGACAAGTTATTCTTAGAGGAAATATACAAGGGACTCGTAAAAGATGAGACCAATAGCTGGGTCGCACCACTTCCCTTCAGAACCCACAGACCTCGTCTACCAAACAACAGAAATCAGGCATTAAAACGTTTCTCCTCTCTTAAACATAATCTGCAAAGGAAACCAGAGATGAAAGATCACTTTTTCTCCTTCATGTCAAAGATTTTTGAGAACTGCCATGCAGAACTAGCTCCCACTCTCAAAGACCACACTAAGAAATCAGGCCAGATTAGAGTGGTGTTTGACTCCAGTGCTAAGTTCGATGATGTCTCCCAGAATGATGTTCTACTGACAGGACCAGACCTCAATAACAAACTGCTGGGAGTACTTATGCGCTTCTTTAAGGATTCCATTGCTTTCATCGCTGACATACAGCAAATGTTCCATTTTTTCCTTGTGAGAGAGAGAGAGACAGGAACTTCCTAAGATTCTTTTGGTACAGAGACAATGATCCTACTAAAGAGGTCACAGAGTACCGCATGAGAGTGCACATTTTTGGCAATAGTCCTCCTGCAGTTGCCATTTATGGACTCAAAAGGTCAGCTCAAGAAGGAGAAACAGAATGCGGATCAGATGTCAGACAATTCATAGAAAAAGTCTTTTATGTTGATGACTGTCTGAAAGTCATGCCTTCAAATGAGACTGCCATCAGTCTTCTCAGGAGTGCCCAAGAGATGCTTGCTTGCTCCAACCTCAGGCTTCACAAAATAGCCTCAAACAGCCAAGAACTCATGAAAGCATTCCCTTCACAAGACTTGTGTAATGGTCTCAGAGACATGGACCTGGGGTCAGACCCCACACCAATGCAGCGCAGCCTCAGGCTTCTCTGGAATCTACAGTCAGACACCTTTACCTTTCATGTTAGCAAGGAAGGAAAGCCTTTCACATGCAGAGGTGTCCTATCTACCATCAACAGCATGTATGATCCCTTGGGTTTTGCAGCTCCTGTTACTATACAAGGCAAAGCCATACAAAGAGACTTAACTAAGGAAACATCTGACTGGGATGCACCTCAGCCGCCTGATAAGAGAATCCAGTGGGAAGTATGGAAGAACTCTTTAACAGCCCTCTCCAACCTGAATGTGCCAAGACCATACACCCCTGTGCCGTCTGCAGAAACACAAACCCAAAGACTCTATATATTTGCAGATGCTTCTGTCAAAGCAATTGCTGCTGTTGCCTATCTCAAAACTGTAGACTCCAAGTGTCAGAGCCACATTGGATTCATTTTGGTGAAGGCCAAACTTGCCAGAGCACACCATACCCAGGTTAGAGCTTTGTGCTGCCGTCTTAGCCGTCAAGTTAGCAGAGTTCATCACATCTGAGATGGATATCGACCTGACACAAGCCAAGTTCTACTCAGACTGCAAAGTAGTCCTTGGATACATCCACAATGATACTAGATGATTATATGTTTATGTCAGCAACAGACTGCTACGAATTAGGACATCAGTTCATCCAAAACAGTGGCATTACATTCCCACGGACCAAAACCCTGCAGATCATGCAACTACAGCAGTTAACGCAAGTCGACTTGGAAGCACAACATGGCTCTCAGGACCAAAACTATTGTACACTGAGGAACGTTGTCCAGACACCTTTGAACTAGTAGGAGAGGACTTAGATGCTGGAATCTGCCCTCAGGTGTCTACACTTCATACAATGACTACAGCTACTCTTCTTTCCCAGAAAACAGGACTATCCAGTGCCACTCCAGGAGGATTCGATGCCAAGGACCTCTACAAGCACCAATGGTGACAGGTACAAAGTCTTGTCAATACATCCTAGGACAGGTGGCACAAACAATACTTGTCTACCCTGCAGCCACGGATGAAGTGGCAATCTACCAAGCCAAATCTGAGGATTGGTGACCTCATCCTAGTGAAAGACTGTCATGCCCATCGAAACCAGTGGCCACTTGGACTAGTGATTGCAATATTCCCGAGTAAGGATGGCAACGTCGACAAAGTTGAAGTTAGGATGACCAAAGGGAATGAACTTAAGACATTCTCCAGACCAGTAACCGAGCTGGTCCTGTTGTTGTCTTCGGAGAATAAGAATAGTGACATCCATTTGATGCCAGACGGGGTGTTCTGTCTCCAACATTTAATTCATGATCTTTGACTGTCTGCTTGTTTATATATATACAGTGATTTGCTGAGAATATCCATAATGTTCAGTTTCTGCCATAGATTTAATGTTTTCATTGTTTTTGGTTCCATCTAGTGACCAGAGTCATAACTGCAGTGTTATTGTTTGTTTTAGTTTCATTTTCTATTTCCCTCCCTTCACAATGCATTTTGGGAAAGTTGCAAGGCACCCTGGTAAGTTTTTCAAAGGATCATGGTTAGTCCAGCCCCCATTTTTCCCTCCAGTTCACCGTTTTTCTCTCAGACTGCATTCTGGAACCATCTCATTCGTCTCCTCCCCTTGTGTCAGCATCACTGGTAAGCAAACATGCTTCCTGTGGCTAATTCCTCTCTCAGATCAGTCTGCTCAGTTAGTTTCCCCCTCCTCAGCTATTAGTGCAGATAATGTATGTTATGTATATTATGTATTCCTATGAACCCAGTACTGATTGTATTTATATGTTTTAATTGTAGTTTCACCACATCGATATACCACTACGTTCAATAAAACACAGATTCAACCTACAATCTCCTTATTGTACCCCCGGTTAATTTAGTGAGGACTTAACTGTGATGGTTACGTGTGACTGGACACACCGCCTCCAGCAGGGCGAATTTCTCTGACACACGTGACCCTGGATACACCGCCTCCAGTAGGGCAAATTTAAATAATATGACGTGCAGCCGGATACACCGCCTCCAGCAGGCGAATTTCAGAATTACACGCGCATCTGGATACACCGCCTCCAGCATGGCGAATTTAAATAATAAAGGGAAACACCAGGGAAACCAATACAATGGAGGGCCCTGCGATAGGGAACGGGGACGTGGAGACCTCCTGCACTCCCCTGAGTTAGTGTCTCTGCACTCCTAACAGTCCCTATGCAAGTTCTGCACCTGGCGCCGATCAGGATACCTAAAAACCCTAGATCGCCCTGCACCTTCCCCTTTCTAGTGAAATGGACGGTGCAGAAACTAATCCCACCACTGCACTGAAGCACACAAAAGGAAAGATACAAACAGGGATAACACCACTTAGGTTTGCTTTGTTGCTATTGCTCCCAGCAACAGAGTCCAACACCTCAGTACAGCTTTCCTCCAGAATAGCTGCTACTTCACCATGCTTTGTCAGAGCAGCAAGGAACTTCTCTCTGTGGCTCCTTCCACACCAGGACTCTGACAGTGCTGCAAGGAACTCTCTCTAGCTCCTTCCTCCACCAAGAATGGTTGGAAATGACCAATATCACCAACAGTGATTGCAACACCTGACACTCTTTTATAGGTAAGAGCCAGCAATCACACCTGCTTCATAATCACGTGCACTAAACTAAAGTAACCAGAGTGCAATGACCCTAACGGCCACCGGGGGGCAAAACTAGAACTGAAACCACCACAGTGCAATGACCTTAATGGCCACCGGGGGCAAAACTAACTTTAAGCACACAGCTTAAGGAAAAAAAAAGGTTACTTGTGCATTTATCTGTCATAATCCAACCTGGATCATGACAAGAACAATCCCCGTTCTGAGAACATTCTGATCAACCCTATTTGGGACTTGCATTTCCATTTCTTCTTTTTGATGGTTAAATCGATGAACGAGTGAACAATCTTCATTTATATTACACAATTTTGAAGATGAAAGAGAATTTTTTCGCTATCCTAGTTGATTTCATACACGTCATTTTTAGAGATGAGCAAATAAATTTGAATGGAATTGTATTCTATTTGAATTTTACAAAAATCTGCATTTGCTAAATCGCAGATTATTTTCTAATTTGCTCCCGCGAGAAATAAGCAAAATGGTCGGCAATTTGGAAACCCATAATGGGCTATTAAAAGGTAAAAAAAAAATAAAAAATTATTATTCTCACCTCACTGCTTACCTCTTTGGCTCCTCCGTTACTCACTGTCACCTGTTTTGTCTTCGATGCATCTTCTGATCTCCCACTGCTCACAAAGGAGTATTTGGGCCTCTTGCACTGTGCCCATGGTGCCCATGAGGGTTATGCGCATGCACGCAGAAGGTCACAGCACATGTCATGACATTGGTGACCAGCATGCGCCTGTGCAGAATCTTCCCAGGCACCATGATACTTGTAAGTCTGGCACAGTGTGAGGGGACCAAAGATTCCAACACGAGCAACAGGGATCAGAAGATGTGGCAAAAACAAGATGGGTGGTGGTGAGTAGCAGAGGGGCCAGAGAAGTGAGTGGAGGTTGAGTATAGCGAATTTCTTTATTTTTTATTTATTGTGTATGCTCCTAAGTCTATCGAGAGACCCCAGAGCATTGTAACGGACATTCAATTTGCAGAGAATAACTTCTTTGCAAATTGAATTTCTCAGTAGAAAACGTGCGAACAGGCAAATTCAAATGTTGCCTGATCGGCTCAACTCTAGTCATTATCATTAGAAGCATGATGTATAATCAGCCAGTATAAATGCAACTCAACAATTAACTGTATATTCAAAATGGCACCTTTACTAAAAGCAAAAATAGGAAGCAAGCATTTAATTAATTGTTCACCTGATCTTATATACAATCTGCACAAAAGTATTTTAAAGTATCTCCAGGTCAGGACGAGTACGCAGATACCAAACATATATAGTTGTTTTTTAAATCATCCGAAAAAGGGAAAATGGAATCCAAGCCTTAAAAAATCTCAAATTTTATTATGGTATTATTTAAAAAAAATTTTTTTTCCCATTAAATAAGAAAATCAATAAGTACATAAAACATGAGGACACTGCAACAAGAAAAAGTACCGCTGCACCATGACGGTAAACAGCATAAATAACTGAAGAAAATAAACATCCCAATTGATATGAATTGATATTTACATATACAGATAAATTATGCCCAAAAGTACTGCGCAAAAAGCAAAGGTTTATTTCCACATGTATATCAAAAAATCCTGTGATTTAAATAAAGATACCATGACAGTATTCAACACTATTCATTGTGTGAGCTTTAAAATATCAAGGCAAAAAAAGTGCAGAGTGCATGGCCAGCGCATGGTCTGCCCACCCTATGCTAAAGATAGAGTGTGCAGATTGCATGCAGCGATGTGCGACACTAAGCAGAGAAGACCGGAGGGGGCGGGGCTTAGCGGCGCCGTGCGCTGCGGGCAAAAACGCTAGTCTGAAGCTAGCCTAAGTCCGTAAAAAATACGGATAGCACTTGTGTGTGTCATCAGATTACTGCCTGTTTTTCACTGAGCATGTAATAGGAGAAGCTTTGAAAAACATTAGATTACGCACGGACTGTAAAAACTGACACAGAAACCGTTTTTTCACATAACTGCTGATTCTTCGTTATTTATGACTTCAAAATAAGGAACAGTGTGGGTTCATAGTAAATAAACTAATCTCAGAACATCAGTTCTGCCTCTTGGACATCATGTACACAAATCTTATGATTAGGCCTTTTGAAGCGTCTGGAACAAATACTAAACCCTTAAGTTAGTAAATTATACCTTTTGTTGCCAACCCAAATTACATGATTTAGAAATAGAGTAGTTTGCCCAACTTCCTTTTTAAAAATAAATCACATATTTTTATTTTCCACCTTTACATTTTATTTAAATTGATACTCCCAGCTAAGACATGACAAAAATGCCTGAAGAGTGGGAGTCCGCCAGAGTTAAGACCCCCCCAAGTCATATAGAAAAATTAAGGAGATAGCCAGGAGTAACCACCTGACCATTCTTTCTCAACATGAATTCAGTCGCTGGTGGACATCCCATTAGGTAGAATGGTCGTCAGAAGACCCCTGTTCTCAGTACAAACGCAAGTCCAAAGGTAGGAAATGTATCTATCAAACATGTATAGCATATACTGTAAATGTGATATAAATTTCTGAAGTGAGAATACCCCTTTAACAACCTTTCTGCCATGAGACGTACTATCCCGTCCATGTGCCCTGGGACTTAATTCCCAGGGATGGGATAGTACGTCATAGCGATCAGCGGCGCCCACGTGGTGAGCGCCGCTGATCGCGGCCGGGTGTCAGCTGATTATCACAGCTAACACCCGGCACAATGTGTCAGGGGCACTCACGGACCGCCCCCGACACGTTAACCCCTTGTACACCGCGATCAAACACGATCGCGTTGTACCGGGGGTTAAAGGGAAGCATCGGCAGGGAGGGGGCTCCCTCCGTACTTCCCTGAGCCCCCCACAGCAGCGCAAAGTGCAGCGCTGCTGCGGGGGGCTCTTTCCCTACAGGCCCCCGGATCCAAGATGGCGACGGGGACCTTCGGGGGCCTGCAGGGAACTGACTTCCTCAGTGCCTGCAAGGCGCAGGCATGAGGAAGTCTGCAGCACTGCCTGTGACAGATCGCTGATCTGTCACAGTGTTCGGTGATGTGACAGATCAGCGATCTGTCACAGGACAGTGATGTCCCACCTGGGACAATGTAATAAAGTTAAAAAAAAAGTGTAAAAATAATTTAAAAAAAATCTCTAAATAAATTAGTAAAATAAATTCCCCAATAAATTCATTTTTTGAAACAAAAAAAACAATAAAAGTACACATATTTGGTATCACCGCATCCGTAACGACCCGCCCTCTAAAACTGTCCCATTATTTAACCCCTTTAGTGAACCCCTTAAAAAATAAGAATAAAAAACAAAGCAGAAAATAATGATTTATTATCATACCGCCGAACAAAAAGTGCAATAACGCGCGATCAAAAAGACGCATATAAATATCCATGGTACCACTGAAAACATCAGCTTGTCCCGCAAAAAACGAGCCACCACAAAGCATCATGCGCAAAAAAATACAAAAGTTATAGCTTGCAGAATAAAGCGATGCAAAAATAATTATTTTTTATATAAAATAGTTTTCATTGCATAAAACTGACAAAGCATAAAAAAAGACCTATATGAGGTATCACTGTAATCGTACTGACCCGAAGAATAAAACCGCTTTATCAATTTTACCGCACGTGGAACGGTGTAAACGCACCCCCCAAAAGAAATTCATGAAACGCTGGTTTTTGTTCATTCTGCGTCCCAAAAATCGGAATAAAAGCGATCAAAAAATGTCATGTGCCCGAAAATGGTACCAATAAAAACATCAACTCGTCCCGCAAAAAATAAGACCTCACATGACTCGGTGGGTCAAAATACGGAAAAATTATAGCTCTCAATATGTGGTGATGCAAAAACTATTTTTACAATAAAAAGCGTCTTTTAGCGTGTGACAGCTACCAAACATAAAAACCGCCATAAATAGTAAATCAAACCCCCCGTTATCACCCCCTTAGTTAGGGAAAAATAATAAAACTAAAGAAAATGTATTTATTCCCATTTTCCCATTAGGGTTAGGGCTAGGGTTAAGGCTAGGCTAGGGCTGAGATTAGGGATAGGGGTGTGTTGGGGTTAGGATTGGAGTTAGAATTGGGGGGTTTCCACTGTTTGGGCACATCAGGGGCTCTCCAAATGCAACATGGCGTCTGATCTCAATTCCAGCCAATTCTGCGCTGAAAAAGTCAAATGGTGCTCCTTCCCTTCCAAGCTCTGCCATGCGCCCAAACAGTGTTTTACCTCCACATATAGGGTATCGGCCTACTCAGGACAAATTGCAAAACAACTTTTGGGGTCCAATTTCTCCTGTTACCTTTAGGAAAATAAAAAATTGGGGCAAAAATATCATTTTTGTGGAAAAAAATGATTTTTTTATTTTCACGCCCAGGCGTTATAAACTTCTGTGAAGCACTTGGGGGTTCAAAGTGCTCACCACACATCTAGATAAGTTCCTTGGGGGGTCTAGTTTCCAAAATGGTGTCATTTGTGGGGGGTTTCTACTGTTTTGGTACATCAGGGGCCTTCCAAACGCGACATGGTGTCCAATCTCAATTCCAGCCAAAAGCGTCAAATGGCGCTGCTTCCCTTCCGAGCTCTGCCATGCGCCCAAATAGTGGTTTACCCCCACATATGGGGTATCAGCGCACTCAGGACAAATTGCACAATAACTTTTAGGGTCCTGTTACCCTTGGAAAAATAAGAATTGAGGGTTAAAAGATCATTTTTTTGGAAAAAATATGATTTTTTAATTGTACCACTGTACGTTATAAACTTCTGTGAAGCCCTTGTGAGTTAAAAGTTCTCACCACATATCTAGATAAGTTCCTTGGTGGGTCTAATTTCCAAAATGGGGTCACTTGTGGTTTCCACTGTTTAGGTACATCAGGGGCTCTCCAAACGTGATATGGTGTCCGATCTGAATTCCAGCTAATTTTGCAATGAAAAAGTCAAAAGGCGCTCCTTCCCTTCTGAGGTCTGCCATGCGCCGAAACAGTGGTTCCCCCCACATATCAGGTATCAGCATACTCAGGACAAATTGCACAATAACTTTTGCAGTCTGATTTCTCCTGTTACCCTAGGTAAAATAAAAAAAATTGAACCTGAAGTATTTTTTGAAAAAGAGTTATATGTTGATTTTTTTTTTAAATATTCAAAAAATTCCTGTGACGCACCTAAAGGGTTACTAAACTTCTTGAATCTGGTTTTGAGCACCTTAAGAGGTGTAGTTTTTAGAATGGTGTCACTTTGGGGTATTTTATATCAAATAGACCCCGCAAAGTGGCTTCAAATGTGATGTGGTCCGTAAAAATAAATTTGTGTTGCAAAAATGAGAAGTCGCTGGTCAACTTTTAACCCTTATAACTTCCTAAGAAAAAAAAATTTTGGTTCCAAAATTGTACTGATGTAAAGTAAACATGTGGGAAATGTTACTTATCAAGTTTTTTGTGTGCCGTATCTCTGTGATTTAAGGGCATAAAAATTCAAATTTGGAAAATTGCGAAATTTTCAAAATTTTCGCCAAATTTCCATTTTTTCCACAAATAAACGCAAGTTATATGGATGAAATTTTACCACTAACATAAAGTATAATATGTCAAGAGAAAACAATGTCAGAATCACCGGGATCCATTGAAGCGTTTCAGAGTTATTATCTCATAAGGGACTGTGGTCAGAATTGTAAAAATTGGCCCGGTCATGAACATGCAAACCACCCTTGGGGCGTAAGGGGTTAAACATCTGATTTTTGTCTACATGCCTTGGAAATTATTGATAACCATTTCAATAAAAATGTAGAGACATCCTTTTACGTTTACTTATTTTTGTCCAAAAGCTAAAATTGTACAAAAATACAACATTTTTCCTGGAAAAAGGCATATTAGAGAAAAATGAAAACGTGCACTAAACTAACCAGGAAACATAGAATTAATCAAATCAGTCTACCAACTAGGCATGGGTCAAAGAATATGCATGAGATACCACTGTACATAGCAAGTATATACAGCATGTAATTCATAGTGAATGGGGGAAAAACACAAGGGCATGGGCATGAATATAGCAAGGGTACATGGTGTTGTGGTATTGTTTCATGGTTTAGACCACAAACTTGGCTTCTGTCCTTTGTATGGTGCATTGTACTGTATACAATTATTGTAGATGTTTTTTTTTTATACAGTTAATCACTGGGTGGTTGTAGCCATATTGATTGTTTGATATATAGCAGACACTATAGCATTCATTGTGTGGAGGATGACTGTAGTCCAATAATACTGTGCGTGTGAGTGTGGAGGCTGTTGGGGCCATCTCACTGTATGTGTGTGGGGGGCTGTGGAGACCATCTTGAACATTTAAAACAGTTTATGTGCTGCTGTCATCATGTAGGGGGTGGACTGACCTATAGACCTGTCTGATAAAGAAGGAAATGTAAGAAGATGATGTATACAATGCTTTATTCTGACTTGTATGCATATGTGTGGGACAAGAGGTAGAATTAGTGAAAGATGGGGTAGCACCGAGTTTTGGCCACAAGATGGAGACATAGAGTAGTGAAAGAAGGACTTAACAGCAAGCCTTAAGCTAGGGAAACTGCATAGTCATGGTGGGCGGAGTTAAGAGACTGAGAAGGGGATTTCCAGAAGGAGGAGATATAATGAAGGAGAGTCCCAGGGGCAGGGCAGACACCCAGGAGGAAGAAAGAAGCAGGAAGAGCTCAGGAGAGGATGGAGGAAGGAAACTCTCAGGAAAGGCAGAAGAGAAAGAGTTGGTTATTCGGAGAGGGGGGTGGCCCTGAGAGGACAGATGCAGGATGGGACGGCAGTGACTAACGGAGGTCTGGGGTGCAGGACAGCTGGACACTGAAGAGTGAGTAAGTGTCACAGCGGGCAGACTCGGTCGGGGGAAGCTATTAGGCATTGGGTTCCTGCCACTGCACAGCAGGAATCCAGAGCCTTGCATTTGTCGGTCTCCCATTCCCTTTCCGCTGCAGAGGAACCTGCTCAGCCGACTCGTCGATCCCAGCGCTCTGCTCAGACCAGCTCCGTGGGCTTGGTTGCTGCTGCCACCTCTGGTCCAGCTATAGCAACGCATGCTGGTCAGCAGCGAGCCACTCCAGGGACTAAGTCCTCCTTTTGGTCCACTGAGCATGCCCGTGGGACGATCTCTCATTGGAGATCAGAGGTCACATGCTCAGGTCCTTCTCCAGCTCAGATTGGACCATCAGAAAGGTCAGAAAGGTCCCGGAAGGACGCAGCTATAAAAGGTTCACATGGCCACTCGGCCATGCTCCAGTATAGACTGCATTATCAGACTATGAGGAATGAGTGTTGTTATGCATGTATGAATGTCTCTGGTGAATGACTCAGTGGAAACCCCTACCCTTGGTAAGCATGTGTTGTGCAGCCTAGCCTGTTAAGCGCCCAGGCTTAGGTATAGGTAGGACTGAGTCTGAGGCAGGCACCAGTGTCCTCCGGTCGCTCGGCACACCACAGTGCACATGCTCCATAGTCAGCATCTATAGTGGTGTCCGCTGGTGCGATGCCGCACGCTCAGAAGGTCTACAGAGACTCTGACCCTGTGTCCTTGGGGCAGAGTTCTGTGACCGCTTTCTGTGCGCTCCGTGGCCGGGCTCTGTGAGCTAAACAGGCACCGGCATTTATGTTCTGCGGTAACGCGGCTCTGTGAGTTAAACAGTTTGCTTCTGTTCACACCAGGTGACATTAACCCACGTGTGACCTTTTCCACACCGCTTTATACTTCTGCCATTACTAAACAGCAGCTTACCGCCCCTACACGGTGGACCCCGGGCTGCGAACGCACCTTACTATTTTATTATTTGGTGCGTTCGGCCAGCCCTAACAGAAGCGCTGTGGCCATGGGCCTGACGGCAGCCACAGTGAAGGAACCTAGGGGGTCTTCGCCGAATAGGAGCAGAAGGAAGGTGACAGGTATCCAGGCCAGGGAGCAGAAGCTGGTGTGTCTGCTGTGGATGTCAAGAGGACACCCAATAAAGTTTGGACCTGATTGAACGGATTTCTGCGTCTGTCTCCCGTCTGTTCCACAGCCGAAAGGGACCACCCCCCCAGTTGGCACATGTACTACAAGTGGCGTAGTCAGCAGGATTGTCACCGCCTAATACACCGATGCCAGCGGTGAGACCGTGCCGAAGATTCAAAGGACCTGAGCTGAACAGGTTGAAGATTTACAGGAGTGGATTACAAATTAAGACCTGAGCTGAGCAGGTTGAAGATTGTGCCTGAGTGGATTACAATTTGGACTGTGATTGGAATTGCCGGATTTGACCCAGAGTGACACTGCTGGAAAAGCTGGGTGCCGTTGCAGAAAAGCTGGGTACTCTTCTACATTAACAGACTACAGACCGGATTTGACTAAAAAAAAGGAAGAATCCTGAAAGAGACTTTGCGCACCTCCAGAGATGGCGACTGTCGGGGAGGAGGTTGGCGCTAAATTGGACTACCAGGAGCAGCTAAGCGGAGCCCGCCCCCGGGGGAACAGTGCATATCGAATGCCTATCGCCCTGTTGGGAAAGCTGGGTGCTGCCATGGGAAAGCTTGGCACCCTCCCACGTTAAAGGACTACAGCGGGAGCTGGAAGCAGTTACAAAAGCAGCAAGCTCTCACCCGTCCTGAAGATCTACCGCAGATGGAGTCCTCGACATCTGAGCCTGCAGCCTTCGGGCTGGATTGCCTAATGGAGGTGCGCCCGCACCCTCCACCATTCACGCCAGAGTCGGAGATAGCACGGGAAGCGGGACCCGCTCTTCAGTCATTGGAGCAGCCGTCGCTGACTTGTCCTGCGGAACCATTGGGCCTGGAGGCTGGTCCTGCCAGACGGCGGAATGAAGAACAGCAGCGGACACCAGGCGACGGGACTGGAAGCAGCAGAGGAACGGCGGGGCCCTTCCTGTGGGTGACGGCTGGCGACATCAAGCCTGTCCAGCAGGAGGAGGCCGGCGGCATCGTGGAAACTCCGGTCGCTCGGGTGCCCAAGTCCCCAGAGGAGCAGCGGAAAGGAGACCTCGGCGCCAGGGAAGGTGAGCGTCTCCCCGCCCTGGCCGGCAGTCCCTGCTTCCCCGCCACATCCGGACGCTGGGCCCAAAATCCCCGATAGTGATTTCCAGCCTCCCCGCCCTGCCTCCTGTATGCAGCATTACTTGCAGAAGCTGAGGGCCAGACGGAGCGGAGCCGAAACATCAGAGGGGGTGAGTGCATCCTTACCCTGGCTGGTTACGGACTGTGCAGTCTCAACGCTGACATGAGGCCCAAGGTATGCGTCGCCGGGCCCCCTTGCTCCCGCTCGGCGTCCCCTGGAACCACCATGCCCTCCGGAGATGTCGGTCCCCGTGCAGAGGAAGCTGAGGACGCCTCTGCCCCTGTTTCTTCCCCTTGGTTTGGGGGCTCTACAGTTGTAAAGTCCTCTTCGGCCCGAGCCAGGGCCTGGGTCACCCGCAGGGATGCAGCCTGTGACGTACGCCGTGGAACCCTCCGTGGCCCCTTCTTCCCCTTCTAGTGCATGTTTATATCATCTAGGACTGCCTCGCATTCCCACAGGGTAAGGAACCCTGCAATGCTCATCTGGAAAGGCCATGATGGTCCACGGGACCTGAGGAAAATTGTTTGGGGGGCACCTGTAGCGCTCCTGTAGCAGAACTACTACGGGGGAAGTAGCCACTCGTGGCCCAGGGACTGCCAGACATCCCGGGGGCCCCACGGCTGTGGGGTGCCCCTCTGAAGGTGAAGAACATTGGCCTTCAGATGACCTGGAGCACCGTTGATGTTCACGGAATACCGGGACTGCTGCGCATCGTTGCGCAGCTCAGGGGACTGTTCCGCGTCCCCTCGGGGTAAGAAGCCCTGTTCCTGATGCAGCCAGGAAGTGGTGGAGGGGTACGTTCCACAAAGGAAGGGGGCGCTCTTGCGTTACAAATATTTTCATAAAGGTTGATAAGGTTTACATAAATATTTGGAGTTATTATTATGTCGAGGGATATTAGCGGGTATGCTGAATAGGAAAAAAAGGGAAAGTTAATTAATAATGATGTTTAAATAGACATTTGAAGGTAGAGGTAATGAGCATATTTAACGGAAATAATGCAAATGTTGCCCGAAAAGTTGGTAAAATTGTTATATTGGAAAATGTTCAAGAAGGAGGTCCAAAATGTGAAGAAGTGGAAAAATGCTTGCCATGACTAATCATAAATGAAGCAGTAAGAAAGTTTGTGATTTGGAACAGAGAGCGGTCCACAGATCAGGTCCTAGGTGGGAAAAATACCCGGAATGGAAGAAAAGGGAATGCGGTGACCTGGTAAGCCAAAGCCTCGGTCATCCCGCCCCTAGAGTGGAGCGTAATTCTGGAAAGTGAGAACAGTGGGAGAGAACACCCATTAAAGAGTCCGGGTGATCCTACCCCAATGAACAAAAATTGCACCGGCGAGTAGCCATCAGCTACTCGGAGCTTAACTACTCCCGGCTCTGCCCAGCACCCCATGTCGAGCTAGAAGGCTCCGGGCGCTGCTTAGGGAAACGAAGGATTCGGGATTGTCAGGGACAACAATGGTCAAAGGAAGGTGGTATGTGTCATGCTCGCCATGTCTGCCATGTCCGCCATGTCTGTTTTGCCTCATGACCCCTGGAGCGGTGTGCACGCGCATCTCATGTCTGCTATCCTGCATGTTCCCTAGAGCAGTGTGCACACTCACCTCATGACTGTTGAGCTGCGGGATGCCTGCGTTTCTGCTCTGCCTTCTGTGATCGTCTCGTCATGTCTAGAACCCCTGATCATGTGTCCTTCCTATGTTCCAGCAGAGGCTGGTTCTGCATTCATCTCTGCATGTCTGGAACCCTGATCACGTGACCTGCCTAGGTTTCAGCACTGGTTCTGCTATCATCTCTGCATGTCTGGAATTCTGATCATGTGACCTGCCTAGGTTTCAGCACTGGTTCTGCAATCATCCCTGCATGTCTGGAATCCTGATCATGTGACTGCTCCCTGTGATCCTGGAGGCTCTGAACTGGAAGTTCTTCCCTGGTCCTGACCCGGAAGTGGAGGTGCTATGCCCTATATCAGACCGCCCCTTCCTATGCTCAGGGCCTGAGTATTGTGTTGCTTCCCTGCATGGCTGCTTGGTCTGCTGGGTCGCTCCCTCTATTCTGTGCCCTTGCACTTTGCTCTGTCGTGCGTCTCTGCACACCCTCCGTGCTCGTACTCAGTCTCTTGTCTCGTGTCTTGTCTAGTGTTTGTCCTTCGTGCCATGTTTGTCATGTCCGTGCCTTGCTTTGCCTTGTAGTACTTTCTGTGTTCCCTGCCTTGCCTGTTTTCGCTATGCCTTGTTCCGTACCTTGCCTTGCACTGCCTTGTTCCTCCCTATGCTCTCAGTCTTTGCTTGCTCTGCCTCGCTCTCTCCTATGGTGCTCTGTAGTGCCCTCTGGCAAACGCACCATTCCTCCTCTTTCCTATTGTGCTCTCTTGCACGTTTCTAGGCTAGTCCCAAGGCTCTCCCTTGGCCCGGCTCTGGGCTTCGGCCTACGCTCTGCTGTTAGCTCCGTTTTCGCTCTGATCTGACTCCGTGTTTCTGCCTATGCTTCCATTCCTGGTTCCGTACTCTGCCTATGCTCTGCCTGGTTTCTTGTCTTGCCTTGCTCTGTTGCTTCGTGTGCCCTTTGCATGCGCCTGGCCTTCCCAGCCTCCTGTTTGTGCCTCAGCCGTGCCCGCCCTAGCCGTGCCCGCCTGCTTGTGCCTCAGCCGTGCTCGTCAGTCAGTGATAGCTGTGTCGCCTGCCATGCCTCAGTCGGGTTCGCTGGAGTCTTGCCCGTCTGTCAGTGCCGCAGCCCGATCAGCTAGCCAGTGCCCCAGCCGTGCTCTCTATGCTTCCTTGCACTTCACGCTGTTTCTGCACTGTGCTCTGCGTGCTCTCTATAGCACGCGCAGGTCCTCGCCTGCCCTTGGCATACCGCCCCATGCTTCTATAAAAGTACGTGCAGGTTTTGCCATGCATCCTGTCGTGCCCTCTTGCATGCACAGGCCCTAACCCTGTTCTCGTACTCTGTCCCTGGCGTGTCCTTGCACACGCAGGCCACCGTCCTTGTACTTGTCCCTGGCGTGCCCTCTGCACGCACAGGCCACCGTCCTTGTGCCTCTCCCTGGCGTGCCCTCTGCACGCGCAGGTCTCCGTCCTTGTACCTGTCCCTGGCGTGCCCTCTGCACGCGCAGGCCACCGTCCTTGTGCCTCTCCCTGGCGTGCCTTCTGCACGCGCAGGCCTCCATCCTTGTACCTGTCCCTGGCGTGCCCTCTGCACGTGCAGGCCTCCGTCCTTGTACCTGTCCCTGGCGTGCCTCTCTGCACGCGCAAGCCTCCGTCCTTGTACCTGTCCCTGGCATGCCCCTCGGCATGCGCAGGCCTCCATCCTGTGAACTTGATCCAGCCGTGTCTCCAAGCATGCACCCTGCCTTGAACCCTGGCGTGGCTCCAAGCACGCACCCTGCCTTGAACCCTGGCTTGCCTGCCGGATTCCCGAAACCTGCCGACCGCTGCCAGAGGTCCGGAACCAGATGACTGCGGCCTAATGTCCGGAGCTGATGTCTGCAGCCTGATGCCTGGACCCTGTCGGTCGTTGCCTGTAGTCCGGAGTCCGATGCCATCGCACCCCGTCTTGGATCCTGGTGTGTCCTTGCACGCACCCTGCCTTGGACTCTGGCGTGTCTCTCGGTGCGCACCTTGTCTTGGACTCTGGCCTGCCCTAGCACACATCCCCTCTAGGAACTCTGGTGTGATCCCTAACACGTACCCTGCCCTAGACTCTGGTATGTTTTTGTGCACGTGTTATGTCTGGAACATTTGGCGTGCCCTTGCACGCACCTTGCCGTGTTTCACCGTTTGTGCCCTGCACCTGATTCCCTGTTTATGCCTTGCACCTGAATAAAGTGTGAAACCACGTTTTGCTAAAGAAACCCTGTGACTTTGTTTTATGTTTGGTATCCTGTCCGTCCTGTTGCCAGACACTCAATAGTGTCTCCCTGAGCCGGCCGTCTGGTCCAGCTGCCATGGTTGCTCACCCCCTTGGTCTTGCCCCTGACACTCCCTGTACAGGGGATGGGTTCTCACTAGGTCAGCTCGTCCTAGGTGGATGGGCGCCGCGGCCCAGAGGGTCCACTCATTCAAAAGTAAAATGACTCAGCGTAAGCTGACGTTCGTCACGATATGTAGGGGGTGGACTGACTTATGGACTTGTCTGATAAAGAGGGAAATATAAGAAGATGATGTATACAATGCTTTATTCTGACTTGTATGTATGTACAGTATGTGGGACAACAGCTAGAATTAGTGCAAGATGGTGTAGCACCGGGTTTTGGCCACAAGATGGAGACATAGAGTAGTGATAGGACTTAACAGCAAGCCTTAGGCTAGGGAAACTGCATAGTCATGGTGGGCGGAGTTACGGGACTGAGAAGGGGATTTCCAGAAGGAGGAGACGTAAGGAAGGAGAGTCCCAGGGGCAGGGTAGACACCCAGGAGGAAGAGAGAAGCGGGAAGAGCTCAGGAGAGGATGGAGGAAGGAGAAGCTCAGGAAAAGCAGAAGAGAAAGTCGGTTATTCGGAGAGGGGGGTGGCCTTGAGAGGACAGCTGCAAGATGGGACAGCAGTGACTAACGGAGGTCTGGGGTACATGATGGCTGGACACAGAAGAGTAAGTGTCACAGCGGGCAGACTCGGTCGGGAGAAGCACTGTGGCCATGGGCCTGACGGCAGCCACAGTGAAGGAACCTAGTGGACTTCGCCGAACAGGAGCAAAAGGAAGGTGACAGGTACCCAGGCCAGGGAGCAGAAGCTGTTGTGTCTACTGTGGATGTCAAGAGGAAACCCAATAAAGATTGGACCTGATTGAACGGATTTCTGTGTCTGTCTCCCATGTGTTCCGCAGCCGAAAGGGACCACCCCCCAGTCGGCCACATACTACAATCATGTGGTGCGGAAAAGTCAGGTCTAATCTATGCTTTGTTCATTGTTAATGAAATAAGATTATGAGGAGTCTATAAAACTGTCATGCTCGAACACGGGTAAGTCCGGTGGATAACACAGCATATAAATACGACAGGATGAAAAAAGGAGAGGAAGGCCCTAAAGGTAGGAAGTGAGGGATCGGACACCTCCTGACACCAACCTGTGCTTGTTCCTAAGCTCAGAGATGTATCTAGGTTTTCTGGCACACGGGCAGGAATTAAGTTTATGCCTTCCAGCACATACGCGATTTACACACTTAGACACGTGTCGACGAACTGCTCTCCCTAATTCTCTCAACGTTCAATGAAAAACCGAGAGATGCTCGTTGTCACTTGACCGTCAGTATGAAAATCGCATATGAGTGAAGCGGCCATGTGATGACTACTGGAACCTGCAGAGCTGAATCCTGATCGTAAAGGATGGTAAGTCTGGACTGTATGGAAGACTGGGTGGTGCTGCCAAGCATGCTGGGAGCATTATCTGCTATCCAACTGACCACCTATTCGCACTGTTCTGGCTTCAGAAGTGGTGTACCATGCCTCCCTGCAAAGTGGGACAGGAATCTATGTGTTTATTGTGCTCCAGCAACAGGCGTAGTCGCACCTGCCCCATGTCCTCGGCGTCTGCTCGAGAAGGCACATGTGCATCTCTGTCTAAAGTTTGCCAATGAACATCTGGATGATTTGATTCTGTGAGTGATTGGGAGATGGTGCTGTGGTCAGATGAGACAAAAATTGAGCTCTTTGGCATTAATTCAACTGGCCGTGTTTGGAGTAAGAGAAATGCTGCCTATGACCCAAAGAACACCGTCCCCACTGTCAAGCATAGAGGTGGAAACATTATGTTTTGGTGGTGTTTCTCTGCTAAGGGCACAAGACTACTTCATTGCATCAGTGGGAAAATGGTTGGAGCCATGTACCGTAAAATCCTGAGTGACAACCTCCTTCCCTCCTTCAGGACATTAAAAATGGGTCTGGGATGGGTCTTCCAGCAAGACAATAACCCAAAACATACTGCCAAGGAAAAACGGAGTGGCTCAAATAGAAGCAAATTTAAGTCATGGAGTGGCCTAGCCAGTGTCCAGACCTTAATCCCATAGAAAACTTAAGGAGGGAGTTGAAGCTCCGAGTTGCCAAGCGACAGCCTCAAAATCTTAATGATTTAGAGATGATCTGCAAAGAGGAGTGGACCAAAATTCCTCCTGACATGTGCTCAAACCTCATCATAAACTACAAATAAAATCTGACTGCTGTGCTTGCCAACAACGGTTTTGCCACAAAGTATTGTCTTGTTTGCCAGAGGGATCTAATACTTGTTTCTCACTGCAAAATGCAAATAAATTTATATAATTTATGCAAAGTGATTTTCTCGATTTTATTTTTGATAATCTATCTCTTAATGTTAAAATTAACCTACCCTTAAAATTATAGACTGTTCATGTCTTTGTCAGTGGGCAAACTAACAAAATCAGCAAGGGATCAAATAATTATTTCCTTCACTGTATAACACAGAAATGTTCTACAAAACACCTAAAACGCTATAGATGACAATATAGTCATATAATCATAGAATGGTAGAGTTGAAAGGGACATCCTGGGTCATCTGGTCCAACCCCCTGCTCAAAGCAAGATTCACTAAATCATCCCAGACAAATTTCTGTACAGCCTATGTTTGAAGACTTCCATGGAAGGAGAACTCACCACCTCTCGTGGAAGCCTGTTCCACTTATTGATCACCCTAACTGTCAAAAAGTTTTTTCTAATATCTAATCTGTGTCTCCTCCCATTCAGTTTCATCCCATTGTTTCTAGTATTTCCTTGTGCAAATGAAAATAAAGATCCGTCTACAATGGGACAGCCCTTGAGATATTTGTAGACCGCTATTAAGTCTCCTCTCAGTCTTTTTTGCAAGCTAAACATTCCCAAATCCTGTAACTTTTCTTCATAGGACATGGTTTGCAGACCGGTCACCATCCTGGTCGCTGTTCTCTGAACTTGCTCCAGTTTGTTGATGTCTTTTTTTAAAATGTGGTGCCCAAAACTGGACACAGTATTCCAGATCAGGTCTGACCAGAGGGGAGTAGATGGCAGTAATGACTTCACGTGATCTAGACTGTATACTTCTGTTAATATATACCAGAATTGCATTTGCCTTTTTTGCTGCTACATCACACTGTTGACTCATGTTCAGTTTATGATCTATTAGTATACCAAAGTCTTTTTCACATATGCTGGTGCTCTTTCTGTGTTCATCAATCCTGGTTTCCTTAACCCCTTCCTGACATCCGACGTACTATCCCGTCCACGGTACCCGGGCCCGTATGACCGTGGACGGGATAGTACGTCTACCGCGATCAGCGGCGCCCACGTGGTGAGCGCCGCTGATCGCGGCCGGGTGTCAGCTGATTATCACAGCTGACACCCGGCACTATTACCCCTTGCACACCGCGATCAAACATGATCGCGGTGTACCGGGAGTTAAAGGGAAGCATCGGGAGGGAGGGGGCTCCCTCCGTGCTTCCCTGAGCCCCCCACGGCAGCGCAATGTGCAGCGCTGCTGCCGGGGGCTCCTATCCTCCAGGCCCCGAATCCAAGATGGCGACGGGGGCCTTCAGGGACCTGAGGAAGCTGGCTTCCTCAGTGCCTGCAAAGCGCAGGCAAGAGGAAGTCTTCTTCAATGCCTGTGACAGATTGCTGATCTGTCACAGTGATCTGTGATGTGACAGATCAGCGATCTGTCACAGGACAGTGATGTCCCACCTGGGACTATGTAATAAAGTAAAAAAAAAATTAAAAAAAAATGTAAAAATAAATTAAAAAAAATCGCCAAATAAATTAGAAAAAAAAAAAAAAATATTCCCTCAATAAATCCATTTTTTGGAAATAATAAAAAAAAACAAACAATAAAAGTACACATATTAGGTATCGCCGCATCCGTAATGACCCGCCCTATAAAACTGTCCCATTAGTTAACCCTTTTAGCGAACCCCTTAAAAAATAAAAATAAAAAACAAAGCAAAAAATAATGATTTATTATCATACCGCCAAACATAAAGTGTAATAACGCGCGATCAAAAAGACGCATATAAACATTCATGGTACCGCTGAAAACGTCATCTTGTCCCGCAAAAAACGAGCCGCCACACAGCATCATCAGCGAAAAAATAAAAAAGTTATAGCTCGCAGAATAAAGCGATGCAAAAATAATTATTTTTTATATAAAATAGTTTTCGTTGCATAAAACCGACAAAAACATAAAAAAACGACCTAAATGAGGTATCGCTGTAACCGTACTGACCCGAAGAATAAAACCGCTTTATCAATTTTACCGCACGCGGAACGGTGTAAACGCACCCCCCAAAACAAATTCATGAAACGCTGGTTTTTGTTCATTCTGCGTCCCAAAAATAGGAATAAAAAGCGATCAAAAAATGTCACGTGCCCGAAAATGGTACCAATAAAAACGTCAACTCGTCCTGCAAAAAATAAGACCTCACATGACTCAGTGGGTCAAAATACGGAAAAATTATAGCTCTCAATATGTGGTGATGCAAAAACTATTTTACAATAAAAAGCGTCTTTTAGCGTGCAGCAGCCGCCAAACATAAAAACCGCCATAAATAGTAAGTCAAACCCCCCGTTATCACCCCCTTAGTTAGGGAAAAATAATAAAACTAAAAAAAAAGTATTTATCTCCATTTTCCCGTTAGGGTAAGGCTGTGTGCACACGCTGCGGATTAGGTGCGGATTCATCCGCGCGGATTTTGTAAAATCCGCAGGTGAAACCGCAGGTCAAAAGACCTGCGGTTTTACCTGCGGATTGCTCTGCGGTTTTGTCCTGCAGTTTTTCATCTCCTCAATAGAGGAGATGGCAAACCGCAGGAGAATCCGCAGAAAGAATTGACATGTCAATTCTTTCTGCGGATTGAAAACCGCAGATAATCCGCGCGGAAAATTCCGCACCGTCTGCACTGCGGTTTTTGATTCCCATAGGGAATCATGGTACTGTACACCGCAGCAGAAACTGCTGCGGGGCCGCAGCAGCCAAAACCGCTGCGGAACCGCAGCAAAATCCGCAGCGTGTGCACACAGCCTTAGGGTTAGGGCTAGGGTTAGGGCTAGGGTTAGGGCTAGGGTTAGGGCTAGGGTTAGGGCTCAGATTAGGGTTAGGGGTGTGTTGGGGTTAGGGTTGGAGTTATAATTGGGGGTTTCCACTGTTTGGGCACATCAGGGGCTCTCCAAATGCAACATGGCGTCTGATCTCAATTCCAGCCAATTCTGAGTTGAAAAAGTCAAATGGTGCTCCTTCCCTTCCAAGCTCTGCCATGCGCCCAAACAGTGTTTTACCCCCACATGTAGGGTATCAGCCTACTCAGGACAAATTGCAAAACAATTTTTGGGGTCCAATTTCTCCTGTTACCCTTAGGAAAATAAAAAATTGGGGGCAAAAATATCATTTTTGTGGAAAAAAAATGATTTTTTTATTTTCACGTCCGAGTGTTATAAACTTCTGTGAAACACTTGGGGGTTCAAAGTGCTCACCACACATCTAGATAAGTTCCGTGGGGGGTCTAGTGTCCAAAATGGGGTCACTTGTGGGGATTTTCAATAGTTTAGGTACATCAGGGGCTCTCCAAACGCACATGACACCCGCAGACCATTCCATCAAAGTCTGCATTCCAAAACGTCACTGCTTCCCTTCCGAGCCCCGACGTGTGTCCATACAGTAGTTTTCTCCCACATATGGGGTGTCAGCGTACTCAGGCCAAATTGGACAACAACTTTTGGGGGTCCAATTTCTCCTGTTACCCTTGGGAAAATGAAAAAATTGGGGACTAATTGATCATGTTTCTGGAAAAAATACGATTTTTTTATTTTCATGCCCTGGCATTATAAACTTCAGTGAAGCCCTTGGGGGTTCAAAGTGCTCACCTCACATCTAGATAAGTTCCTTAGTGGGTCTAGTTTTCAAAATGGGGTCATTTGTGGGTGGTTTCCACTGTTTAGGTACATTAGGGGCTCTCCAAAGGCAACATGACACCCGCAGACCATTCCATCAAAGTCTGCATTCCAAAACGTCACTACTTCCCTTCCGAGCCCCGACGTGTGCCCATACAGTAGTTTTATCCCACATATGGGGTATCAGCATACTCAGGACAAATTGGACAACTTTTGGGGTCCAATTTCTCCTGGTACCCTTGGGAAAATAAAAAAATGGTGACTAAAAGATCATGTTTGTGGAAAAAATACGAATTATTTATTTTCACGCCCGGGCATTATAAACTTCTGTGAAGCACTGGGGGGGTCAAAGTGCTCACCACACATCTAGATAAGTTCCTTAGGGGGTCTAGTTTCCAAAATGGTGTCATTTGTGGGGGGTTTCCACTGTTTTGGTACATCAGGAGTTTTCCAAACGCGACATGGTGTCCGATCTCAATTCCAGCCAAAAACGTCAAATGGCACTGCTTCCCTTCCGAGCTCTGCCATGCGCCCAAATAGTGGTTTACCCCCACATGTGGGGTATCAGCGTACTCAGAACAAATTGCACAATAACTTTTACGGTCCTGTTACCCTTGGAAAAATAAGAATTGAGGGTGAAAAGATCATTTTTGTGGAAAAAATATGATTTTTTAATTGTATGGCTTTATGTTATAAACTTCTGTGAAGCCCATGGGGGTTCAAAGTTCTCACCACACATCTAGATAAGTTCCTTAGGGGGTCTAGTTTCCAAAATGGTGTCATTTGTGGGGGATTTCCACTGTTTTGGTACATCAGGGGTTTTCCAAACGCGACATGGTGTCCGATCTCAATTCCAGCCAAAAACGTCAAATGGCGCTGCTTCCCTTCCGAGCTCTGCCATGCGCCCAAATAGTGGTTTACCCCCACATGTGGGGTATCAGCATACTCAGGACAAATTGCACAATAACTTTTAGGGTGCTGTTACCCTTGGAAAAATAAGAATTGAGGGTGAAAAGATCATTTTTGTGGAAAAAATTATTTTTTAATTGTATGGCTTTATGTTATAAACTTCTGTGAAGCCCATGGGGGTTCAAAGTTCTCACCACACATCTAGATAAGTTCCTTAGGGGGCCTAGTTTCCAAAATGGTGTCATTTGTGGGGGGTTTCCACTGTTTTGGTACATCAGGGGTTTTCCAAACGCGACATGGTGTCCGATCTCAATTCCAGCCAAAAACGTCAAATGGCACTGCTTCCCTTCCGAGCTCTGCCATGCGACCAAATAGTGGTTTACCCCCACATGTGGGGTATCAGCTTACTCAGGACAAATTGCACAATAACTTTTAGGGTCCTGTTACCCTTGGGAAAATAAAAATTGGGGTGAAAAGATCATTTTTGTGGAAAAAATATGATTTTTTAATTGTACCGCTGTACGTTATAAACTTCTGTAAAGCCCTTGTGGGTTCAAAGTTCTCACCACATATCTAGATAAGTTCCTTGGGGGGTCTAGTTTCCAAAATGGGGTCACTTGTAGGGGGTTTCCACTGTTTAGGTACATCAGGGACTCTCCAAACGTGACATGGCGTCCAATCTGAATTCCAGCCAATTTTGCATTGAAAAAGTCAAACGGCGCTCCTTCCATTCTGAGCTCTGCCATGCGCCGAAACAGCCGTTCCCCCCCACAAATCAGGTATCAGCGTACTCAGGACAAATTGCACAATAACTTTTGCAGTCCAATTTCTCCTGTTACCCTTGGTAAAATAAAAAAAATTGAACCTGAAGTATTTTTTTTGTGAAAAAAAGTTAGATGTTCATTTCTTTTTAAATATTCAAAAAATTCCTGTGACGCACCTAATGGGTTAATAAACTTCTTGAATGTGGTTTTGAGCACCTTAAGGGGTTCAGTTTTTAGAATGGTGTCACTTTTGGGTATTTTCTATCATATAGACCCCACAAAGTGGCTTCAAATGTGATGTGGTCCTAAAAATAAAATGGTGTTGTACAAATGAGAAATCGCTGGTCAACTTTTAACCCTTATAACTTCCTAACAAAAAAAAATTTTGGTTCCAAAATTGTGCTGATATAAAGTAAACATGTGGGAAATGTTACTTATCAAGTTTTTTGTGTGCCGTATCTCTGTGATTTAAGGGCATAAAAATTCAAAGTTGGAAAATTGCGAAATTTTCAAAATTTTTGCCAAATTTCCATTTTTTCACAAATAAACGCAAGTTATTTGAATGAAATTTTACCACTAACATGAAGTACAATATGTCACGAGAAAACAATGTCAGAATCACCAGGATCAATGGAAGCGTTCCAGAGTTATGACCTCATAAAGGTACAGTGGTCAGAATTGTAAAAATTGGCCCGGTCATGAACGTGCAAACCACCCTTGGGGGTGAAGGGGTTAATTCTTCCCTCTTTTTTCAGAATTGTTAATGATTGTGCTTTGAGAATCTAATTTTTCAAGATTTCCCATCCTTCCTGGACATTTTTGTCCTCCTTTCAGCTGCAATGGCCAAAATCCAGTGTTCTTTGAGCTTGCAGAAACTCTTCACTTATCCCAGAATGCACTGGGAATATGCAAATTCTCTCCCTAGGACAAGCAGTAGTGGATGTTGTGGAGTGAAAATTGAAAACTGACATTGCAGTGACCTGTATATTGAAGTGACCAGTACACTGTAGTGACCAGTATGTTATAGTGACCAGTACATTATGCCCAGCTCATGCTTTTGGAGACACGCATCCATAAACTAGGTGGGCTCTCATCACTACAGAAATGCCAAACATGTGGGCGCTAAATGTGGTTTAGACATACTGGGGCAGAAGGGAGGGAGACATTTGGATTTGGGAGCGCAGAACTTGCTGAATTTTTTATGGGGGGTGAGGAGTCATAGCGTTTTTCCAGAGCCTTTTTTTGTGGATTGATTTGAAGCTTTTATTGGGAACATTTTACATAATATTTAGGATTAGATTTATCCGGCGCTCTACGCTGAGCACTTACAATCTAAATCTCCGAGCGACGTGACAGATGAAACCCCTAGGGATCCATTTACTATAATGAGGCAGCAGAGTTACTCTGGACTCCGTATGGCCTCTTTTCAGCGTTGTCCTTCCTTTCAGAAGTGCACACAACTGTATTCAACCACGCTTTTAAGCTGGCATAAAAAGATGGACACCGCCGGATCACAGGTCCAGTAGCGTCCACAGTGACTCCATCTGCCTCATTATAAGGAATCTTCCACAGGGAGTTCTGTCTGAAACATGTATTTCAGAGATTCACGCAAAAACTCTGATGTAAGCGCTCAGCACGGAGCGCAGGATAAATGTGAGCCGAGCCTTACTGCGTATGAATGAACAAATCAACATCAGGAGAAGAATTGGTTTTATTTATTTTTTATGCTGTTTCTTGTACGGTATAAGTGAATAAGTGAATTTATTCTTCGGGTCGGTGCGATTACAGCGATACCAGATTTATATCGGGTTTTTGTATTTGACTGCTGTCACACAGTAAAAGACACTTTTTATTGTGCATCGCCATATTTAGTCAGCAATAATTTTATGCGACAGCTTTTTTTTGCAGGATGATTTGACGTTTTCATTGGCATCATTTTCAGGCACATGACTTTTTTTTATCGCTTTCTATTCCGATTTTTGTGAGGTAGAATGAACAAATACCAGCAATTCAGAAATTGTTTTTTTTTATACTGCGTTCTGCGTGTGGTTAAATTGATAAGGCAGCTTTATTCTACAGTCAGTACGATTACTGCAATACTACATTTATATAGTGTTTTATGTTTTGGCGCTTTTGCACAATAAAAACTATTTTACAGAAAAAAATATTATTTTTTCATCACTGTATTCTGAGAGCTATAACGTTTTTATTTTTCCGCTGATGGAGCTTTATGCCTGCTTGCTTTTTGCAGGACAAGATGACGTTTTCAGCGGCACCATTTTTATTTACATTCATATTTTTGATTGCGTTTTATTACACTTTTTCTTCTGTGGCATGATGACAAAGCATAGTTTTTTGCCTCTTTTTTTACGGTATTCACCGACGGGGTTAACCAGTGGAACAGTTTTTATTTTACATAAATAAATGTATTTATTGGAATAATATTTTTTCTTTTTTTTGTTCTTGAGGCTTTTTTATATTTTTACACTTTGTAATCATTTTTTAATTTTTTTTTTTACATTTCCCAGGATTAGACATCACTGTATAAGAGTGATGGCTCCTATACAGACAGGCATGCAAGGAGGTGTGTCAGCTCCTGCTCTTAGCAAGAGCTCACAGGCCTCTTTCTCTGAAGGACCCCACGGCCATCTTGCGGCCGGGGGTAACCATGGAGGTCATTGAGGTGTTTGCATGGAAGCCTACTGCCTGTGCGATCCTCCTCGATGGCACTGTCACTATTGACAGCGGCATCAGAGAGGCTAAACTTCCACGATCGGTGCTAGCTCCGATTATGGGCATTGCTGCAGAGTGTCAGCTCTCACATAGGAGCTGACACCTGCGCCGATCTCTGCATCGCTCAGTTTTAGGCTGCGCGAATGCGGCCCTGTACATTTATTTCTCTTTGTGAGAACGCAGCTCCCGCAGAGCAGTATATGTACGGTGCATGTTGGGAAGGGGTTAGTCAACATGATATTGCCAGTGATGCAATGACGACAGAGCAGATCAGAAGAGAAAGCTGCTTTGTTGACTTGAAGCAGCAGTCACAGGAAGGAGCGGTCCATCACTTTTCTGAGCTTGTGCCAGGCATAACTGGTGGGTACTTAACAGCTACCTGCCTGTTAGATCTTAGACCCATAGTAAAAAAATAAACTAGTCCTGGAAAACCCGTTTGACCAACGTCACACTTGCGAGAAACTCGCTCGAGTCTCATGTCTCAATACCTGGCACTGCCACCGGCACTGGAGTGTGCGGCTGTATGTATTTCTATGCAGCTGAGCGCTCCGGTCCAAGTGCCAGTGGCAATGTCAGGTATTAGACGCGAGACTTGTGAGAGTTTCTCGCAAGTGTGACCCCGGCCTTTGACCCAAAATATGAGGAAATGCTGCTTAGCCAATCCTTTAGTACAACAGTGAACCACAAAAAACAAAACCAGTAGGAAATTAGGGAGAGCAGAACTGGAGCGATAAGGGAATCAGTAGAAATGTTACTTCTTTTGTTTTAAAACTCTTTAAGTTAACAACTTGACGCACCCCAGAGGCCGTGGGATACTCGGCACCGGGCCCGTTAACTACAATGGGAGATGTCACAGTGGCGGTGACCTGGTCCGTGGCCCTAGGCGGTCATGTAAAAGGGGTAGAATTGGATGGGGATAAAGTTTTTGTAGTGATTCGTGATGCCAGTTGGAGTGTTTGATTGTAGTATAGCCGGCACTGCAGATGATCCCTGGGGGAGTAGATGGTGATGGCAGTGCAGATGTTAAACCCTCTCCAACCAGGGCAGACCCCCAGAGATTGTGACGCAAGTAGAAGGCACGGAGTAATAACACAGGAGACAAGGAAAGTCACTTTATCATTTACTGTAGTCCAGGTGCAGTTCAGAGGAGATATTACAACTCTCACCAGGTTACAGTCTGGTCTGCAGAATGAGAGTTATCTTTCCCTGCTGTGACTCAGTGTAACTTCCTGCTATTCTAATCCCTTCTGGGACCAAGGCTTCCCAGAGTTTAGAACTTCCCGATATTGCCTCTACTCACTGTGTATTTCGCCTTCAGCAACTTGCAGCTTGAATCCTTTGTGAAGCAGCTCAACTTCCCACTTGCACTATACTTCACTGATCCTAGGTTATTGCAGTATTTCTGAGAGAAAACACTTTTCTGCTGGTCATATAATCCCATGCAGTCTCTCAGCTTACCACCCTGCTCTGAAAGCATGGATGGTCTAGGGGCTGGTTCCCTGATGCTTCTTATTAGCTGTACTCCTGGATGAGCACATGTCTTAACATGGCTTCCATGACGTTCTTCCTCCTTCTTGTTCACTGAAAACAAGTCTAGACTCCTCCCCCTGCCAGTTAAGCTGTGTCTGCAAAGCTCTAAGCTTCAGACAAGTAAGGGAGGGAGGTGAATTGTGTGTGTGTGTGTGTGTTGTGGTCTCTAGCAGAGAAAGCATAACTCCCATTGCTCACAAAACACATACAAAATAGTACATATTTATAATAATAATAATAAATTTTATTTCTATAGCGCTGACATATTCCGCAGCACTTTACATTTCAGAGGGGACTTGTACAGACAATATACATTACAGCATAACAATAATCACATAGATCATAACAGATACCAAGAGGAATGAGGGCCCTGCTCGCAAGCTTACAATCTATGAGGAAAAAAAGGGGAGACACGAAAGGTGGGTGGTAACAGTTGCCCTGATTGTATGGACCAGCCATAATGTTAAGTGTGTAACAGTACGGATGCAGAGGGCTAATGGATGCATAAAGCATGTGGGAACATGATGCGGGGAACCTGGTTATGGTAAAAAACTTATGGCTGTGCCACACAGGGATTGATTAGGTTAATATTTTGAGGCGATAGGCCAGTCTGAATAAATGCGTTTTCAGGGCACGCTTAAAATTGTGGGGATTGGGGACTAATTGTATTGACCTGGGAAGTGCATTCCAAAGAATTGGCGCAGCACGTGTATAGTCTTGAAGACGGGAGTGGGAGGTTCTGATTATTGAGGATGCTAACCTCAGGTCATCAGCAGAACGGAGGGCGCGGGTAGGATGGTATACTGAAACAAGGGAGGAGATGTAGGGTGGTGCTGAGCCATGGAGGGCTTTGTGGGTGAGGGTAATAAGTTTTACTGGATTCTGGAGTGGATGGGTAGCCAGTGTAATGACTGGCACAAGGTAGAGGCATCGGTGTAACGATTGGCGAGGAATATGATCCTGGCAGCTGCATTCAAGACAGATTGGAGGGGGAAAATTGGTAAGAGGGAGACCGATTAGAAGGGAGTTACAATAGTCGAGACGAGAATGAACAAGAGAAACAGTAAGAGTTTTTGCAGAGTCAAAAGTAAGAAAAGGTTGAATTCTAGAAATGTTTTTGAGGTGCAGATAACAAGAGCGAGCCAGTGATCAGATGTGGGGGACAAAGGAAAGCTCAGAGTCAAGTATGACCCCAAGACAGCGGGCATGTTGCTGGGGAGTAATAGTAGAACCACACACGGAAACGGCAATGTCGGGTATAGGTACATTAGTAGCGGGAGGAAACACAAGGAGTTCAGTCTCTGACAGGTTCAGTTTCAGATATAGTGAGGACATGATGTTAGACACAGCGTTTAGACAATTGCCAGTGTTTTCTAGAAAGGCTGGCGTGATGTCAAGAGACGAAGCATATAATTGGGTGTCGTCAGCATAGAGATGGCACTGGAAACCAAATCTACTGATTGCTTGACCAATAGGGGCAGTATACAAAGAGAAGAGGAGGGGGCCTAGGACTGATCCTTGAGGAACCCCAACAGTAAGGGGTAGATGAGAGGAGGAGGAGCCAGCAAAAGATACAGTAAAGGAGCGGTCAGAGAGATAGGAGGAGAACCAGGAGAGAACGGTGTCCTTGAGGCCAATGGAACGGAGCATAGTGAGGAGGAGCTGATGATCCACAGTGTCGAATGCTGCAGAGAGATCCAAGAGAATTAGCATGGAGTAATGACCATTTGATTTAGCTGTTAGTAGATCATTAGAGACTTTAGTGAGGGCAGTTTCAGTAGAATGTAAAGAGCGGAAAACGGATTGGAGAGGGTCGAGAAGAGAGTTTTCTGAGAGATAGCGGATAAGACGCGAGTGGACCAGGCGTTCCAGGAGTTTAGAGATGATGCGGTAAAGACGCAGGGCGACACAAACTAGATGCATAACCTCTTTAAGATTTACATTACGTAAAACAAAAAAACTAATTTTATAATTTGTTTGTCTGGAAAAAAAAAGATTTAGCAATAAATTAATTTTGATGCAATCATTTAGGAATGATAAAAGGCTTCTTTGCTATGGAAGGAGCAATTATGTTGTTTACCAACCAAACCAACCTTTTGCTACTGTTTTTTTTCTGTTTTGCTCAGAACATTTCATCTTTTTTTTTTTTCTTTGTCCTCTTGAAACTACAACATTCCCTTTCGTTTGCTAACCACTCCAGACCTCTAAGCTTCAAGAGCCTAGAAACAAGGGTACTTAATGTACGTGCCACCAAAAAGCAGATAGAATCTATTAAAACGAATTTTTAAATATACAAATGTTCTGACTGTATTGATCATGATGTTCCATTAATAAATGATTTAGCCAAAAAGCAGACATTTTCGTATTAATAGAATTGAATCATTGCAATATTAACTGTACAAGGGAAAAGAAGCAGAAAACTCCCAAAGACCAAACATAATAGAATCTTTGAGAAACCATTCCCAAGACTCGTGTGGTCAAAAGGAAATGAGCAGCAGCGCTCATAGATGAAAAATGCAATGACTCTTTTTCAACCTATTTTGCAACATTTTGGCTTCAAACTAATCCTATTTCAAGCAAGAGTATCTTGGCTAAATCTGGTTATACTGTTTTCTGTCTCCCGGTAAAGTTTAATTGTATAATGGAAAGTTTTGTAACTTGATAAATTAAAATCTTCACTTGTTGCCTATTGCCTGAGAAAATGCACATGCTTAACCCTACAGGAAATTGGTTTATATTCTTTATTTTTTCTTACGATTCAGATCACCCTGGGGAGGTTCAAGCTTTCTTTAGCTCATAGCTGTTTTGTTGTTTACAGTCTCTGTTCTTTAGGTCACTCTTTCAAGTGAAAAAATTGTTCCGGAATGTTTTGCAGAACACTATAGAGTTCAAGGTGTTTTTTTGGGGCTCCAAATTCTCCAGAACTCAATCCAATTGAGCATATATGAAATGAGTTGGAAAAAGATATCCAATCCATAAAGATTTTGAGTAGAATTCCATTTACACTTGAATACATTTGCTCTAGTCATAGTCCCAGATACCAAGGATTCCTTCAGATGTCTTGTGCCTTGTCAATAATTAAAACCAGTTGCCTTACCTTTTGCTATACAGTTGGCATTTCTTTTTGTCATTCAATTCTGCTCATCATAATTACAATAATTTATATACGTTACAGTTGAAAACCAAAATAGATCAGACCTAAAAAAATAACTTTTTTATTAAATTCCTCTAAAAACCTCAAAAAAGTCTAAATAATTAATAATAATTCAGTGAAAGGGTAAGACAAAATTTGTAGGAGTGCATAATAGTCATCAGCCAGGTCCAATATTTTCTCAATTACAAAAGGGAGATATGTGATGCCCGCTAGGGCCGTGGGGAACTCGGTCCAGGGCGATCAGTTCTTCAGGGGATGTCACGGCAGCAGTGAACCGGTCCGTGGCCCTGCGCGTGCAATAAAATGAAGGGGGGAAAAGTTTATAGGGGATTAAGTCGTTACGCCATCCGTGGTGTTCGGCAATGAGAAGATGGCCGACGCTGCGATTCAGATCCACTGGGGCGGTTGGTGATGCAGCAAAGATGTTACAGCTCACCACGGGTAGAGCTAGGCCCCAGGGCAGATTTAAGATAGTAGATGACTGATGGTAATTATTGTAGTGCAGGGCAGATGACGCAGTAAATAGATCGGAGGACACAGCGGGGTGCAGTCTTCACACTTTTACTCACGGCCTTTCAAGTTACAATCCCCAGCCGAGGTGCTGTGTCCTCAGGGTCAGTGATCCAACCAGCTCTAGAGGGTAATTTGGGGTACATTTTGCCAGAACCCCCTTTTTATATTCCTTCTCTGGTTGTCTCTCCAGCCTCTTCTGCCCTGTGTCTAACACACAGTGTCCCAATTCTGCAGCCTTGGATCCTGTCGGGCAACGATCTCCTGGTCCCCTTGACCCTATATGGCTGCCTTTTCAGCGAATGTGTGTGGATTTGGCTGTCGCACATACAGATACTTCAGCCTCCGGTTTTCTAGCTGAGTCCTACAGTCTCTCCACTAATCTGGGGCCGATCCCCAACTGTGACCTGGTCCTTCTACCCGTCTACGGACTGCGTGGATTCGGGCGCCACGGGTGGATTTTTCACTTCCCTGGCCCCTAGGATCCCTTCTTCACTTCACTTTACTCTCTAGTCCTGGAATGAGCTCCTCACTCCTTCAGTCCTCTCCACAAACTGTCTTCTCTACCTGACTCCTCCTCCAACTGACTCCTGTTGCCATGACAACTCTCCACTACTAACTGTCAGCTTTCTCTCCAGCTGTCCTACCCTTATCTACTTCCTGCACGCACACCCTCTACCCAGTTCCTCTCTGGCCTAAAGAGGTTCTGTGCTGGGTGCCACTGAGTGGGTACCGGGTAGTGCCCCCTCCTTACCTGAGAGTGCGGTGCCACAACTCTGGCTGAGGTGCAGTACCTCTGTGTCGACTGAACCCTCATATGCCACATATAGAAATAATGCTACATTTTTCCCTACCTGGCAGAGGTGGTTGGCACCCTATGGGGAGACAAATTGGTGCCCCCGCTCCACTTCACAAAGACACACGCAAGACCTGATGACATGCAGTTTGTGCGATAGGAGCTGATTGGAGCCCCTCACTTCTAATCTCCTGATGAACCCCTTACTTCACCTGTTAAGGGGGAAATCGCATTGGGATGTGATGTTTCTTCACTAAAAAGATTAAGTTGCACCGACTAATTGTGGTTGGGAGGTGGTTATTTACCACCAGATTTAGGATTATTCTTTCCAGTGGGGTATATACTAGACTACCTACTATGACCATATCAGCTTTTTACATTGAACCTTGATATATTTTTCTGTGCTTTAAAGTGTCTCGATTTATTATGGTGACATATTATCTGCATATATTTTGGCTGGTAATACTTTAATACTCCTTGATTCTATTTTTTTTTTTGGCAACAGTGGCATGTTACTGTGGCTCTTTACCCGCATCGTCATGTCATTTTTAACACTACATGAGGACATGTGATCTGTACACATTAATGGTACCTATAAACTCCACTACGCTATGTCTAGACCTAGCTAGAGACATATATGTTCACCTTTAACCAGTCAGCAGAATTTATACCTGTCCAGGAGGTACACTCTCCTGAAAACCTAAATCCAATTTACAAGCGAGCACTTTATTACAAACTGTTTATTGAACACTCTATGAATAAACAGGTTAATTGTCAGGTTCTTTAACCTATAAGCACTTAAGCACTTTATGGGTGTTGGTGATGGCTTGGTAAGGAATTTCCTTTTGTCACGTGGACCCGTCCTGTGTGACGCGACCCGCAGGCCGGTAACTGTAAACAACAAGACGTGGCACGTGATACAGTCCTGTGTGACACGGCCCGCAGGCCGGTAACTAAAACAACAAGACAAGGGGAAGGGAAAACAGTTACAACAGTGGGCCCTGCGATAGGGAAAGGGGACGTGGAGACCTCCTGCACTTCCCTGAGTCAGTGTCCCTAATGCTCCTAACATTCCCTATGCCGATTCCGCACCGGGCGCCGCTCAGGATACCTGTCGCCCTAGCACACCCTACACCTATCCCTTGCTTGGGAGCTGGGTGGTGCAGGCACTGGCCCCACCGCTGTATTAAACACACCAGAATGCAGCTCTCCTCCTGAAACGCTGCCACCAAGCTCTGTCAGATCTAAAAGGAAATCCCCTATGACTCCTTCCACACCAGGGCTAAGACAGTGCTGCAAGGAACATTCTCCAGCTCCTTCCTCCACCAAGGATGGTTGAAATGAATACTATCACCAACACTGATTGCAACACCTGTGACTCTTTTATAGCAGAGCCAGCAATCACACCTGCATTACAAACATGTGTACTTAACTAAAGAAACAGAGTGCAATGATGCTCATCACCACCGGGGGCAAACTTAGAACAAAAGACACCACAGTGCAATAATCCTAGTGGCCACCGGGGGCAAAAACCCCCTTAAGCACAAAAAAAAGGTTACCTGTGCTTTTATCCGTCCTGATCCCGCATGGATCATGACACCTTTAGGCTGTGTGCCCACATTGCATTTTTTTTAAGCATTTCCGCAGCGTTTGTGCCAGCTCAAACGCTGCAGAAATGCTTAAAAGAAGCTTCACATTAAA
Organism: Dendrobates tinctorius; assembly: GCF_039654945.1. Classification (NCBI taxonomy): domain Eukaryota; kingdom Metazoa; phylum Chordata; class Amphibia; order Anura; family Dendrobatidae; genus Dendrobates; species Dendrobates tinctorius. Next base: position 1,771,369 of record NW_027361719.1, on the reverse strand, counting down.
TTGCATGCGTTTTTTGTGCCAATGCATGCATTTTTAAACGCTCAGGAATCGCATAGCGGCTAAAAACGCAGCATGCTCATTAATTTCCACATTGCTGAGCGTTTTTAGCCTTTTCCAATGTTTCCAGAAAACACGCGGAAAAAAACGCATCAAAAACGCCCGTCTTTTGTGTAAAAAACACGCAGGAAACGCTCGGAAATAAAACACGCATTTTCTGGGAAGGGAATCAGTTTCCTGAGTGTTTAAAAACGTTAATGTGGGCACATAGCCTTAAGGCCCCATCTCACTAAGCAATCTCGGTAGCGAGATCGCTGCTGAGTCACAACTTTTGTGACGTAACAGCGATCTCACCAGCGAGATTGCTGTGTGTGACAGCGATCAGCGAGCGGCCCCCCTGCCGGTATCGCTGATCGCTGCAAGAAATCTCTGGACATTTCTTTTGTCGCTGGTCTCCCACTGGCCAGCACGCATCGCTGTGTGTGACAGCGGGAGACCAGCGATCAGGCGTAAAAAATAATAAAAAAAATAAAAAATATAGTTATTCTCACCTTCCGACGTCCCGTTCAGCCATCCCGCCTCTCTCCACGCTCCGGTCCCAGTGATCCTTTGCACGAATGACCGCGAAACTTTGTTATCCCGCGAGACCGTGACATCTCGCGGTCATTCTCGCAAAGGATCACTGGGACCGGAGCGTGGAGAGAGGCCGGAAGACTGCGCGGGACATCGGAAGGTGAGAATAACAATATTTTTTATTTTGATTCTATTTTTTACAGGATGGCAAGCGATGCCGGGCGCTCGGCATCGCTGTGCTGATCGCTGGTGAAGCTGTCTGTGTGACAGCTCACCAGCGATCACATAGCGACTTACTAGCGATCCTGACACCTTGATATCGGTGTCGGGATCGCTGGTAAGTCGCTTAGTGAGACGGGGCCTTTAGGGTCAGACAGGTTTAGTCGACGCGGAGCAATTTCATCTCACCATAGGGTGCCAACCTCCGCTGCCAGGTAGGGAAAAATGTAGTATTATTTCTATTTCCTAGTATATATAACTATATATATACTGATAACTATTATGCACTCCTACAGTGGGTACCGAAAGTATTCAGACCCCTTTAAATTTTTCACTCTTTGTTTCATTGCAGCCATTTGGTAAATTCAAAAAAGTTCATTTTTTCTCATTAATGTACACTCTGCACCCCATCTTGACTGAAAAAAAACAGAAATGTAGACATTTTTGCAAATTTATTAAAAAAGAAAAACTGAAATAGCACATGGTCATAAGTATTCAGACCCTTTGCTCAGACACTCATATTTAAGTCACATGCTGTCCATTTCATTATGATCCTCCTTGAAATGGTTCTACTCCTTCATTGGAGTCCAGCTGTGTTTAATTAAACTGATAGGACTTGATTTGTAAAGGCAGACACGTGTCTATAAAAGACCTCACAGCTCACAGTGCATGTTAGACCAAATGAGAATCATATGGCCAAAGGAACTAGCCAAGGAGCTCAGAGAGAGAATTGTGGCAAGGCGCACATCTGGTCAAGGTTGCAAAAGAATTTCTGCACTACTCAAGGTTCCTGAGAGCACAGTGGCCTCCATAATCCTTAAATGGAAGAAGTTTGGGACCACCAGAAGTCTTCCTAGATCTGGCCATCCAGCCAAACTGAGCAATCGTGGGAGAAGAGCCTTGGTGAGACAGGTAAAGAAGAACCCCAAGATCACTGTAGCTGAGCTCCACAGATGCAGTAGGGATATGGGAGAAAGTTCCACAAAGTCAACTTTCACTGCAGCCCTCCACCAGTCGGGTCCTTATGGCAGAGTGGCCCGACGGAAGCCTCTCCTCAGTGCCAGACATATGAAAGCACGTTTAGAGTTTGCTAAAAAATACATGAAGGACTCACAGACTATGAGAAATAAGATTCTCTGGTCTGATGAGACAAAGATAGAACTTTTTGGTGATAATTCTAAGCGGTATATGTGGAGAAATCCAGGCACTGCTCATCAACTGCCCAATACAATCCCAACAGTGAAACATGGTGGTGGCAGCATCATGCTATGGGAGTGTTTTTTAGCTGCAGGGACAGGACAACTGGTTGCAATTGAAGGAAACATGAATACGGCCAAGTACAGAGATATCCTGGATGAAAACCTCTTCCAGAGTGCTCTGGACCTCAGACTTGGCCAAAGGTTCACCTTCCAACAAGACAATAACCCTAAGCACCCAGCTAAAATAACAAATGAGTGCCTTCAGAAAAACTCTGTGACTATTGCTGACTGGCCCAGCCAGAGCCCTGGCCTAAACCCAATTGAGCATCTGTGGAGAGACCTGAAAATGGCTGTCCTCCAACGTTCACCTTCCAACCAGAGTGGACTTGAGAGCATCTGCAAGGAAGAATGGCGGAGGATCCCCAAATCCAGGTGTGAAAAATGTGTTGCATCATTCTCAAGTAGACTCATGGTTGTACTAGCTCAAAAGGGTGATTCTACTCAATGCTGAGCAAAGGATCTGAATACTTCTGACCATTTGATATTTCAGTTTTTCTTTTTTAATAAATTTGCAAAAATTTCTGTTTTTTTCAGTCAAGATGGGGTGCAGAGTGTACATTATTGAGAAAAAAATGAAATTTTTTTTTTTTTTTTATATAGCGCTAACATATTCCGCAGCGCTTCACAGTTTGCACACATTTTCATCACTGTCCCCCGATGGGGCTCACAATCTAAATTCCCTATCAGTATGTTTTTTTTTGGAGTGTGGGAGGAAACCCACGCAAACACGGGGAGAACATACAAACTCCTTGCAGATGTTGTCCTTGGTAGGATTCGAACCCAGGACCCCAGCGCTGCAAGGCTGTAGTGCTAACCACTGAGCCACCGTGCTGCCCTGAATTTACCAAACGGCTGCAATGAAACAGAGTGAAAAATTTAAAGGGGTCTGAATTCTTTCTGTACCCACTGTATATATTCTGTCTGACTCTCTCACTGAATTGTTATTAATTATTTAGACTTTTTAAGCTTTTTAGAGGAATTTAATTAAAAGTTATTTCTTTTAGGTCAGATTTACTATGGTTTTCATATTTATATCAGACCCGCTATACTCTGTTTTGCTTTTCTACATTACAGTTGACTGATTGTGTGACAGGCTTTTCAAAATACCTTGAACAATTCTTCATTGTAGTTACTTTTAATGAATGATGCACATTATATAATAGATGTCTATCCCTTTTACAATAATCATATTTATGACAAATTCACACATTTTTAGAATTAAAAGGGTACTATTTGTTTGAGTCGAATCAAATGTATCCAGTTCCAGTGACTCAAAGTACATGGCTTATCCATGGGTGGGCCATAATCTCAGTCAAATGACTTCATATACGCTTATTTTATTATTAAAGTTTCATAGCTGGGTGGAAAAAAATGAGATTACCATCATTGCTTAGGCTCTTCTGATACTTGTATATTTGTTTATTATTCTTGTCATTTTGCATTCCAGTCATAGTGAGTAGTGCAATGGAGCAGGGGTGGACGCTGACACTGGATTGCCCCAGGTCAAGAAGTGTGATTGTGCTCTTCTCCCTTCAATGCCAAACCTTGAAAAAGCATTATATACATACATATTTGAAGAAGGAGTAAATGTTAACTTGATGAATTCTCAGACACAGTGGCATAACTAGATTTCGAAAGGCCCCGGTGCAATGGGCCCTCACCTGTATGTTGGTATGTAAGAACGTCTAAAATTTCATGACAAATTCAATACATTTAATCTCATCATAAATTTAACATTGGACCACTCGAAAATGGAAATCAACTTTCTGGATACAACCATAAAAATTCAAAATGGTTCAATCCAGACATCGGTGTATCAGAAACCAATTCACTGTCCCACATACCTCAGATGGGACAGCTTCCACCCGAAGCACATGATAAAATGTCCATCATCTACAGCCAGGCCCTTAGATATAATCGTCTCTGTTCCAGCCCGACGGACAAGAATGAACACTTAACCTATATTAAAAAGACATTTTTAAATCAAGGCTGCCACCCTATCTCCATAGATGATCAGATCATTAGAGCCACAATGATTCCTAGAAGTCAATTACTTCAATACCGAAAAAAAGAGGAAATTAATTGTGTACCTCTTGCGGTAACCTACAACCCACAGCTTGAGGAACTGATAAAAACTGCTAAAAAACTTCACCACATCCTACACAAGAATGACCAGCTAAGGACAATATACAAAGACCCTCCCTTGTTCTGCTACCGACAACCTCCAAATTTAAGAAATATCGTGATCCAAAGTTCAATGCCTTTGGATATGTAGTAAGTGTGCCGACTGGGGGGTGGTCCCTTTCGGCTGCGAGACAGACTGACGACAGACGCAGAATCATGTTCAATCAGGTCCAACTTTATTGGGCGTCCTCTTGACATCCACAGCAAACACGACAGCTTCTGCACATTGGCTCGGGTACCTGTTACCTCCTCCTGCTCCTGTTGGTGAGGACCCTACGGGTTCTTTCACCGGAGCTGCCGTTAGGCCCACGGCCACAGCGCTTCCCCCGGCCAAGTCCACCCACTGCGACACTTACTGCTCCTTCAGTGCCCAGCCGTTCGGTACCCCAGGCGTCCTTTAGTCAGCAGCTGTCCTGTCAGGGCCACCCCCCCTCTCCGAGTATCCGTCTCTGTCCTCTGTCTTTCCTGAGCTCTTCCTCCCTCCATCTTCTCTTGAGCGCTTCTCTCTTCTGTCTCCTCCTGGGTGTCTGCCCTGCCCCGGGGACTCTTTCCTTTTATCTCCCTATTCTGGAAATCCCTTTCTCAGTCCAGTAACTCCGCCCACCATGACTCTGCGTATCCTAGCTTCAGCTGCTGTTAGGTTCCTTTACTGACTACTCTTTGTCTCCATCTAGTGGTCAAAACCTGGTACTACACCGTCTCTTATCAATTCTAGCTATTTCCTTAGACATGTATACGAATTCTCATCAAACAGTGTACACAAGATATTTTACATGTTCCTTCTGCATCAGACAGGTCCATAGGTCAGTCCACCCTCCTACAGATACACCAGGAGGAACTAATCCTTGCAACGTGAAGAGCTGCAAAACCTTCACTCATGTAGAGACCAAAGACAGCATACAGATTCCCAACAAACAAGACTGTAAGATTCCTAGAACATTCACATGTTTGTCTTGCAATGTGGTGTATTTAATTTTGTGCACTATATGTCCTATTGTTAGTCTCAGGGGCAAACACAGACAGCTTGGGGCCCCTGTGCAAGAAAAGTGTCTGGGCCCCACTCCTTTTATGGTGAGCAAGCTACAGATATAAATTTTTTACAGTCTCCTCTCATTATATTTATATCGCCACCCCTTATTACACAGTGCCCTCTATTTATGCATAGCACCGTCCCTTATCACATAGTTCCCTCTTGTTATATACACAGCACCATCCCTTACATATTGGATTCTCGTTATTTTTGTTGTTTACAGCTCCCTGTTCTTTATTACATACTATCTGCTCTTGTTAGATATAAACTGAAATGATGGCTGAAGGAGCATGGGAAATATAATAATAACAATAATAATTTTATTTCTGTAGCGCCAACATATTCCGCAGCACTTTACATTTTAAAAATAAATGTATGGGAAAGCTTCTTTTGTGATGGATGCGGCTGATGGACTGGTCTTCTGGTCGTCAGATGCTGCTCCATCAGCTGTCATTTTACAAGAAAGGATTCTGTAATAAAGAGAGGGCGCTGCGAATAACAAAAGGAATGATAATTTTTAATGTAAAGGATGGTGCTGTAGATGACAAGAAATGATATTATGTAATAATGGACATGCGCTCCACATAACAGGACGCTATATAATAAAGGATGGCACCATATATACCATAAATAGAGAGGATGTTATGTAATAAGGGATGGCAGGGTACCGGTACCGCAGACGCAATTTCGGAATATGGACACTGCTGAAGCAGTCACAGGAAACGAGCACTAATAAGAGAAGACAGGGGATACTATATCAGACTAGGGATGGGGTACATACATACAGTGGCATACACACAACTACCAAAAACATAACTATAGGGGTTGCTTGGTTACCTCCCTATTGGAGAGGGTGTCTTATATACAAAATGTCTCCAAGCTATTGGCTGGGAGATACCTTGCAAACGAATATACATTTAACTAAATGCCTCCCAGCTCTTGCTGGGAGAATTTACAATGTGTGCGTGCTGCCCCATTTAGAACAGTGGAGTGCACGCACATGCACCGTAGGCACACCACCATGACACAGTGCAGCGTGCACAGAGGAGGAACAAGGAGGAAGCAGTAGGAGTACACTGGGTAACGTACCGTGGGCTGGTGAGTAAGCTGGTGTCCCTGCACGGAGGGAGGAAGGGACACCATGCCGGGCATAGCACTACATGCGCCTTTCTCTGATAATTTGTCATGTTCTTCTCCTACACATGAAAAAATATGATTCTACTCACCTATCTCCGCTCCCATGCCACGCGGCGTCCTCTTTTGTAACCGCCGCAGGAGCTGCCAGCTGACTTCGGCGTCCCCACCATCGCTCATCATGACGTCACTGCCATAGGCCTTCCAGTCATGGGCACACCGAGGTCAGATGCTGGATGCAAATTGGTCAACGGCATGTACTGCAGCAGACCTGACGGATCCCCAGCGCTGCAATATATTTCAGCTGAATGTGCATCAGAGGATCCAGATCTATCTGAAATATTAACTGGTGTCAGTGGCCTCACTCCACCTCTGGGCCCGATGCAGCTGCGCTGACAATTTCTATGCCCCGTGAAGGGGGTTTAAGCAATACTTATCTTTACACATACTGTTTACTGTATCTCAGGTACTAATAAATAAATATAAATCTATAGTATATATATATATTATATACTGTGTACTACTATCAGTGTGTGTAAATACACATACAAAGCTAACCACAGTACACACCGATACATAAAACACTTTCGGTCATTACTGTGTGTGTGTGTGTGTGTATACACTGTATATATATTTATTCTACAAACACAGATAACTACTGGACACTAAAGTACTAATAAACATACGTACATATATATAGTGTACTGTGGTTATCTTTGTGTGTATATGTGAGCAGGTAGCGGGATGCAGTTACGGACAAGAGGCATACCAAGGGTTAACAAGGGGTTTATTTAACAAGAGGATACTCCTCGCAGGGAGATATTTAAATGAGAGGGGGAGTTCTTCCCTAATATAAAGAATACTTCTAAGGAAGTTTTAGCGTAACTAATAGAAGATAATATAAATTATACACTTATCACTTTGGACTCCAGTCACAGAAGTGCCCCTCTCTTTAATTGGGGCCACTTGGAATGAGCAACAACGGGGGTCTGTTACAATCCTGTGGAAAATGAGGGAAGATTTTCTGGAGTTGAGAATGTCCTCTTGTGGTACCGACGGTGTCGATGCCCTCTATAATACTGGCGATGATGGCGTCTTCTTTCGATCCTGACAATGGTGATGATTGCCCGGGGTTCTAGCACGGGCACTGGCCCCAACGGATGCAGGAAAGAAGGGAGGATAGACTCTTCCCTCAGCAGTGAAAATCCTTGTATTATCAGGGCCTGAGACACGCTCCCGACACAGTTCACAATGGCCTGTTCGGTCTGCTGTGTTGTACCGTTGATCACCGGTATCCCTTACACAGACCTTGCATTCCCCGGTCAGTACTGTTGGCCGGGGCAGTTTTGTCAGTATCGTCGGCTAAGTTTGCAGTCTCGTTAAGGTCTTTGATGTAGGCAGGGACAGCAATGTTAGCGGGGACAGCGGTACATGTCGGTCGGTTCCTGTCAACACGTTCTCTCGTTCCTGGCTTCTCTTAGATCCACCCCCTCGCCTCACAGATGAATTTACCTCACAGGACTGACGCACGCTCAGAGTTCCCGCCTCAACATTTTGAATTTCTGCACGCACATTTTTTGCCTGCTTAGCCACGCCCCCTTTTCTCAAGCACAAGGAACATCCAGTTACTGGCAAAAGATGCTTACCTGCCCAGGTCACAGAACAGATGCACTATCAAGGTGTAGCGGACCCAAAAAGATGGAACAGGTGCAAAAATACCTGATGAGGCAACCAGCCTAGAATCAGGAAATTGCCACTTGGTATAATAATGCACTAAAAATATTATCTGTATGTGGCAATGTACACACAGAAAATGCAAAGCATCTGGCTGAACCTATTAATGACGCCCATACTCTTAGATCAGGCAGGCCAGCCAGTGCAGTATATTCCCCCGAAGTAAAAGCAAGAGAATTGATCAAGAAGCCTTCGCATCTTAAAGAGAACCTGTCTTGTGAAAAAATGCAATTAACCTGCAAATTCCCTTTAATGAATTTGGTACATCATTCAGCTGCCATGCGCTACCTCAGTCCAGAGAGTAGAGTATATTTTTGTAGTAATTAACTTTTTGGTGCATAAATTATGATGACTTTGTAGACAATGCTAAGCCACACCCACTTCTAACATTGCCCCTCCCACTTTTCAAAATTGATGGATCTGACCAGAACAAACACGAAATGTTGCAAATATTTTTTGCACAACTAGGAGTGGCACAACATTTTTTAATTGTCAGGGTCACAGAAGAGCATTTCTCACAAATATCCAGCCTTTACATAGTAATTTTTCTCCTGCTGAAGTCCTAGATTCCGCTTTCATTGACCTAATAAAGTATGATGCCAACAAAAGTGCCCCCTAAACACAGTAAGATTTCCCCATGGCACAGTCCCCCACATTAGCCTCTACATGCACAATATAATGACTCTACTGTACCCCTTAGGCACAGTATGGTGACCCCAACACAGTATGATCCCCAACACAGTATGATCCCCCAAGCTTGATCCCCACACAGCCTTCCATGCAGTATAATCGGCCTACATACAGTATAATAGCCCCACACTGTATAATGGCCCGCAAAAGCTCTCCACACATTATGATGGACCCCACACAAACCTTCACACTGTTTAATTGCTTGCATACAGTATAATGGCCCCCTACATAGTCCTCCAAATATTATAATTGCCCCTCATAATCTTCCATAGAGTATAATGCACTCTCTTAATCCTCCAAATAGTATAATGCATCCCCATAAGCCTCCATATAGTATAATACACCCCTATAATCCTCCATATACTATAATGCACCCTCCATAATCCTCCTTATAGTATAATGCATTCCCCATTGTCCTTTATACAATACAATGCACCACCCATGGTCCTCCATACAATATAATGCACCCCCCATGGTCCTCCATGTAATATAAAGCAATCCCCATGGTCCTCCATACAATATAATGCACCCTCCCTTGGTCCTCCATACAATATAATGAATCTCCTATGGTCCTCTATATAATATAATGCTCTCCCAATGGTCTTCCGTACAGTATAATGCACCCTAATGGTCCTCCATACAGTACAATGCACCCCCATGATCATCTATATAGTACAATGCAACCCCCATGGTCCTCTATGCAATATAATGCACCCCCATGGTCTTCCATACAATATAATGCAGCCCCCATGGTCCTCCATATAATATAAAGCACTCCCCATGGTCCTTCATACAATATAATGCATCCTACCATGGCCCTCCATACAATATAATGAATCTCCTATGGTCCTCTTTATAATAAAATGCTCTCCCTATGGTCCTCCATACAGTAAAATGCACCTGCATGATCATCTATATAGTACAATGTAACCCCGATGGTCCTATATGCAATATAATGCACCCCCCATGATCTTCCATACAATGATGCTATAATTAAGGGAGCTTAGTCTCCAGAAGCGCGTCCATATCCACACATGTCAGATATTGTGCTGAAGATTTTATCCTCTATGTAACGAGTTTTGTGAATAAAAAACTTATCTTCACGGAATCAGTAGAGCTGGACATTTCTTCTTTGTTGGATTACTCACGCTTTGACACAGCGGGTCCGTGCTCCTGAAGTTACTGAAATGTACTTACGGGTGAGCTGGAACTCTTTTTTCTCAAATATAATGCAACCCCATGGTTCTCCATAGCCTACTATAGCCACCAGTCACTGATTTAAAACAAATACGATGCTCACCTGTACATGTTCCACCCAATGCACCGGTCTGCTGAGCCTATTGTGTGAAGTGCCAGAAATGTCAGAACAGTGGGAGCGCTGTAATTTCTTAATCACGCCCGCTGCTCTGACACTGTAAGAAGATGAGCCAGAACAGAGTAAATGGTTCTCTATGCACTTTAGGGCTGGAAGTATCGGGACTGTTACCACTGTTGCCGGGGAATGATTTATCCGAGTGGAGAGGACCCTTGCACTGGACAGTAGGGGGCCTGGGGGAGATAAAAGGGACTGAGCGTGGGAACAGGGGAGTTTTGGCATGAAGGTGACCCGAGAACAGGGTGAAGGTTGACTCCCTCCCCACTGCTCTGACTGAGAACGCCACATACTCTAGTTCCCTACAGATTGACTTACCATCGGAGAGCGTCCTGACTGAGCTGCCACTGGATGTTCCCGTACCAGTCCAGTCCTTATCGCTCGCAGTGAAAGATGATTTTACTCGCTCTGATCATAGGCTAGTTTCACACTAGTGTTTGGCAGGGCTGCGGATGGCAGCCTACTTCCTTCTTTCTTCCTCCATTAAGCCCCGCCTACTACCACACCTCTTCCTTCAGCTCCGCCTACGTCTGCATGCATCTTGCGTGCCCTATCTTTAACATTGGGTACGCAGGCTATGCGGATGTATGCTGACGCATCCACATGCGTTGTTTTGACGCACCCGCCGACCACAACAAAATGCAACACGTTGCGTTCAGCGCAGCTCGGCGCAGCGTCAAAATGACGCATGCAGATGCGTGAGCATATATCCGCATTGCCTGGATACCCAATGTTAAAGATAGGGTACGCAGGAAGCATGCAGACGTAGGCAGAGGTGAAAGAAGAGGTGCGGCAGTGGGCGGGGCTTAACGGAGGAACTACGCAGTCATCCGCAGCTCTGCCCTACACAAATGTGAAACCAGCTATAGTGAGCCCATCAGAGGTTCGCACACTGCCGTGGCCTGTGAGCTTGCATGCTGCTCGTGTCCTGCGACATCCCAGAGGAATCAACAAAAGAGACTGTTCCCACATACCGACGTACTCAAGCCAAGCAAGCCCAGATACATCGGCACGGTTGGGAGACAGTGCATTTCGTTCCTCCGCAACAGAGCCAGAGACATTGTCCATGGACTACGACGCCGGTGGGAGCCTCTCCCCAATAAGCACTTCAAGCGACAAGTTACCTCTTTTGTGCACCCCTTCCCCAAAATATTGTATTTTTGTGCAAATTTTGTTGTTGCGCTCAGTGTTCCTGTGCCATTGCATTGTTGATTTCATCTCCCTGTGCAGAGTATCCCTTGTACGTCAATAACCTGCTTAAAGCAAACTCTGTTTACCCCTTCTCTGCCTCCTGCTCTTCACTGCATCCAACAAACTTCACTTCCAGTAACTTTACAACACATCAGATGCCGAGGAAGAATGATTGGAGTGGAAGCGTCTGCTGATGCTCCCTCTTCCATCCTTCCATCATCATTGCTCATGCTGACGGCCGGAACCCCCCTCAGTGACGTGGCAATGGTCTCTGCTGAAGCTAATTTGTCTAGGAGACAAACCACACACAGCAGCAGAGTTACTTAAAGAAATAACAGACAGATCTGTGGTTTTTAGTGCTGAACCTCCAGACAAACACGGTCTTGTGTCATAATGGGCATAACTTGGTAGAGGATGAGGCAAGCTTGAGATGGGCATTGGGGGCCAGAGGCACGCTCAGCTTGTGAAGCTACAGGGAAATATGGACTCAGACTACATGAGGTGGAAAGTATAGCAATCCAGATATACTACTAGAGGAGAAGAATGATTCCCTAGAGCTAGGAAAGTCAGTGCCACCTATACCGAGAACCAGGGCTGAAGTTGTATCCAGTACCTGTGGGAAAGATGACAACTAGAGTTGAGCGAAACGGGTCGAAAAAATTCAAAAGTCGCCGACTTTTGGCAAAGTCGGGTTTCATGAAACGAAACCCGACCCTAGCATGAGGTCGGCCACGAGGTCGCCAAAGTCGCGTTTCAAAAGTTTGTTTTGCGCTCTTTTTCAGCCAATCAGGATCCACGGACACTGTGGGCAACGTGATGACCTAGGCACGGGTCACCACCATCTTTCAGAAGGGCATGCAAGTGATTGGCTTGCTTTGGTGGGCGTCACAGGGGGTATAAAAGGGCGTGCACGCCGACCGCCATCTTACTTCTGCCGATTTTAGTATAGGGAGAGGTTGCTGCTGATTCTGTAGGGAGAGCGTTAGGCAGGGAAGAAGACAAAAAAACTGCTTCTGCTGCTAGCGATTTGGCCTGCACAACACACAAGTCACTGTGTGTGCAGTGCAAAGGGAGGCTATATAGTGGTGTATCAGTGGTGTTGGTTGTTGGGCTGCCTTTTAAGGCTTCCTGACACGCTGGCATTGCTGTTTACCCACTGCTCCGCAAACTGCTTTTTTAAAAGCAATCCAATCTCCCTTATCCTCTAGTCACTTTTGTCACAGCTGTGCCATCGAGCCTGTCACATAGCGCTCAGATATCAGTGGGCCTCACACAATCCACAAGTGTCCAGTGTCCAAAAGTGTGCGCAGAGATTCAAAATCTCCATTATCCTCTCGTCACTTTTGTCACAGGCAGCTGTGCCATCGAGCCTGTCACATAGCGCTCAGATATCAGTGGGCCTCACACAATCCACAAGTGTCCAGTGTCCAAAAGTGTGCGCAGAGATTCAAAATCTCCATTATCCTCTCGTCACTTTTGTCACAGGCAGCTGTGCCATCGAGCCTGTCACATAGCGCTCAGATATCAGTGGGCCTCAAACAATCCACAAGTGTCCAGTGTCCAAAAGTGTGCGCAGAGATTCAAAATCTCCATTATCCTCTCGTCACTTTTGTCACAGGCAGCTGTGCCATCGAGCCTGCCACATAGCGCTCAGATATCAGTGGGCCTCACACAATCCACAAGTGTCCAGTGTCCAAAAGTGTGCGCAGAGATTCAAAATCTCCATTATCCTCTCGTCACTTTTGTCACAGGCAGCTGTGCCATCGAGCCTGTCACATAGCGCTCAGATATCAGTGGGCCTCACACAATCCACAAGTGTCCAGTGTCCAAAAGTGTGCGCAGAGATTCAAAATCTCCATTATCCTCTCGTCACTTTTGTCACAGGCAGCTGTGCCATTGAGCCTGTCACATAGCGCTCAGATATCAGTGGGCCTCACACAATCCACAAGTGTCCAGTGTCCAAAAGTGTGCGCAGAGATTGAAAATCTCCCTTATCCTCTCGTCACTTTGGTCACAGCTGTGCCATCGAGCCTGTCACATAGCGCTCAGATATCAGTGGGCCTCACACAATCCAAAAGTGTCCACTGTCCACAAGTGTGTGCAGAAATTCTAAATCTCCCCTGTCCTATAGACACCTTGTACCTTGTTTTACATTACTATATAGTTTGTTGGATTTTGTCTACATTTCTACCAAAAATGAGGAAGGCTGGTGGAAGAGGCCGTGGAATTGGGCGGGGGTTGGCAGCTGGTAATGATGATGTTGGTGGTGGATCTGATGGTAGTGGCAAGAGCAAAATAGGACCGAATGCAGGAGGTGCTGACCCTGCGTCATCGTCTGGCTACATAAGGCCTCGAACGCTTAATTTTCTAGGAGTTGGCAAACCGCTTTTAAAGCCAGAGCATCAGGAAAAAGTTTTGTCTTACATTGCTGACTCAGCCTCCAGCTCTATCGCCTCCTCTTTTTCAGTTGTAAAAAGTAAAAGCACTGAGTCGTCATTGGAGGCTCATGTTCATGAACCACACCTTTCCTTGTGTCCTTCACCCCAACCAAGATTGAAGGATGACGCAGGCCATACTACTGATTACTCCATGGAGCTGTTTTCACATACCATGCCTGGATTATCAAGTGAAATGGTGAATTACCCAGGCCAAGATGAATCTGACATGGAGTGCACTGATGCACAGCCGCTGATGGATGATTCTGCTGGTACATTCACTCAGAGCACTACATTGTCCTCGCAGTGTACAGAGCCAGATTCTGACCCTGATGAGACTCAGGTGCCCCTTCCCGCACACTATACCACCATACACGGTGACACAGAGGAAGGTGCACATGACATAGAAGAGGAGGTGATGGATGACCCAGTTGTTGACCCAGATTGGCATCCATTGGGGGAAGAGGGTGCTGCTTCCAATAGCTCAGATGAGGAGCATCCACAGCAGACATCGACATCGCAACAGCTGTTATCTGGCAGGCCCGGAGCACTCCAAAGACAGGTTCCAAACATCAAAAGAGTTGCTGGACAGCTTGTCCAGAGGGTCAAAAGATCACAGCGTGCTAGGCCGCAAAATGTCTGCCAAAGTAGGAAGAGTGCAGTGTGGCACTTTTTTGAACAAAATCCTCATGATCAGGCCAAGGTTATCTGTAAGAAGTGCGCAAAGACCTTTAGCCGAGGGAAAAATCTGAAAAATTTGAATACCAGTTGCATGCTTAGACATTTAACCAGCATGCACTTGCAAGCGTGGACACAACACCAAACCACAAGTGCCACATGTGCAACTGATCACAACGAAGGTAGTCAGCAACGCTACATTGTTTCCCCCACTGTAAGCCCACCGGTTAGCACAGCAGCAAATGTTGAGGTGTCGTTGCAAGACCACAGCAGTCAGGGAATCCCACTGTTATATCAACGAAAGACTGATTCTAGGCCATCAGAAAGAACACCAACTCCATCACCATCATCAACCCTCTCTCAGTCCGCCCTGTCCACCGCTACTTCCACCATATGCAGCTCTCAAGTCCAGCTCACCCTCCCAGACACTATGAGTAGGTCAAGAAAGTACTCAGTCTCTCATCCGCGTACACTGGGTTTGAACGCCCACATTGCCAAACTAATCTCGTTTGAGATGATGCCCTTTCGGTTGGTGGAAAGCACAGCTTTCTGCGAACTCATGGCCTATGCAGTACCACGCTATGACCTACCCAGTCGCCACTTCTTCTCTCGCAAAGCCATCCCAGCCCTCCACCATCATGTGAAAGACCGCATTGTCCATGCACTCAAGCAGTCAGTGAGCGGAAAGGTGCACCTCACAACTCATGCATGGTCCAGTCGGCATGGCCAGGGCCGTTACGTGTCCATCACTGCGCACTGGGTTAATGTGGTGGATGCAGGGTCCACAGGGGACAGCGGTGGTGGGACAGTGCTGCCTAGCCAACGGTATAGGAAACAGTTGGCTGTAGGCGTTCGACCCTCCTCCTCCTCCTCCAGAAGCGAAAGCTCGTCCACAGAGCGCAGTCGTATGAGCACTCCATCTGCAGCTGCCACTGTTGCACACGATGTGTCCCCCTATCGAGCAGCTAGTGGAAAGCGTCAGCAGGCTGTGTTGCAGATGATGTGTTTGGGCGACAGACACACCGCCGAGGTGCTGGCCGAGTACTTGAAGCGACAAACTGAGTCATGGCTGGGCAGTGTACATCTTGAGGCAGGCAAGGTAGTTAGTGATAACGGCCGTAATTTTGTGGCAGCCATAGCCCTTTCAAAACTCAGCCACATACCTTGCTTGGCTCACACCTTGAACCTGGTGGTGCAGTGCTTCCTCAAAAATTATCCGGAGTTAACAGCCCTGCTCCAGAAGGTGCGAAGACTGTGTGCGCACATCCGCCGGTCGCCTGTACACTCCGTTAGTATGCAGAAGCTGCAGCGATTGCTCCACCTTCCCAACCACCGCCTCATTATCGACATTGCAACAAGGTGGAACTCCACCCTGCACATGGTGGAGCGGCTGTGCGAGCAGAGGCAGGCCATAATGCATTTGTGGGAGGATACACGGCCAGGCACTTTGAGAGCAGACATGGAGTTGACAGGCGTGCAGTGGTCGAAGCTGAAAGACCTTTGTAAAGTCCTTCAGTGTTTTGAGGAATGCACACGGCTGGTAAGCGCAGACGACGCCATCCTAAGCATGAGCATCCCACTTATGCGTCTGCTCATGCAAACTTTGACGCACCTTAAGGAGCAGGCGTCTGCAGCCAATGTTGATGAGGAGGAAGAGGAGGAGGGAATCCTTGATGACATTCAGCCATTGTCTGCTCAGGGACCTCTCCTGGACGAGGTGGAGGAAGAAGAGGAGGAGGAGGAGGATGATGGGGATGATTACTTAGGGGAGGAGGATGCATCTCGTGGGGCAAGTGAAAATGTTGGCGTGGCAAGGTCTGGTACAGGGTTTGTGCGTGACTGGAGGGATGTGGATTTGCCAGAAAGTGCTCCTCCACCCAGCACTCGCAGTGCATCATTGACACCGGGAACATTGGCCCACATGTCAGATTATGCCTTGCGGATCCTAAAAAGGGACCCCCGCATTGCCAAAATGATGAACGATGACGACTACTGGTTGGCCAGCATCCTGGATCCACGCTATAAAGGCAAATTACAAAACATCATGCCACAGGACAACCTTGACCTAATATTGGCTAATAAACAAGCAACTCTGGTAAATCGGTTGCTTGAGGCATTCCCAGCACACAGCAGCGGTGATGGTTCTCACACGAGCCGTACGGGCCGGGGGCAGCTTGGCAGAGGTGTTCGTGGTGCACACAGCAGAAGTGGCGTTGGAGACAGGGGTTTCATGACAATGTTGTGGACTGATTTTTCAAATACCGCTCACACAACTGGTAATACTGCATCGATGGAAAGTGACAGGAGACAGCAGTTGTCAACTATGGTTACAAACTACTTTTCCTCCCATATCGATGTTCTCCCACACAGGTCATTCCCCTTTGACTATTGGGCCGCTAAACTGGACACCTGGCCTGAATTGGCACAATATGCCTTACAGGAGCTCGCTTGCCCAGCTGCAAGTGTGCTATCGGAAAGAGTCTTCAGTGCAGCTGGATCAATCCTGACAGAAAAAAGGACCCGTCTGTCAACCCAAAATGTGGATGATCTAAACTTCATTAAAATGAACCATGCATGGGTTTCCAAGGATTTTGTCCCACCTTCCCCTGATGACACATAGGGTGACAGAAAAATGGCTTGCTTTGGTCCACCTCTTCCTGGTACTTCACTTATTTCGCCTTTTGCATCAGCTGAATGTCCAACATCAACATATGCCACTTTCTAAAACTCCCTAACTGTGCTGCCTCCCCCCCATGGCCGGGGTCAACACCTAGCGCACAACACCGTGCGAGTGCCGTTGCCCTGGACAGGTGGGTAGGCCGACTCTTGGGCGCGGGCACTGGCACAGGGTCCCTCATAGTGCAATCAAGTGTCTCTGACGGTGGTGGTGCACACCCGCCGTCAGACACACCGCTGTACTATGAGGGGCCCAGTGCCAGTACCGACGCCCATGAGTGGGCCCCCCTTGCTTGGGCAGGGCCCCAGCATTTGCAATCTTTACCTCTCCCTGCTCCTCCGCTGTGTAATCTGGGCCGTCAAATCCATACTGGGCCTAACACCGTCTGAGCCTGCCTCCTGAGACATATATTTTGAATGTGTACGCTATCCATACATGTTATCCAGGGATACGGTACCCTTTCTAACCTTTGTGCAATCACGTGCAATCCATACTGGGCCTAACACCGTCTGAGCCTGCCTCCTGAGACATATATTTTGAATGTGTACGCTATCCATACATGTTATCCAGGGATACGGTACCCTTTCTAACCTTTGTGCAATCACGTGCAATCCATACTGGGCCTAACACCGTCTGAGCCTGCCTCCTGAGACATATATTTTGAATGTGTACGCTATCCATACATGTTATCCAGGGATACGGTACCCTTTCTAACCTTTGTGCAATCACGTGCAATCCATACTGGGCGTGAGAACGGCTGGTCAGCTGTTAAGCAAGCTACAGCACCTGTCCAGACAAGTACAGGGATTCCCTAGCGAGGAGACTTATTTGATTGTTTTCAATGTTGGGACAGCAATTTTTGGGGAGCACTATACTCTGGAGAATGATAGATGGGGCCCACCATACACTGGAGCATTCCAAAGGTGGACATCAGACACTGGAGCAGCATTTACAGGGCCCATTATACACTAGAGCATTAGAAATGGGGCCCATTATGTTTGGAGCATTATTTGGGCCCATAAGACAGTGGAGCTTCATCCATGGGGACCAACATATACTGTAGCATTATGTGGAGCTCATCATATACTGTTTCAAACATTATATGGGACCAATGATTCTGTATGGAGAAATAGATGGGCCTCGTCATGAGATGTAAAAAGTGAGGTATTTTTCATTGTACTATACCGCTATTTATCTGCCGTATCGGAGCATGATGAGTTGTGGTATGTGTTAAAGGGGCGCTCTTTCGCCCAGGGCACATGAAAACCTGCAGCCAGCCTTCCCCCCCCACAACTTTAGCCAAATAACCCCCATTTTTCAGTGCGTAACTTGTATTATGAAGTTAATTAAGGTTGACAAGCTTAAGTAAGAAGAATTGATGCTTTTGGCATTCAAATGGGCACTGTAGGTGTGTTTCCTGTCCTCCTCTCACTGCCGACTTTTATTCCCCATTGACTTACATTGGGTTTCGTGTTTCGGGACGACCCCGACTTTTCCCTATAATCGGACGATCTTGCTCGACCCGACTTTTGGTAAAGTCGGGTTTCACGAAACGAAACGCGACCCTAAAAAACCAAAAGTCGCTCAACTCTAATGACAACCCATTGGGCCTTATGCTTTGCATCTGCTTGCAAATACGGTACAGACTGCCATTCACAAAGTAAAAGTTTGGTTTTTATGAACCACGTGCCTCCTGGATTATTTGCTGCCCTGTTTCCGGAAGAAGGATTACTGGAGTCAGAAGAGGCCTGCAGGCCAGAAGTAAGTGGAAAGCACCACATACTTAGCAGCACGCCGAGACTGATACACACCTTGTCTGTAGGATGCCAGAGTGAGTGGGTACCGAAGCTTGCCCACAACTACCTCGCTTGGGCATCTTACACCAGTATGGTTACTCTAAATGTCCACTTAACCACTGACACATGGACAAGTGCTTTGGCCAGGGATGCCACATTTCCCTGATGGCACACAGTGTGAACATTGTAGAGGCCGGGGCGGAGTCACACCCTGGCAAGGCACATGTGCTACCAATGCCAAGGATTGCGGGCCCTACTTATATCAAGGTTTCCTCCACATCCTACACATGTTCCTGCACCCCCAGCTCCAATGTGCTATCTCAAAGCATGCCTTTCACATCAGCCAGAAGCTGGAAGCAGTGCAGCACTGTCAAAGTGAAGCGGCAACAGGCTCTGCTGAAACTAATTTTTCTTGGAGACAAACACGGTGGCAAAGTTATTGAAAGAAATAGCAAACCAGACAGATCTGTGGCTCTCACCACTGAACCTACAACCAGGCATGGTGGTGTGTGATAATGGATGTAAACTGGTGGCAGCTGTAAAGCTTGGGAAGCTAAAACATGTACCATGCTTGGCCCACATGCTCAACTTGGTATTTCAGTGGTTTTTAAAAACCTACCCAGATTTACCAGAGCTTCTGGTGAAGGTACGCAACATCAGGGGCCATTTCCTTAAGTCAGCTACTGCTGCTGCCACTCTGGCAGTGCTGCAGCAGCACATGAAAGTGACAGCTCACCAACTGGTGTGCATCGTGACCATGCGCTGAAACTCCACAGTGCACATGCTGGCAAGGCTCTGTGAGCAGCAGAGGCCAGTTATGGAACACCAGCTCCAACATGCCCGTCAATATTCTGGTCAGCCTTGTTAAATATTAATAATTCGTTAAATATTTCTTATTACACCCAGTTCTGTAGATTGCTTTAGCTTATATGACATAGGCTATTTTTAAGCTTGGCTCATGGTAGAAAGACAGCTCCATATATGTAGAGACCACGTGCTTTAGGAGACGTATATAATTCATGGCTAACTGTAGAGGTCGCTCTTCTTCCCTCACCATCATGAGAGACAGACACGAAGATGTCTTCTGTGCTGGGCCATGACATGACATAACAGCTGGTATGTTACTTTAGTACGAAGAAGCCTAAGAGAGACAGACGCCATTTGCCATGTGAGATCCCGGAGAGAAAGAAGAATACATGTTGCTTTTGCCATGTGGGATCTCAGAGTATGAACTATGGACAATTTCTCTTTCACCTATTTTTATTCACCTGTTTTTCTGTAATAACCTTTCTTTGATGGAAGAATCCAAATAAACCACTATATTTTTATCTGGTAACTAGTCCTGAGTATTTTACAGGATAAGCATTATTTTACATTGGAGAGCCAGCCAGATCTGCATTTTTGTACTTTTTTGCGAATTTCCCTCCACTTGCCCAAAAGGGGTATTGGACTTTGCTAACGTCAAGTCATATGTGCAAGTTATCGGGAATTCCACTACTTACAAGAATCACACAGAACCTAGAAGTAAGAATTACCAGATAGATTGAGAAGTACTACAAGTGCCAAAAGTACCAGACGTAAGCCAGACGTGTGAAGACAACAGGAACCCAGCGTTGTCCATCAAAGGAACAAGCTGAGACATTTCAAGGTAAGATAAAATGGATGTCATTAATTGTCTTGCTAAGCAGAGTAAATTGAAATTTAAGTCTGTAGACAATTCTAATTCAGAAGTTTTATGGTTAAGTTTATATGCCGAGTGTGAACTCGAGAATCAGAGGTTAGATTCTAAGTTTTTCAATAGAGAAAGAGAGAGATTAAAAAATATTCTACAGATGGTAGATATATTTCATAGATCTGTGTCAGAGAAATCTAAAAATGATTGTGTAGAGGATAGTGATATTCCCGAGATTCACTGTAATGTGGAGAAACAGTTACAAGTAGCAGCAGCTATAGAAGGTGACCTTGCAGACGTGGAACAAGATGGAGAAGTAGGAGGAGACTTCAGAACTGACGTAGAGGACGTACAAGGGAAAGACGTACCACTAAAAATAGACGACTCACAGGCCCAAACCCGAAGGAAAGTAAGAAAAACTCTGCTTAGGATATGCGAAATAATACCCGTATATGACAACAAAATGCATGTTTGTAGAAACTCTGAGGTTTTTGAAAGTTGTGTTGACAAATTTGATTTATCTAACGAGGAGAGGAATCAGTTGTTCAAAATGTGGATCCCTGTAACCTTTTCCAGGAGGTTATCTTTAAAGTTATCTGGTGAAACACATGAGAATTTAACTGATGAGGACAGATTAAAAATTCTCATTTTTTGTTCATCAAATGAAAATCATCCAGATATTGATATTCTTCAAAAATTAAGGATTGGTCGGAAGGAATGTATTTTTACGTTTATGTCCATATATGAACGCTTGTATAGAACGGTCATGGAGAATGTCAAAACACCGTCCCTCATAAGGAGTTTTGTAAGCAAATTTTGGTTTTTAAATCCTGCATCTCGTGTTATTGCGTCACAAAAAGATTCTTTGTTTGAATGTGCGCAATCCCTTGATTTTGCCAGAAAACACGAGAATCGTGAAAGGAAAGTAAATTGTGCTAATTTTGTGAAGACAGTCAGAGTAAAATCTTATCAGAAGCCTGTATTAGCAAAACCTTCTAAAATGAGTTTTCCTCAAAATCAACAAATATATGAAGAACAAAGGAAATCACATGTTTGTTACAAGCCCTATGGAATGATGCAAAAGATCACCGAAAAGACACAAATTGAGTTAAGAAAAATGATGAGTTCTGATCTTCTTCCTGTAACAAAGATGGCCGAATTTGACAGACAGAAACAGGTGGTGAGTGACATCATGGCCTGTAAACTGAATACTCTGCTCCAAGAATCTATCAGCTTTAAAATGGCAAGAACCTTTCAGGATATTTTTTGCAGAGAAATAAGTTTGGGTGTAGGAATTGGCTAGGAAAAAAGTAATATATATTGTGTAACAGTGTTATACAATTAGTGAGTTATATGTAATTATTTTATAGAGTATAATCCTGTAGTTTTATAGTTTGTGGATATATACATATTCATACAGTATATATAGAGTGTTTGTAGAAGTAGAAATAGTAGAACTGTATTTTTTAATGAAAATTAAAATTTACTCCAGTAATAAAATGTAGAATTATGAATATGATATTAACCTTATCTTTTATGTTTCCTTAGAATTTTCATTTCAAAGCAGGACTTAATCAGAAAAATTCTCTTCCAAGGATTTATGCCTTTATTTACACAGGAAGTTGCAATAATTGCATGATATATATATCTAACCCTTAAAAGGAAATAACTAATTGCATTTTTTAATGTGTTCTGTGTGTGTGCTTTCCTGCATGGCTTGAATGACAACCTCAACAGGTGAAAATTTCAACCTTGTTCTAATAATACAAGTATACCAGTATACTATGTCCCTGTTCCTTAGGGAAAGAATTTTTAAGGG
This sequence comes from Dendrobates tinctorius, assembly GCF_039654945.1. Lineage (NCBI taxonomy): Eukaryota > Metazoa > Chordata > Amphibia > Anura > Dendrobatidae > Dendrobates > Dendrobates tinctorius. Next base: position 1,748,909 of record NW_027361719.1, on the reverse strand, counting down.
GGTCTCAACTTTTGCAAACCAATGGAATTTTTTTCTAGGCCTAAATGTCAAGTATAGCTATACATATACATATATTTATGTCATGTGGGGAATATTCAAAGAAATATTAAGACTAAATTTAAATAGTTTACAATGCATTGATAATTAGGATAATTTGGGTTAAAATACGTGTATTCATCACACCTTCGTATGTGAGGTATTTGGTTTAAACTTAATATGTGACACAGTCTTAGTGACAGTGACTGAGTGTATGAGCAGCTGCTGAGCGAGTAATGTGATACTTTTGTGAGGCCTCAGGATCCTGAATGCATGAGAGAAAGGAAAAAAAAAACCCAAAAGCTTTTATCTTTAGGAGAAATATGCAGATCAGATAAATTATTAGAATATTAGGATATATAATGAAATATTATCTATACAACATATATTCCTGTATTTCTATAGTAATTATTTCTTGATTTAGTTAATTGTGGATAAGTGCAATCGCACAACAAAAAATAGTTTATGAAGAAAATCTATTCTTTCCTTATCAGCTTTAGCTCTTTTAAACAGGCACCAGCACAGAGCCTGGTATTCACCAGCTGCATCTGGGAATAGTGGACCTTCCTTCTCTGTCCAAGTGTGTTAATCTTAAACTACATTTAAATTAATTTTTCCAAAGGATAATTTTATGATATTCAAATTAATTTTAATGGTTACACATCTTCAGACAAATAATGGTATAAGCAAGTATAATATTTACACAATTTATAAATTAATTATTTTTAATTTTGGTTTTGATAAATGAATTATTTCATAGAACAATATTTTTTGGTATTAAGGGGGAAAATATGTTTTTGATCCTGACTACATCATCACATTTGATTAATACCTCTTCTTCACACATTTTAATAGGAAAAAAATATTAATAAGGTACAATGGTATAAGTATTGGGTATAATAATAAGTATTATAAAGAGTCATTTCTTTACACTAAGAGGAATTACATGCAAAGTTGCATGATTTGAATATTTTGGTAACACAAGTTTATGACAATTATGAAATAATCCAGATCATGGAAATATTAAGGGTATATGTCACTGAAGACATAACTACTCTGCATCAACATAAAGGCCTTATTTTTATTTTTATTTTTATTCTTATTCTTATTTTTAATTCTCAATTTTTTATTCTATTTTTATTTTTAATTCTTACATTTTTATTTTTTCTTTCATCAATAGTAAAGTAATATCTACTATAGAATTTTGCTTCATTAAATATAGCAATTATATGGTTCTTTTACTAAGAAAAATGTTTCACTTCTGAGTTATATGCAACAATTCTTTTATTCATTCATTCGCTCACTCATATATTCTTATTTTGGTTCATGGCTATACATTCCTACATATTATTAGTATAATAAATATATTCCTTATTAATAAAGATGAAAACACTGGTTACATAAAACACAGTGACACCTATGGGTTGAAAAAGGTAATTACACCTATGACATAAAAATGTTCTATCACATGAAAAAATATGGATAATAATGTATTATCACTTATTATTGGTTTAATATTTCAAACATTGAAATCTATATATGGTACAAATTCTGATAATAATTATATGGATATTACTGATTGCTATGGTATGCTGTGATATTATAGGATAGGAAAATTACCGGATTTGGTATAGACTAGGGAATGAAGACTTCAAGCAAGATACTGAAATTACGTTAATAAAGACTTTTCATATTAAAATTGATTCTTATCAGTTGCAAGAAGAAGAATGCCGCGATCCAGAAGTCCCAGAAGGTAACAAAGCTATGACTTCTCAGTAAGACTGTGTTAATTACAAGTGCAGTATCCACCACTGACAGTCAGAATTAAAGTGTCTAACCTGACAACCAGAGGACGATGATCCTACGATGCTGATGTGAACTGTGTTATCACGTTCTTATCAAGTTCCAGAAGTTTTCAATCACCTGTAAAGCTTCGATGTAAAGCTGGTGAACAATAAGGTAATTGTCAGGAAGCTACAACCCTGACATATGTCCTGTGCATTAGGACAAGGACTGGTTATGGTGCTATGTTTAGCAAGGAAGAGTCATTTTAACCCTTGCTTTGCTGACCAAAGACGTCACACCTGTTCAAAGACCAGTACCGATGGAGGATTCCAGAATATCCAAGGCGAGCCAATGTAAGCCCAGGTTTTTAAAGGTGACACTACACAGATATTAAAGCTGCATAGACTTTGTTTTCGTATTAACATTTGAATTTATGGACTTTGATTTGATACACAACACAATTTCTACAACATCTATATGCTATAGAAAAACTGTGTTTTTAAAAGAACCAAGAAGAAGACAGAAGACATCAAAATGAAGACCAGATGACATCAGATGATGACTGGACCTGAGATGCTTCAATTTAGACTTAGGGAAGTATAATTATACATATTTTATATGAATATTGTTCACGGCTTACCATAACATGAATTCACATCAATTATGTCATTGAGTACTTATAATGGTAATCTGATATTATTATTGTTATTGATATTAAATTATTTTGTCAAAGAAGAAGAAAAGAAGAAAAAAAGATCTTGTTATATTTGAGGGTTCCAATTAATGTCTGTCTCCCTCAAAAGGGGGAATTGTTAAATATTAATAATTCGTTAAATATTTCTTATTACACCCAGTTCTGTAGATTGCTTTAGCTTATATGACATAGGCTATTTTTAAGCTTGGCTCATGGTAGAAAGACAGCTCCATATATGTAGAGACCACGTGCTTTAGGAGACGTATATAATTCATGGCTAACTGTAGAGGTCGCTCTTCTTCCCTCACCATCATGAGAGACAGACACGAAGATGTCTTCTGTGCTGGGCCATGACATGACATAACAGCTGGTATGTTACTTTAGTACGAAGAAGCCTAAGAGAGACAGACGCCATTTGCCATGTGAGATCCCGGAGAGAAAGAAGAATACATGTTGCTTTTGCCATGTGGGATCTCAGAGTATGAACTATGGACAATTTCTCTTTCACCTATTTTTATTCACCTGTTTTTCTGTAATAACCTTTCTTTGATGGAAGAATCCAAATAAACCACTATATTTTTATCTGGTAACTAGTCCTGAGTATTTTACAGGATAAGCATTATTTTACAAGCCTCCGCACATAACAACTGAAGAGTGGGCATGAATGTGTGACATTTGTGCAGTTCTCAAAGTCTTTGTGGACTTCACAATGATGGTGAGAGTCAATGATGCCATTATCAGTACAACTAACCACTTATCTGCCTACTTAAACATTCGCTGCTCACAATTAAACATGAAGCTTTGCATGGGGACCTTGTGAAGATGGAGGAAGACATGAGACAGGGAGATGCTCCCCAGCCCAGACTCATCTCATCTGCTCAGTACGGATTGGGTAACAATGAGGAGGTGGAAGCTGAAGAAGAGAAGGAAGAACAGTAGCTGGCACAACAGAGACTAGTACCCACACAAGCTTAGTCCTGTCTCTCATACGTGGATGAGCTGAGGAGGGGAATGAGTAGGAAGAGATGGAGGAGGAGGAGATGGACAGTAGTCAGCATTGTGAAGAAAGGAAAGTGTTGGCTGTAGAAAGCTTGGCACATATGGCAGACTTAATGTACTGCTGCCTTTCCCATGACCCTCGCTCTACTTTCATCTTGGCCAAAAAAGAGTAATGATTGTTCACCCTGTTAGACCCATGCTACAAGGCAAACCTTACATCTCTTCTTCCTGAGGTGAAGAGGTCTACTAAAATGGTGCTAAACCAGAAATCCATTGTGGAAAATATGTGGAAAATATCCCCATCAGACAACACTAGCAGCAGGAGGCAAGCTTCCTTACCCAACCAAGGAGGAGAGGCTAGGAAGACATACACCAGTTACAGCAGATGCAAGGATACACTGTCAAAGGCCTGGGCCATTTTCATAACACCCTCCCAGCATCTAGGCCCTGATGACTAGGTATTTTTGACAAGAATGGAAAAGTTTTTAAAGATAGTCAAGCAATACTTGGCAGACAAAATCAGCATACTCCCTTATTGCTCTGCGATCTTCAGCTATTTGGTCTCAAAGCTGAACACTTGGCATGAGCTGTTCCTCTATGCCTTGGAGGTGTTGTGCTGCGCTACCTCTAGCATCTTGTCTGAGTGGGTTTTTAGTGCTGCAGAAGGGGTCATAATCAGGGCCGCAATCAGGGCATAACATCCCTTACATGTATATGGGGCCCGGTGATTAGGGGGAGCCCGGGCACGCTGGCAGCCCGATCCATGCTAGGGCCCCCCTACATTTTGCTCAGGCTTCTCCAGCACCATGGTCCAGCCAGCGCCACAATCCCCCCCATGCACAATGGTCCAGTCACAGCACTGCCCTCACGTGATGTCAGACGCTGCTCTGTTCCACTTCCTCTTTCTGGAGCAGGGCACCATGCGGTGTGCCATGTGGGACTGATTGGCAGTGGGAGCAGTCGAACTCGCAGAAGACGGCGGACGGTGAGGCGCAGACCGACGTCAGGCAGAGCCGCAGAGTCATGAGTCGGCAGGGTAAGGTAAGTAGTCTGTGTCTCAGTGTTTCTCTCTCTCCGACATCTTCAGTGTCCATGGGCCTGGGCTCATGACGGGGGCAGGATTGGATACAGGGGGCATGATTGGATACAGGGGGCATGATTGGAGACACGGGGGCATGATTGGAGACACGGGGGCAGGATTGGAGATACAGGGGCAGGATTGGAGATACGGGGGCATGATTGGAGACACAGGGGGCAGAATTGGAGATACAGGGGGCATGAGTGGAGACACGGGGGCATTATTGGAGACACGGGGCAGGATTGGAGAAAGGGGGCAGGATTGGAGACACAGGGGGGCATGTTTGGTTTCAAAGAGGACATGATTGGAGACACAGGGGGCATTATTGGAGACACAGGGCGCATGATTTGAGACATGGGGCATGATTGGAGATACAGGGGCAGAATGGAGACATGGGGCAGAATGGAGACACTGGGGGCATGATTGGAGACACAAGGGGCATGATTGGAGACACAGGGGGTGGAATTGCAGACAATGGGGCAGGATTGCAGACACGGGGAGCATGACTGGAGACAAAGGGGCATGATTGGAGACACAGGGGCAGGATTGGAGATACTGGGGGCAGGATTGGAGACACAGGGGCATGTGTTATGAATGAGTCACCGGAGGAGGAAAAAGCAAAAATACAAGCTAAGTCCAGAAAACTGGAGAGGTTGGTAGCTAGCGGATTGCAGACCCCTGATCCTATTCACAACAACTAACAGTAGCCGTGGGGTGTTCCTACGGTGGTCCTAGACACCTCGTTCACAGCCGGAGAACTAAATAAACCTAAAGAAAGGGGAAATCTAAACTGCCCCAGAGCAGACCCCAAAGCAATAGACAGCCCCCAACATGTATTGACGGTGAAAACAGATGAAAACACAAACACAGACAGAAAGACAGGCTGAGCAAACAATGGGGCCCTCACTAACTAGATAGGACAGGAAAGAAAAGCAACTGTCTGCAATCACGCAAAAACCCTGCCAAAAATAATGTCCAACACGTCTGATAGAAAAGGCCCTGATGTCACTAGACTTCAAAATCACTATATCAGCACTCAGGTATATTCTAAAAACAGAGCAAAGAGATCAACTGATCAGAGACAAAAATGGAGTTCAGCCAGTCCCAACCAGGGCTGGCTGAACACAAAGACTAAGTAAACCAGACAAAATCTTATGGAACAATAGCAGAGCAAAAACTTAGCTTTAGTAGACAGGACTAAACTGGAGGCCAGAGCTCAGAGCAGAGAGGGTCACCAGCAACCCAGCAGGGTGTCGGCGGCCTTATATCCACTCAGAGATTCCGGATGTCCAATCACACTCCACCTGTTCAGATGACAGGTTTTTCCCATCCAAATCAATTTCACTACCTCCTTTCACCAGCAGAGGGAGTTCATGGGACATCAAAGATGAAGGAGAAAATGAGCTCATAACAGGCATGATTGGAGACACGGGGGCATGATTGGAGACAAAGGGGGCAGAATTTGAGATACAGGGGGCATGATTGGAGACACAGGGGGCATTATTGGAGACAAAGGGGGCATGATTGGAGACAAAGGGGGCATGATTGGAGACACAGTTGCAGGATTGGAGACACAGGGGGATGTTTGGTTACAAAGGGGGCATGATTGGAGACACAGGGGGCATGATGGGAGACACAGGGGGCATGTTTGGTTTCAAAGGGGGCATGATTGGAGACACAGGGGGTATGATTTGAGATACAGGGGGCAGAATGGAGGCATAGGGCAGAATGGAGCCACTGGGGGCAAGATTGGAGACACAGGGGCATGATTGGAGACACGGGGGCATGATTAGAGACAAAGGGCAGAATTTGAGATAAAGGGGAATGATTGCAGACACAGGGGCATGATTGGAGACACAGGGGGCATGATTGGAGACAAAGGGGGCATGATTGGAGACAAAGGGGGCATGATTGGAGACACAGGGGGCAGGATTGGAGACACAGGGGGATGTTTGGTTACAAAGGGAGCATGATTGGAGACATAGGGGGCATGATTGGAGACACAGGGGGCATGATTAGAAACAGGGGGCAGGGTTGGAGACACAGGGGGCATGTTTGGTTTCAAAGGGGGCATGATTGGAGACACAGGGGGTATGATTGGAGATACAGGGGGCAGAATGGAGACATAGGGCAGAATGGAGCCACTGGGGGCATGATTGGAGACACAAGGGGCATGATTGGAGACTCAGGGGGTGGAATTGCAGACACAGGGGCAGGATTGCAAACAATGGGGGCATGATTGGAGACAAAGGGGCATGATTGGAGACATAGGGGGCAGAATGGAGACAAAGGGGGCATGATTGGAGACACAGGTGGCATGATTGGAGACAAAGGGGGCATGATTGGAGACAAAGGGGCAGGATGAAAGACAAAGGGTCAGGATGAAAGACATGGGGGCAGTATGACAGATATGGGGGCAGGATTGGAGACACAAGGGGCATGAATGGAGACATGGGGCAGAATGGAGACACAGGGGGCAGGATGAAAGACATGGGGGCATGATTGGAGACAGATGGGGCAGGATTGGATCATGGGGCAGGATGGATACGATGGAGACAGATGGGGAGATCATATGCGGCACAATGAATACTCATGAGGGTGGGATGGGAGAACATATGGCTGAAGCCAGGAATGAGACACACGGGGGCCAGGATGGGGGATATTATTACCATAGGGGCTAATTAAGAGATATTATTACTGCAGTGATGTATTTATTTTATTTTTTGCGTATACTGTTTTAAATGGGGGGCGGTCCTGTTACTGTGTAGAGCAGGGCCTGACTGGCCACCTGGCAATTCTGTCAAATGCCAGAAGGGCCTGTCTGGTGCTGGGCCACCTTGTCTGCTACGTTGTTAACAGAATCAGTGTTCTCAAGACACCCATACTGTTAAGAGTTGTAACAGAGGTATCATTAGAAATTTGGTCTTGTAGTAAATCTTGCTTTCCTCCATCCAGGGTAATATTAGTAATATATCCCATCTGGTGCTTGAGGATGGGGACAGCATGGGCATGTGTGATTTCAAATGCCAGGGCTGAATTTTAGCCCCAGTCCGTACCTGATGTAAAGTGATACTATGTTGCCTTTTTTTCTTCATGTTATGTAATGTAGAAGTTGGGAAAAAAATAAGTAATGTGTTCTGCAAGCGGAGCTCTAGATAACTGTGTTATTTCCTGCAGAGACAAGCCCTGGCTGGAAGAGGTGATAGCTATCTGTGCTGGATGAAAGATGAAAAGCAAGGATGAAGGACTTCACCTAGAGACATCACTGGTGAGTTAGTGTGTTACCTATACACTGACACCGTACACTGTATACTATATACAGAGGTCCTGTGTACAATGGCACCAGTGATCACTGTATTAACTACACATTATATACAGAGCTCCTGTGTATAATGTCATTGATCACTGTATTACCTGTACACAGACACTGCATACTAAGTACAGTTCCCCTGTGTATGGTGATAGTATTTTTTTTTATATTACTGACCAGTATCGTAGTATTCATTCACTATGTGGTGGTAATATGTGATCTGCACATGGTGTTGCGGTATTGGTCCCTTGTATGTCCTATTATTTGGTCACTTTGTGGTGGTAATATGTGGTCTAGTCATGGTGTGGTGGCATTTGTTCCTTGCATGTGATATTATTCAGTCACTGTGGTGGTAAAATGTGGTCTGGACATGGTATGGTGGTATTTGTTCCTTGCAGGTGGTATTATAGGTCACTATGTGGTGGTAATATGTGGTCTGGACATGGTGTGGCGATATTTGTCCCTTTTATGTGATATTATTGGTCATTTTAAAAATTGAAAAATAAAAATGTACCTAAATCGAATTGCATATTTTAACAAATATTTAATAGGTTAGCGAAGAGTAGAGCTTGGCCAAAAGTGTCTACAGTGTTGTGATGTGGCTTAAAAAAATCTTTTGGCCAAAACAAAAGCTGCCGGCTATATGTGTGATCTGGTGATGTGAACTGTTAATGTGTGATTGGTGAGAAGTGGAGTTTTTCCAAGAGAGGGCGGTGGGACTGTGGCCAATTTGAGGGGTGGAGGCAGGGCTGGGGTGGAGCCTGGGCGGTGTCTCAAGGGGGCCCCGAAAATTTTGCTAGTATGGGGCCCCGAAATTCCTAGTGGCAGCCCTGGTCATAATAGACAGGCTCTTTTGCCTCTCAACAGAAAGTGCTGACAGGCTCACTCTGATAAAAATGAACAAAGTCTGGATTAGCTCCGGCTTTTCCACATCACCAGATGACAACGGCATGAGATATTGAATTTTAGGATTGCTACTTCCAATAGATGGCAATAGAGTTCTATTCCTCTGTCTCTTTGATGAGGCAATTTGCATTTTTAATTTCCAGAGGAGGACTGCATGGGTTATAAGCTTCTTTACACTGGCATGCCTAGTACGGTAAGTCACTCTCCACAAGGAGAAATTTAACTCCTTAAATCCAAGGCACAAGTCACATTTTCCAAAATGTTCCCCCTCAAGATGTAGCATGCATGGCTTATAAGCCTCCTTACATGGGCTTGCCAAGCAAGTCACTCTCCACAAGTAGAAACTTTACCTCTTAGATCCAAGGCACAAGTCACATTTCCCAATGTGCTTCCTCTCAAGATGTAGCGTTTCAGCAGGGGAAAAGAGGAGCCATCCAACAATGAGAGAACTTAATGCGATCCACTCTGATGTCTCTCATTGAAGAGTTTATCCATGGTATGGTGTCTATTACACTGCACTGCTCATATCTAAGACTGATAATTACCGGAAGTGATGCTGGCTTTCTCCATATATTTATTTGCATATCATTTATCAAATGCATCCAATTTATCATACATCATGTATGGCTACTGGTAGAGTTGAGCGACTTTTGGTTTTTTAGGGTCGAGTTTCGTTTCGTGAAACCCGACTTTTCCAAAAGTCGGGTCGAGCAAGATCGTCCGATTATAGGGAAAAGTCGGGGTCGTCCCGAAACACGAAACCCAATGTAAGTCAATGGGGAATAAAAGTCGGCAGTGAGAGGAGGACACACCTACAGTGCCCATTTGAATGCCAAAAGCATCAATTCTTCTTACTTAAGCTTGTCAACCTTAATTAACTTCATAATACAAGTTACGCACTGAAAAATGGGGGTTATTTGGCTAAAGTTGTGGGGGGGAGGGCTGGCTGCAGGTTTTCATGTGCCCTGGGCGAAAGAGCGCCCCTTTAACACATACCACAACTCATCATGCTCCGATACGGCAGAGAAATAGCGGTATAGTACAATGAAAAATACTTCACTTTTTACATCTCATGACGAGGCCTATCTATTTCTCCATACAGAATCATTGGTCCCATATAATGTTTGAAACAGTATATGATGAGCTCCACATAATGCTACAGTATATGTTGGTCCCCATGGATGAAGCTCCACTGTCTTATGGGCCCAAATAATGCTCCAAACATAATGGGCCCCATTTCTAATGCTCTAGTGTATAATGGGCCCTGTAAATGCTGCTCCAGTGTCTGATGTCCACCTTTGGAATGTTCCAGTGTATGGTGGGCCCCATCTATCATTCTCCAGAGTATAGTGCTCCCCAAAAATTGCTGTCCCAACATTGAAAACAATCAAATGAGTCTCCTTGCTAGGGAATCCCTGTACTTGTCTGGACTCCTCGTCGTCCCCATCTTCCATCTCACTGCACAGTATTTCAACTTTGCAAGTGCTGTGATCCTGAGCAAGCAGGGGGGACCCACTCGTTGGCGACGGCACTGGCACAGGGCCCCTGATAGTACGGTGGTGTGTCTGATGGCGGGTGGGCCGAACCTGCACTTTCATCTGCAGCTTCCTCTTTGTCACCGTGTAAGATGGAACTGTATATGGGAAGGGTAACCTGAGTTTCATCAGGGTCAGATTCAGGTCGTGTAGCGTGCGAGGGGAATGTAGTGGTCTGGGTCAATGTACCAGCAGATTCATCGAGCAGTGGCTGGGCATCAGTGCACTTGTGTCGCCCCCAGGAGTACGGTCGCCACAGTGGCATTACCTTCTTCCTAGGGAGTGTGATGTCATGCTTGGGAGCAACGAACGATCTCTCTAGCAGGTTAACTGATTGGGCGGCGTTATTCCCACGAGTCATGACCCTCCAAACAGCGTTCATGAAGGCAAAGTGTTTGTTTTACGTGGGCAGTATGGTTGCAAAGCTGAACTTTAAAGGAATGTCCAGAAGGGCACCACCAGGAGTGGAGCCTACGGTTAAATTCGACTCCACCTCGGAAACCTCAACCATGCCAGCTACAGAACAGATGCACACATTGCAAGCTTAATTCCGTTAACGAACGAGACTCCGTCATGCCCCGCGGTCCGAGTCCGGTCTACTAGAGGGACACGTGAGGCTCTGGCACATGAGATTGGCCAATAACTGGTGTGTCATGCCCTTACATGTCCGTGGCTGCATGTGCGCTACACTGAAAAGGCCAGCGTTTGTCGCTTACAGGTGCAGATAACCCGCTGAACAACGTTAGTGATGGGGATCACTGATTACAATTATTACCCGCGAACAATGCTTTCCCAGTAAGTGCAGGTCAACCGCAGTTCCGGAATTAGGCCTAACCGTCATTCCTGAAAAAATGAAAAACTAAGGCTAGTTTCACACTTGCTTTTTTTTGCAGCGCGTTTTTCCCGCAAAAAAAACGCATTGAAAAAACGCATACAAAAGCATACAACTGCTGCGTTTTTTTCAAGCATTTTTATGAGCATGCATGAAAAAAACGCAGCGTTTTTATGCGTTTGTATGCGTTTTTAGTGCGTTTTTACCGCGTTTGCGTTTTTTTCCAACATTAGGTGGCCCCTCACACTAACCCAAACCATGACTTTACTAACCCTAACCCTGACCCTAACCCTTAACCCTAACCCTGACCCTAACCCTAACCCTAACCCTTAACCAAACCATACTTAACCCTAACCCTGACCCTAACCCTTAACCAAACCATACTTAACCCTAACCCTGACCCTAACCCTGACCCTAACCCTAACCCTAACCCTAACCCTGACCCTAACCCTAACCCTAACCCTTAACCAAACCATACTTAACCCTGACCCTAACCCTGACCCTAACCCTTAACCAAACCATACTTAACCCTAACCCTGACCCTAACCCTTAACCAAACCATACTTAACCCTAACCCTGACCCTAACCCTGACCCTAACCCTAACCCTAACCCTGACCCTAACCCTTAACCAAACCATACTTAACCCTAACCCTGACCCTAACCCTAACCCTAACCCTAACCCTGACCCTAACCCTTAACCAAACCATACTTAACCCTAACCCTGACCCTAACCCTAACCCTGACCCTAACCCTAACCCTAAACCCCCTTAACTAACCCTAACTTTACCCAAACCCCTAAATTCCATTGTCTAAACTAATGGTAAAAAAAAAACGCATGTGCAAAAAAACGCATACATGAGCATGCCAGTGCGCACATATGTGCATCCATAGGCTATAATGGCCAATTTTAGCGCAAAACGTGCGCATATGTGCGCATGCGCTTTTTTGCAGGGCCAAAAAATGCAACATGCTGCGTCTGGAAAATACAAACGCACACCCCAAAAAAACGCAGCGCATGAAAATCGCATACGTGCACTTACCAGCGCGCAGGTATGCGCACCCATGTTAAATATAGGGGAAAAAACGCATGCGCAGGTATGCGTTTTTTTCCAGCGCAAAAAAACGCAAATGTGAAACCAGCCTTACGTGTGCAAAACACAGGTGCTGTAGCTTGCTTAACAGCTCGCCAGCCGTTCTCACGCCCAGTATGGATTACACGTGATTGCACAAAGGTGAGAAAGGGTACCGTATCCCCAGATAACATGTATGGATAGCGTACACATTCAAAATATATGTCTATACATCAGGAGGCAGGCTCAGACGGTGTTAGGCCCAGTATGGATTGCACGTGATTGCACAAAGGTTAGAAAGGGTACCGTATCCCCGGATAACATGTATGGATAGCGTACACATTCAAAATATATGTCTATACATCAGGAGGCAGGCTCAGACGGTGTTAGGCCCAGTATGGATTGCATGTGATTGCACAAAGGTTAGAAAGGGTACCGTATCCCCAGATAACATGTATGGATAGCGTACACATTCAAAATATATGTCTATACATCAGGAGGCAGGCTCAGACGGTGTTAGACCCAGTATGGATTGCACGTGATTGCACAAAGGTTAGAAAGGGTACCGTATCCCCAGATACCATGTATGGATAGCGTACACATTCAAAATATATGTCTACATCAGGAGGCAGGCTCAGACGGTGTTAGGCCCAGTATGGATTGCACGTGATTGCACAAAGGTTAGAAAGGGTACCGTATCCCCAGATAACATGTATGGATAGCGTACACATTCAAAATATATGTCTATACATCAGGAGGCAGGCTCAGACGGTGTTAGGCCCAGTATGGATTGCACGTGATTGCACAAAGGTTAGAAAGGGTACCGTATCCCCAGATAACATGTATGGATAGCGTACACATTCAAAATATATGTCTATACATCAGGAGGCAGGCTCAGACAGTGTTAGGCCCAGTATGAATTGCACGTGATTGCACAAAGGTTAGAAAGGGTACCGTATCCCCGGATAACATGTATGGATAGCGTACACATTCAAAATATATGTCTATACATCAGGAGGCAGGCTCAGACGGTGTTAGGCCCAGTATGGATTGCACGTGATTGCACAAAGGTTAGAAAGGGTACCGTATCCCCGGATAACATGTATGGATAGCGTACACATTCAAAATATATGTCTATACATCAGGAGGCAGGCTCAGACGGTGTCAGGCACAGTATGGATTTGACGGCCCAGACTACACAGCGGAGGAGCAGGGAGAGGTAAAGATTGCAAATGCTGGGGCCCTGCCCAAGCAAGGGGGGCCCACTCGTGGGCGTCGGTACTGGCACTGGGCCCCTCATAGTACGGCGGTGTGTCTGACGGCGGGTGTGCACCACCACCGTCAGAGACACTTGATTGCACTATGAAGGACCCTGTGCCAGTGCCTGCGCCCAAGAGTCGGCCTACCCACCTGTCCAGGGCAACGGCACTCGCACGGTGTCGTGCGCTAGGTGGTGACCCCGGCCATGGGGGGGGAGGCAGCACAGTTAGGGAGTTTTAGAAAGTGGCATATGTTGATGTTGGACATTCAGCTGATGCAAAAGGTGAAATAGGTCAAGTCCCAGGAAGAGGTGGACCAAAGCAAGCCATTTTTCTGTCACCCTATGTGTCATCAGGGGAAGGTGGGACAAAATCCTTGGAAACCCATGCGTGGTTCATTTTAATGAAGGTTAGATCATCCACATTTTGGGTTGACAGACGGGTCCTTTTTTCTGTCAGGATTGATCCAGCTGCACTGAAGACTCTTTCCGATAGCACACTTGCAGCTGGGCAAGCGAGCTCCTGTAAGGCATATTGTGCCAATTTAGGCCAGGTGTCCAGTTTAGCGGCCCAATAGTCAAAGGGGAATGACCTGTGTGGGAGAACATCGATATGGGAGGAAAAGTAGTTTGTAACCATAGTTGACAACTGCTGTCTCCTGTCACTTTCCATCGATGCAGTATTACCAGTTGTGTGAGCGGTACTTGAAAAATCAGTCCACAACATTGTCATGAAACCCCTGTCTCCAACGCCACTTCTGCTGTGTGCACCACGAACACCTCTGCCAAGCTGCCCCCGGCCCGTACGGCTTGTGTGAGAACCATCACCGCTGCTGTGTGCTGGGAATGCCTCAAGCAACCGATTTACCAGAGTTGCTTGTTTATTAGCCAATATTAGGTCAAGGTTCTCCTGTGGCATGTTTTGTAATTTGCCTTTATAGCGTGGATCCAGGATGCTGGCCAACCAGTAGTCGTCATCGTTCATCATTTTGGCAATGCGGGGGTCCCTTTTTAGGATCTGCAAGGCATAATCTGACATGTGGGCCAATGTTCCCGGTGTCAATGATGCACTGCGAGTGCTGGTTGGAGGAGCACTTTCTGGCAAATCCACATCCCTCCAGTCATGCACAAACCCTGTACCAGACCTTGCCACGCCAACATTTTCACTTGCCCCACGAGATGCATCCTCCTCCCCTAAGTAATCATACCCATCATCCGCCTCCTCCTCCTCTTCTTCCTCCACCTCGTCCAGGAGAGGTCCCTGAGCAGACAATGGCTGAATGTCATCAAGGATTCCCTCCTCCTCTTCCTCCTCATCAACATTGGCTGCAGAAGCCTGCTCCTTAAGGTGCGTCAAAGTTTGCATGAGCAGACGCATAAGTGGGATGCTCATGCTTAGGATGGCGTCGTCTGCACTTACCAGCTGTGTGCATTCCTCAAAACACTGAAGGACTTTACAGAGGTCTTTCAGCTTCGACCACTGCACACCGGTCAACTCCATGTCTGCTCTCAAAGTGCCTGGCCGTGTATCCTCCCACAAATGCATTATGGCCTGCCTCTGCTCGCACAGCCGCTCCACCATGTGCAGGGTGGAGTTCCACCTTGTTGCAATGTCGATAATGAGGCGGTGGTTGGAAAGGTGGAGCAATCGCTGCAGCTTCTGCATACGAACGGAGTGTACAGGCGACCGGCGGATGTGCGCGCACAGTCTTCGCACCTTCTGGAGCAGGGCTGTTAACTCCGGATAATTTTTGAGGAAGCACTGCACCACCAGGTTCAAGGTGTGAGCCAAGCAAGGTATGTGGCTGAGTTTTGAAAGGGCTATGGCTGCCACAAAATTACGCCCGTTATCACTAACTACCTTGCCTGCCTCAAGATGTACACTGCCCAGCCTTGACTCAGTTTGTCGCTGAAAGTACTCGGCCAGCACCTCGGCGGTGTGTCTGTCGCCCAAACACATCATCTGCAACACTGCCTGCTGACGCTTTCCACTAGCTGCTCGATAGGGGGACACCTCGTGTGCAACAGTGGCAGCTGCAGATGGAGTGCTCGTACGACTGCGCTCTGTGGACGAGCTTTCGCTTCTGGAGGAGGAGGAGGAGGAGGGTCGAACGCCTACAGCCAACTGTTTCCTATACCGTGGGCTAGGCAGCACTGTCCCACCACCGCTGTCCCCTGTGGACCCTGCATCCACCACATTAACCCAGTGCGCAGTGATGGACACGTAACGGCCCTGGCCATGCCGACTGGACCATGCATCAGTTGTGAGGTGCACCTTTCCGCTCACTGACTGCTTGAGTGCATGGACAATGCGGTCTTTCACATGATGGTGGAGGGCTGGGATGGCTTTGCGAGAGAAGAAGTGGCGACTGGGTAGGTCATAGCGTGGTACTGCATAGGCCATGAGTTTGCGGAAAGCTGCGCTTTCCACCAACCGAAAGGGCATCATCTCAAACGAGATTAGTTTGGCAATGTGGACGTTCAAACCCAGCGTACGCGGATGAGAGACTGAGTACTTTCTTGACCTACTCATAGTGTCTGGGAGGGTGAGCTGGACTTGAGAGCTGCATATGGTGGAAGTAGCGGTGGACAGGGCGGACTGAGAGAGGGTTGATGATGGTGATGGAGTTGGTGTTCTTTCTGAAGGCCTAGAATCAGTCTTTCGTTGATATAACAGTGGGATTCCCTGACTGCTGTGGCCTTGCAACGACACCTCAACATTTGCTGCTGTGCTAACCGGTGGGCTTACAGTGGGGGAAACAATGTAGCGTTGCTAACTACCTTCGTTGTGATCAGTTGCACATGAGGTTTGGTGTTGTGTCCACGCTTGCAAGTGCATGGTGGTTAAATGTCTAAGCATGCAACTGGTATTCAAATTTTTCAGATTTTTCCCTCGGCTAAAGGTCTTTGCGCACTTCTTACAGATAATCTTGGCCTGATCATGAGGATTTTATTCAAAAAATTGCCACACTGCACTCTTTCTACTATGGAAGACATTTTGCGTCCTTGCACGCTGTGCTATTTTGACCGTCTGGCCAAGCAGTCCAGCAACTTTTCGGCTTTTTGTAACCCGTTTTTGGACTGCTCCGTGCCTGCCAGATAACAGCTGTTGCGATGTCGATGCCTGCGGCGGATGCTCCTCCTCCTCTTCTGAGCTATTGGCAGCGGCACCCTCTTCCCCCAATGAATGCCAATCTGGGTCAACACCTGGGTCATCCATCACCTCCTCTTCAATGTCATGTGCACCTTCCTCTGTGTCACCGTGTATGGTGGTATAGTGTGCGGGAAGGGGCACCTGAGTCTCATCAGGGTCAGAATCTGGCTCTGTACACTGCGAGGACAATGTAGTGCTCTGAGTGAATGTACCAGCAGAATCATCCATCAGCGGCTGTGCATCAGTGCACTCCATGTCAGATTCATCTTGGCCTGGGTAATTCACCATTTCACTTGATAATCCAGGCATGGTATGTGAAAACAGCTCCATGGAGTAATCAGTAGTATGGCCTGCGTCATCCTTCAATCTTAGTTGGGGTGAAGGACACAAGGAAAGGTGTGGTTCATGAACATGAGCCTTCAATGACGACTCAGTGCTTTTACTTTTTACAACTGAAGAAGAGGAGGCGATAGAGCTGGAGGCTGAGTCAGCAATGTAAGACAAAACTTTTTCCTGATGCTCTGGCTTTAAAAACGGTTTGCCAACTCCTAGAAAACTAAGCCTTCGAAGCCTTATGGAGCCAGACGATGATGCAGGCTCAACACCTCCTGCATTCGGTCCTATTTTGCTCTTGCCACTACCATCAGATCCACCACCAACACCATCATTACCAGCTGCCAACCCCCGCCCAATTCCACGGCCTCTTCCACCAGCCTTCCTCATTTTTGGTAAAAATGTAGACAAAATCCAACAAACTATATAGTAATGTAAAACAAGGTACAAGGTGTCTATAGGACAGGGGAGATTTTGAATTTCTGCTCACACTTGTGGACACTGGACACTTTTGGATTGTGTGAGGCCCAATGAATATCTGAGCGCTATGTGACAGGCTCGATGGCACAGCTCTGAACAAAGTGACTAGAGGATAAGTGAGATTTTGAATTTCAGCAGACACTTGTGGACACTGGACACTTTTGGATTGTGTAAGGCCCAATGAATATCTGAGCGCTATGTGACAGGCTCGATGACACAGCTGTGACCAAAGTGACTAGAGGATAAGTGAGATTTTGAATTTCTGCAGACACTTGTGGACACTGGACACTTTTGGATTGTGTGAGGCCCAATGAATATCTGAGCGCTATGTGACAGGCTCGATGGCACAGCTGTGACAAAAGTGACGAGAGGATAAGGGAGATTTTGAATTTCTGCAGACACTTGTGAACACTGGACACTTTTGGATTGTGTGAGGCCCACTGATATCTGAGCGCTATGTCACAGGCTCGATGGCACAGCTGTGACAAAAGTGACTAGAGGATAAGTGAGATTTTGAATTTCAGCAGACACTTGTGGACACTGGACACTTTTGGATTGTGTGAGGCCCAATGAATATCTGAGCGCTATGTGACAGGCTCGATGGCACAGCTGTGACCAAAGTGACTAGAGGATAAGGGAGATTTTGAATTTCAGCAGACACTTGTGGACACTGGACACTTTTGGATTGTGTGAGGCCCAATCAATATCTGAGCGCTATGTGACAGGCTCGATGGCACAGCTGTGACAAAAGTGACTAGAGGATAAGGGAGATTTTGAATTTCAGCAGACACTTGTGGACACTGGACACTTTTGGATTGTGTGAGGCCCAATGAATATCTGAGCGCTATGTGACAGGCTCGATGGCACAGCTGTGACAAAAGTGACGAGAGGATAAGGAAGATTTTGAATTTCTGCAGACACTTGTGCACACTGGACACTTTTGGATTGTGTGAGGCCCACTGATATCTGAGCGCTATGTCACAGGCTCGATGGCACAGCTGTGACAAAAGTGACTAGAGGATAAGTGAGATTTTGAATTTCAGCAGACACTTGTGGACACTGGACACTTTTGGATTGTGTGAGGCCCAATGAATATCTGAGCGCTATGTGACAGGCTCGATGGCACAGCTGTGACCAAAGTGACTAGAGGATAAGGGAGATTTTGAATTTCAGCAGACACTTGTGGACACTGGACACTTTTGGATTGTGTGAGGCCCAATGAATATCTGAGCGCTATGTGACAGGCTCGATGGCACAGCTGTGACAAAAGCGACGAGAGGATAAGGGAGATTTTGAATTTCTGCAGACACTTGTGGACACTGGACACTTTTGGATTGTGTGAGGCTTACTGATATCTGAGCGCTATGTCACAGGCTCGATGGCACAGCTGTGACAAAAGTGACTAGAGGATAAGTGAGATTGTGAATTTCAGCAGACACTTGTGGACACTGGACACTTTTGGATTGTGTGAGGCCCAATGAATATCTGAGCGCTATGTGACAGGCTCGATGGCACAGCTGTGACAAAAGTGACTAGAGGATAAGGGAGATTTTGAATTTCAGCAGACACTTGTGGACACTGGACACTTTTGGATTGTGTGAGGCCCAATGAATATCTGAGCGCTATGTGACAGGCTCGATGGCACAGCTGTGACCAAAGTGACTAGAGGATAAGGGAGATTTTGAATTTCAGCAGACACTTGTGGACACTGGACACTTTTGGATTGTGTGAGGCCCACTGATATCTGAGCGCTATGTCACAGGCTCGATGGCACAGCTGTGACAAAAGTGACTAGAGGATAAGGGAGATTTTGAATTTCAGCAGACACTTGTGGACACTGGACACTTTTGGATTGTGTGAGGCCCACTGATATCTGAGCGCTATGTCACAGGCTCGATGGCACAGCTGTGACAAAAGTGACTAGAGAATAAGTGAGATTTTGAATTTCAGCAGACACTTGTGGACACTGGACACTTTTGGATTGTGTGAGGCCCAATGAATATCTGAGCGCTATGTGACAGGCTCGATGGCACAGCTGTGACCAAAGTGACTAGAGGATAAGTGAGATTTTGAATTTCAGCAGACACTTGTGGACACTTTTGGATTGTGTGAGGCCCAATGAATATCTGAGCGCTATGTGACAGGCTCGATGGCACAGCTGTGACCAAAGTGACTAGAGGATAAGTGAGATTTTGAATTTCAGCAGACACTTGTGGACACTGGACACTTTTGGATTTTGTGAGGCCCAATGAATATCTGAGCGCTATGTGACAGGCTCGATGGCACAGCTGTGACAAAAGTGACGAGAGGATAAGGGAGATTTTGAATTTCTGCAGACACTTGTGGACACTGGACACTTTTGGATTGTGTGAGGCCCACTGATATCTGAGCGTTATGTCACAGGCTTGATGGCACAGCTGTGACAAAAGTGACTAGAGGATAAGGGAGATTTTGAATTTCAGCAGACACTTGTGGACACTGGACACTTTTGGATTGTGTGAGGCCCAATGAATATCTGAGCGCTATGTGACAGGCTCGATGGCACAGCTGTGACAAAAGTGACGAGAGGATAAGGGAGATTTTGAATTTCTGCTGACACTTGTGGACGCTGGACACTTTTGGATTGTGTGAGGCCCACTGATATCTGAGCGCTATGTCACAGGCTCGATGGAACAGCTGTGACAAAAGTGACTAGAGGATAAGGGAGATTTTGAATTTCAGCAGACACTTGTGGACACTGGACACTTTTGGATTGTGTGAGGCCCACTGATATCTGAGCGCTATGTCACAGGCTCGATGGCACAGCTGTGACAAAAGTGACTAGAGGATAAGGGAGATTTTGAATTTCAGCAGACACTTGTGGACACTGGACACTTTTGGATTGTGTGAGGCCCAATGAATATCTGAGCGCTATGTGACAGGCTCGATGGCACAGCTGTGACCAAAGTGACTAGAGGATAAGTGAGATTTTGAATTTCAGCAGACACTTGTGGACACTGGACACTTTTGGATTGTGTGAGGCCCAATGAATATCTGAGCGCTATGTGACAGGCTCGATGGCACAGCTGTGACCAAAGTGACTAGAGGATAAGGGAGATTTTGAATTTCTGCACACACTTGTGGACACTGGACACTTTTGGATTGTGTGAGGACCACTGATATCTGAGCGCTATGTGACAGGCTCGATGGCACAGCTGTGACAAAAGTGACTAGAGGATAAGGGAGATTTTGAATTTCAGCAGACACTTGTGGACACTGGACACTTTTGGATTGTGTGAGGCCCAATGAATATCTGAGCGCTATGTGACAGGCTCGATGACACAGCTGTGACCAAAGTGACTAGAGGATAAGGGAGATTTTGAATCTCTGCACACACTTTTGGACACTGGACACTTTTGGATTGTGTGAGGCCCACTGATATCTGAGCGCTATGTCACAGGCTCGATGGCACAGCTGTGACAAAAGGGACTAGAGGATAAGGGAGATTGGATTGCTTTTAAAAAAGCAGTTTGCAGAGCAGTGGGTAAACAGCAATGCCAGCCTGTCAAGAAGCCTTAAAAGGCAGCCCAACAACCAACACCACTGATACACCACAATATAGCCTCCCCTTGCACTGCACACACAGTGACTGGTGTGTTGTGCAGGCCAAATTGCTAGCAGCAGAAGCAGTTTTTTTTTCTTCTCAGGACAAAAAAAAAAAATTGGGATTGCTTTTAAAAAAGCAGTTTGCGGAGCAGTGGGTAAACAGCAATGCAGGAATGTCAGGAAGCCTTAGAAGGCAGCCCAACAACCAACACCACTGATACACCACTATATAGCCTCCCCTTGCACTGCACACACAGTGACTGGTGTGTTGTGCAGGCCAAATCGCTAGCAGCAGAAGCAGTTTTTTTGTCTTCTTCCCTGCCTAACGCTGTCCCTACAGAATCAGCAGCAACCTCTCCCTATACTGAGATCGGCAGAAGTAAGATGGCGGTCGGCGTGCACGCCTTTTTATACCCCCTGTGACGCCCACCAAAGCAAGCCAATCACTTGCATGCCCTTCTGAAAGATGGTGGTGACCCCTGCCTATGTCATCACGTTGCCCACAGTGTCCGTGGATCCTGATTGGCTGAAAAAGAGCGCAAAACAAACTTTTGAAACGCGACTTTGGCGCGTAAGTCGCCGACCTCGTGGCCGACCTCATCCTAGGATCGGGTTTCGTTTCATGAAACCTGACTTTGCTAAAAGTCGGCGACTTTTGAAATTTTTTGACCCGTTTTGCTCAACTCTAGCTACTGGCTGTCTAGTCTAATTTATCAGTAAGCTGTCTAAATGTAAGACATCAACAATAAATCTTCCTTTCTATCCTTTTGGGGGTGATAAAGCTGACCCAGTGTAGTATTGATATATGTAACACTTATACAAAAGTATGTCTGTGACATCATTCATATGTATGGAATGGTAGAAGCTATACTCCCATAATTATCGGAGCTAGTCACGTGTCTAATAGTATCTGACTATTTGTATTGTATATTGTCTTTAACATAGGAATAAAGACGCAGTTCATTCAGAGAATACAGTGAACTACTGTATTATTTACACATGAAATATTCACATTGTTATTTCATCATTACTGATTTACACTGATACTCTATGTTTGACTATAAATATTATATTTGTGTACAAGAATACAACCGGAAATATTACACTAGCGTTTAAAGTGAGCTGGCTGTTAATCAGCATGACGTCCGCAGTCGTGCCTCATCAACAGAGTAGAATGGAAAAAAAGCTGCTGTTCTATAGAAGTGATATCAACAGAAGCCACTGGATCACCGGCTATGGTCTATGACTGCTCTGTGCTGGCAAAGATCAGCACTGGGCACTACAGGCTGGTAGATAGCACCTACCTGCCTGTTAGATTTTAGGCCCATGGTAAAAAAAAAATAGTCTTGGATAAACCCTTTAATGATTGCTTAACCCCTTAGTGACAGAGTCATTTTGCAGCTTAATGACCAGGCCAATTTTTACAATTCTGACCACTGTCACTTTGTGTGGTTATAACTCTGGAACGCTTTAATGGATCCCGCTGATTCTGAGAATGTTTGTTTTTTCGTGACATATTTTATTTCATGTTAGTGGTAAAATCTCTTCTATATGACTTGTGTTTAGTTATGAAAAAACGGAAATATGGCAAAAATTTTGAAAATGTAGCAATTTTCAAACTTTAAATTTTTATGCCCTTAAATCAGAGAGATGTGTCGCACATATTTCTTAATAAATAACATTTCCCACATGTCTACTTTACATCAGCACAATTTTGGAAACAAAATTTGTTTTTGTTAGGAAGTTATAAGGTTTAAAAGTTGACCAGTGATTTCTCATTTTTACAACAAAATTTACAAAACCATTTTTTTAGGGACCACATCATATTTAAAGTCATTTTGAGGGGTGTACATAGCAGAAAATACCCAAAAGTGACATTATTCTAAAAACTAGACCCCTCAAGGTGCTCAAAACCACATTCAAGAAGTTTATTAACCATTTACATGCTTCACAGGAACTGAAGCAATGTGGAAGGAAAAAATTAATATTTAACTTTTTTTTGCAAAAAATTTACTTCAGAACCAGTTTTTTTTTCACAAGAGTTAAAAGAGAAAATGAACCATAAAATTTGTTGTGCAATTTCTCCTGAATACACCGATACCCCATATGTGGAGACAAACCACTTTTTCAGCACACGGCAGAGCTCGCAAGGGATGGAGCGCCGTTTGATTTTTTCAACGCAGAATTGGCTGGAATTGAGATCGGACGCCATGTTGCCCCTGATGTGCCTAAACAGTGGAAACCCCCAACAAGTGACCCCATTTTGGAAACTAGACCCCTTAAGGAACTTATCTAGATGTGTGGTGAGCACTTTGAACCTCCAAGTCCTCCAAATAAGTTTATAACGTAGAGCTGTGAAAATAAAAAATAATTTTTTTCCAGAAAAATGATCTTTTTGCCCCCAAATGTTTATTTTTACAAGGGTAACAGGAGAAATTAGACCCCGAAAATTGTTGTGCAATTTGTCCTAAGTACACTGATACCCCATATGTGGGGGGGTACCACTGTTTGGGCGCATGGGAGAGCTCGGAAGGGAAGGAGCGCCATTTTGGAATGCAGACTTTGATGGAATCTTCTGTGGGCATCATGTTGTGTTTGCAGAGCCCCTGATGTGCCTAAACAGTGAAAACCCCCACAAGTGACCCCATTTTGAACTAGACCCCCCAAGGCGCTTATCTAGATGTGTGGTGAGCACTTTGAACCCCCAAGTGCTTCACAGAAGTTTATAACGCAGAGCCGTGACAATAAAAAATCATTTTTTTTCCTCAAAAATGATTTTTTAGCCTGCTATTTTTTATTTTCCCAAGGGGCACAGGAGACATTGGACCACAAAAGTTGTTATGCAATTTTTCCTGAGTACACTGATACCCTATATATGGGGGTGAACCACTGTTTGGGCACATGGGAGAGCTTGGAAGGGAAGGAACGTCATTTTAGAATGCAGACTTTGATGGAATGTTCTGTGGGCGTCATGTTGCGCTTGCAGAGCCCCTGATTTGCCTAAACAGTAGAAACCCCCCACAAGTGACCCCATTTTGGAAACTAGACCCCCAAGGAGCTTATCTAGATGTGCGGTGAGCACTTTGAACCCCCAAGTGCTTCACAGAAGTTTATAACGCAGATCCGTGAAAATAAAAAATCTTTTTTTTCCACAAAAGTGAATTTTTAGCCCCCAATTTTTTTTATTTTACCCCTAAAGTTGGTAAATAGTGGAAATCCCTCAATTCTTGCTCCAACCCTAACCCCAACACACCCCTAACCCTAATCCCATCCCTAACCCTAATCCCATCCCTAACCCTAATGCTAATCCCTAATCCTAACCCTAATTCCAACCCTAACCCTAACCCTAATTCTAACCCTAACCCTAATTCTAACCCTAAACCTAATTCTAACCCTAATTCTAACCCTAACCCTAATTCCAACCCTAACCCTAATTCGAACCCTAACCCTAATTCTAACCCTAATTCTCAGCCTAACCCTAATGGAAAATTGGAAATAAATATATTTTCTGTATTTCATTATATTTGCCTACCTAAGGGGGTGATAAACGGGGTTTTTTTACTATTTTTTTTATTTTGATCACTGTGATAGAGTTTATCACAGTGATCAAAATCAATGAATTCAATCTGTCGGCCGGCAGATTCGGCGGGCGCACTGTGCATGCGCCCGCCATTTTCTTCTGGGACAAAGATGGCGGCGCCCACTGGAGGAGGCAGGAGAGCCCGGGGACCATGAAGACCACCAGGAGGTACTGGGGGGATCTGGGACTCTATTTCTCTCTCCTCTGATTTGCGATCACATCAGAGGACAGAGAAATTAAATGCACAATTGCGGCTTTTTTTTTATAGGGTTAATAACGGCGATCGCAAAAGCGGGGTTGGTAAATACCGACCCAATTCATGTTCTCTGGGGTCTTGGCTACCCCCGGCAGCCGAGACCCTGGAGAAAATCTGACTCTGGGGGCGCTATTTACTTTTTCCACAGTGCCGAGAATTAATGGCACTGTGGTTTAAGTACCCTTAACTACCGCCGTTAAAAGGCATATTGGCGGTTGTTAAGGGGTTAAGCTGTCTACATCCTGACAAGTTTACATATTGCATGTTATAGATAGAGTTGAAAGAAACGAATATGTTCGGAATTGGTCGTCGAATCTGAATTTGCCATATTCATGCCATATTGGTACCCTATTTCGTGACAAGTTTATGTTTGATGATTGATTTCGAATATATTCGTCATTTCTACTCCCATTGACTCCAATGACGTTCGGCTGTTTTCGTCGAATAATGCAAAAACAATATTTGCCGACGAATGTAAACGGAACCGAATTTTAAAAAATTTGCTCAACTCTAGTTGTAGACTGTCAGGATTTGGCAATTTGCATTCTGCAGAGCTATGTAGGCACATCAGAAATGTAAATTTGTTGAAGTACCCCTTGTTAATGAATTAAATATAGTCTCTTATTATAATCAGGCAGATTAATGTTTGTAATATTGTGTTTTTTTAATTGATTCTTGGTTTATTTCAAAGTATGTTTGCATCATTATCTTCTTAGAAAAGCCAGCTTCTTCTTGTCTTTAAGGCATTGGGCTAACGGGATTTTACCATAATTAATAACATATTCACACCATGTAAAGTATAACCCATCTTTCACATGTTCAAGAAAAACGGAGTGGGAGTAAGGAATAAGTGCTATAAAGGAGTGACGTAAGGCTTATTCAGGGTTATGAACTAACATTGCTTATTCAATGGTCTTCACATCAAGAGCACAATGGGTTTACCATTTGTGGGTTTTGCTGAATGAGAGGTGTCCTGTTATGTGCAATTCTGTTGATTTCCCCTTGTCTCCTCTCAATTGCAAAAATTATAAAGTTAATTTTTGTCCACAGACTCCATCTCTCATGTCTCATCCCTCCCCTGTCTGGTATTGGTTATTGTGACTCTAAGGGTACCGTTACACCTAGCGATGCACCAGCGATCCCGACCAGCGATATGACGCGGTCAGGATCGCTGGTGCATCGCTGGGTGGTCGCTAGTGAGCTGCCACACAGGCAGATCTCACCAGCGACATCGCTGGGGACGGGGATCGCTACTTACCTGTCAGACGCGGCGATCCTGCGTCCTCCCGCCCGCGTCCACGCCTCGCTCGTCGGCGCCACAGGAAGCGCCGCAGGAAGTGGCTGACGAGGAATGGTCCAGGAGCTTCTCGCGCGATCAGCGATAACCAGCGGGGGAGCCGGTCGGAGGTATCACATGCAGCGATATCGCTAGCAATATCGCTGCAACGTCACAAAATCGGTGACTTTACAGCGATATTGCTAGCGATATCGCAGTGTTTAACGGTGGCTTTATGTCCGAATTGTCAGATTCTGAAAGTGGTCATGTCCAATTGCATTTAATCTTTGTAGGAGGGCACTCTTTCTAATTGATTCTGAGTTGTGGTGTTCTCTTTATTATAATCCAGATATATGCTTCATTGGGGATTTGTTTAGTTAAATTAGTTAAATTATTGCATTGGGGTTAAATAATTACCTCTGATTAATCATTAATAGAATAATTACAGACCGTGATTGGAATTTTAAGAAATATTCACCTTTTCCAAGTCTGGAGTAGTCTAACCAAACAAATGTACATATTGGAATGAGCAGACCATAAATCTAGCTAGAAACAATTCTAAATGTCTAATTCTTTAAAGAGTAACTGTCGTTTTAATTTTTATTTGAGTTTTTCTAGACTGAGACAATCATGCTTAAAATTCTTATTTTACTAATAAAATCTTTATTCACTGAAGACGGAATGTTCCATTACTGAGATAGGAGATGGCGGCTGCTACTCATGAGATTCTATGTAGATCAGAGGGAGAGGAACAGGGAGGAACTCTACCTCTAGCTCCTCCACCCATCTACAAAGAATCTTATCAGTAGCAGCTGCCATCTTCTATCTCACTAATGTAACAATCTGCCTTCACTGAATACAGATTTTACCAGTAAATTGAGAATTTTAAGAATGAATGATTAGTCCAGGAGAAGAAAGAATTAGATTTCTCTGATAAGATATATCACAAAGTTACTCATTTTCACATTTTCTATTGATTTAGGAAATAAAAATTAAAACAAAGGTTACACTTCAAATTTCCAACAATCTCTATCGGTAATAATTTTTCCAACCCTTGAAGAAAAGAGGTGCATCATTCATAGATAAAAATGAAATGTTGATAATGAAGTTCTCATTGAGGGAATGGAGCTGTTCACATATTTTTAGCATGGCCAAATGTTCATGTCACTGGGTTAGGAAGGTCTAAATGCTGTTGACTCAAAGAGTATCCAATTATACTTCTGAACTTTGGGGTCCGAGAATTGATGAGGAAACTCCGTTCAAAACCAGAGACTTGGCCATGAGAAGAGTTTATGTTTTTTCATATAACCATACAATATTTCCAGTGCCACTAACTTCTGCACAATGTCCAACAATAACAGACTCTTTCCATACTTAAAGGAGTTGTCCACTA
This sequence comes from Dendrobates tinctorius, assembly GCF_039654945.1. Taxonomy (NCBI): domain Eukaryota; kingdom Metazoa; phylum Chordata; class Amphibia; order Anura; family Dendrobatidae; genus Dendrobates; species Dendrobates tinctorius. Next base: position 1,721,348 of record NW_027361719.1, on the reverse strand, counting down.
CTAGGAAACCTCATTTTCATACACCATGCTTGGCCACGCTAAAATAAAAAAGCTTATACTCACCTCCCATGCCGGCACAGTTCCCTTGGTATCGGCACTCGCTCTCCCCGGGGGCTCCTGTGCAGTTGTTGTGACATGTGACCCAAGCGCTCAATCAGTGGTGGCGTCGCTGTCCCTGCCATCGGACAAATTGAACATGAAGAGGAAGTCAGTGATCAGCCGCAGCACTACCTTCCTCTTCAGGTTCAATTTGTCTGAAGGCTATGACAGTGATGCCAACGCTGATTGGATGCCGGGCTCACGTGTCACAACAACCGCACGGGAGCCCAGGAGCGGGAGAGTACGACACCATGGGAACGAAGCTAGCACGGTATCTGAGTATAAGCTTTTTTATCTTATAGGGGACAAGCGTGGGGTTTACCAAGGTGTTGCCCAAGTAGTGGTCAACTTTTTTAATTAGCAAGAGTACTGTGTGAAGTATATATGGATAATGTATGGCACTATTGATATGTGTTCTACGTAGGACTAGTTTTAGGAGATGCCTGTCTTACAGCCGTAATCAATGTATAGTAAAATAATATGAATATAGAAAGAGCAATATGATTTATTTTAATTATCATCTACTGTATATACTGTATATCGGCCAGTAATTGGCGAAGACATGGGTATTGCAGCCAGATCAGATAGTCTTAATTATGGAATGTTGGTAGATTTGAGGTTGTGAGATACAATTTCTAATCAGAATTCACTTTTCAGTTTGGAAACATACTGGAACAAGAACTTAAAGGGTTGTTTCACTAGTTTAATATGTCAATAACAGCGGATCTGCAGTTCTCAGCAGCAGTCACTAAAATGTTAATAGATCATTGCTGTTTAGAGTACTTGTCTAGGCCTGTGTGAACAGTATAGAGAATCAGAGGCCTGTAGTGTTGATACTAGTGCTGAAGCTGAGCCATCATGCTAACAGCTCTTCTAAGGGCTAATCGTTTGCCTTGCTGTTTGCATTACATACAATCTGCATTTAGCCTAGGGAGGGATAGAGAGTCACAGGAGCAGGGAGTGTGACTGAATCCAGTCTATAGGCAGGTATTAGGCCTGTGCAGTCCGTTGGTAAATATATAGCTGCATCTTTTTTGTGGGGGCTGACAAAATTGAATATATTTGATCCATTGAGTATTGCATACTTTAAGGCAGGGGTGGGCAATTAATTTTCCCGAGGGGCCACATGAGAGACCATGACTGTTGTGGGGGGGGGCCGAACCAATAGCTTGAAATTAATTTTACTCAATATTAATTTATTAGTATTAATTGTATCACTAAAAAAATAAGCAGAATTAAGTATGCTGACACCCCCCTATATATTTTTAACCCCCCCACAGCCCCTTATATTCAGCATGAGCCTCACACAGCCTGCTACATATGCGGCATGAGCCCCACACAGCCTCTCCCATATGTGGCATGAGCCCCACACAGCCTCCCCCATATGCAACATGAGCCTCACACAACCTCCCCATGTACAGCATGAGCACCACACAGCCTCCTATATATGGCATGAGCCCCACACAGCCTCCCCATGTACAGCATGAGCACCACACTGCCTCCCCCATATGTGGCATGAGCCTCACACAGCCTTGTACATATGCGGCATGAGCATCACACAGCCTCCCCATATACAGCATGTGCCCCACACAGCCTTCCTATATACGGCATGAGCCCCACATAGCCTCCCTATATACGGCATGAGCACCACGCAGCCTCCCTATATAATGCATGAGCCACACACAGCCTCCCTATATACAGCATGAGCCCCACACAACCTCCCTATATACGGCATGAGCCCTACACAGCCTCCCTATATATGGCATAAGCCCCACACAGCATCCCTTTATACGCCATGAGCCCCACACTGCCTCCCTATATACGGCATGAGCCCCACACAGCCTCCCCCTGCACAGCATGAGCCCCACACAGCCTCCCAATGTACAGCATGAGCCCCACACAGCCTCCCCATGTACAGCAAGAGCCACACACAGCCTCCCCATATACAGCATGAGCCCCACACAGACTCCCTATATACAGCATGAGCCCAACACAGCCTCCCCATGTACTGCGTGAGCCTCACACAGCCTCCCCATGTACTGCATGAGCCCCACACAGCCTCCCTATATACAGCATGAGCCCCACACAGTCTCCCCATGTGCTGCATGAGCCCCACACAGCCTCCTCATGTACTGCATGAGCCCCAGTTTCCCCATATACTGCATGAGGCCCCACACAGCCTTCATATATACAGCATGAGCTCTACAGTCTCTCCACATACTGAATGAGGCCCCACACAGCCTCCCCATATAATGCATGTGCCCCACACAGCCTTCCTATATACGGCATGAGCCCCACATAGCCTCCCTATATACGGCATGAGCACCACGCAGCCTCCCTATATAATGCATGAGCCACACACAGCCTCCCTATATACAGCATGAGCCCCACACAACCTCCCTATATACGGCATGAGCCCTACACAGCCTCCCTATATATGGCATAAGCCCCACACAGCCTCCCTTTATACGCCATGAGCCCCACACTGCCTCCCTATATACGGCATGAGCCCCACACAGCCTCCCCCTGCACAGCATGAGCCCCACACAGCCTCCCAATGTACAGCATGAGCCCCACACAGCCTCCCCATGTACAGCAAGAGCCACACACAGCCTCCCCATATACAGCATGAGCCCCACACAGACTCCCTATATACAGCATAAGCCCAACACAGCCTCCCCATGTACTGCGTGAGCCTCACACAGCCTCCCCATGTACTGCATGAGCCCCACACAGCCTCCCTATATACAGCATGAGCCCCACACAGTCTCCCCATGTGCTGCATGAGCCCCACACAGCCTCCTCATGTACTGCATGAGCCCCAGTTTCCCCATATACTGCATGAGGCCCCACACAGCCTTCATATATACAGCATGAGCTCTACAGTCTCTCCACATACTGAATGAGGCCCCACACAGCCTCCCCATATAATGCATGAGACCCACACAGCCTTCTTATATAGAGCCTGAGCCCTACAGTCTCTCCACATACTGAATGAGGCCCTACACAGCCTCCCATATACTGTAAAGTGTAAGGGACGGGGAAGTGGAAGTGCTGATTATTGTGCACACAGATGCCAAGGACATGGGGCAGGTGCAACTATGACTATTGCTGGAGCACAAGAAACACGCTGATCCACCACACATAGGTTCCATTTCGCACTTTTTCCATCCATTTGCAGATTTTTACTGCCTCTCAGACCTCTTTGTAGGATCTGCCAGAAAAAAGCTTGGCTTTCCCATTGACTCCCATTATACTCGCTACTTGAAACGAGCATTCAAGTATTAGGAATTGCTCGGTTCCAACAACGAGCACCCGAGCATTTTACTGCTTGCTCATCTCTAGTGGATAACTCTACATAATAGTCTTTCCAGAGAATGGTCAAAGCTGATTTAGCAAAATCTCCAGTTAGAGTCAGGAAACTAGGACTATGGCGCCTGAGAATTTGGATATCAAGATGACAATTGTCTACTAACAATTGTCTGTTTTTTCCATGCAGGGCAGGTACCATTTTAAGTAATAAGAACAGGCTCATCACTCACTACTATCATAATGACAGATACATGTACTACAATCATCTTGGTTCCAAACAAAAGGCAGCACTGAACTAATGTATCTGAAACAAGCTTAATAATGGATATAACAACATTCCATTCCCCTAAATGCGTCATTTAATGTGACGGGAAAGGAATCGTCTTCTCTTTCCAGCTCCTCCCTCACTGACTTACTGCAACGTCTTGCCGTACAACAGGGTAAACAGGTTTTGCTTTGTCCGACCACACAATCCAAGCGCTGATTTGATTGCATAATGTAAATTGCTGACGTAGAATGAAAAAGACACTTGTACAACATGGAGTCAAAATTAGCAATAAATATCAAAGCTATTGACGTCTAATTTTGTTAACTGAGTCACATAGCTACTGAATAATGTATCATTGTTTCAGTATCCTTTAAATACAATTTGTCAACACCTACACTATGATGGCTAAGTCAAATGGTATGATTAAATATGAGCCCAGAGCTACAAACGTCTGTATCAATTCACACGTTTTATCACAGATTCTAATGTTTAGCTGTCATTTTTTTATTTTTATATGGCAGAGTTCAATTCCAATAATGGCTCTACGGTGGCAAGAAATAGACTTTTTTTATTTCTTACCCCTATAAATACAATTATTTTCTGTTAAGAATAGTAGAATTCCAATGGCTGTAAGCTCTTCAATGGAAAGATTCTGCCAAATTCCAATGTGAAGTCCAAAAGGATATATCATAAACACTAGAAAGTTGTGAGTCCCACCTCTGGGATCTCACCTAAAACCTGAAAAACTGTTAACAACTTGAGTAACAAACTTTTCAAAACACTAAAAAAAGACCCTTCTACTATATACACAAGCTTTATTATTCAATATTAAAAAGTGGGGCTTATGTCGCAAAATATGAGTGAATAGGAATACATTCCCTGATAATGGTCTAGTGGTTTCCCTTCCTTGCCGCCGAGGTTGGCCCCAGCTCAATGTCAGCTCACCCTCACTATCCTGGTAAACCCTGCAAAAAATCAACTGTGATTAGTAAACACTAAACAGCAAATACAGATGTGTACATGATTCAAAGGTCCCCAATATGGATGCCTTGAAAAATGCCAATACAAAGGAAAAATAGCCCTGTCTAAGACACAGCATATGTCAGTCATATCTCATGGGTCACATAGCATACATGTATCTCATGTATCTCATGAGAAAATGAAGATTGTAGGTGCTGACCTCTCAATCAAAAAGATGTTATAAATTGCCATGCTGGGTCACATAATTGGCCAAAGGGGATACTGACTCTAGTTTTGACTTGATACTTTCTCTACCTTGCCGCAGAGGTTGGCATCCTAAAGAACGATATGACGCCCCTGCTCGAAGTTGTTTCTCTGTCGGTGAACCTACTACATCCTGCAGGAAAAAAATTACTCCAACAGAATCATCAAAAGGGTATAAGTTGCCAGACAAGGAAGAAAATTATAATTGGAATATAATGGCAATATGTGTATAGACATAGTCGTGTCCGAGACACCTCTAAGAGTAAAAATAAATGGCCTTAAAAGTGGCTCTCAAATATTCCCCTCTTATATTCTTAATACAGAAAATGTCCAAACGAACAATAGGAATTCAGAGCGCTTTTTATGTTACCCAGGTAGCACACAATGTATCCACTGCACATGCCCAAATGACCTATGATAATTAAGATTGACACTTTTATAACTGCAATTGGCACTCTCTGGAACACAAATATGCTCCTCGTCCGGTCAGATGACCAAAAGAATGCGGGCCTCTTGAATGGAAATGTGCCTGCAAAGGTCCTCATTTGCCTGGAACGTAAATGTGTTCCATACAGAGAATTACAGGTGCTGTACTAGCCTGACTGGATGTGTGCTGGCACTAAAAAATTCCTGTCAACAACATGGAATACAGATTCATTTCACGCTGAATCCAATAGGTGCAGATATCGTCTATAGAGTACTGAGCAACCCAAATTGGTGCTCAGTAAAGATACTACACCAAATCCATATGGGGACACACATAGCCATATCTAAACACAGAATATAATTATTATATCTAACCCATCATATCCAGATGGGTACAAATTATTGATAGACAGATACCGGGTAGCAGGGATTTATTGGAAAAAGTGGAGTTATCACTAAATTAACATAGTAACATAGTAACATAGTTTTGAAGGCTGAAGGAAGACCTTATGTCCATCTAGTTCAGCTTGTTTTTAGTACAGCTGTTCTGCATTGTTGATCCTGGGGAAGGCAAAAAACCCACAGAGTAGAAGCCAATTTTCTCCATAGGGAAAAAAATTCCTTCCCCTAAGCTGGGTCAACCATCTACCTATAATATTCTGTTATTCGTAACCTTCTATACTGTTACTCACAAGAAAAGCATCCATTCCTTTCTTAAATTCATTCAGTGAGTTGGCCATCACCACTTCCTCAGGAAGAGAATTCCAGAGTCTCACTGCTCTTACCGTGAAGAACCCTCTTCTATGCTGGTGCAGAAATTGTCTTTCCTCCAAATGAAGAGAATGCCCCCTTGTTCTTGTCACAGTCCTTGGTACAAACAGTTCATTGGAGAGATCTCTGTATTGCCCTCTGATATACTTGTACATATATATTAAGTCTCCCCTAAGTCTTCTCTTTTCTAGAGTAAATAGACCTAATTTTTATAACCTTTCTGGGTATTGTAGTGAACCAACTCCATTTATCATTTTAGTAGCCTGCCTTTGAAACCTTTCAAGTTCAGTAATGTCTTTCTTCAGCACCGGCGTCCAAAATTGCACACAATACTCAAAGTGTGGTCTGACGAGTGATTTGTACAGGCCTATATGCGTTTTGCTTACCAATTCCTTAGAGAATAAGAACCATAGGATAATGGACACAGGAGGGCTATAAAAAACTGACAATGCTTAGCTGCTCATTGAGGCCTCCTAGGGCCACAGATTCCAGCCAAAAGATCCATCTAGCTTCACGTTGTAGGATCTTTTTATCCCAATCCCTAGTCTCACTGGGGGTTAGGATTACCTCAATAACTTTAATAGAAATTGAATTGGTGTCACCTTTATGTACTTGATTTACATGGCGTGCAAGGGGAGCATCCCTGCTGTTACGGATAGAGATGAGCGAACCCGTGGACGTTCGCCTTCACCGAACATATGTTCGGTTCAGGGCCAAAACTGACCTCAAACTTGACCCAGGACCCGAACCCAATAGATGTCAATGGGGACCCAAACTTTGGTGCTTTAAAATGGCTGAAAAATGGTCATAGTCAGGGCTAGGAAGCTGCAAAAGACAGTTAAATAGGGATAAGAGCAATTGCCCTGCAAACAAATGTGGATAGGGTAATTTTTTAAAATAAGACAGAAAAAAAAAGAAAAAAGAATAATCTTGAATCAGGAGGTGGACGTCCAAGTGAAGGAGGTGGACATGGCGGTGAAGGTGGAAAAGGGCAGTAGAGGAGGTATCCAACACTGTTTTAATGAGGGTGTTTTTATAGTTTTTTTCTTTTGTTTTAGTTAGGTAACAGACTTAAAAGAATATAGAATAATAAAAAAAATAACAATGTAGAAAAGGTGGAGGTCCAATTGGAGGTGGAGGGTGAGATGTAGGTGGACGTGGCTTAGGAGGAAGAGGTAGCCAACATTGGTTTTGCTTTTTTGTGTGTTTTGGAGAGAGTACTCTGAAAACAGTATGTTAGGGCTAATGGAACGCACCAAATAATAAAATAATAGTAAGGTGCGTTCGCAGCACGGGGTCCACCTTGGAGGGGTGGTAATCTGCTGCTTAGTAATGGTGGATGTATAAAGCGGTGTACAAAAGGTCACACGTGGGTTAACATCACCCAGTGTGAACAGAAGCGAACTCTGTTAACTCACAGAGCCGCGCTACCGCAGAACATAAATGCCAGTGCCTGTTTAGCTCACAGAGCCCGGCCACAGAGCTCTGCCCCAAGGACACGGGGTCAGAGTCCCTTTAGACCTTCTGAGCGCTTGGCGTCGCACCTGCGGACGCCACTATAGACGCTGACTATGGAGTGTCGAGCATGTGCACCGTGGACACTGATGCCTGTCTCAGACTCTGTCCTACGTACACCTAAGCCTGGGCGCTTAACAGGCTAGGCTGCACAACACATGCATACCAAGGGTAGGGGTTTCTTAATGAGTCATTCACTAGAGACATTCATACATGCATACGACACTCACTCCTCATAGTCTGATAATGCATTCTATACTAGAGCATGGTCGAGCGGCCATGCAAACTTTTTATAGCCGCGTCCTTCCGGGACCTTCCTGACCTTTCTGATGGTCCAATCCAAGCTAGAGAATGACCTGAGCATGTGACCTCTGATCGCCAATGAGAGATCATCCCACGGGCATGCTCAGTGGACCGAAAAGAGGACTTAGTCCCTGGAGTAGCTCGCTGCTGACCAACATGCGTTGCTATAGTTGGACCAGAGGTGGCAGCAGCATCCAAACCCACAGAGCTGGTTTGAGCAGAGTGTCGGGATGGAGAAGTCTGTTGAGCAGGTTCCTCTGTGGCCAAAGAGGAATGGGAGACTGCCGGATGCAAGGCTTGGGATTCCTGCTGTGCAGTGACAGGAACGTGACACCTAACACAGCATACACAAAAATAAGAACAGTATGCATTTTTAATACAAATTAAATTCAGGTCCCCTGGAAATCAAAAAAGGGGACCAGGGAAATACCCAATTGGACACTCTCTATGACATAGTATACACAAAAATGTGAAGTATAAGTCCAAAAAATTTGTTTAAAAATTAATATTTTTATTATATGAAAAATGCACATAAATTACAAATTAACACCTCACAAAAGACAACAAGGAATTCAATAGAAGGGGAAGGAAAAGCAAACAGGTATGTAATCTGGGTGTTAATAAAACATCTAGAGGTGGGTGGGCAATCAATAATAATGGTGTAAGCAGCTGATGGAGGAAGTTGGAAGAGACCGTGTGTTTTGCGGCTAATTTCTGTGATGGTAATATCCCTGGCTTGCACTTAAGCACTTGCACTTTATATTGAGTATTGATTGATATGTTTACTATCTTGATTGCCCACCCACCTCTAGATGTTTTATTAAGACCCAGATTAAGTACCTGTTTGCTTTTTTGTCCCTTTCTATTGAATTCCCTGTTGTCTTTTGTAAGGTGTTAATTTGTAATTTATGTGCCTTTTTCATGTAATAGAAATATTCATTTTTAAACGGATTTCTTGGACTTATACGCCACGTTTTTTGTGTATACTACTCTGAAAACAGGCAGTGTAATAATCTGCTGGCCCCTATCTATATAGGCCATGTAATACGCTGCACTTTTTTGGGTTGAAAACAATGAGGATAGCATCAAATAGGACACATGGCTGTGTTGCTGCTGGTGGCGGTGTAACTGCTGCAATGAGAGAGAGGACATGGTAGATCTGTGCCTGCTACCTGGGCTGTGGAGTTGCAGACGTGGAGCCGTAATCAGTGTCCACTTTGGTGGAGTCGGTATAAAATGGACCGAGTCCAACTCCTAAAATATCTAATAAATTGGGTACAGTTGTTCAATGCAGTATCTGCTGTAAATTTTTTAATAAGAATTTTGGCGAAGTTATGAAATGTCCTATAAATGTCTGTTCTATTCCTGATCTAAGGATGTAGGCTTTTAGTTGAGATGAATCTGTGCTGCACTTTATCTACATGCTCAGTAGTGAGGCAGTGCTGTGGAGTCAGAGTTGTGTAATCAGGAATCAGGAAAATTGAGGAGTCGTAGGTTGGCTTACCGACTCCACAACCCTGTCTGCTACATGCCCAAATGGAAAACCCTACTTTGGTGCATGGAGGTGTAATTTCATAGGCATGAGTATCGCAGGGAAAAAGCAAGGTTTGAGGTAGAGATGGTTTTAGATTGGTTGGTGGAGAGTGCCTTCAGTTCCTTTGCTTGGTCTTCCACACAGTCCCCTACTGAAAGTGCAGATTTTGCACCTGTTGCACATGGGCATCTGTCTTCAGCCTTACCCTCTTGCAAATCAGGCAAACAGTCTGAGCCTCAAGTCATGCAGCAGTCACTTCTGCTTTTTGATGATTCTGCTGGCTGTGGTTTTCCTTGGGCCAATTGGAAGAGATTGCGTGCACTAATGCGCAACCATGTGATCTGTTGGAGTATAGGTACGTGGGAGGGGTAATGCATACAGTCAGCGTACCACTGCAGCACATCTCTGATGATGATGAAACCCAGATGCAGGGCCAGACTGACCATCGGGCACTTCTGGCAAATGCCAGAAGGGCCGGTGCCTGTAGTGGGCCGCTTGATCCGGTCCTGCTTCCAGGGCACTGCACGCAAATGCAGGGTCCCCCTACTGCAATGACGGGATGATCATTGCACTCTTGTTTCTTTAGTTAAGTGCACATGATTATAATGCAGGTGTGATTGCTCTGCTCTGCTATAAAAGAGGCACAGGTGTTGCAATCAGTGTTGGTGATAGTGTTCATTTCAACTATCCAAGGTGGAGGAAGGAGCTGGAGAGCATTCCTTGCAGCACTGTCTTAGCCCTGGTGTGGAAGGAGTCATAGGGGATTTCCTTGTAGCTCTGACAGAGCTTGGTGGCAGCGATTCAGGAGGAGAACTGCATTCTGGTGGTGGACTCTGTTGCCAGGAGCAAGTGAAACAGAGTAAAGCTAAGTGGGGTTTCCCTGTTTGTGTTTTTCCTTAGTGTGTATTAGTACAGCGGTGGGGTCAGTGCCTGTGCCACCCAGCTCCCTAGCAAGGGATAGGTGTAGTGTATGCTAGGGTGACAGGTTCCTGATCGGCGCCCGATGCAGAACCGGCATAGGAAACGTTAGGAGCTTTGGGACACTGACTCAGGGGAATGCAGGAGGTCTCCACGTCCCCTTTCCCTATCACAGGGCCCACCATTGTAACTGTTTCCTCTTTCCCCGTGTCTTGTTGTTTTAGTTACCAGCCTGCGGGCCGTGTCACACAGGACAGTATCACGTGCAGCGTCTTGTTGTTTTAGTTACCGGCCTGCGGGTTGCGTCACACAGGACGGGTCATCGTGGCAGCATTCCTTTCACACGTAATACACTTCGTACACACACGGCTGCTCCGTCCACCTCGTACACACGGCTCAGCTCCGCACACACGCGGCTCCGCTCCATACACCTCGTTCACATGTGGCTCATGCTCCGTACACCTCGTACACACGCGGCTACGCTCCGTACACCACGCACACAAGCGGCTCATGCTCCGTACACCTTGTAAACATGCGGCTCCGCTCCATACACCTTGTACACACGTGGCTCCGTACACCTATTACACACGCGGTTCCGCTCTGTACACCTCATACACACACAGCTGTGCTTTGTACACCTTGTACACACGCAGCTCCGCTCCGTACACCTTGTACACATGCGGCTCCGCTCCATACACCTTGTACACATGCGGCTCCGCTCCGTACACCACACGCTGCTCCGCTCTGTACACCTCGTACACACGCGGCTCCATACACCTCGTACACATGCGGCTCTGCTCCGTACGCCTCGCACACACACGGCTCCGCTCCGTACACCCCGCTCTGTACACTTCATACACACACACAGCCCTGCACACCTCGTACACACACGGCTGCGCTCCATACACACATGGCTCTGCTACATCCACCCTGTAAACCTCTGCTCATCCCACACATAAACTTACCTTCATCCAGCACCATGACAACCAGCACAGCAGAGTCCTGCATAACCATACATGGAGGCTCCTGATCATGTGACCCCTGACTCCTCCCCCTCCTGTGACCTCATCCCAGGTTCTGTGCACACTGAACACTGACAGCCATCGCAGGCTCCTGAATGCGCGCCTTCCACCTGCCTCAGGGTGTGAGACATGTGGTGCACCGCGGGCCGCAGATGCCTGACTGAGGGGCCGCGCGTTTGAGACCTCTGGTTTACAGGGTGGATGTGAGGCGCCCCTGAGGCTCAGTCGCCACAGAGGTACTGCACCTTCTCCTAAGGTGTAGTGCCCCACCAACTAGGTAAGTTGGGAACTCCTTTCCACACTCCAACACCTGCACCCACACACAGGATAGTTCAGCAATGGACCAGATTGCGGCTCCATGCTTAGAGGATAGCAGATCACCTTTCGTGGGTCCTTGCTTCGTAACACGAGATGTGCTGGAAGGTGGGTGGAGTTAGATATAAAAGAGTGGGAAAGTTTAGAATTACAAGTCAGTCTGACAGGAGGTCAGTCAAGAGTGAGGAGGCTAGGGAGTCAGTCAGTCAGGAAAAACTGAGGACGGATCCCTAGAAGGAAGGATGGAGGAAGGAGTGCTGCAGCTGCCTCAGTGACCTGAGCCAGCTGGCACGGGAAAGGAACAGAAGGAGAGAGATGTAGAACTGCAACCTAAGCTTCCATAAGAGAGAGAAGGAACAGCGTGGAACGAAGGAGTAGGAGAACAGAGTGGAGTTGTGGGTTGGAAGAAGAACCCTGCCTATAGGTTCTCAGCGCAAGGCCGGGGCCCGGTCCCCGAGGTTGTATGGACACTTATGGTATGCAGCAGACACCAGTGGAGTAGTTGGCTGTAAATGCATTACTCCCATCCAAGACTTGGGGCACAACAGCATCTGTATAGGGAGCCGGGACTCAGGATAAAGGGAGTCCCCGAAGTAGGCTACAGCTGTCTGCCGTACAAGGAAGAGTTGTTAGGAACATCTGACAGGAGGAACTTCAGAGTACCACGGTACTGGAGCTCTTCACACCAAAAGGCGCAATATAGGAGTCGTTCAGGACAGGTACATGTTAGTGGAGTGTTGGAGAGTAGAATGCTGACTTGCCCGGGAGGTTGATTGAGTCTCTGCCCCGGAGGACACGGCACGGAGGCAGGCACCAGTGTGCACCACGAACTGTGAGTAAAGCTTTGGAATTACAAGCCCTGGTATCTTCCAGTCATTGTGCGCCAACACCGTCAGCACCGCTACATCTGGGTATCATCCTTTACACTACCTGCGCCTATACACTGCCCTGGGGTTACAACTTCACCTGTGGGGAGCTACACCATCTATGCTGCAACACACCATCAGCCCGAGAGGATCTGCACGCAGCGTTGGCTTAACATCTTGCTTGCCAAACACCACAGGTGGCGTCACAAACTATTTCATTTCATTGACTACAATCCACTAGAGTTGAGCGAAACGGGTCGAAAAATTTCAAAAGTCACCGACTTTTGGCAAAGTCGAGTTTCATGAAACGAAACCCGACCCTAGGATGAGGTCGGCCACGAGGTCGGCGACTTACGCGCCAAAGTCGCGTTTCAAAAGTTTGTTTTGCGCTCTTTTTCAGCCAATCAGGATCCACGGACACTGTGGGCAATGTGATGACATAGGCAGGGGTCACCACCATCTTTCAGAAGGGCATGCAAGTGATTGGCTTGCTTTGGTGGGCATCACAGGGGGTATAAAAGGGCGTGCACGCCGACCGCCATCTTACTTCTGCCGATCTCAGTATAGGGAGAGGTTGCTGCTGATTCTGTAGGGAGAGCGTTAGGCAGGGAAGAAGACAAAAAAACTGCTTCTGCTGCTAGCGATTTGGCCTGCACAACACACCAGTCACTGTGTGTGCAGTGCAAGGGGAGGCTATATAGTGGAGTATCAGTGGTGTTGGTTGTTGGGCTGCCTTCTAAGGCTTCCTGACATTCCTGCATTGCTGTTTACCCACTGCTCCGCAAACTGCTTTTTTAAAAGCAATCCCAATTTTTTTTTTTTGTCCTGAGAAGAAAAAAAAACTGCTTCTGCTGCTAGCAATTTGGCCTGCACAACACACCAGTCACTGTGTGTGCAGTGCAAGGGGAGGCTATATTGTGGTGTATCAGTGGTGTTGGTTGTTGGGCTGCCTTTTAAGGCTTCCTGACAGGCTGGCATTGCTGTTTACCCACTGCTCTGCAAACTGCTTTTTTAAAAGCAATCCAATCTCCCTTATCCTCTAGTCCCTTTTGTCACAGCTGTGCCATCGAGCCTGTGACATAGCGCTCAGATATCAGTGGGCCTCACACAATCCAAAAGTGTCCAGTGTCCAAAAGTGTGTGCAGAGATTCAAAATCTCCCTTATCCTCTAGTCACTTTGGTCACAGCTGTGCCATCGAGCCTGTCACATAGCGCTCAGATATTCATTGGGCCTCACACAATCCAAAAGTGTCCAGTGTCCAAAAGTGTGTGCAGAGATTCAAAATCTCCCTTATCCTCTAGTCACTTTGGTCACAGCTGTGCCATCGAGCCTGTCACATAGCGCTCAGATATCAGTGGGCCTCACACAATCCAAAAGTGTCCAGTGTCCAAAAGTGTGTGCAGAGATTCAAAATCTCCCTTATCCTCTAGTCACTTTGGTCACAGCTGTGCCATCGAGCCTGTCACATAGCGCTCAGGTATCAGTGGGCCTCACACAATCCAAAAGTGTCCAGTGTCCAAAAGTGTGTGCAGAGATTCAAAATCTCCCTTATCCTCTAGTCACTTTGGTCACAGCTGTGCCATCGAGCCTGTCACATAGCGCTCAGATATTCATTGGGCCTCACACAATCCAGAAGTGTCCAGTGTCCAAAAGTGTGTGCAGAGATTCAAAATCTCCCTTATCCTCTAGTCACTTTGGTCACAGCTGTGCCATCGAGCCTGTCACATAGCGCTCAGATATCAGTGGGCCTCACACAATCCAAAAGTGTCCAGTGTCCAAAAGTGTGTGCAGAGATTCAAAATCTCCCTTATCCTCTAGTCACTTTGGTCACAGCTGTGCCATCGAGCCTGTCACATAGCGCTCAGATATTCATTGGGCCTCACACAATCCAAAAGTGTCCAGTGTCCAAAAGTGTGTGCAGAGATTCAAAATCTCCCTTATCCTCTAGTCACTTTGGTCACAGCTGTGCCATCGAGCCTGTCACATAGCGCTCAGATATCAGTGGGCCTCACACAATCCAAAAGTGTCCAGTGTCCAAAAGTGTGTGCAGAGATTCAAAATCTCCCTTATCCTCTAGTCACTTTGGTCACAGCTGTGCCATCGAGCCTGTCACATAGCGCTCAGATATCAGTGGGCCTCACACAATCCAAAAGTGTCCAGTGTCCACAAGTGTCTGCAGAAATTCAAAATCTCCCCTGTCCTATAGACACCTTGTACCTTGTTTTACATTACTATATAGTTTGTTGGATTTTGTCTACATTTCTACCAAAAATGAGGAAGGCTGGTGGAAGAGGCCGTGGAATTGGGCGGGGGTTGGCAGCTGGTAATGATGGTGTTGGTGGTGGATCTGATGGTAGTGGCAAGAGCAAAATAGGACCGAATGCAGGAGGTGCTGACCCTGCGTCATCGTCTGGCTACATAAGGCCTCGAACGCTTAGTTTTCTAGGAGTTGGCAAACCGCTTTTAAAGCCAGAGCATCAGGAAAAAGTTTTGTCTTACATTGCTGACTCAGCCTCCAGCTCTATCGCCTCCTCTTCTTCAGTTGTAAAAAGTAAAAGCACTGAGTCGTCATTGGAGGCTCATGTTCATGAACCACACCTTTCCTTGTGTCCTTCACCCCAACCAAGATTGAAGGATGACGCAGGCCATACTACTGATTACTCCATGGAGCTGTTTTCACATACCATGCCTGGATTATCAAGTGAAATGGTGAATTACCCAGGCCAAGATGAATCTGACATGGAGTGCACTGATGCACAGCCGCTGATGGATGATTCTGCTGGTACATTCACTCAGAGCACTACATTGTCCTCGCAGTGTACAGAGCCAGATTCTGACCCTGATGAGACTCAGGTGCCCCTTCCCGCACACTATACCACCATACACGGTGACACAGAGGAAGGTGCACATGACATAGAAGAGGAGGTGATGGATGACCCAGTTGTTGACCCAGATTGGCATCCATTGGGGGAAGAGGGTGCTGCTTCCAATAGCTCAGATGAGGAGCATCCACAGCAGACATCGACATCGCAACAGCTGTTATCTGGCAGGCCCGGAGCACTCCAAAGACAGGTTCCAAACATCAAAAGAGTTGCTGGACAGCTTGTCCAGAGGGTCAAAAGATCACAGCGTGCTAGGCCGCAAAATGTCTGCCAAAGTAGGAAGAGTGCAGTGTGGCACTTTTTTGACCAAAATCCTCATGATCAGGCCAAGGTTATCTGTAAGAAGTGCGCAAAGACCTTTAGCCGAGGGAAAAATCTGAAAAATTTGAATACCAGTTGCATGCTTAGACATTTAACCAGCATGCACTTGCAAGCGTGGACACAACACCAAACCTCAAGTGCCACATGTGCAACTGATCACAACGAAGGTAGTCAGCAACGCTACATTGTTTCCCCCACTGTAAGCCCACCGGTTAGCACAGCAGCAAATGTTGAGGTGTCGTTGCAAGGCCACAGCAGTCAGGGAATCCCACTGTTATATCAACGAAAGACTGATTCTAGGCCATCAGAAAGAACACCAACTCCATCACCATCATCAACCCTCTCTCAGTCCGCCCTGTCCACCGCTACTTCCACCATATGCAGCTCTCAAGTCCAGCTCACCCTCCCAGACACTATGAGTAGGTCAAGAAAGTACTCAGTCTCTCATCCGCGTACACTGGGTTTGAACGCCCACATTGCCAAACTCGTTTGAGATGATGCCCTTTCGGTTGGTGGAAAGCACAGCTTTCCGCGAACTCATGGCCTATGCAGTACCACGCTATGACCTACCCAGTCGCCACTTCTTCTCTCGCAAAGCCATCCCAGCCCTCCACCATCATGTGAAAGACCGCATTGTCCATGCACTCAAGCAGTCAGTGAGCAGAAAGGTGCACCTCACAACTGATGCATGGTCCAGTCGGCATGGCCAGGGCCGTTACGTGTCCATCACTGCGCACTGGGTTAATGTGGTGGATGCAGGGTCCACAGGGGACAGCGGTGGTGGGACAGTGCTGCCTAGCCCACGGTATAGGAAACAGTTGGCTGTAGGCGTTCGACCCTCCTCCTCCTCCTCCAGATGCGAAAGCTCGTCCACAGAGCGCAGTCGTACGAGCACTCCATCTGCAGCTGCCACTGTTGCACACGATGTGTCCCCCTATCGAGCAGCTAGTGGAAAGCGTCAGCAGGCTGTGTTGCAGATGATGTGTTTGGGCGACAGACACACCGCCGAGGTGCTGGCCGAGTACTTGAAGCGACAAACTGAGTCATGGCTGGGCAGTGTACATCTTGAGGCAGGCAAGGTAGTTAGTGATAACGGCCGTAATTTTGTGGCAGCCATAGCCCTTTCAAAACTCAGCCACATACCTTGCTTGGCTCACACCTTGAACCTGGTGGTGCAGTGCTTCCTCAAAAATTATCCGGAGTTAACAGCCCTGCTCCAGAAGGTGCGAAGACTGTGCGCGCACATCCGCCGGTCGCCTGTACACTCCGTTCGTATGCAGAAGCTGCAGCGATTGCTCCACCTTCCCAACCACCACCTCATTATCGACATTGCAACAAGGTGGAACTCCACCCTGCACATGGTGGATCGGCTGTGCGAGCAGAGGCAGGCCATAATGCATTTGTGGGAGGATACACGGCCAGGCACTTTGAGAGCAGACATGGAGTTGACAGGTGTGCAGTGGTCGAAGCTGAAAGACCTCTGTAAAGTCCTTCAGTGTTTTGAGGAATGCACACGGCTGGTAAGCGCAGACGACGCCATCCTAAGCATGAGCATCCCACTTATGCGTCTGCTCATGCAAACTTTGACGCACCTTAAGGAGCAGGCGTCTGCAGCCAATGTTGATGAGGAGGAAGAGGAGGAGGGAATCCTTGATGACATTCAGCCATTGTCTGCTCAGGGACCTCTCCTGGACGAGGTGGAGGAAGAAGAGGAGGAGGAGGATGATGATGGGGATGATTACTTAGAGGAGGAGGATGCATCTCGTGGGGCAAGTGAAAATGTTGGCATGGCAAGGTCTGGTACAGGGTTTGTGCGTGACTGGAGGGATGTGGATTTGCCAGAAAGTGCTCCTCCACCCAGCACTCGCAGTGCATCATTGACACCGGGAACATTGGCCCACATGTCAGATTATGCCTTGCGGATCCTAAAAAGGGACCCCCGCATTGCCAAAATGATGAACGATGACGACTACTGGTTGGCCAGCATCCTGGATCCACGCTATAAAGGCAAATTACAAAACATCATGCCACAGGAGAACCTTGACCTAATATTGGCTAATAAACAAGCAACTCTGGTAAATCGGTTGCTTGAGGCATTCCCAGCACACAGCAGCGGTGATGGTTCTCACACGAGCCGTACGGGCCGGGGGCAGCTTGGCAGAGGTGTTCGTGGTGCACACAGCAGAAGTGGCGTTGGAGACAGGGGTTTCATGACAATGTTGTGGACTGATTTTTCAAATACCGCTCACACAACTGGTAATACTGCATCGATGGAAAGTGACAGGAGACAGTAGTTGTCAACTATGGTTACAAACTACTTTTCCTCCCATATCGATGTTCTCCCACACAGGTCATTCCCCTTTGACTATTGGGCCGCTAAACTGGACACCTGGCCTGAATTGGCCCAATATGCCTTACAGGAGCTCGCTTGCCCAGCTGCAAGTGTGCTATCGGAAAGAGTCTTCAGTGCAGCTGGATCAATCCTGACAGAAAAAAGGACCCGTCTGTCAACCCAAAATGTGGATGATCTAACCTTCATTAAAATGAACCACGCATGGATTTCCAAGGATTTTGTCCCACCTTCCCCTGATGACACATAGGGTGACAGAAAAATGGCTTGCTTTGGTACACCTCTTCCTGGGACTTCAGCTATTTCGCCTTTTGCATCAGCTGAATGTCCAACATCAACATATGCCACTTTCTAAAACTCCCTAACTGTGCTGCCTCCCCCCCATGGCCGGGGTCACCACCTAGCGCACGACACCGTGCGAGTGCCGTTGCCCTGGACAGGTGGGTAGGCCGACTCTTGGGCGCGGGCACTGGCACAGGGTCCCTCATAGTGCAATCAAGTGTCTTTGACGGTGGTGGTGCACACCCGCCGTCAGACACACCGCTGTACTATGAGGGGCCCAGTGCCAGTACTGACGCCCACGAGTGGGCCCCCCTTGCTTGGGCAGGGCCCCAGCATTGCAATCTTTACCTCTCCCTGCTCCTCCGCTGTGTAATCTGGGCCGTCAAATCCATACTGTGCCTGACACCGTCTGAGCCTGCCTCCTGAGACATATATTTTGAATGTGTACGCTATCCATACATGTTATCTGGGGATACGGTACCCTTTCTAACCTTTGTGCAATCACGTGCAATCCATACTGGGCCTAACACCGTCTGAGCCTGCCTCCTGAGACATATATTTTGAATGTGTACGCTATCCATACATGTTATCTGGGGATACGGTACCCTTTCTAACCTTTGTGCAATCACGTGCAATCCATACTGGGCCTAACACCGTCTGAGCCTGCCTCCTAAGACATACATTTTGAATGTGTACGCTATTCATACATGTTATCTGGGGATACGGTACCCTTTCTAACCTTTGTGCAATCACGTGCAATCCATACTGGGCCTAACACCGTCTGAGCCTGCCTCCTGAGACATATATTTTGAATGTGTACGCTATCCATACATGTTATCTGGGGAAACGGTACCCTTTCTAACCTTTGTGCAATCACGTGCAATTCATACTGGGCCTGACACCGTCTGAGCCTGCCTCCTGAGACATATATTTTGAATGTGTACGCTATCCATACATGTTATCTGGGGATACGGTACCCTTTCTAACCTTTGTGCAATCACGTGCAATCCATACTGGGCCTAACACCGTCTGAGCCTGCCTCCTGAGACATATATTTTGAATGTGTACGCTATCCATACATGTTATCTGGGGATACGGTACCCTTTCTAACCTTTGTGCAATCACGTGCAATCCATACTGGGCCTAACACTGTCTGAGCCTGCCTCCTGAGACATATATTTTGAATGTGTACGCTATCCATACATGTTATCTGGGGAAACGGTACCCTTTCTAACCTTTGTGCAATCACGTGCAATCCATACTGGGCCTGACACCGTCTGAGCCTGCCTCCTGAGACATATATTTTGAATGTGTACGCTATCCATACATGTTATCTGGGGATACGGTACCCTTTCTAACCTTTGTGCAATCACGTGCAATCCATACTGGGCCTAACACCGTCTGAGCCTGCCTCCTGAGACATATATTTTGAATGTGTGCGCTATCCATACATGTTATCTGGGGATACGGTACCCTGTCTAACCTTTGTGCAATCACGTGCAATCCATACTGGGCCTAACACCGTCTGAGCCTGCCTCCTGAGACATATATTTTGAATGTGTACGCTATCCATACATGTTATCTGGGGAAACGGTACCCTTTCTAACCTTTGTGCAATCACGTGCAATCCATACTGGGCCTGACACCGTCTGAGTCTGCCTCCTGAGACATATATTTTGAATGTGTACGCTATCCATACATGTTATCTGGGGATACGGTACCCTTTCTCACCTTTGTGCAATCACGTGTAATCCATACTGGGCGTGAGAACGGCTGGCGAGCTGTTAAGCAAGCTACAGCACCTGTGGTTTGCACACGTAAGTTTTTCATTTTTTCAGGAATGACGGTTAGGCCTAATTCCAGAACTGCGGTTGACCTGCACTTATTGGGAAATCATTGTTCGCGGGTAATAATTGTAATCAGTGATCCCCATCACTAACGTTGTTCAGCGGGTTATCTGCACCTGTAAGCGACAAACGCTGGCCTTTTCAGTGTAGCGCACATGCAGCCACGGACATGTAAGGGCATGACACACCAGTTATTGGCCAATCTCATGTGCCAGAGCCTCACGTGTCCCTCTAGTAAGCCGGACTCGGACCGCGGGGCATGACGGAGTCTCGTTCGTTAACGGAATTAAGCTTGCAATGTGTGCATCTGTTCTGTAGCTGGCATGGTTGAGGTTTCCCAGGTGGAGTCGAATTTAACCGTAGGCTCCACTCCTGGTGGTGCCCTTCTGGACATTCCTTTAAGGTTCAGCTTTGCAACCATACTGCCCACGTAAAACAAACACTTTGCCTTCATGAACGCTGTTTGGAGGGTCATGACTCGTGGGAATAACGCCGCCCAATCAGTTAACCTGCTAGAGAGATCCTTCATTGCTCCCAAGCATGACATCACACTCCCTAGGAAGAAGGTAATGCCACTGTGGCGACCGTACTCCTGGGGGCGACACAAGTGCACTGATGCCCAGCCACTGCTCGATGAATCTGCTGGTACATTGACCCAGACCACTACATTCCCCTCGCACGCTACATGACCTGAATCTGACCCTGATGAAACTCAGGTTACCCTTCCCATATACAGTTCCATCTTACACGGTGACAAAGAGGAAGCTGCAGATGAAAGTGCAGGTTCGGCCCACCCGCCATCAGATACACCACCGTACTATCAGGGGCCCTGTGCCAGTGCCATCGCCAACGAGTGGGCCCCCCCTGCTTGCTCAGGATCACAGCACTTGCAAAGTTGAAATACTGTGCAGTGAGATGGAAGATGGGGACGACAAGGAGTCCAGACAAGTACAGGGATTCCCTAGCGAGGAGACTTATTTGATTGTTTTCAATGTTGGGACAGCAATTTTTGGGGAGCACTATACTCTGGAGAATGATAGATGGGGCCCACCATACACTGGAACATTCCAAAGGTGGACATCAGACACTGGAGCAGCATTTACAGGGCCCATTATACACTAGAGCATTAGAAATGGGGCCCATTATGTTTGGAGCATTATTTGGGCCCATAAGACAGTGGAGCTTCATCCATGGGGACCAACATATACTGTAGCATTATGTGGAGCTCATCATATACTGTTTCAAACATTATATGGGACCAATGATTCTGTATGGAGAAATAGATGGGCCTCTTCATGAGATGTAAAAAGCGAGGTATTTTTCATTGTACTATACCGCTATTTCTCTGCCGTATCGGAGCATGATGAGTTGTGGTATGTGTTAAAGGGGTGCTCTTTCGCCCAGGGCATATGAAAACCTGCAGCCAGCCCTCCCCCCCCACAACTTTAGCCAAATAACCCCCATTTTTCAGTGCGTAACTTGTATTATGAAGTTAATTAAGGTTGACAAGCTTAAGTAAGAAGAATTGATGCTTTTGGCATTCAAATGGGCACTGTAGGTGTGTTTCCTGTCCTCCTCTCACTGCCGACTTTTATTCCCCATTGACTTACATTGGGTTTCGTGTTTCGGGACGACCCCGACTTTTCCCTATAATCGGCCGATCTTGCTCGACCCGACTTTTGGAAAAGTCGGGTTTCACGAAACGAAACGCGACCCTAAAAGACCAAAAGTCGCTCAACTCTACAAACCACCATTGATTTGGGCGCCCAGGGCCACGGACCGGGTCACTGTTGCTGTGACACATCCCACTGACACCAGCCCGGTACCGAGTACCTCACAGCCCTGGGACGGAGGGCGACCCAGATATAGTAGAGCCGTGTTTATGAAGTGTATGGAGTGGAGTCGCGTGTGTGCGAGGTGAATGTGAGCGGAGCAGCATGTGTACGAGGTGTACGGAGTGCAGCCACGCATGTACGAGGTGTATGGAGCGGAGCCGCACGTGTACGAAGTGTACGGAGCGGAGCTGCGCATGTACGAGGTTTATGGAGCGGAGCCTCGTGAGTACGGGGCGTGCGGAGCCGCGCGTGTACAAGGTGTACGGAGCGGAGCCGCGTGTGTACGAGGTGTACGGAGCGGAGCCGCGCGTGTACGAGGTGTACGGAGCGGAACCGCACGTGTGCGAGGTTTATGGAGCGCAGCCACGTGAGTACGGGGCGTGCGGAGCCGTGCATGTACGGGGTGTAGGGAGCGGAGTCGTGTATATAATTGGTGTACGGAGCGGAACCGCGTGTGTTTGGGGTATGCGGAGCGGAGCCGTGTGTGTACGGAGTGGAGCCATATGTGTACGGGATGTATGGAGCGGAGCCAGGTGTGTACGAGGCATACAAAGCGGGCTATTCCCACGGACACAGCAGTACATGGCGGAGCCCCGAGGAGCATTTTAAAACTCGCACATGGCGTTCCACCGGAAGTGATGTGCTGGAAGGTGACTGTAAATGAGAATTTCATGAGGAGATTGTGACGGAACTAGGAATGCTTCAGATCCATCACCGTGTCCTCCTCCGACAGCATAGATAGCAGGATCACCTTGGAATCGGGGATGCTGTCCATGTGAGCAGATCATGATATGTCCTGCATCGGGAGGCTCAGGTGGGCACTACAATGGGAGCCTGGCTGCTATAGTATCTTTATAGAATCTTTCATTATTTCTTTCTCTCTGTTTCTTTCTTTCTCTGCTCTTTCTTTCTCATTCTCTGTTCTGTCTTTCCCTCATTTTCTTTCTCACTCTCTGTTCTTTCTTTTCCCTCTTTCTTACTTTTTCTTTCCTCTCTTTCTTTCTCTCTGTTCTTTCTTTACTTCTTTCTTTCCCTCTCTCTGTTCTTTCTCTGTCTCTCCCTGTTCTTTCTTTCTTTCTTTCCCCTCTTTCTCTCTCTGTTTTTTCTTCCTTCTTTCTCTGTTCTTTCTTTCTCTCTCACTCTCCTTTCTTTCTTTCTTTCTTTCTTTCTCTCTCTCTGTTTTCTTTTTTCTCTCTCTCAGTTTTCTCTCTTCCTTAGTACCAGTCAGTGTGCCCACAGTACCAGCAAATGTGCCCATAATGCCAGCCACTGTGCCCTCAGTACCAGTCAGTGTGATCAGCAGTGCTAAATGGGTGCGGTTGGGCGTGGACATGGATATGACTAGTTGTGAAATGGGTGTGCCTGGGGCATGACCTAAAATTTGCAGCGGCGCGCTGCACGCACTGCAGTCTTTGCCTCTGTTTCCCTTCTTGAAAAGTTGGGAGGTATGATAGGGGCGGCTATGACCAGGGGGTCTGGTTGCCCAATGGATAGCAGTTCTGCCAGAAATTCTGTCACCATGCGTACAAAAGGGGACAGAGCTTTGGGAGGAGTACTGCAACTAAAAGCAATAAATCGGACTGAACTGAAATACTGGGCACAGCTGTGACTACATGTTATATAGTCGTGTTAATCTCCTCTCACTTCTTGTAACCTACAAGTGTACAAAGATATTATATAGTCACCATGTGACTAGTGGGCCTGTGTAACTTCAAATGCCAGGGCTGAATTTTAGTCCCAGTCCGGCCCTGCCCCGGTGCCAACTGCTACAGCTTTCTGCTGTGTGTATTCTGGAAAGGAGGGCAGAGATGAGGACTGGGTGTAACATAATGCAGCAGACTATTATGGTTAGTAATTTTTTTAGAGCACCATTGATTCCATGATACTGTACATGAGGAGAGATTACACACAAAACACAAATGGAAATTAAAATGAACAAACTAATAGTGACAGACAGGAACAGAGGAGAGAGGACTTTACCCTTGCGGCCTTACATTCTACAGGATAATGAGGAAGGGGACAGTAGGTTCGGGGGCTGCAGCCGCTTTGGTGTTGGTGAGTTGGCAGTGGGGTAAATGCAGGAATTAAGCTATTTTGAAGACATGCATTTTTATGATCGGCTTGAAATTTCAGAATGTAGGGGATAATCGGATGTGTTGGGCCACAGAACTCTTCAGGAAGGGGGATACTCGAGAGAAGTCTTGCACATGATTGAATGAGGAAATTATGATTGTGGAGGAGAGAAGAGGTCTTGGGAGGACCAGAGATTATGTGGTGGGAGATATTGCGAGAATAGTATAGAGATATATAAGGGAGACCGATTATGGATGGCTTTGTAGGTCAGTGTTAGAAGCTTGAAGTGGATATGTTATGGAACTGGGAGACAATGAAGGGATTAGCAGAGGGGAAAAGTAGAGGCGTAGCGAGGACAGAAGTGGATTAGTAGGGCAGCTGAGTTGACTGTAGATGTGTGATGATGAGATGTGGGATGAGGTGGTGGTCATGCTGCCCCAGCTGTACAGCAAAAGAGGGGTCAGGGTGTGAAAGCACCAAGGTTGGCCACTAGCCATTAGTTTGGCTGCTACTGTGCACCATGGCCGGCCTTGAGCCATTAAGTCAGCTGTCTGTTGTGAGTTCATTTTCCCCTTCACTACTGAGGCCCGAGGAACTCCCTCTTCTGGTAAAGAAAGGTAGTGAGTCTGATTATCAAACACCTGAGTCTGGTGATGATGACTGGCTGAGTGGAGTTACTGACTGGATATAAGGCTGCTGACGCCCTTCTGCCCTGCAGGTGATTTCTCTGTGGGATCCTTGGAGACCAGTCTGAATTCCTGCTCCTCTAAAGCTAAGTTTTCTGCTCGGCCTTTTGCATTTGTGCTTAGACTTTGTTTTGCTTTGTTTTTCTGGATTTCTGCCATACCCTGCTGGGGTGTGCTGAATTCCTTTAGCTCTGTCTTCTGAAAATACCTGAGTGCTGATTTAGTTTTTGAAGCCTAGCTGCTTCTGGATCTTTTTCATATCAGCTTGTTGGCTTATGTCTTTGATAGGGTTTTGGCAGATTGCAGACAGCAACCTTCCTTTCCTGTTCTGTTTAGCTAGCTTGGGCCCCATCGTTTGCTCAGCCTATCTTTCTATCTGTGTGAGTGTTTTTTCATCTTGCTTCACCGTCTTTATATGTGGGGTGCTGCCTTTTACTTTGGGGTCTGCTCTGGGGCAGTTTAGATTTCCTTTTCTGTCTTTAGGCTATTTAGCGCTCTGGCTGTGATCGAGGGGTCTAGGACATCGTAGGAACCCCCCACGGCTACTGCTAGTTGTGTTGATAGGTTCAGGGGTCTGCAATCTGATAGTTGCCAACTTCTCTGGTTTTCTGGATGTAGCTTCTATTTTTGTGTCTGCCTCCTACGGTGACTCAATCATAACAGAATCACCCGCCATACCGCAGATCCTAGGGTACTCAATAGCAGGAAAGAATTGTAAAAAAAAAAAAAAAGTGTGTATATTTTTTCCTCTATATTTCTGAGGCCGTAGGGGGAATTTTTTTTTTCTCTCAATGGAGATAAAGCAATTGTCTGATCGTGTGGAGCAGCTCGCTGCGGAAGTGCGGGGAATTTCCGCCTACCTTGCTCATTCACATGCTGCTGAACCAAAGATTCCTACACCTGATGTATTTTTTGGGGATCGGTCTAAATTTTTGAATTTCAAAAATAATTGTAAATTATTTTTTGCCTTGAAGCCTAACTTGTCAGGGAGCTCCGCGCAGCAGGTTAAAATTGTCATCTCTTTGCTGCGTGGCGATCCCCAGGATTGGGCGTTTTCTTTGAAACCAGATGATCCTATTCTGACTAATGTGAACGCATTTTTTCAGGCCTTGGGGTTGTTGTATGACGAACCTAATGCCATTGATCAGGCTGAAAAGACCCTGCTGGCATTGAACCAGGGTCGTGATTCTGCAGAATTGTACTGTCAAAAATTCCGAAAGTGGGCAGTACTTACTACCTGGAATGATAATGCCTTGGCTGCTCTCTTTCGGAAGGGGTTGTCAGAAGCCGTAAAAGATACTATGGTGGGATTTCCTGTTCCCTCTGGTCTTGACGATTCTATGTCATTAGCCATTCAGGTTGATCGGCGTTTGCGCGAACGCAAAGCTGCATGAGAGGTGTTGCCACCTGTTGAACAAATGTCTGAACCTATGCAATGTGATAGAGTTTTTTCCAGAGAGCAGCGTCAGGAGTTCAGAAGGCGTAATAACTTGTGTTTTTTCTGTGGAGATGCCTTGCATATTATTTCTGTCTGTCCTAAACGAGAGAAACGCTTTGCACACACGTTTTCTGTTGGTGGTGTTCAACCTAAGTTTCTTCTGGCTTTACTCTGATCTGCTCCCTGTCCACATTTTCCGCCAAGGCTTTTGTGGATTCGGGAGCAGCCCTAAACCTAATGGACTTGGATTTTGCTAAACGTTGTGGATTTCCGATGACACCTCTGCAGACGCCTATCCCTTTGAGGGGGATTGATGCTACTCCTTTGGCTAAAAATAAACCTCAGTTTTGGACCCAGGTGGTAATGCGGGTCGCCCCAGACCATCAAGAAAATTGCAGATTTTTGGTGTTGCATAATCTGCATGATACTATTGTTCTGGGGTTTCCCTGGTTACAAATTCATAATCCAGTTTTGGATTGGAAATCTGTGTCTGTGGTGAGTTGGGGTTGTCGGTGTGCCTTTAGTGAGGCTCCGGTGTTTTCCACCTCTCCTCAGTCGCATGATGTTCCTGACTATTTGGCGGACTTTTATGATGTATTTAGTGAGAATGAGTCTGCGTCTTTGCCTCCTCATAGGAGTTATGACTGTGCAATTGAACTGAGCCCGGGGTGTAAATTTCCCAAGGGTCGGCTCTTCAATTTATCTGTACCCGAGCACGAGGCTATGCGATCCTATATTAAGGAGGCGTTGGAGAAGGGTCATATTAGACCATCCTCGTCACCCTTAGGTGCCGGTTTTTTTTTTCGTGGCCAAAAAGGATGGATCATTAAGACCTTGTATTGATTATCGTGCCCTCAACAAAATTACTGTTAAATATCAGTATCCGTTACCCCTGATTTCTGATCTATTCTCCAGAGTTAAAGGTGCTTGCTGGTTTACCAAGCTTAGCCTCAAGGGGGCGTATAATCTTATTCGCATTAAGCATGGGGATGAATGGAAGACGGCGTTTAATACTCCGGAGGGACATTTTGAGTACCTGGTGATGCCTTTTGGGCTCACTAATGCCCCTTCTGTCTTCCAGTGCTTCATGAACGATATTTTCCGAGATTTTGTCGATAAATTTTTGATTATCTATCTGGATGATATTTTGATCTTCTCCAAGGATTGGGATTCTCATGTGGAACATATTCGGACTGTGTTCCGGATCTTGTGGGAGAATTCCCTGTATGTCAAAGGATCTAAATGCCTTTTTGGAGTACAGAGGATTTCTTTTTTGGGATTTATTTTGTCCCCGTCAACTATTGAAATGGACCCGGCCAAGGTACAGGCCATTTACGATTGGGTTCAGCCCACTTCTTTGAATGCCCTCCAGAAGTTTTTGGGTTTTGCTAATTTTTATCGGAAATTTATAGCAAAATTTTCTAGTATTGCCAAGCCATTGACTGATTTGACTAAGAAGGGTGCTGATGTGTTAAATTGGTCTCCGGAGGCTGTTTCTTCCTTTGAGGAGCTGAAGCGAAGATTCACCTCCGCCCCGGTTTTGCGGCAACCTGATGTCTCACTTCCGTTCCAGGTAGAGGTGGATGCTTCTGAGATTGGTGCAGGAGCTGTTTTGTCCCAAAAGGATCCTGTAACATCTAAAATGAATCCCTGTGCTTTCTTTTCCCGAAAGTTCTCTCCATCTGAACGTAACTATGATGTGGGGAATCGTGAACTGTTGGCCATGAAATGGGCATTTGAGGAGTGGAGACATTGGTTGGAGGGAGCTAAGCATCAAGTCGTGGTCCTCACTGACCACAAGAATTTGATTTACCTAGAGTCGGCTAAGCGCTTGAACCCTAGACAGGCTAGGTGGGCCTTGTTTTTTACACGTTTTGATTTTCTGGTTTCTTTTCTTCCTGGAACTAAGAATGTCAAGGCAGACGCCCTCTCTAGGAGCTTCTTTGCTGATTCTCCTGTGGTGACCAAGCCTGCTACCATCTTAGGCGAAGGGGTAGTTCTTTCTGCCATCTCGCCCGATTTGAGACATGCTCTGGAAGAGTTCCAGGAGGACAAACCTGAGCGTTGTCCCAGTGGAAAGTTGTATGTTCCTGACCAGTGGAAGAAGAGAGTGATGTCTGAAGTTCATTGCTCTGCTTTGGCTGGTCATCCAGGTATTTTTGGTACTAGAGATCTGGTGAGTCGGTCTTTTTGGTGGCCCTCCTTGTCTCATGATGTCAGGAATTTTGTGCAGTCCTGTGGGACGTGCTCCCGGTCTAAATCGTGTTCTCGCTGTAGTGGGTTGTTGATGCCTTTGCCTGTCCCCAAGAGGCCATGGACCCATATTTCAATGGATTTCATCTCTGATATGCCTGTCTCTCAAAGGATGACTGTTATTTGGGTGATTTGTGATAGGTTCTCTAAGATGGTTCATCTTGTACCACTCCCTAAGTTGCCGTCTTCCTCTGAGTTGGTGCCCCTGTTTTTACAACAGGTGGTTCGCTTGCACGGGATTCCTGAGAACATTGTATCTGACAGAGGAGTCCAGTTTGTGTCTAGATTTTGGAGAATAATAATAATAATAATAATAAATTTTATTTTTATAGCGCCGACATATTCCGCAGCACTTTACATTTCAGAGGGGATTTGTACAGACAATAGACATTACAGCATAACAATAATCACATACAGTAGATTATAACAAATACCAAGAGGAAAGAGGGCCCTGCTCGCAACAGAACAGAAAGGAGAACTTTCTGTTCCAAGCTGGGAATTCAGTTGTCCTTCTCCTCTGCTTTTCACCCTCAGACCAATGGGCAGACAGAGAGAACAAACCAAACCTTGGAGTCATATTGTCATGGTCACGTGTGTCTGGACGCAGATGTTTCCGCAAGGCGAACCCATGTGACACACGTGACCCTGGATACACCGCCTCCAGTGGGGCGCATTTAAATAATAAAACGTGCCGGTGGATACGCCGCCTCCACCTGGCGAATTTAGGTATTACATGTTATACAATAATCGAATAATAAAGGGGGAACCTGGGAAACTTTAACAATGGTGGGCCCTGCGATAGGGAATGGGGGACGTGGAGACCTCCTAAGCTCCCCTGAGCCAGTGTCCCTGCACTACTTACATTCCCTAAACAGGCTCCGCACCTGTCGCCGCACGCGTACCTTAACGCCCTTGCTCACCCTGACCCTAAAGCCTCACTAGGGAATGGGTCGGTGCGGAGACTAATCCCACCACTGCACTAATAACACACATGAGGAAAGAGACAATACAGGGGAAACACCACTTAGCTTTGCTCTGTTGCGTGCGCTCCTAGCAACAGAGCCCACCACCTGCGTGCATCTTCTCCTCCACCCGGATCCATCACCATAACAGGATCCTTCACCTTAGTGCAGCCTTGGAGCAGAGTCCACCACCAGTTGCAGCTGCTTAGTAAACAGAGTCCCAAGGATGAGTTCAGCTTCTGACACGAAGTCGAGCATGCTTGAGTCCAGCTCAGCAGCCAAGTCCCACATGGTGAGTGCCACTCTCCATAGTCGCCACTCCACCAGCCCATGCAGACACTTCCCGCTGACACCATCACTGCGACCCCACCACGCCATGCCAGCCCTTCGTCCAGACACCATAGCTGAAACATGTCCCCCCTGGCTAAGCTGCGCAGGACTCCTCACCAGCTCCATCCTTCCTCCAGGCTCTCAAACTCAAAGTGAAAACAAACTCACAATATCACAGCCAGTGACTGCACACCCCTAGCACCCCTTTATAGGGTGTCACACCTGATCCATAATTAAGTGCACAAAAACCTAAAGTGCAATACCACTAACCACCACCGGGGACAGTCAAGACACCTTGGAACTTTCCAAAGTAAAAAAAGTTCACCCAGTGCAATTTAAAACTGTCAGATCATGACACATATTTGAGATGTTTTATTTCTGCTGATCAGGATGATTGGGTTTCATTTTTGCCCTTGGCCGAATTTGCTTTAAATAATAGAGCTAGTTCTGCCACTTTGATGTCACCTTTTTTTTGTAACTTTGGGTTTCATCCTCGATTTTCTTCAGGGCAGGTGGAGCCCTCTGCCTGCCCAGGTGTTGACACTGTGGTGGAGAGAATGCACCAGATCTGGGACCAAGTGGTGGATAAGTTATCTCTCTCCCAGGAAAAGGCCCAGCGGTTTTCCAACTGACATAGGACCATTGGTCCCCAGTTTAAGGTTGGTGATATGGTGTGGTTATCATCAAAAAATATTGCTATGAAGGTGGCTTCTCCTAAGTTTAAGCCTAGATTTATTGGACCTTACAAGATTTTGGAGATTATTAATCCGATCTCTTTTCGTTTGGCTCTTCCTGTCACATTTAAAATCCATAATGTGTTCCATAAATCTTTGTTGAAGAGGTTTGTTG
Organism: Dendrobates tinctorius; assembly: GCF_039654945.1. NCBI lineage: Eukaryota > Metazoa > Chordata > Amphibia > Anura > Dendrobatidae > Dendrobates > Dendrobates tinctorius. The sequence goes on along the minus strand of NW_027361719.1, from coordinate 1,690,666 downwards.
AACCTGTTGTTCCGGGGGTGGCACCTCCAGACCCTGTATTGGTTGAAGGTAACATGGAATATGAGGTAGAGAAAGTACTGGATTCCCGTCTTGCTAGACAGAGACTCCAGTATTTGGTTACGTGGAAGGGTTATGGTCAGGAGGGTAATTCCTGGGTCTCTGCCTCTGATATTCATGCCAAAAGATTGGTGCGTGCCTTTCATCGGGCTCACCCTGATCGCCCTGGTGGCGTGGTTGAGGGTTCGGTGACCCCTCCTCAAGGGAGAGGTACTGTTGTGAGTTCATTTTCCCCTTCACTACTGAGGCCCGAGGAACTCCCTCTTCTGGTAAAGAAAGGTAGTGAGCCTGATTATCAAGCACCTGAGTCTGATGATGATGACTGGCTGAGTGGAGTTACTGACTGGATATAAGGCTGCCGACGCCCTTCTGCCCTGCGGGTGATTTCTCTGTGGGATCCTTGGAGACCAGTCTGAATTCCTGCTCCTCTAAAGCTAAGTTTTCTGCTCGGCCTTTTGCATTTGTGCTTAGACTTTGTTTTGCTTTGTTTTTCTGGATTTCTGCTATTCCCTGCTGGGGTGTGCTGAATTCCTTTAGCTCTGTCTTCTGAAAATACCTGAGTGCTGATTTAGTTTTTGAAGCCTAGCTGCTTCAGGGTCTTTTTCATATCAGCTTGTTGGCTTATGTCTTTGATAGGGTTTTGGCAGATTGCAGACAGCAACCTTCCTTTCCTGTTCTGTTTAGCTAGCTTGGGCCCCATCGTTTGCTCAGCCTATCTTTCTATCTGTGTGAGTGTTTTTTCATCTTGCTTCACCGTCATTATATGTGGGGGGCTGCCTTTTACTTTGGGGTCTGCTCTGGGGCAGTTTAGATTTCCTTTTCTGTCTTTAGGCTATTTAGCGCTCCGGCTGTGATCGAGGGGTCTAGGGCATCGTAGGAACCCCCCACGGCTACTGCTAGTTGTGTTGATAGGTTCAGGGGTCTGCAATCTGATAGTTGCCAACTTCTCTGGTTTTCTGGACGTAGCTTCTATTTTTGTGTCTGCCTCCTACGGTGACTCAATCATAACAGCTGTCTCTGTCCATGTTGCCGCCTCCTCCTCCTACTCCGCTTCCTCCACCGTCTTCTCATCTGGTCAGAAAGTGCAGGCTGTCTATGCGTGCTTTTGGTGTTCTCACCCTGCTGCTGCTTGCCTTTCTGCGCTGGAGCTTCACTTCTGTCTTCCCACTCACCGCATCATATGTGACGTATTCACAAGATAGAACTCCACCTTGCACATGCTAGAGAGACAGTGCATGCAGAAGCAGGCGATACTGGAGTTTGAGATGCAGCATGCATGGGTGAGTCACTCTGTGGATCAACAGCACTTCATAACCAACAAGTGGCCTTCCATGTGGGACGTGTGTGCCATGTTGCGCTGCTCGAGTACTCCACCAACATGGCCAGTGCTGATTATGCCATCAACCTTAGCATTACTATCCCACTTCTATGCCTCATAGTAAAACAAAGCTTCAGTCAATGATGGATGAGGTGGTGGCACAGCAAGAGAAAGAGGAACAGGGACTATTCACATCATTATCAGGCCAGGCGTCAAGAGTATACCAGCTGCACCCAGCCATTGTTAGACTGCACCGCAGTTTGCTTATTCTGTTTTTTAGTCACAATGTTTTTTAGCCTACCCCCAAATTATCTTTTTAAAAGGGTGTTTTGCAGAGTACCCACACAGAGATGCGTGCGAAGTACACACACAGATTGTTCTGGCACAGTATTCCCACAGACATGGTTGCATAGTAGAAAAATTAGTTTTTTGCATAGTACTCCCACAGACACGAGTACAGAGCATAACTATTTTTAGGCACCCAACTTATACAGACACAGAGGCAGAGTATAATTATTTTTAGGCACACTACTCATACACACACAGCTGCATAGTACACAGAGAGGCTTTTTGGCACAGTACTCCCAGAGGCTTTTTGGCACAGTACTCCCAGAGGCTTTTAGGCACAGTACTCCCAGAGACTTTTTGGCACAGTACTCCTGGAGGCTTTTTTGGCACAGTATTCCCAGAGGCTTTTTGGCACAGGACTCATAGAGGCAGGATTGCAAAGGCTTAAAGACAATTTTTTTTAGGCACGGCGACAAGAGGTACAAATACAGCAGTAAAGTAAAAAACATTTTTGGGCACACTACTCAAAAAAAGACATCTGTGAGTAGATTTTTTTTTTAAACACTACTTGTATAGACACAGTGATATAATAAAATTATTTTTTAGGCCCACAAATGGGAAAGAAAGAGACGGCTGCAGAGTAGATTTTTTTTTAGGTACACTGCTCGCAAAAAAATGAGGCAGAGTACATTTATTTTATAGCCACACTACTTGCAAAAAAACGATGCAGAGTACACAGATTTTTTTAGACACACTACTAGACAAAAACTGCTGCAGAGTACACACAATTTTTACACACACTACTCACAAAAAACGCTGCAGAGTACACTTATTTTTTATACACACTATTCATATAGACATAGCAGTACAGTAAAATTATTGGTTTGGCTTAGAAATGGCAATGAGTCAGCTTTTGCCAACTATTTATTTCACAGACTACTAAAAAACACACATTGCGCAAGAAAATTTATTTATGTGGCCTAGAGTTGGCTGATGACAATTATTTTTTCCACAGGCTAATAGAAAACACACATCGCTCCTGAAAAATTATTTCTTGAGTCTACTAATGGCCATGAGATGGCAGATGCCAATTATTTATTTCCCAGAATACTAGAAAACATATAATGTTCCTGAAAAATGATTTATTTAGAATATTAATGGCAATGAGTAGGTTAATGCAAATTATTTATTTTCCAGATGAATAAAAATACACACAGTACAGAAAAATTCTTTTTGGGGCCCAGAAATAGTAACAAGACAACTGCTGCAGTATATTGATTTGCAAAAGCAGTACAAAAAAACTGTCACAGGTGTTTCAGAGACTGCAGAACGTCGCATTGCATCTAACTGCAGAAGGTCTCAGCAGTATGCTTTGCCGACTTCTTCCTAGTCCTTCTGATTCTAGGACCCAGTGGCTGCCTTCCCCCTAGTTGACACACCTGAATTGGGGTGTTTATAACTCCCAGTTTTCCGTTGGAAGTTGCTGGTGATATTTCCATTTCTCTGTTGAGGTTTGGAGCTATAGCAGTCGACTAGCTTCCTCTTTGGTGTTTGGAGGACATCTGTGTTTCTCTCTGAGTCTACTCAAGCTAAGTATTCCCCATGTTTGGGTATGCCATCTGTCTTTAGTGGTAGTGGGGATTGACTAGTGATATCCTGTTCTTCTCTATGCAGGGCTTATAGCCAGGGTCAGGCAGGGGTTAGGTAGCCTGCTCAGTGATTGGTGCAAAACCTATATAGGGACGCTTAGAGCAAACAGGGTGATGTTAGATCTTCCATAGGGGTCTTCACTCCCCCTTCCCTATTGTTAGATTCTCTTCCCCTTATCCCTTCATGTTGCACTAAGTCTTTCCTACACTGTGCATGACAAAAACACAAGAGACATGAAAAATAATTTCTTGGGCCACGAAAATGGCAATGAGACTGCTGATGCGATATATTGATTTGCAAAAGTACAAAAGTACACACACCAGGCCTGAACAATTATTTTTGGGGCCTAGAAATGGCAACGAGATTGTTAATACACAGTACTCCTACAGGCAGAGGATGCAGAGTACACACAGCGGCTTAAAGAATTTTACTCCAACAGATGGAAGGGGCAGAGTACACATAGCAGCTTAAAAGCACAGTACACCCACAGGCGAAGGGTGCAGAGTGCACACAGTGGCTTTTAGCACAGTAAACTCACAGATGAGTTTGCACAGTGACTTAAAAGACAGTACTCCCACAGGAGGAGGGTGCAGAGTATACACAGCTGCTAAAGGATAGTACCCCCACAGGCAGAAGGTTCAGAGTATACACAGCAGCTTAAGGGACAGCACTATCACAGGCGGAGGGTACAGAGTACACACAGAGGCTTTTAGCACACTACTCTCACAGATCGGTTTTCAGAGTGGATTTTACCACAGAAATAGCACTTACAGAGGTTGCAGAGTACACATAGTGTTGTGTTTGCAGAGCACGCAATCAGAATTTTTCCCTCACTCAAACTGCATAATATCACTACACTAACGAGAGCATAATGGCGGTGGCACTCATGACCCGCCCTTTATACAGGCCAGGTCACGTGCTGGGCCTTCCAATCACAGCCATGCTAATACTTCACATGGCTGTGATGGCTCTGTAAATACCCACAATCTAAAAGCTTATTGATTGGCTGCATTTCAGCTTTTCAACAAGCTTTATTAGACTGTCAATCTGAACGAGAGATTGGATATACAGTAAAATGTCCATGTTCGATACCGGTCACTAGGTGGCCGGTATGAACCATGAGCTTTTTGGTTCAGATTCGCTCATCCCTAGTTACGGATATCCCCCAAGTGCTCGCTAATCTGTACTTGTAGTTGTCTCTTTTTTCAATCTATGCAATCCATAGGGCATGTACAGGTGCATAAGTTAATAACCCCTCACGTTCTACAATTTTTGAAATGTCTCGTAGTGTTTTCCCTACCTGTCACAGTGCCTCTGAATGATTTACTTTCGGTAACAAAACGGCAGAAGCTACCTGAGCCATAGCAAAAAGTGCCCAGAGGTTTATAATCGAGCCATGTGCCAGTAGATTTAGGGAATGCATAATGGCTATGAACCAAGTGGTTTCTCAAAGATCTTCCTTTTCCTAAACATAATGGATGGTACTGGTGAAATACGGGTCCACCCTAAGATCCCCCCAAAATCTTCTCAAGATTCCCATAACATTTTTGGTTTATTTATCATATGTGCCTATGAGGCATGTGATATCATCATTATCCCACTTGGGTGGTGGTATTAGAAGAGACCTAAAATATCTGGACAGTGCAGGTACCCTCTTCTCCTAAATCTCCCTTTCAATTCTGAGCTGTATTGCTGGAAATCCCCAAACTTGGAGCAAGTCTGCCGCAGTCTTAGGAACTACCCCTTGGGAAAAACCCTAAACAGGCTCTTGGAATGATGACTTTCCTATCTCAGTAAAATTTTTGTTGATGTTTACAGTGTATAGAGCTTTTAAGGGACCCAGTGCTTTCTTTCGCAATGGTGAGGTCCAAGAACGTAATTTTATCCCCTCCTACTTTGCAGGTAAAGGCCAAACCTATATTTATTACATTCAAAAGCATCACAAACAACTGAAAGGACTGTTTCTCACCTGTCCAGAGTACCAAAATGTTGGGAAAATGTGCTCCCCATCGCGGTGCCCCTGAGTTGGTTGTAGTATTTATTATCAAAGAGGAAGAAGTTATAGTTGAGAACAAAATCAAGTAAATCTAATACAATCTCATCGTGTGGTCTTAGATGTACACCACTAGTGCTTAAAGGGAGCCTGTCAGCAGGATTATGCATAATAACCTACACACAGTGTCAGGTTGGTGCCGTTGTACTAAATAAAATGATACCTTGGTTGATGAAATCCATCTTGTGGATGTTTCTTAATCTTTATTTTCAGTTTTGTGTTAATGAGATTTTTGTGCCCTAAGGCGGGGTTCATGTATGTGTTGCTCTGATTAGCTATTCATAATACAGACTTCTGATCACTGATCCCTCAGTGACCTGCCCCCTAGTTTGTGCAAGGGAGGGCCATGGTCGTAGTCATGGCCAAGATTAACGGTTCAGGCACACCCTGACCTCCCATGACATGAAAACATTGTCCATTACTCCACATACCTGTGGCTTCACTTTCTGTGCCGTCAGGGTCCTCTCTGCATTGCTGAAGGCTCCCTATAGACAGTTCCGCATAAATAGAGACACAGTCCATTTCAACTTTCAAATGAACAACTTTACTGGTTTCTTTACGCAGCACATCCATATTCTTCACAGCATTAACATCAGGTTCCACATTGCACATTTCTTCCTCTTTACCTGCACTTCTCTCTCTGTCAAACAGCATGTACCCGGGTCAGACCGTATCATACAGTTCCTCAACGTCCTCCCTGTTCTGCTTTGCTATGGTTAGACATTCCCTAGTCTGTTTCAGACATGAGAATATCAGCCTCCCAAGTCAGCTGCCACATGGTGAGTGGCTTGCCCTTCTGTACTGTCTCCTGTGTTGACACAGTGTCCTCCCTGTCCAAACTCACTGCATATGGGGGTTCCCTCAGCTGTTTCATCCCGGATCTGAGGGCATTAGCCACATCATGGAGCCACCTGCATCCCTGTACCGTCACTGTCTGTCTTTAGCCTCTGTTCTAATCCTGCATCCTGCTGTAGGCTGCTGCTGTTCTAGCCTGCTGCTGTGGATGGCTGGGCTTCTGCTTATAACATTATGTAGTTGCTGCTATTATTCCAGGCTCTATAGCCAGTCCAGATGGTTTGGGCACACTGGCCCGACTGACGCCTAGAGGAAATCCACCCTCTCTTAACTGCAGCTGACCCCTCCTATCTTAACTGTCTACAATGCTATACCTACAACTATAATGTACTCCCTCTTGTGGCTAAATTTGGGTACTGCACTTTCCCTATGTCAAAACTATAATATATAACAAGACAAGTGTGCTATTTACATTTCTACAAATATAACCATAGGGCATATTTACACTAAGGAAGTAAGTGGAGTATTACAGGATCCTGGTACACCCCTTACATTTGCATAATGAATACCATCACATACTGAATAAAAAAATAAAAAAACGCTTCTGCAGCATAATAGCATGGTTACTGTGCACTTAATGCCTTTTGCAGATTAACTTGAGCCAGGGTAAAAAAAAAAATAACAAAAAGCTTGGGCACTCAAAAGAAAATTTATTGTCCAATGTAGAACAACGAGGCACATACCAACACCATACAAAAAGGCAAAAATAAGAAAAGCTCAATAGAAAGACAGATTATCTTCCACAATGTTTCGGCACAAGCATGCCTTTTTCAAGCAGAATCTGTATGGAAATATATACAAATAATTAAAAAGTGCATACAAACAGTTACAGACACTTATCAACTTAACAAAGGTAGGTATCCTGTGAGACCAGTTATGCACCAAAAATTAAAACAAACATATATATCGCCCATGGTCATAAATGTGTGGTCCCAAAGGTGTAATGCTGCACAGTAGAGAAGCAGACAATATGTTAATAACGAGTACCACTCCAGATTTACTACATTGCCAAATCATGCAAATCATAAAAACTGGGTATATCAGCGCATTGATATGCTGTGTGCCATGTAAAATACATATATAGTTATATATAATTATATATAATGCGTAAACAGTAGGAGGGGGGTTTTAACACTGGACCCATGATCACATGTAAGGAAGGCATCAGGGGCATACAAAAGACCTAGTTTTACCTGCTGTAGAAGAGGATTACAGGTAACGGGACCTAGTCTTCCTTCATGTCTAAGGATAAATTATATATGTCCAATAATAAGTTAATCACAAGAAACAAGGAAAAAGAAAAAAGAAAAAATGAAAAATAAAAAATAAAAGGAAAAAGACAAAAAATGGGGGTAAAAAAATCCAAAATAAGAATGTGAACATTGTAAAATTAATGAAAATAAAATAAATTGAAAAATAAAAAAATGAAAAAATGAAAAAGATGAAAAAAAGAAAAGAAAAAAAGAAAGAATGAAAATGAGAAAATGAAAATGAGAAATCAAAAAAATCAGAAATGGCAAATGACATGGCACACAGCGTATCAATGTGCTGATATACCCAGTTTTTATGATTTGCATGAATTGGCACTGAAGTAAATCTGGAGTGGTACTCGTTATTAACATATTGTCTGCTTCTCTACTGTGCAGCATTACCCCCTTGGGACCACACATTTATGACCATTGTCAATATATATGTTTGTTTTCATTTTTGGTGCATAACTGGTCTCACAGGATACCTATCTTTGCTAAGTTGATATGTGTCTGTAACTGTTTGAATGCACTTTTTAATTATTTGTATATATTTCTGTGAGCAATTTTGCAAATATATTAATGTTACTGAAGTCTCCTAGTGATGGCATACGTGTACTTTTCATCCTTAGATTAGAGAAGGGGCCCTCCGCTACCCCTCTGTCTCCCTTCTCAATTAAGCCAGCAATGTAATATCAGATAGTTCTTCCATCGCAATTCCCAGTTGTTCACATTTCCGTCTATCGTTATTGATAAATATTTTTTTTAATTAAATTTTCGTAAGAAGAGGTTAACATCTTTGACCCAAATGAATGGGTCAAAGTTGGTAGTAGGGAGAAAAGATAGCTATGAACTGAGAACTAATCCACTCTCTATCAGAAAGTGGATGCGAGGATAAAATAACCTGATTCAGTTCCTCATCTGTTCTTAGAGAAATCCCTTTACCTTTCTCTCTCTGTACAGGATTTCCATCCTGGTCTGTTCCTTAAATCGACATCTATGAGGTAATAGGTGCATATAAAATGTCTTTGCTCTAGTACAGATCTGGTAATATTACAAAATGAATTAGTAAAGTACTGTCATGAAATTTATTATTTATTATTTATTTATATAGCGCCATTAATTCCATGGTGCTGTACATGAGAAGGGGCGTTACATACAAAGTTATAGATATCATTAACAGTAAACAAATTTACAATGACAGACTGGTACAGAGGGGAAAGGACCCTGTCCTTACGGACTTACAGTCTATGGGATAGTGGGGAAGAGATAGAAGGTCAGGGGTGCAGCAGCTCTGGTGGTTTTGAGGCAGCAGCTCGGGCTGTGGTGAGGCAGCAGAATGGTTATTGCAGGCTTTAAGCTTTCCTGAAAAGATGGGTTTTCAGGTTCCGTTTGAAGGATCCGAGGGTGGTGGATAATCGAACGCGTTGAGGCATGGAATTCCAGAGGAGAGGGGATATTCGGGAGAAATCTTGGAGGCGGTTGTGCGAGGAACGAATATGTGTGGAGGAGAGTAGGAGGTCTTGGGAGGATCGAAGATTACGTGAGGGAAGATATTGGGAGATTAGTTCAGAGCTATATTGAGGGGATAGGTTGTGAATTGCTTTGTAGGTCAGTGTTAGTAGTTTCAACTGGATGCGTTGGTGAATTGGGAGCCATTGGAGGGATTTGCAGAGGGGAGAGACAGGGGAGTAGCGAGGAGAGAGGTGGATTAGTCGGGCAGCAGAGTTGAGGACAGACTGGAGTGGTGCAAGAGAGTTTGCAGGGAGGCCACAGAGGAGAGTGTTGCAGTAGTCAAGGTGGGAGATAATGAGGGCATGTACAAGAGTTTTAGTAGATTGAGGGCTGAGGAAGGGACGGATTCTGGAAATATTTTTGAGTTTGAGGCGACAAGAGGTGGCAAGAGTTTGGACGTGTGGCTTGAAGGACAGGGCAGAGTCGAGAGTTACTCCGAGACAGCAGATTTCAGGTGCGGGAGAGAGCGTGATGCCGTTTATCATAATAGATAGATCGGGTAGAGAAGATACGTGAGAGGGAGGAAAGATAATGAGTTCAGTTTTGTCTACATTGAGTTTTAGGAAGCGAGAGGTGAAAAAGAAAGATATGGCTGATAGACGCTCCGGAATTCTGGACAGCAGAGAGGTGACATCTGGGCCAGAGAGGTATATCTGAGTGTCGTCTGCATACAGGTGGTACTGAAAGCTATGGGACTTTATGAGTTGTCCTAGGCCAAGAGTATAGATGGAAAAAAGTAGGGGCCCCAGGACAGTGTGGGAGTGGGAAACGCTGAATGTGCGGTCTGAAAGGTATGAGGCAATCCAGTACAGGGCAAGGTCTTTGATGCCAAGGGAAGAAAGAATTTGTAGCAGTAGGCAGTGGTCGATTGTGTCGAAGGCAGAGGACAGGTCGAGAAGGAGGAGGATGGAGAACTGTCTGTTATCTTTGGCTGTGAGTAAGTCATTAGTAATTTTGGTCAGGGCAGTTTCAGTGGAATGGTGGGGGCGGAAGCCAGATTGGAGGATGTCAAGGAGGGAGTTAGATGACAGGTGGGAGGAAAATTGAGCTTGGACATGCTGTTCAAGGAGTTTGGAAGCAAACGGGAGCAGTGATATGGGGCGATACCTGGGCATAGCAGTTGGGTCAATGTTTGATTTTTTGAGGATGGGTGTTATGGTGGCATGTCTGAAGGCAGAGGGGAAGGTACCAGAAGATAGGGATAGGTTGAAGAGATGGGTTAGGGCCGGAATGATCATGTTAGTGAGGTTGGGGAGCAGGTGGGAAGGGAAGGAGTCAAGTGCACAGGTGGTGAGGTGTGATTTGAAAAGGAGATAAGTAAGCTCTCCTTCAGTGATGTTTGAGAGTTAGGTTATTAGGGAAGGGCAGAGGTCTGGTATGTGGAGTGGTTGGGGTGGTGGAACAGTAAAGGTTTGCCTTGTTTGGTCGATCTTGTTTTTGAAGTAGGTAGCAAAGTCCTCAGCAGAGATGAGTGGAGTTGTAGGTGGCAGTGGTGGGCAGAGGAGAGAGTTAAATGTGCTGAACAGTTGTTTTGGGTTGTGGGATAATGAAGATACAAGGTTTGTGAAATAGGTCTGTTTAGCAGAGGTGAGGGCTGGTTTGAAGGCAAGTGTAGCTTGTTTGAAAGCAGTGAAGTTGTCTGGCAGGCATGTTTTCTTCCAACGCCGCTCCAAGGCCCTGGATGCTTGTCAAAGTTTTTTTGGTGAGGTTGTTGTGCCAGGGTTGCCTATTGATTTGTCGCACTTTGCCATGGCTGCAACTGAGTCTATGGTTGATGTGAGGGTGGTGTTTTAGAATGCGGTGGCACTGTCCGTGTTGTGGAGTGAAGATACGGAGGACAGAGGTAGAAGAGAGTCTGTGAGTGTCTAGGTGTGCGAGGTTTCTGCGAGGATGTGTTAGTGGCTGGACATGGGGGGCAAATGAGAAGGATGAGGATGAGAAGGTGAGTAGATGTTGGTCAGATAGGGGGAAGGGAGAGGTTGTGAGATTGGGTAGGGAACAGATGAGGTCTAATGTATGTCCATCTGTGTGGGTGGCTGTGGAGGACCACTGAGTAAGTCCAAAGGATGAGGTAAGTGACAGGAGTTTGGAGGCTGCTGGCTGGTGGGTGTCAATGGGGATGTTGAAGTCCCCCATGATTATGGTGGGGATGTCAGCAGAGAGAAAGTGGAGGAGCCAGGTGGAGAATTGGTCGTTGAAGGCAGTGGCTGAGCCTGGTGGTTGGTATATGACAGCCATTGGGAGATTAGAGGGAGAGTAGATATGGACAGAGTGAACCTCAAAAGAAGGGAGGAGAAGGGAGGAAAAGGGAGGGTGGGGTTGGATAGAGTTGAAGGAGCAGTTTTTAGAAAGGAGGAAACCCACTCCTCCACCATGTCTCTTGCCAGGGTGAGGAGTATGGGTAAAGTGGAGGCCGCCATAACTCAGTGCAGCCGGGGAGGCCATGTTAGGGGGCGTCAGCCAGGTCTCAGTGAGGGCCAGGAAGGAAAGGTTGCGGGAGGTAAAGAGGTCATGGATCACATGGAGCTTGTTGCAGACGGAGCGGGCATTCCAAAGTGCTCCAGAGAGAGGGTGCAGGAGGGTGGGGGTCAGTGGAACAGGTTTTAAGTGTGAGGGATTGCGGTAATTTCTCTTAGTGTGAGAAAGATAGGGGTGAGGATTAGTGGGATGTATGAGGTGGGGGGGCAGCATTGGGGGATATGTTGCCAGCAGTGAGAAGAAGCAGAGAAAGGGAAAGCAGGTGGGTGAAAGAGAGTGACCGACTTTATAAACCTAAAAAAAATCCGTGGCCAAACGGACATACCTCTCAAGCCTCAAACTACAACCAAAAGAGAAAGCCCCAATATCCAGCTAGAATATCATAGCAGTAATGGGGCGTGGCCTATGCCTTGTACCATGAGGACATAGGAACCGGGTGCTCCAGTGAAACCCGCAAAATCCGACTTAATCTGCGGCGGTTTTGAACCATCCAAGCTTAGATGCCTCTTTATTAGCTTCCCAAAATCTACAGGATCTTTCAAGATCATTTTGGACTAATTTTGGCCCTTATTGAAGATGTTGCGGCCTATACCTCATTGCAGACCTGAAGCCAGGGACTAAATTTTCTACATGAGGCCTGGCTCCTCCTCCCCTCTCTCCTAGGAGATCTACAACCATTGGAGACACCGCAGACCAGGAGAGGAAGACCGGGAGGAGCAGGTGCCACTGCCGAATTCTCGTCACCGGGACACTGCCACGCCAGCAGCTAAAGAGGTGGGTCATCTGCAGTGGCACAGAATCCCCCTAGAGCTGACGAGCACAGCAGGATCTGAAAGATCAGCTAGCCAGCGCTGATATAGAGACAAGGATCACCGCTCACTACGAGCCAGGGAGTAATGCTGTGGTTCTAATTGTGCCAACATCAGGGAAAGGTCTTTCCTTAATAGACAGCTGGGAGCTTAAGAAGCGGACTAGTAATAATACTTAATACTTACCACAAACTTTATTAGCAGGGAGCCGCTGTGGTTGTATATACTGAGGATAACAGACCCTCACATCCCTCTTGCCCCAAGAAATACTAAAATCTGAGGAGGGGTTAATCACACTGCCTGAGTGGGAAGCCCTGTTGTGTTACTATAAAAGCAAGGGTTAATCTCACTCCCTTAAATGGTCAGAGAGCTAAGTTGTGATAACAACAAGCTCAAAGCACACAATTCCTATTAGAGAGACTGGTCTGGGGAACACTCAGCACAATAGCACCACCTGGTGGCTTATATCTTAAAAGGTGAAGCTCTTTTTCCCATACTCTTTGTGAACCTATATCTTCTAAATCAGCCACCACTACTCAAGTAAAAAGGGGGAAACATAAAAACAAACAAGGGGGGTGAGTCGGACAACGCTTTACACATCCATAAAATCTCTCCTTATCTCCAGAATGAGCGCCACTAGAAACAAAGGTTCCTCTCCTGCCTCAAAAATCCCTAACCTACCAAGAGGCAACAAAGCTCTCCCACAACGCCAAGTTAACAGCGATAGAGCTACTACTACTAATAGAAGCAGATCCCGCTCACCACGCAGGCTTAACTCTCCCACAAAGCAAACCTACTACCCCCAACACATACCCCTAAATACTGGTAAAAATAACCAGTTCCTCGTGGAGATGGACACTTCTCAGAGACTTAAAAGAAGTGCTCCAGGAGTGTGGGGAAATGTTCATACCTCTTCACACGAACAATCTGGCTCTGACGAAGAGTCAGAGGTTATCTCTCCGAATTCCTCCCCCGCGAAATCCAAGGCCAAGAAAAATCTCCCAAGTTACAATTATGAAGAAGATTTTCCATCTTTAAAGGGTTCCAAAGCAAGTCTCGAATCGCTACAGGGAGACGTACTTTCATACTTGGTTAATCTATCTGAAAAAATGGAAAAAATGGGAAGGGATATGGACAAAAACTTCAAAGACCACAGTAAACAGCTTGACCTCAAATTAAATTCAATCTTCGAAAAGTTCTCTGAAAAAATTATCAATCATGAAGAGAGACTACAAAAACTCGAACGCAAATCAACTGATTCGTCCTTTGACTTAAAGGAACTTTCTGCTGAGGTCTACAAACTCAAACTCAAACTCTCAGACGTGGAGGATAGAAGCCGCCGCAACAATCTAAAGATACGTGGCATCCCGGAAAGCATTCCTCCAGAACATCTCTCTGACCATATTAAAGATATCTTCAAAACAGCTATCCCAAACCTCTCTTCTTCCGATCTCGAGATAGACAGGGCTCATAGACTTCCACGGCCATCAAAACTAGCAGCTGATATCCCCAGGGATACAATCCTGAGGGTACACTTCTTCCAAACGAAGGAAAAAATTCTAAAGTACCTAAAGGACCAAAAAAACATTCCCGGACCCGTACAGTGATCTGAAGGTCTTTCCTGACCTGTCAAAATTCACATTGGACGCTAGACGCTCCTTTTCCAGCGTCACCTCTGCCCTCAGAGATAAAGGAATCCCGTACAATTGGGGGTTCCCCCTCAAGCTCCTAATCCGCCACCAGGGCAAAGTTATCCCTGTCTTCACCCCAGAGGAAGGCGCCAATTTTCTAAAATCCATCTCCAGACCAAGACAAAATACTGGAAAATGATAAATAACTTTAATGTCTACTAGGTTCTTTTCACGTTTACATTGGGTTTCACTATTACCCGTCCATGTGTAATACCCCGAGTGCTTAGTAGCAGTTCATTATTTAGTGTTCTGCTTATGTTTACTGTTTATTGTTCACAATCTACTTTTCTCTTTATAGGTTGTTTCTTTTGCCGATACATACCGATTGTATTCGAGTATTGGTTTATTCTCTATCATTGTATTCATTTGCTCCAGGTTCCAAGCTACATAGCTCCTTACTGATCATCCCCATACCTAATCCAAATTAGATCTATCATGAGTTTTAAACTCACCTCCTACAATGTGAAAGGCCTAAATAGCCCATGGAAGAGGTTCTCCCTCTGGAGGGAACTAGAAAGATCACACATTGACATTGCATGTATTCAGGAGTCTAAGTTCATGATTAACAACCATCCACACCTCCACCACAAAAAGTTCCCCCACATTTTTACATCTTGTGGCCCTCAGAAAAAAGCAGGTGTAATCACTATGATAAGTTCTTCAACTCCCTTTGAAATCATAGATGAACATAAAGATACTAACGGTAGATACCTCATCTTGATCTGCAAAATTAATGAACAAATCTGTACCCTAGTTAACCTATACGCCCCCAACCGGCACCAGCTTCGCTTTCTAAACAAGCTCCTGAAAATCATTTCCAAGGTTAGAAAAGGTGAACTAATTCTTGCTGGAGATTTCAACATTACACCGGATAGCACTGTTGACTCTTCCTCACACACCCGTAGTCCCTCAAATAACCTAAATCAGTGGATCTTTAAAAACGAACTTTTCGACGTCTTCAGGTGTCTAAACACGTCGTCAAGAGAGTACACTTTCTTTTCAGACGTACATCAGTCCGCATCCCGGATTGATCTAATCCTTACAGACGTGTTCACTCTCCCCAGACTCCAGGAGGTTTCTATAGGCAAAAAGTCCTTCTCTGATCATTCACCAGTACACAGTCTTATTCAATTAGGTCCCCCTCTTAAGAAAGCTAATATGTGGAGATGTATATCCAACATCCTTCACGACACCTTTCACAAGCAGAAAATAGAAAAGGCCATTTCCCAATTCTTCCTAGATAACAAATCCTCCTCAACCAACCCTTTCAATAATTGGTGCACCCACAAGGCTGTACTTAGAGGTATTTTCATTGATATTTCATCAAAAATTAAAAAAGAGAATAGAAGGAATATCTTGGAAGTCCAAACCAAAATCCACAATAAAGAATCCGAATTATTAGCCCATCATTCCCAATCTTCCTCTCTCCAACTTGAACTCTTGACTCTGAGACAAAAGCTCAAATCACTTATCAGCACTCCTTATGATGCTGTAGTAAAATCCTCAAAATTTAAATATTATTCTGCACTAAATAAACCAACTTCTTTCATGTCAAATAGGGTAAAGAATAAAAGAGTTCACAACAGAATCAACAGAATAGTAGCCACCTCCAAAAACGGCATTCTATCCCACCCCCAAGACATAGTTAACGAATTTGCCCAATTTTACCAAAAATTATATAACCTCAAACCAACTTCTTCCTCTTCCCAACCTAACTCGCAAGATATCAATGACTACCTCAACTCAATCAATCTTCCCTCTTTATCAACCGACGACCTGGCCTTTATGTCTGCCCCTTTCTCCCCTATTGAAATAGAAGATACTATTAACAAATTCCCCCTCCACAAATCCCCAGGCCCCGACGGCTTCAACAATTCATACTACAAAACCTTCAGTAAACTCTTATCTCCTCACCTTGCAGAAGTATTCAACTTTGCCGCAGTTCGGGGGCTATTTCCAAAGGAAATGCTTGAGGCCTCGATTGTCCTGATTCCAAAACCTAAAGGTAACCCTGAACTAATGACCAATTATCGCCCCATTTCCCTCATCAACACAGATATAAAACTGTTCTCCAAAATAATAGCCAATAGGTTGAGTAACTTTCTCCCGTATCTTCTGGCCAATGACCAAATGGGATTCACCCATGGGAGACAACCCGCAGACGCCACAAGGAGATTAATAAACGTTATTAGGTACGCCAACTCTACTAAAACTCCAACAACTTTAATATCACTAGATGCCGAGAAGGCCTTTGACCGCATAAATTGGGACTTCCTTATACACACTCTTTTCAAATTTGGATTCAATCAAAAATTAGTGACCGCTATTATGGCACTATACTCAAACCCAAGCGCGAAAATAACCTCCAACAATCATATCTCAAACCCCTTTGCTATCTCGAACGGCACCAGACAGGGGTGCCCTCTATCACCCCTACTTTTCAACTTGGCTCTCGAACCCTTAGCCGAACACATTCGTAACAATGCCAAAAATAAAGGTATCCATACCCAACACAAGGAACACAAAATCAGCCTATTCGCAGATGACATCATTTTGACTTTAACTGACCCCCAAAACTCTTCATCTGAGGTTTTCAATGAACTAGACAAATTCTCAGACCTATCTAACTACAAAATCAACCAGTCAAAATCAAACATCCTTCCCCTTAATCTTGACACTAAACAAACAGATGCAATAAAGGAAAAAACATCCCTTAACTGGTGCAACAGAGAGATTCCTTACCTAGGTATTTCCCTCTGTAATAATCTCCACCTTATGGGGAAGATAAATCTGAGAAATTTGACAGATTCAATAAGCAAAGATTGCTTAATCTTTAAAGAGAAAAATCTCTCTTGGTGGGGAAAAAAATATATCCTTAAAACACACATCCTTCCAAAAATTCTATATGTTCTCCGATGCCTCCCTCTGCCCATCCCGGTCATACTTCTGACAAACATCCAATCTTTGTTCAAAACCTTCCTGTGGGGAGGAAAAAAAGCTAGGACTTCTTCCTCATCATTACACAGGAAAAAAGGGAATGGGGGGGATGGGCCTTCCCAACATTATTGCCCATTATCAAACTCTTCTGATTAAGCAAAGTGTCCATTGGATTTCCCAACATGAACCTCCGGCCTGGTTTGACTTGGAACTATTTTTAAACAATGGTAAACAGTTAAGCAACATCATCACTCAAGCAATCTCAAATCATCTTCCTAACTTTAACGCTCACCCTCTATTCCTGGCCATTGCTCAAGCTTGGTGTAAATTCTCCAAACCAAGCAGACGGACACACAAATTCCCCATTCTAAAAAACATACCCCTTACTCTTATTTTTAGCCTCTCTAACGTAACCCTCCCTACTATTTGGCCAGAATTAAAAATCACAAAATTGGGAGATATCCACAACGGCTCCAATTTCGTAGACTTTGCATCGCTAAGAAAAAACTTTAACGTCCCTCATTCCTTATTCTTAGAATTCATCCTCTTAAAAGATAATGTCCTCGCTTTTCTTAAGTCAAAAATGAACTTTACTCACGCTTCCATAAAAGTCTTACTCAATCCTCATCATAAAATCTTTTGGAGTCATGGCTTTCTCTATGACTCCTTCAACAACGACGATAGTTTGTCAAAAAGCCCTTATATGGTTACCTGGGAAAAAACCCTAAAATCCACCTTTTCTCCTGAACAATGGGAAGAGGCTCTCTCCAAAACGTACAACTCCACAATCTCATTTCCACTTCAAGAGACATACTTTAAAACTATTAGTAATTGGTACCTTACTCCGGCAAAATTAGCACACTTCGGTCCTTCAAACTCATCCTCACCCCTTTGCTGGAGAGACTGCGGCTTCAAGGGAGACCTATTGTATATGTTTTGGGAATGTCCCAGAGTCAAAACAGTCTGGTCTTGGATCTCTACCTCTCTCAATAAACTCTCTAACAAAACTTTAACCCTCACCCCTCAAATGGCCCTTCTTTCCCTTAACCTAGACGAACTAGACTTGGCACTCCAACCCATATTCATTCATCTTTGTCTTGTAGCAAAAAATTTCATCACTTTCCACTGGAAAAACAAAATACCCCCAAATCCAGAGGTTATCTTCCACCTAGTCCAGCAACATAGAGCACATGAACTGAATTTTGCTCTGATTAATAATCAGTTTGGAAAATTTTATAAAAAATGGAACAAATGGGACAAGGCCTTTCCGTCCCCTATAACTTAATTTCTCTCACCACCAACTTCTAGGCGCTACCATTTAATTGTATATTTCGTCTACTAATCCTTGTTAAATATTTGCTCACTTATGATTGGCCTTAATTGGCTACAATCTCTCGTTATGCGTTTGTTCGCAGCTGTTTTGTTTATACCTTTTACACCCCCAGTGACCTGGGCATTATATACCCTATAAGTGTAATATCACTCTTGTTATATTGTTATATTGTTGCATTGTTATTTTACCTATGTCCCTCCTTTTTTTTCTTTCCCTCCCCATCCCTATCCTCTCCCCCCCCTCCTTCCTCTCCTGCCCTTACTCCCTATTCTTGCCTGTTATTTTAAAATCCAAATAAAATCTTTGGAAAAGAATATCATAGCAGTATAAATTTTATATAAAACAGTACAATGACTGAAAGTGGACTAAATTGTCACAAAATATGGAGAGGGTTTAGTTGGATAATGTCAATTTTATTACACATATTCAAATATATATAAATCAAGACATACAAAGTGCTTAATGGTGAGGTAGATAGAATATAGCAGCTAAAGGATAATGGCAAAATACATAGATAATAAATATGGTGCCAGGTGTTCTGTCTGGCAAATGTAAGCATGGTTAAATAGCAGGGCACGAAAAGAAAGGCAAGTAAAATAAGAAAGTAGTGATTATTCTTACCTTCTGACTGATTTCTGGACTATTTCTGGTATATTTCTGATGTATCACTTTAAAGATGTCACTTCAAATGATGTCAAATCTGACCAAGGTCATATCTGACCTGCTCTGTTCAACGTACACCATTCAAATGTCCATGAAATGAAGCCAGGTGAGGGAGAGAGGGATGACGAGAAGGGGGCTGGAAGACAGTAGGGAGCAATTAGCAGATTGCAGTTAATAGGACATTTGACTAGCATCAAAGCTGAAGAAAAAGGCAGGATAAGATGGAAAGATAAGACTAGCTGTGATGAGCATGGGCATATCAATATGCATACAGTAAGTTTGAAGTATGATACATGGAATTAAAGTCAGGGGAAAAAAACAGAGTACAGATGTACCAATTAAAAAACAAAGGGTGAGGAGTACATGAGGGTTCAGGGGTTCAGTGGGTATTCTGGATTAAGCGGGTTCAGCAGACGTACCAATTAAAAACGGAGGTTGATGAGTGCATGAGGGTTCAGGGGTTCAGTGGGTATTCTGGATTAAGTGGGTTCAGCAGACATACCAATTAAAAAACAGAGGGTGAGGAGAGCATTAGGGTTCAGGGGTTCAGTGGGTGTTCTGGATTAAGCGGGTTCAGCAAACGTACCTGTGGATGTACAATGATACATGATGCCACAATCAGGAGGTTTTGTTTCTCCCTGCCAGAAATTTTCTTGAGGCATTAAAATAAAATCATTGCCAGTTTTTTTATTTGCTCCATTTTGGGTACTAGCAATATGTCCAGTATTTACTTTACACTATCAATTTAGCCATAATATATTTTAGTTATAAGTGGAAATTAGACTAGTGTTCATTCATTGAGTTATGAAGAATGAATTGCACTGTATGGACTGAAGTCTCCTAGAATTAATCTATAGGGAATCAGTATTTCAACTGATTCGTGGATGGGGTAATAGTAACGTGACTGTGTATAAGCCTGTACACTAATTCTAATGATGCTCTTATATTTGAGATGATTAATGGAAATTGCTAGCTGAATTACAGTGAAGTACTAGATGTTTTCTACCGAGCTAGTAATGTTTTGTTGATATATGTCTGAGAAATTGTCTACAGCATAGAAAGCCATACTTATTAATGTAAGAAAGACGAAAGTCATTGAGAGCTATATATTAACGTTCTTATAGATGCAGAGTAAACGCTATTGAACTGCCGTGCTAAATAATTATGCAGATAGATAAAACTCTTATACCTATAATGCTAATAATAGGCAAGGGATAAAGACATAACATCAAATTAACCACTCCGTTTCCTCACAGAAAAATCAGTTCTTTGAAATGAGAATAGGCAATAGACAAAGAAAAACAAATTGCTAATAGTATAACCTAAATGGCAAAAAAGTTGGGACACTGTGTATTCTGCCTTCAGGCACGCTGACACGATGTGCAGTCCAGCATTCAGTATAAACCACAGCTCTTTCTTCCAAAATAAGCAGACTGTTCTCTGTAGTCTAACTTGTTTATTTGTGAAGAGTATAGAACATGCGCGGTAAAACTACAAGGAATACAAATAACATGCATAAGTATTGGGCAGATGATCACAGCTAACACAATCACAGAAGTGTACATTGAGATGTAAACATAGGAATACATTAGTTTATGATTACATTTACTGAGAACTGGCAACTAAAGGGTTAATGATGACATCTCTTGGCTGCTAGACAGTAAATAACACCTTTCTGAATCACTGCATTGCAAGAAAACACTGACTCACCAGATATGCTTTAGCCGGGTAGTGACTCAAGTAGAGAAGTTGCAGGAAAAACAAAGGTTACACAGGAGGACAAAATAACATGTGCATCCTATGAGATCCACAGAAGCAAAATGGCCCTTCTTCATCCCAGAATACACTACTTCATTCCCACAAAGCATTGCTTCAATCCCACGGAATTGCTTCTGTTAAAGGCACAGACTATATAATGCTATCAAAAAACACTGCTATAAATTCAGCCACCACTAGATGGTGCTATAATTAACCCAGCACAAAATACAAAACATTCTTTGCCCTATTAAGAGGGCAGAACACTCCCCGCTTGGCATTAACTAATGCCACTTATAGGCTCTTTAGGTGAAAGCAATAGAATTAGCTTCGCAACTGGTCTGAGGAATAGTTTACTCTCCCCAACCTTCCACACTTTGACCTCAACCTTGCGCACCTTCTCATCTTTGCTTGGAAACACCCTAGTGATGAGGCCCTGAGGCCACTCATTTCGATGCATCTGACTGTCCTTCATGAGCACAATATCACCGGGTTTCATGTTCGGCTTGTCGATCTGCCACTTCTTCCTAGGCTGTAAGGTGGAGAGTAGAGATCATAGAATCATAGAATCATAGAATCGTAGAGTTGGAAGGGACCTCCTGGGCCATCTGGTCCAACCCCCTGCTCAAAGCAGGATTCGCTAAATCATCCCAGTCAGATGTCTGTCCAGCCTCTGTTTGAAGACTTCCATTGAAGGAGAACTCACCACTTCTCGTGGCAGCCTGTTCCACTCATTGATCACTCTAACTGTCAAAAAGTTTTTTCTAATATCTAATCTGTGTCTCCTCCCATTCAGTTTCATCCCATTGCTTCTAGTCTTTCCTTGTGCAAATGAGAATAAAGTTGATCCTTCTACAATGTGACAGCCCTTTAGATATTTGTAGACAGCAATTAAGTCTCCTCTCAGTCTTCTCTTTTGCAAACTAAACATTCCCAAATCCTGCAACCTTTCCTCATAAGACAGGGTTTGCAGACCGGTCACCATTCTGGTCGCTCTTTTCTGAACTTGCTCCAGTTTGTTGATGTCTTTTTTAAAATGTGGTGCCCAAAACTGGACACAATATTCCAGATGAGGTCTGACCAAAGAGGAGTAGAGGGAAATAATGACTTCACGTGATCTAGACTGTATGCTTCTGTTAATACATCCTAGAACTGCATTTGCCTTTTTTGCTGCTGCATCACACTGTTGACTCATATTCAGTCTGTGATCCATTAGTATACCCAAGTCTTTTTCACATGTGCTGTCACTTAGCCCTATTCCTCACATTCTCTATATGCTTTTTTCATTTTTATTGCCCAGATGTAGTACTTTGCATTTCTCCCTGTTAAAAACCATTCTGTTAGTTACTGCCCACTTCTCCAGTTTATTTAAATCTTTTTGAATCCTCTCTCTCTCTTCTCTAGTATTAGCTATCCCTCCTAGCTTTGTGTCATCAGCAAATTTAATCAGTTTACCCTCAATTCCTTCATCTAAATCGTTGATAAAGATGTTGAACAATACAGGGCCCAGGACAGAGCCCTGTGGTACCCCACTTGAGACATTCTTCCAACTGGATGTGCAGCCATTTACGACCACTCTTTGGGTCCGATCACTAAGCCAGCTATGAATCCACCTAACAGTTGCCTTGTCCATTCCATACTTAGTCATTTTTTCAATAAGGATTGTATGAGAGACTTTGTCAAATGCTTTTCTGAAGTCAAGATATACTATATCTACAGCATTTCCTTGATCCACCCAATCAGTGATACCGTCATAGAAGGAAATTAAGTTAGTCTGACATGACTTATTAGTTACAAACCCATGCTGACTCTGTTTGATCACTTCATTCTTATCCAGGTATTGACTTACATGTTGTTTAATAATTTGTTCAAAGATCTTTCCTGGCATAGAAGTCAGACTCACCGGCCTATAGTTGCCTGGGTCCACCTTCTTCCCCTTTTTGAAGATAGGAACAACATTTGCTCTTCTCCAGTCTTCTGGCACTTCTCCTGTTCTCCAAGAATTTTCAAAGATTATGGAGAGTGGTTCAGAAATTTCTTCTGCTATCTCCTTCAGTACTCTGGGGTGTAATTCATCTGGACCTGGAGACTTGAATTCATTTAGGTTAGCTAAGTGTTTCCTCACTATCTTTCTGTTTATAGATATCCTGGATTCTTCTATTCCCTTAATAGGACAGTGAATAACAGTTGGTGTTACATTTCCTTTCTGAGAGAAAACAGATGCAAAATAGGAATTTAAAAGTTCAGCCTTCTCAACATCCTGTCTTACCATTTCATCATTTTCATCCTGTAAAAATCCTATAGCATCTTTGACTTTTCTTTTACGTTTGACATATCCCCAAAATCCTTTATTATTGCTTTTGACATCTCTTGCAAGCCTCAATTCATTTTCAGCTTTAGATAATCTGATTTGTGCCCTGCAGATTCTGCAGACAGCATTATATTCTTCTTTAGATATGCCTCCCTCTTTCCATTTTATAAACATTTTTTTCTTCCTTTTTAGCATGTGCTTAAGTTCTGTGTTCACCCATCCTGGTTTCCTTAAATGCTTCCTATTCTTCCCTCTTTTCGGAATTGTTAACAACTGTGCTTTGAGAATTTCATTTTTCAAGATTTCCCATCCTTCCTGGACATTTTTGTCTTTAAGGATATCCAGCCATTGGATCCCTCCAATTATCTTTCTGAATCCCTTAAAATCTGCCTTTCTGAAATCTAACCTTGACGTCTGAGTCTTCACAGGTCTTCCGCCTCTAGTTATCCAAAATTCTAAAATAGCATGGTCGCTACCTCCTAGGGTTCCAGCCACTTTTACCTCCTCAACCATTTCCTCCCTGTTTATAAGGATTAGATCCAAGGTAGCAGTTCCCCTTGTTTTCTCCCCTACCTTTTGGAAGATAAAGTTGTCAGCAAGAGAGGATAAGAATTTCCTTGACCTGTTAGTTTTGCCTGAGAGAGATTCCCAACAAATGTCTGGATAGTTGAAATCTCCCATGACAACTATGTCATATTTTTTGGAGAACTTGGCCATTTGATGCATAAAGAGTTCATCCATATCTTCAGCTTGCACAGGCGGCCTGTAGTAAATGCCTACAATGGTGTCCTTTCCATTGTTCTGTCCTTGTATTCTTACCCAAACAGTTTCCACAGAACTCCCAGTCTCTGAAGCTTCAATCTCTGTGCAGATATACGCGTTTCTAACATACAATGCAACACCTCCTCCTCGTTTATCAAGTCTGTTTCTTGCAAATAAGTTTTATCCTTCTCGTCTTGTATTCCAATCATGTGTATCATCCCACCAAGTTTCAGTGATTCCAATGACATCATATTTCTTTTCCTGTGTTAGGATGAGCGACTTTGCCTTTTTTCGGGTCGAGTCGGGTTTCATGAAACCCGACTTTCGCAAAAGTTGGGTCAAACAAAATCGGCCGACTATAGGGAAAAGACGAAGGCCGACTGAAACACGAAACCCAATGCAAGTCAATAGGGAAGCAAAGTCGGCAGGAAATGGAAGACAGTAAACACACCTACAGTGCCCATTTCAATGCCAAAAACATCAATTCTTATAACTGAAGCTTGTCAACCTTAATTTACTTCCTAATAATAGTTACGCATTGAAAACTGGGTGTTATTTGGTTAAAGTTGTGGGGGGGTTGGGCTGGCTCCAGGTTTTCATGTGCCCTGGGCCAAAGAGTGTCAGTGCGCCCCTTTAACACATACCACAACTCATGATGCTCCGATACGCCACAGAAATATAGGTATAGTACAATGACACATATTTCACTGCTTACATGAAATGACTGATCTATTTTAAATTGTACAATAGCTCAAAAACAGGACAGTATATTACAGTGTTATGGCCATCACATTGTGCGCCATACAGAATAATGAGCCCCATATATTTCTCCATACCAAATATATAGTCACATTTAATGTTCCATACAGTATCTGATGAGCTCCACATAATGTTCCATATATAATGGGCCCCATTTGTAATGCTCCAGTGTATAATGTGCCCCTTAGATGCTGCTCCAGTGTCTGATCTGCCCCATTTACATTGCTCCAGTACATGATGGGCCTCATGGATTCATGGATGATACTCCAGCGTATAATGTGCCCATTAGATGCTGCTCCAGTGTCTGATCTGCCCCATTTACAATGCTCCAGTACATGATGGGCCTCATGGATGATGCTCCAGTGTATGATGGGCTCCAATAACGCTCCATATATAATGGGCCCCATTTGTAATGCTCCAGTGTATAATGTGCCCCTCAGATGCTGCTCCAGTGTCTGATCTGCCCCATTTACATTGCTCCAGTACATCATGGGCCTCATGGATGATGCTCCAGTGTATGATGGGCTCCAATAATGCTCCATATATAATGGGCCCCATTTGTAATGCTCCAGTGTATAATGGGCCCCTTAGATGCTGCTCAAGTGTCTGATCTGCCCCATTTACATTGCTTCAGTACATGATGGGCCCTTTTAATTAACCCAGGCATGGTATGTGAAAAGAACTCCATGGAGTAATCTGAGGTGTGTGCTTCCACATCCTTCACTTTTGGTGTGGGTGAAGGACACAAGGAAAGGGGTTGCTCCTGACCAGAAGCCTGCAGTTATGACTCAGTGCTTGCATTTTTTACAACTTCAGAAGAGGAGGCGATAGAGCTGGAGGCTGTTTCAGCACTGTAAGCCACAAACAGTTGCTGATACTCTGGCTTTAAAAGCAGTCTACCTACTCCCAGAAAAGGGAGCCTTACAGGCCTTCCAGAGCTACACCATGACGCTGGCTCAAAACCTCCTGCCTTAGCTGCTATTGTGTTTTTGGCACATCCGCGTCCTCTTCCACCATACTTCCTCATGTTTTTGAAAATGGACCCAAAATACCTGTAGATATGTGGTACTGTATCAGGAGCGTACAGCTCTATACAGTCTATGGATAACAGTAAATCTCTGTATATATTTCATGAGGCATACACAGACGCTCACAGGCTCAGTATGGATTACCCAATAAAATAACAAGTTGAAAAAGGGTACAGTATCACCAGATACAAGGTATATATAGTATAGTGTAAACATTCTGATTCTCCATATACATTTCAGGAGGCAGACACAAACGCTCTCAGGCCCAGTATGGATTACACAAGAATATGAAAAGCTGTAAATGGGTTATGTAACACAAGCGTACAGCTGTATACAGTGTTGGGGTAATCTTAAAGTTCCAAATATATTGTCTGAGTAACAGACAGATGTTTACAGGCTCATTATGGATTACACCAGAATCTAAATAGCTAAAAAGGTTACTGTATCAGAAGCGTTCTGCTGTATACAGTGTTGGCCAAATTGAAAATATCGGTATATATTTCCGTAGTCACCCTCAGATGCTCACTCAGTTTGGTTTTGACCATAATAAAAAATGTTGTAAAAAAGGTCCTGGATAACAAGATAGCAAGTATATATTTTTTAGGGTACAATTGAAATCTCTGTATAAATAGTCCCGTAGTCACTCTCAGACGCTTACACAGTATGGATTTGACCGTAATGCTAAATGTCGAACAAAGGTACTGTATAACAAGATACTGTCATGATCCAGGTTGGATATGACAGAGATAAAGCACAGGTAACCTTTTTTTTTCTGTGCTAAGGTTTGGTTTTTGCCCCCCGGTGGCTATTAGGATTATTGCACTGTGGTGTCTTTTGTTCTAAATTTGCCCCCCGGTGGTGGTGAGCGTCATTGCAATTGGTTACTTTAGTTTTGTGCACGTAATTATAAAACAGGTGTGATTGCTCTATAAAAGTGTGTCAGGTGTGGTAATCACGCTTGGTGATAGTCCTCAGGTACAAGCAAGCCTGGGTGAAGGATGGAGCTGAAGGAGAGTCCCAGACAGCTCAGTGAGAGTCCTGGAGTGGCAGCTATGGTGTCTGCGAGGAGGGCTGGCATGGCTTGGTGGAGTTGCAGCTATGGTGTCAGCAAGGAGTTCTTGCATGGCTTGGTGGAGTGGCAGCTATGGTGTAGAGCTGCACTCATGATGCTGGACTCGGCTGCTGGAAAGCTGGACTCAAGATGCTGGACTCTTTTGCTGGAAATCTGGACTCATATGCTGGACTCTGTTTCTGGACAGCTGCACGCAGGTGGTGGACTCTGTTTGCTCCAAGGCTGCACTATGGTGTTGGATCCGGTCGGAGGAAAAGATGCACGCAGGTGGTGGGCTCTGTTGCTGGGAGCGTAAGCAACAAAGCAAAGCTAAGTGGTGTTTCCCTGTTTTATCTCTTTTCCTTATGTGTGTTTTAGTGCAGTGGTGGGATTAGTTTCCGCACCGTCCACTTCACTAGTGAGGGTTTAGGTGCAGCGCAAGTCAGGGTTTTTAGGTTCCTGATCGTCGCCTGGTGCAGAACCGGCCTA
Source organism: Dendrobates tinctorius (assembly GCF_039654945.1). Classification (NCBI taxonomy): domain Eukaryota; kingdom Metazoa; phylum Chordata; class Amphibia; order Anura; family Dendrobatidae; genus Dendrobates; species Dendrobates tinctorius. The sequence continues at coordinate 1,663,617 of NW_027361719.1, read as the reverse complement.
GGGAACGTTAGGAGTGCAGAGACACTGACTCAGGGGAGTGCAGGGGGTCTCCACATCCCCCGTGCCCTATCGTAGGGCCACCATTGTTATTGTTACCAAGGTTTTCCCTTTTATCATTTAAATTTGCCTTACTGGAGGAGGGGTTTCCAGACTTACGTGTATTTCCGAAATTTGCCTGTTGGAGGCGGCGTATCCAGCTGCACGTTTTATTATTTAAATTCGCCCAACTGGAGGCGGTGTATCCAGGGTCAGGCGTGTCATCTAAATCCGCCCTGCTGGAGGCGCTGTGTCCAGCCGCGCGTGACCGTGACAGATACAAGCTGTATCGAGTATAGAGTAAAAATTTGTTTCTCCGATTCACCGTATATATAGAAGGCGTAATTCACACACGCTCACTCACTATGGATGATGTAGGGAAGGTGGACAGACAGACAAACCAGCCTGTAGTGAGAAGCAGAGGTGTTGCGCCGTGTAGGTGTGAAACCGCTAAGATAAAGAGAAAGGGTGCAGTGTTTTAGCTTGCCCATTAGAGGGCAGTGGAGAGTGTAGGAGTGGGACTGAATAACTGCCATTGGTCAGAGAAACTGTTATTTGATGGTGGACGGAGTTACCAGAACTGGAAGTATAAAAGGCTGAGGGAAGGTTCTGGAAGAGTCAGTCAGCGAAGGGAGCACAGTAAAGAGGATGTTCTGCTGAGGAAATAGAGACAGTGGAAAGGCTTCAGAGAGGACTGACAGTTGAGGCGGTCACGGGGGGTGGCCCAGAGGATGGTAGCCGCAGACGAAGTCGGCCTGGGGCTATCATACGGACGGTGTGCTCAGACTGGTGCAGCGCTGTGGTGGTTGGGCCTTGGCCAGCCACAGTGGAAGAGCCACAGAGGACACCACGATTATAGTTACAAAGGAAGTGATGGTACCATGGCCTGTGTACAGAGAAATGTGAAACGGCTGTGGTGAATTGCTGTTGTCGACAGAAGGATGGGCACTAAAAATGGACCTGTTCAATACAAATGCTGTCTCAGTCTCGTGTTTGTCTGCGGCAAGAAGATGGTCCCCCCCACAGTTGGTTATCCTACAGATGATACCTTAATACAAATTTTTGAAACAAGGTACTGTATCAGCACATACCAGGTGTGTCCAGTCTAGGGTTAAATTTCCATCAATACTTCTGGAGTCAGACACAGACACTCACAGGCTCACTATGTATTACACCAGAATTACAAAAGTAGAAAAAGGGAAAGGTATTCATAGCGTACACCAGTATACAGTGTTGTGGTACTTTTAAATCTTCGTATATATTTCAATCTCAGTAAGCCAGTCACGAATCTCTGCTACTGGAAACTACATGGATACAATTATAGACGCAAAGTCGAGTGTTAGCAGAAATTTGGGAATTACTCATCGTGGGAAAACCTCCAGGTAGATGTTGCAGAGGCGATGCAGACCCTCAATTACTGTGTCTGTGGAGAAAGCAAAAAAGGTTCTTTGTGAAGAAAGGATTGCATTATCGCAGTAGCGTGGATCACATCACCGTTACTCGTCTCCATCAAATTGTGATCACAGGGAGAGATGTACCCATGGTCCTCACTGCCTATCATGATGTGTCTGGTCATTTTGGAGTGCAAAAGACAGAAGCCACAGGCCGTAGGCGATTCTATTGGACTGGCATGAGAGGAGACATTGAAAAATGGTGGCAGGAATGTCACACGTCTGTGACTATCACAACTGTGAAAGGTGATCATAAACCACCACTGCATCCGCTTGTAAGTTGATGTCCATTTCAAATGGTAGCCATTAATCATCTGAAGGTAGAGGCCAGCAGGACAGGCCATAGCTACATCTTAACCATCATTGATCAATACACCAAATTTCTAGTGGCCGTCCCTGTGAAGGATTTAACTGCACAGACTACACAGCGGTGGAGCAGGGAGAGGTAAGTATTGCAACTTGCAAGTGCTGTGGCCATGACCAAGCAGGGGGGGCACAATTGTGGTTGATGATACTGGCACAGGGCCCCTCATAGTACGCTGGTGTGTCTAACGGCGAGTGGGCCCTCCCACCGTCTGAGACACTGTATTGTACTATGAGGGGCCCTGTGTCATTGCTGGCGGCCATCAGTGGGCCCATCCACCTGTTCAGAGCAACGGCACTTGCCCAGGTACGCCAGGTCTTGACCCCAGCCGTTGGGGGAGGGGTGGGCAGCCCAGTTAGGGAGTGCTTTGGCCTTGCGACGACACCTCCACAGTTAGTGCTGGTGGTGTGCTTAATGGTGGCGGTGGTCACAGTGGGGGTAGCGATGGAGCGTTGTTGGCTACCTTCAGTTGGAGCAGGTGCACATGTGCTACCTGAGGTTTTGTAGTCCGTCCACACTTGCAAGTGCATGTTGATTAAATGTCTAAGCATGCATCTGGTATTCAAATTTCTGAGTTGTTTACCTCGGCTAAACGTCCTTCCGCACTTCTTACAGGTAACCTTTGCCTCATCAGTAGGATTTTGAACAAAGAAGTGCCACACTGCACTCTTCCTACTATGGTAAATATTTTCTGGCCTTGCACGCTGTGCTAAGTGTCATGTCGGATGCTGTTCACACCACAGCATCCGGCAGGCAGCGGTAGTTCCATCTCCGTCCACTATAGCCTCAGTGGCGCCAGCTTGATTTTACTCAGGTTATCTGGGGTTAATCTAGCTGGAAATCAGGTGGGATGTTTGGTCACGCCCACGGTCTTTAAATAGTCGTGCTGGCCTGTGGGCGTCGCCGATTATAGCTTGTGTTTTGTGCCAAGTGGTTCCGGTCTGGAGAGGAGGTGTTGGAGAGAGAAATTCATATCTGGTGTCGTATGATCCGTTGTTACCTTTTCGCCTTCCTATATTTGTGCTTTGTGTTGCCCTGTTCACATTATAGTATTGTCCTGTGTGGTTGCGGCGCGGTGTGGTTTGAGTTCTCCCTGTCTGTCATTACTGGGTGGGCTTTGGTGGTTTTACAACTCACTGGGTGGAGGGTGGAGGGTTCAGCTTAGGGCTGAGCAGGAGATAAGGAGAGGCTGGAGGCTCAGGCATTTGCACCTTTAGCAAAAACCCTGGGTTGAGGGTCAGACAGGGTTTTCCCTAGTTTGAGGGACTCCGCAGGGGCCCGGGTTTGTCAGCCTCCTTTGACCTAAGCCCCGCATAACATTATAATCGGCCCAACATTTTTTCCATGGATTCCATGACTTCCATTAACCGCCAGTTGGCGGCGCTGTCCGTACAGGTCACCGAGTTGAAGGGGGCAGTTCAGCAGCAGGGCCTGGTTGTAGCTAATGTGCAAGCGGCTTCTGCAGGTGCAGGTGCAGAGCCTAAGATTCCGCTGCCTGAACGATTTTCTGGGGAACGCAGCAAATTTGTCATCTTTCGGGAGGCCTGCAAGTTATACTTTCGCATGCGCCCGGTCTCCTCAGGTAATGAGGCTCAGCGGGTGGGTCTGACAGATTGGCTTTGGCGGAATCTAAAATCCACGCCCTCCGTCAGGGGGAAAGTATGGTGGAAGACTATTGTTCAGAATTTCGCCGTTGGGCAGTAGACACACAGTGGAACGACCCAGCGCTGCGGAGTCAGTTTATTCATGGGGTCTCAGAAAGAGTTAAACAGGCCCTCCTGATGTATGAGACTCCTGCATCGTTAGAATCTGCCATGAGTTTGGTTATTCGTATTGATCGCCGTTTGCGTCAAGGGGCGCAGGAGACGCTGCCTCTGGGGGAAAGCAGGGGTGCCAGTGTGGTTGCTGCAGGTGAGCCCACGGAACCTATGCAAATCGCGGGGTTATCGCATGTGCAGCGTCGCGTTCCTGGGTTCAGGAAGCATGGAGCATGTTTTTACTGTGGTAAAAGAGATCATTATGTAAATGCTTGTCCTGTGCTACTAAAGAAAGTCGCACCGGCGGAAAACTGGTAAGCTCAGAGGGTATGGAGGAGGCCCAACTGAGCGTATGCATATACTCCATGATGGTATCTCAATGTATGCTCCCTGCCAGGGTTATTATTGCGGGCAGAGAGCTACCAATATCAGTGTTTGTGGATAGCGGTTCAGCCACCAATCTCATGGATGAGGAGTTTGCACGCATTGCAGGTTTCAAGATCGAAAAACTCCCTCATCCTATTCGCGTTGTTACCATTAATGCCGCTCCCCTCCCACAGGGGGAGATTACGGAGTTTGTAGCTGAGGTTAAACTCCACATTGGGGTCCTACATTCTGAGTGGGTTACATGTAAGGTACTCAATAATCTCCCAGCACAAATAGTCCTGGGTTTCCCATGGTTGTGTAAGCACAACCCGGTGATTGACTGGAGAACCCAGGACATAGTCCAGTGGAGCAGTTTCTGCCAGGAAAATTGCTTGGCCACATGTGTGTCCGCCGTGAAGTCCAGCCTTCCGGAGGCATCTCTGGATTTTGCGGACGTATTTTCTGAGAGGGGTTGCTCAGAACTACCTCCACATCGAGCCTATGACTGTCAGATTAGGTTAAAACCCGGGGCTAAATTGCCAAAGGCGAGGATGTTTAGTATTTCTGGTCCGGAGAGACAAGCTCTTAAGGATTACATTGCGGAGAGTTTAAGTAAAGGGCACATCCGGCCTTCATCCTCACCTGTAGCAGCGGGGTTTTTCTTCATTAAGAAAAAAGATGGGGGGTTACGCCCGTGTCTGGATTTCCGGGGGTTAAACCAGATTACGGTCCGTGATCCCTACCCGATGCCTCTGATCCCTGATTTGTTCAACCAGGTGGCGGGTGCGAAGTGGTTTTCCAAACTTGACCTCAGGGGGGCATATAACCTCATAAGGGTCCGCCACGGGGATGAGTGGAAGACGGCATTTAATACCCCTGAAGGTCATTTTGAAAGCCTAGTTATGCCATTTGGGTTGACAACCGCGCCGGCTGTGTTCCAACATTTCATAAATGATGTATTTGCTCATGTGCTGGGGAAATTTGTGATTGTGTACCTGGATGATATCCTCATTTATTCGAGCGACCAGGACACTCATTTAGAGCATGTCAGGCAGGTGTTACAGCTGCTCCGTGAGAATAAGCTCTATGCTAAGCTTGAATAATGCATGTTTTTTGTTCAAGAGTTGCCTTTTTTGGGATATATTGTGTCCGCCGCAGGGTTTAAAATGGATGCCGCGAAGGTGCAAGCGGTGCTGCGATGGGAACGGCCTGGTAATCTAAAAGCGCTCCAGCGGTTCCTTGGGTTTGCTAACTATTATAGGAAGTTTATTAAGAATTTCTCTACTATAGCCAAACCGCTCACGGACATGACGAAAAAAGGTACCAATCTCGCTATCTGGTCTGAGGATGCGGTGCGTGCATTTGAGCTTCTGAAGAACCGTTTTGCTTCAGCCCCCATTCTGGTGCAACCGGACGTATCTAAACCTTTCACGGTGGAGGTCGATGCGTCTGAGGTGGGAGTGGGGGCAGTACTGTCACAGGGCTCGTCCTTGAGCAATTTGCGTCCATGCGCCTACTCCAAGAAGCTGTCGCCGGCCGAACGGAATTACGACATCGGCAACAGGGAGTTGTTGGCCATCAAATTGGCTTTTGAGGAATGGCGACACTTCTTGGAGGGGGCGGCCCACCAGGTCACAGTCATCACCGACCATAAAAACCTGCTCTATCTGGAGTCGGCCAAGCGTCTGTCTCCCAGGCAGGCTCGCTGGGCATTGTTTTTTACACGTTTTAACTTTCTGGTGACTTACCGTCCTGGGGTGAAAAACACCAAGGCGGATGCCTTGTCCAGGTGTTTTCCGGGGGGAAAACCTCGGGAAGATCCGGTACCCATCCTCCAGGAAGGTGTAGTGGTTTCAGCTCTCACGACTGAGGTAGAGGCGGAGATTGCCGAGGCCCAGGAGGAGGTACCACCAGGACTTCCCGCTAATAAGTCGTTCGTACCCCTTCATCTTCGTCTTAAAGTGTTGGGGGAACACCACGACTCGGTCCTGGCCGGTCATCCAGGGGTTAGGGGCACCTTGGAACTGGTATCGCGCCGCTTCTGGTGGCCAAAAATCCGGCAGGACGTGGTTTCGTACGTGACAGCTTGCATCACGTGCGCCAGGGCCAAGTCGCCCAGAACCCGTCCTGCTGGCACTCTACAGCCGCTGGGGATACCTAGTAGGCCATGGACAGAAATCTCCATGGACTTTATCACAGACTTGCCTGCCTCGGCGGGGAACACGGTCATCCTGGTGGTGGTTGATCGATTTTCGAAGATGGCGCATTTTGTATCGTTGCCTTCCTTGCCCAACGCGAAGACGTTGGCTCAGGTCTTTGTGCAGGAGGTGGTCAGACTGCACGGAGTTCCGTCGGACATAGTGTCTGATAGGGGTACCCAGTTTGTGGCGAAGTTTTGGAAAGCTTTTTGCTCACGATTGGGGATCAAGTTGTCTCATTCGTCGGCGTTTCATCCGCAGTCAAATGGTCAAACTGAGCGCATGAACCAAAATCTGGAGCAGTATTTGCGATGTTTTGTGTCTGACAACCAAGAGGTGTGGTCGACGTTCCTTCCCTTGGCCGAGTTCGCATTAAATAATCACCGCCAAGAATCATCGGGAGAGTCTCCGTTCTTTTGTGTTTATGGGCACCATCCTCAATTTTGTACCTTGCGTCAGGGGGGCTCTGGGGGCGTCCCAGAGGAGGACCGGTTAGGAGTTCAACTATCATCGGTCTGGAGGAGTGTGAAACAGCGATTGCTGAGCATGAGTGCAAGATACAAACGTGTGGCTGACTCTAGACGCATGCCAGGTCCGGACCTGTGTGTGGGTGATTGAGTGTGGTTAGCTACTAAAAACATAAAACTCAAAATTCCATCATTGAAATTGGGTCCAAGATTTATTGGCCCTTTTAAGATTGCTGCCATCATTAACCCGGTCGCTTATCGGTTGGAGCTTCCTGCGGTATACAAGATACACAACGTGTTTCACAGGTCTTTATTGAAAAAGGTGGTAGGCTCTGTGGACACGACGCCGATGCCTCCTCCAGTCATGGTGGATGGAGATTTAGAGTTTGAAGTCTCCAAGGTGGTGGACTCTCGAGTACTGCGCCGTACTCTTCAGTATTTGGTGCACTGGCGGGGGTATGGTCCGGAGGAGAGGTCTTGGGTACCAGCCTCGGACATACATGCGGATCGGCTGGTCAGTTCCTTTCACCGCCGCCATCCGGACAAGCCGGGTTCTATGAGTCTTGAGGGCCCTGGGGTCCCTCGTAGAAGATGGGGTACTGTCATGTCGGACGCTGTTCACACCACAGCGTCCGGCAGGCAGCGGTAGTTCCATCTCCGTCCACTATAGCCTCAGTGGCGCCAGCTTGATTTTACTCAGGTTATCTGGGGTTAATCTAGCTGGAAATCAGGTGGGATGTTTGGTCACGCCCACGGTCTTTAAATAGTCGTGCTGGCCTGTGGGCGTCGCCGATTATAGCTTGTGTTTTGTGCCAAGTGGTTCCGGTCTGGAGAGGAGGTGTTGGAGAGAGAAATTCATATCTGGTGTCGTATGATCCGTTGTTACCTTTTCGCCTTCCTATATTTGTGCTTTGTGTTGCCCTGTTCACATTATAGTATTGTCCTGTGTGGTTGCGGCGCGGTGTGGTTTGAGTTCTCCCTGTCTGTCATTACTGGGTGGGCTTTGGTGGTTTTACAACTCACTGGGTGGAGGGTGGAGGGTTCAGCTTAGGGCTGAGCAGGAGATAAGGAGAGGCTGGAGGCTCAGGCATTTGCACCTTTAGCAAAAACCCTGGGTTGAGGGTCAGACAGGGTTTTCCCTAGTTTGAGGGACTCCGCAGGGGCCCGGGTTTGTCAGCCTCCTTTGACCTAAGCCCCGCATAACATTAAGTTGACCGTCGGGTCAAGCTGTCCTGCAACTCTTTTAGTTTTTGCTCCACGTTTTAGGACAGCTACGGGCCTGCTAGATAACTGCTGCTGTAATGTCAATGCCTGCTGCGGATCCTTCTCCTTATCTGAACTATTGCCAGCGCCACCCTCCTCCCCCAATGAATGCCAATCCGGGTCCAGAACTGGGTCATCCATCACCTCCTCTTCAAAGTCATCTGCACCTTCCTCTTTACCTTCCTCTGTGTCACCGTGTAAGGTGGTATAGCATGCGGGAAGGGGCACCTGGGTTTCATCAGGGTCAGATTCTGGCTCAACAGACTGCGAGGGCAATGTAGTGCTGTGGGTCAATGTACCATCAGAATCATCTAGCAGTGGTGTGCATCAGTGCACTCCATGTAAGATTCATCTTGGACTGGGGAATTCAGGATTTGACTGGATAACCCAGGCATGGTATGTGAAAAGAGCTCCATAGAGTAATCTGAAGTGTGGGCTGCCGCATCCTTAACTTTTGGTGGGGGTGAAGGACACAAAGAAAGGGGTTTTTATGACAAGAACCCTGCTCTGACGACTCCGTGCTTGCAGGTTTCGACCGTTCAGAAGAGGAGGCAATAGAGCTGGTGGCTGTTTTGGCAATGTATGCCAAAACCTGTTCCTGATGCTCCGGCTTTAAAAGAGGTTTTCCTACTCCAAGAAAAGGCAACCTTACAGGCCTTCTTGGGCCAGAGGATGACGCAGGCTCAACACCTCCTGCCTTAGCTGCTATTGTGCTTTTGCCAGAACCAGCCGATGCACCACCTCCATCAGTACCAGCTGCGCCCCCCAGCCCACGTCCGTGGCCTCTTCCACCATACGTCCTCATGTTTGGGAAAATGTACCAAAAATACAAGCAGAGAGATGGTACTGTATGAGGAGCGTCCAGCTGTGTAAGGTGTATTAAACAAATTAAATCAACGTTTATATTATGTTAGTCACAAACGCTCTCACAGTATGTATTGGACCGTAATCCAACAAGCAGATATATGGAACTGTATCAGAAGTGTACAGCTGTATACGATTTTTGTGCAACTAGCAATCTCCGTATATCTATTTACGGAGTGTCACACACACACGCTGACTAGGTATAAAAGTGACTGTAATGCGAACGGCAGATATACAATACTGTTGGAGAATCAGACAGCTCTATATGATGTGTGTAAGGAAAATTGTCAAGCTCCGTGTATTTGTATACGGACTGACACACGCTGTCATTGTCTAGTTTAGACCGTCATCAAACAGCAGATATATGAAACTGTTTGAAACACGGACACGACTCTAATGTTTATGTCTGGAAAAAATGAAAAACTCCTCGTTTTTTTTCCAGAGTCACACACAGGTAGCTTCTACTTGTCTGTGCTAGAAGGCGGTACCCGATAGAGTGTGGGGAGCGTACACCGCTGTACGGTGTGTGTATGTAAAATTGTCAAGCTCCGTTTATTTGTATACGGACTGACACACGCTGTCTCTGTCTAGTTTAGACTGTAATCAAACAGCAGATATACGAAACTGTTTGAAAAATGGACACAACTCTAAGGTGTAGGTCTGGAAAAACGGACAAACTCCTCGGCTTTTTCTTCCAGAGTCACACCCAGATAGCTTCTATTTGTCCGTGATACCAGCCGGTACACGGTAGTGTGTGAGGAGCGTACACTGCTAGACGGTGTGTGAAAAAATGAACACTCAGTAACTCACCAGGACAAAATAATAAAATTTGGAGTGCTTTGAAAAAAGCAGTTTGAACAGCAGTGTGCACACAGCAATGCAGCTAGCAGGTAGCCTTAAAAGGCAGCCTAATCACCACCAGCGCTGCTGCACACAACAAAAATCCTCCCCTTTCACTGCACACTAACTGTACAGTGAAAAGCGATATCAGCAGAAGCAGTTTTTTTTTTCTTCTTCCCTGCCTAATGTTCTCCCTGTTCAGAATCAGCAGCAGCACCTCTCCCTATTGTAAGATCGGCAGAAGTAAGATGGCGGTCGGCGTTCACAACCTTTTATACCCACTGTGATACAACACAAAGCCAGCCAATCACTTCAGTTCCCTTCTCTAAGATGGTGCTGACCGCTGCGCATGTCATCGCGTTGCCCACAGTGTGCGTCCTCCATCATTGTGTGAGAAAAGGCGCTGAAAGCATCATCTGAAACGCGACTTTGGCGCGCTGATCGGTGACCTCATGGCCAACCTCACGCTAGGGTTGGGTTTCGATCGGCGAAACCCGACTTTGGCGAAAGTCGGCGATTTTTGAATCTGACCGACCTGTTTCGCTCAACTCTTGTGGATAGGTATTGCTTTCTCCATCTGTCCCAGAAAGTATTGGAGAGACTTTGAACTTGTCTCCATTGATGTCTGTAGAGGTCCTTGTTGCTGAATTCTTCCAGTGGAGCGCTAGGATTGTCGGTTTTCTGAGTGAGTAACATGGCGGGAGTGAGAATAGTTGGATCTTCAGCATCACTGGAGAGTGCAGTCAATCTTCTGGCATTTATGATGGCCAAAACTTCTGCCAAGAATGTAGTCAAACCTACGTGTGTCTTCGTGAGTCTTGTGCTACCTTCTTGCAAGAAGATAGAGTCTAAGATTCTGCGTGCTATTCCTATCATCCTCTCCCAAGCACCTCCCATGTGAGAAGAGTGTGGTAAATTGAAGGTCCAGGTACATCCCTGTTCACTCAGGTATCTTTCCACACTGGTAATGTCTAGGTTGGAAGGAATTTGGAGTTCTTTCACTGCTCCTACGAAATTTGTTCCTCTGTCAGAGTGAATGTGTTTTACGGTGCCTCTGATGGCAATGAAGCGTCGGAGTGTATTTATGAAACTTGATGTGTCCATGGATTCAATCACTTCGATGTGGACAGTTCTAATGGACATGCAGGTAAACATAACTGCCCAGCGTTTTGCGTTGGCTTGGACTCTTCTAGTATGCCGTGCAACTACAGACCACGGCCCGAAAACATCCAGTCCGACGTTGGTAAAGGGAGGATCCATACTAAGTCTGTCTGATGGGAGATTGGCCATCTTTGGACTTTGAGTCGCGCCGCCGAGTTTGCGACAAGTCACACAGTTGAAGATGAGTTTACTCACACATCTCTTTGCTCCGACTATGTAAAGTCCAGCAGTTCGTAGTTTCCCTTCGGTAAACAATCGGCCCTGATGTTTCACCAAAACATGTTGGTGCTGTACGAGCAGAGGAGTCACATGATGATGGCCAGGAATTATTGCAGGGTGTTTTTCCACAAATTCCACCTTGGCTTCCTGAAGACGACATCCAGTTCGTATCAGCTCATTTTGGTCAATTATTGGATCAAGCTTTTTCAAGACGATGTCTCTAGAAATGGATTATGCAAATAAAGTCCGTGGAGCCTCATTTAAGAGTCTCAAACACGGACTTTATTTGCATATTTGTATTTCCCAGGGAGCATTGCACCTAGGATTTCACTGATTGAGCGCATTTGCCGGCTGCCACAGTGTTTTCTTTGACTGGTCTCCCTGAGGTCAGTGATTGTTTCGTGATGTTGGTCTAGAAATGGATTGACCTTTGTTGAGGTTGTCTATTTCTTTGGCGTAACACTTGCATGGTATGGTACGAATTATCGTGTTTTTGGCATTTTCCAGGTTCGGAGCGGTAAATGCGTGTTTGCAATGGTGCCAACCCTTATAAGACTTCTGACTGGTGGGTGATGTTGTCCTGTAAGACTGAGCCACATGAATTAAGCAATTGCACGAACAAGCGAGGTCCAGGTTGAAAACCTGCTGAAATGGTGGGATTTGAGGTGATTGTCTGAAGTCACCGTACTTAGAGCGGATACCTGAGGGCGGATTTCTTCATCTGCATCTGGATCTACCAGTTCAATGGTGTCTGACTCGTCACTGTGAGGTATTGAACGGCATAAGAATGCAGGGCCCGTAAACCAGGTTGTGTCCTTAAGGTGTCCAGATTCAACAAATCTAGTTGCGTGGTCCGCAGGGTTGTGGTGTGTGGACACATAGTGCCACTGTTTAGGGGAAGTGGATCTCCTGATCCATAGCACCCGATTGCTGACATAAACATAAAAACGTCGAGTTTTGTTGCAAATGTACCCCAGCACTACCTTGCTGTCTGAGTAGAACTCAACGTCCTTGATTTCCAGGTCAATTTCTGTGGAGATAAATTGGGCTAACTCTACTGCTAACACAGCCGCACAGAGTTCCATTCTGGGTATTGTGTGCTCCTGGACTGGCGCTAGTTTTGTCCGGCTCATAACAAGCCTTACATGGCATTTATCCATGATGTCAGTAGTTTTCAGATATGCTACTGCTGCAATCGCTTTGGTTGAGGCATCGCAGAAGATACAGAGCTTTCGAGTCTTGACTTCTGTTGATGGCACTGAAGCGTATAGTCATGCCACGTAAAGATCCGACAAGGCTTCTAAAGATTTCTTCCATCTTACCCACAGATCTCTCTTCTCCATGGGAAGCGGATCATCCCATTCAGACATCTCTTGGGTGAAGTCTCTCAACATCATTTTACCTTGGATAGTTACAGGGGTTACAAATCCTAGAGGATCGTATAGGCTGTTTATCACGGATAGGATGCCTCTACGTGTGAAAGGTTTTTCCTGTTCATTGATCCGAAAGGTAAATGCATCTCTCTTCAAATTCCAGAGCAAACCAAGGCTCCGTTGCATAGGAAGGGAGTCTGTATCCAAATCAAAGTCTTTTAGATCAGTTGAGTAATCTTGAGAGGGAAAAGCTGCCATCATTCCTTGGCTGTTGGAAGCAATTTTGTGCAGCCTCAAGTTGGACAAAGCAAGCATTTCTTGTGTCCTCTTTAGGAGACTGACTGCCAATTCATCTGTGGGTGTGGATTTCAAGCAGTCATCCACGTAGAAGTCCTTCTCTACAAATGATATAACATCCGACCCGTACTTTGCTTCGCCCTCTCTGGCTGAATGTCTATGACCGTAGATTGCGACAGCAGAGGAAGTGCAGTTCCCGAAGAAGTGTACTCTCATCCGATACTCCATGATGTCCTTGTAGGGGTCATTATCGTGGTACCAGAAAAACCTCAAATAGTTTCTATGTTCTTATTTGACAAGGAAGCAATGAAACATCTGTTGTATGTCAGCCATGAATGCCACTGCATCTTTACGGAAGCGAAGAAGTACTCCTAGAAGTCTGTTGTTGAGATCAGGGCAAGACAAAAAGACATCGTTTAGTGAGACACCTTCATATCTGGCGCTTGAGTCAAATACTACTCTTATCTGACCAGGTTTCTTAGGATGATACACGCCAAAAATGGGTAGATACCAACATTCCTCGGAATCTTGAAGCACAGGTGCAATTTCTGCATGGCCATTCTGAAGTATTTTCTCCATGAAGGCAAAGAAATGCTCTCTCATTTCAGGTTCCTTCTGAAATTTGCATTTGAGGGAGACAAATTGACCGTAGACAGGTTCTCTGTTGTTGGGTAAGCTTTGAATCTGGGGTTTAAATGGTAGATTGGCCTTCCAACTCTTTGACTCATTTCTTACCATCTCCCGATCCATGATGTCCAAAAACAGTCTGTCTTCTATGGACATTGCTACCTTGTTGTCCTCTCTTGTTCTGTGGAAAACTGTGCACCCTATGTGATCTTGGTTGCCGACACATGAGTGGTCTTCACTCTTCACAGGAAGGATCAGCTAATGGACAAGGTAGAGGAGCATTGTGTGGCAACTCTTTTACCAGGAAGCTACTCTTACATGGCTGGAAGAGAGACGGATGTTCATTTTCAAGAGTATTGGTAAGCATGCTGTCAACTAAGGCCGGCTTGAGTGCTCCTCCTAGGCAGACGTCCCCTATGATGACCCATTCAAGGTCATGCCTCTGTGCGTACGGAGCATTCCTGGAGCCGTTTATACATTCTCTAGCCTTGTGGACTTGTAGAGTATCTCTCCCCAGAAGTAGAGCTATTGGAGTTCCTGGATCTGTTCAGGTATCAGGTGGGCTATACGCTTTAGATGGGGGTGATATGTCGCCATCTCCCATGAAGGTATTTCTGACTTGTTGTCAGGAATCTAGTTGCACTCCAGGATGGTCGGTAATGATAGGCAGGTCTGGCCATCTATGGACTCCACTTTGTATCCGGTTGCTTTTCTCCCCGCCGTCTCAACTGTACCTGAACATGTTCTCAGGGTGTAGGGAGAACCAGGGCCTACAATGCTGAAGTTGTCAAAGAAGATGGACCTGGCTAGAGACCTGTTACTTTGGTCATCTAGGATTGCATAAATCTTGAAGGTTTTGTCCTTGCGGCCTGCGGGATAAACTCGGACAAGGCAGATATTTGAACAGGACCTTCCTCCTCTGAGTTCTTTACAGATCTCAGTACATTTAGAGCTGACATACGGGGTGTCTTCGTCAGTGTCCTTCTGCTTTCCATCGTGCTCCTCTGCTTGCGACAACACTCGTGGAGGTGATCCAGGGTGCAAGGCTGTATTGTGATCCGTGCTTCTGCATTCTGCACATTTCACGCTAGCTTCACAGTTCCTGGCGTAGTGAGAGGTTGCGGCACAACATTTGAAGCAGATGTTGTTCTCCTTGAGGAAACCTTTACAATCCTCTAAAGACTTCTCCCTGAAGGCTCTGCATTTTAGTAGAGGATGTGGTTTCTTGTGTAGAGGACAATATTTACTGACATCCTGAGGTTTGCTCTCATCTGGAGGGGTTTTATTCACCTTGTGAGGAGGGCCTGTGGAATCAATGTTAGTTTTGTGGACTGCCACGGGTGTCTTAGCAGATTTGACACCAGTGGCAGTGGAACACGACAGAGTAAAAACAAAACTAGGGTCATTTCTAATCCTAGATTGTTTGGTGCCAAAATCAACAAATACAGTGAAAGGAAGAAATGATACATTAAGATTGTGTTTATACTCTGAACCACATGTAATCCACTTTTCTTGTAGGTTGTAAGGAAGTTTCTGTACTATCAGATTGACACCCCTAGCGGTATCTAAGAATGCCAATCCGGGCAAGTCTCCTTCCTGCTGAGCAACCTACAATTCATGCAACAAATCTCTCAGTTCTCTAAGCTTTAGATAACATTTAGGTCCTATCTTATGAAAATCCTCAATTCTTTTATATAAAGCCTTCTCTATGACTTCTACTGCCCCATAGCATTCATCGAGTCTTTCCCACACCTTATGTAGGGCTGTGCGAGGATGCTTTACATTAATGTCTCTCAGTCTTTTGGCATGCTCGACTGACTCACTTCCGAGCCCCTTTACCAGGAGATCTAACTCCTCACCACAAGAAAGGTCCAGACCATGAATGGCGTTCCAGAACGAGGATCTCCATGACCGATAGTTCTCGGGTTTGTCAGTGAACTTTACAAGTCCCTTTGTAACCAGTTCTTGGCACGCAAGGAACTTTGCAAGGTCCTTGATGTCTCCGTCAGTGCTGGCACGAGCCGGTGTGTGATAGTCATGTCTAGTGTGTGGTGCATCACCATACCTGTAAGACGCTTGTGACCCAGATAGTCTGTGCAGTACCTTGTTGGTGAAGACGGTGTCTCTTTAAGGCAGGATGGGAGCTGTACCTTCTTTTCAGTGGAATGGTAGCTGTAGTCGACATCTCTGTGCTGGACTTCTCCTTGCCTATGGTAGTGAAGCTCAGGTTTGGATCGCTAGTAATCGGCATGGGCTGATCGATATGATGCGCCAGGGCTGTCATCTATGCTGGAATGTTGACGGACGTGCTCTGTGACGCGTTGCACTGGATCATGCTGCTCTAGATCTGGTCCGAGAATGTTGCTGCGTCGTTCATAATCAGGATCTTTCATAGCTTCCAAATACTCTGCTTTAGCTATTGCGGCTGCTGTCTCTTTGTCTGCCGCAACTCTTTCTAGCTCTGCTTGCAAACGTGCAGTTTCCGCTTCTCTCTCTGCCTGCAAACGTGCAGTTTCGGCTTGCTGGCATGCAGCTTCTGCCTCTCTCTGCCTGCAGACGTGCGGCTTCCATCTCTCTCACTGCCTGCAAATGGGCGGTTTCTGCATCTTGATCTGCCTGTCTCAGCTTTAGATGCATCTCTCGTTCAGCGAAGGAGGATCTCGCTTTGGCTGCCTCAGCCTCGGCGTGAGCGACAGCAGCTAACTCTGCTAAGGACGACCTGCTGGAGCTTGCTCGTGACCTCATTTTGAGTGAGGATGTGCTTTTCCGAGACATTGTGCGTTTGGCTGAGAACTGCTGAGTATATTGGAGGGAAACAGTCTGTGTATGCGGGCTGCCACGTGGTGGGAAAAGATGTAGCACTTCTTGGCGGGCTGCGGTAGCATTCTGCGGCTGTATGGCGGCTGCTGTGATACCCGTATGCGGAGCAGTGTGGGTGTTAGCGGTCCCGTACAGTCTATGCAATCACCGCATGCAACCGGCGGCCCTTTACTGAGCCCTGAACTTGTCTCCTGCGGCTGTATGGCGGCTGCTGTAGTACACGTATGCGGAGCAGTCTGGGTGATAGCGGTCCCTTACAGCCTGATTTCACTGTCGCAGGCATATGGCGATCTGTTTTACTATTCTGCCTTCAGGCACGCTGACACGATGTGCAATCCAGCATACAGTATAAACCACAGCTCTTTCTTACAAAATAAGCAGACTGTTCTCTGTAGTCTAGCTTGTTTATTTGTGAAGAGTATAGAACATGCGCGGTAAAACTACAAGGAATACAAATAACATGCTTAAGTATTGGGCAGATGATCACAGCTAACACAATCACAGAAGTGTACATTGAGATGTAAACATTACATAGGAATACATTAGTTTATGATTACATTTACTGAGAACTGGCAACTAAAGGGTTAATGATGACATCTCTTGGCTGCTAGACAGTAAATAACACCTCTCTGAATCACTGCATTGCAAGAAAACACTGACTCACCAGATATGCTTTAGCCGGGTAGTGACTCAAGTAGAGAAGTTGCAGGAAAAACAAAGGTTACACAGGAGGACAAAATAACATGTGCATCCTATGAGATCCACAGAAGCAAAATGGCCCTTCTTCATCCCAGAATACACTGCTTCATTCCCACAAAGCATTGCTTCAATCCCACTGCATTGCTAAAGGCACAGACTATATAATGCTATCAAAACACACTTTCTATAAATTCAACCACCACTAGATGGTGCTATAATTAACCCAGCACAAAATGCAAAACATTCTTTGCCCTAAGAGGGCAGAACACTGTGTAAGATATAAAGAAAATAAGACTGCAATAATTTGGAGAGCTCTTATAGCCATATTTTATCCACAGTAGGGCAAAGAACAAATATTATGAAATGAAGGTTAGACACTTTCCCATTTCATTTCCACCACTTTCTCATGCTCCTGAATGCCCCATGTGAACTACATTGATTTTTATATGGTATGCATTGCTGAATTTCCACCACTTTCTCATGCTCCTGAATGCCCCATGTGAACTGCATTGTATTTTATATGGTATGCATTGCTGAATTTCCACCACTTTCTCATGCTCCTGAATGCCCCATGTGAACTGTATTGTATTTTATATGGTATGCATTGCTGAATTTCCACCACTTTCCCATGCTCCTGAATGCCCCATGTGAACTGCATTGTATTTTATATGGTATGCATTGCTGAATTTCCACCACTTTCTCATGCTCCTGAATGCCCCATGTGAACTGCATTTTATTTTATATGGTATGCATTGCTGAATTTCCACCACTTTCTCATGCTTCTGAATGCCCCATGTGAACTGCATTGTATTTTATATGGTATGCATAGCTTACCCATCTTCTTGTATCCATAATTGTACTCCATCTTGTTATTTTTGCCACACATCTAAGTGGTCTGTATAACCCCTTCCCCCTTTTATGACCTCTGCTTAACTCTGTGCATTTGGCCTGGGCAGTCACACCCCACTTTCACTCACACCTGATTGTCTTTAGCTGCACATATATTCAGCACCATGGGTCTGCTCCAGACGTAGTCGGCTCCATCAATGTCAAAATCCTTATTTCAAAGTACTGATTTCTAAGTACTCTGAATTAGACTAGAATTGGACTGGAATTTGACTGCAAGGTAACAGCCTATCACCCCCATACTACTCTATTTCTCCCTAACTCCTGCAATCCCCCCTCCTAGTAAGGAACTATTCATCTCCCCCTCCATTCTCCCCAGCCAACTACCCTTCTCCTCACAACTGTTCCTCCACATCCAATCCTTTTTCTCCAGACACAAATGGCCACATCATGTCCTATCCTGCTCCCACCTTCTAATGCTCTGTCTACTACTCCTTATTGCTGGCGACGTATCCCCAAATCCTGGCCCTCCTCATCACATCGCTACACTCACTTCTACCACCTTGCAACGATCCTCTACATGTCCTCGCAACCATGATAACCTCATACCCATTCATCCAGCCCACACTCCCTCAACTCCCTTACCAGGAGCCCTATGGAATGCACGCTCTGTCTGCAACAAGCTATCGTTTATCCATGACCTCTTTATCACCAACAAACTCTCCTTCCTCGACATCACTGAAACCTGGCTCACTCCCTCTGACACAGCCTCTCCAGCTGCGCTATCCTATGGTGGATTCCATCTCTCTCACACCCCTCGCCCCAGCAACAAACGTGGTGGAGGAGTTGGCTTGC
Source organism: Dendrobates tinctorius (assembly GCF_039654945.1). Lineage (NCBI taxonomy): Eukaryota > Metazoa > Chordata > Amphibia > Anura > Dendrobatidae > Dendrobates > Dendrobates tinctorius. Next base: position 1,645,114 of record NW_027361719.1, on the reverse strand, counting down.
TCCTGTCTGATACCTGCTTCTTTACCCCAATTCCTCTGCCACCCTCCGCTACTCTTCCCTCGTTCGAGGTGCACTCCGTCCGCATCTATTCCCCCTCCAACCTTCAACTGGCTGTCATCTACCTCCCCCCAGAACTAACCATATCCACCTTTCTCGCTGTGACACTTTTGGATTGTGTGAGGCCCACTGAATATCAGAGCGCTATGTCACAGGCAGAAATTGGCTAGTGTATCACAAACTACAAGGTGTATGTAGAATTGGGCAGAATAGGAATCTCCCTAGAGTGTAGGTCTGTAAGAACGGAACAAGTCCTCCACTTATCCTTCCACAGTGACACACAGATAGCTTCACTGTGGCCGTGATAACAGCCGTTACACGGTACTGAGAGGAGCGTGCACGTACACGGCTGTCCGGTGTACGTAAAATTGTCAAGCTCCGTGTTTTTTAAGTATACGGACTGACACACGCTGTCTCTCTATAGTTTTGAATGTGATCAAACAGCAAATATATTTAACTGTTTGAAAGCTAGACAAAACTAGTAGGTGCAGGTCTGTAAGAACGGAACATGTCCTCGACTTATTCTCACAGAGTGACACACAGATAGCTTCACTGTGGCTGTGATAACAGCCATTACACGGTACTGTGTGAGGAGCGTACACCGCTGTATGGTGTGAAAAAATGCACGCTCAGTACCTCAGCAGGACAAAAAAAAAATTGGGATTGCTTTTAAAAAAGCAGTTTGCAGAGCAGTGGGTAAACAGCAATGCAGCTGTCAGGAAGCCTTAGAAGGCAGCCTAACAACCAACACCGCTGATCCACCACAATATAGCCTCCCCTTGCACTGCACACACAGTGACTGGTGTGTTGTATAGGCAAAATCGCTAGCAGCAGAAGCAGTTTTTTTTTCTTCTTCCCTGCCTAACGCTCTCCCTAAAGAATCAGCAGCAGCAACCTCTCCCTATGCTAAGATCGGCAGAAGTAAGATGGCGGTCGGCGTGCACGCCCTTTTATAACCCCTGTGACGCCCACCAAAGCAAGCCAATCACTTGCATGCCCTTCTGAAAGATGGTGGTGACCCCTGCCTATGTCATCACGTTGCCCACAGTGTCCGTGGATCCTGATTGGCTGAAAAAGAGCGCAAAACAAACTTTTGAAACGCGACTTTGGCGCGTAAGTCGCCGACCTCGTGGCCGACCTTATCCTAGGGTCGGGTTTCGTTTCATGAAACCCGACTTTGCCAAAAGTCGGCGACTTTTGAAATTTTTTGACCCGTTTCGCTCAACTCTACTCTCCACCCTTCTGTCAAGATCACACCTCACCACTTGTGCCCTCGACCCACTCCCGTCTCACCTCATCCCTAACTTGGCCACAGTCCTCATCCCATCTCTAACACACCTTTTCAACCTTTCACTTACAAATGGTGTCTTTCCCTCATCCTTCAAACATGCCTCAATCACACCCATCCTCAAAAAGCCCTCCCTTGACCAATCCTCTGTGTCTAACTATCGCCCAATATCTCTTCTCCCTTACGCCTCAAAACTACTGGAACAGCATGTATATCTTGAACTGTCCTCCCACCTCTCCTCCTGTTCCCTCTTTGACCGGTTACAATCTGGCTTCCGACCGCTTCACTCAACTGAAACTGCCCTAACTAAAGTCACTAACGACTTACTAACGGCCAAGAGCAAGCGACACTGCTCTGTCCTTTCTCCTGGACCTGTCCTCTGCCTTCGACACCGTAGACCATTCCCTCCTGCTACAGACTCTCTCATCTCTTGGCATCACAGACCTGGCCCTATCCTGGATCTCATCATACCTAACAGACCGAACATTTAGTGTCTCCCTCTCACACACCACCTCCTCACCTCGCCCCCTGTCTGTCGGTGTTCCCCAAGGCTCTGTCCTAGGACCCCTACTATTCTCCATCTATACCTTCGGCTTGGGACAGCTCATAGAATCCCACAGTTTGCAGTATCACCTCTATGCCGAAGACACGCAGATCTACCTATCTGGACCCGACCTCGCCTTCTTACTGACTGAAATCCCACAATGTCTGTCTGCTATCTCAGCCTTCTTCTCTGCTCGCTTTCTCAAACTGAACATGGACAAAACAGAATTCATCATCTTTCCCCCATCTCACTCTACCCCTCCAGCAGACCTATCCATCAATGTCAACGGCTGCTCTCTTTCCCCATTCCCACACACTCAGTGCCTTGGGGTGATCCTCGACTCTGTGCTCTCTTTCAACCCACATATCCAAGCCCTCGCCTCCTCCTGCCACCTCAAACTCAAAAATATTTCCTGGATCCGCTCATTCCTCAACCACGAAACCACAAAAACACTAGTGCATGCTCTTATCTCCCGCCTCGCCTACTGCAACCTCCTACTCTCTGGCCTCCCCTCTAGCACTCTGGCTCCGCTCCAGTCCATCCTACACTCTGCTGCCCGACTAATCCACTTTTCTCCCCGCTATTCCCCAGCCTCCCCCCTATGCCAGGCCCTTCACTGGCTTCCTTTGCCCAGAGGCTACAATTCAAAACCCAAACCATGACATACAAAGCCATCCACAACCTGTCTCCTCCATACATCTGTGACATGGTCTCTAGGTACCTACCCGCACGCAACCTTCGATCATCTCAAGATCTCCTTCTCTACTCCCCCCTTATCTCTTCTTCCCACAACCACATACAAGACTTCTCCCGTGCTTCCCCCATATTCTGGAACTCCCTGCCGCAACACATCAGACTCTCACCATCAGCGGAAACCTTCAAGAAGAACCTGAAGACCCACCTGTTCCGACAAGCCTACAGCCTGCATTGATCCTCGGTCTACTGAACCACAGCAAGACCTGCTCTTCCCTCTCCTACTGTATCCTCACCCATCCCTGTAGACTGTGAGCCCTCGCGGGCAGGGTCCCCTCTCCTTATGTACTTGTGTGTCCCTTGTCTTACACATGTTTATTATACTTGTCTATATTTCCCCTTTTCACATGTAAAGCGCCATGGAATAAATGGCGCTATATAAATGCATAATAATAATAATTTCATTTGAAAAAATTTAGTAATTTAGAAATTGATTGCAGGTATAGCGCAAAAAATTTGGGACAGGGTCTGACATTATGTAGCTTCCCTCTTCTTTTTATAAGTCTGTAAATGTCTGGGAAGTGAGACTAATTGTTGGAGTTTTGGGAGAGGAATGTGTTTTGCTAATCTTGTCTGATGTAGGATTCTACATGCTTCACAGTCCTGGGTCTTCTTTGCCAGACTTTTTCTATTTATAGTGCACCAAATGATTGGTCTAAGGTCTTGACTGCAGGTGACCAGTTCTTCACCAAAATTTTTCTGTGAAGCCATACTATTGTGATGGATGCAGTATGTGATTTAGCATTGTCTTGCTGAAATATGCAAGGTCTTTGCTGAAAGAGACATTGCCTGGATGGTGTTAAGCTCAATTTATGAGGTGGATCCACAAAGCCTAAGGTCTAGATGGGCACACAGACTTGGATGTTGGTGCAACAGGCAGGAAGGCATTTGGGGATCGAGGACTTGGCACATTGGAGACCATAGGCGGACAGGTGTATAGCATGGATGAGTGAAGTATATGAACAAAGTCTAATAAAGTCTTTGTATTTTTGAGATGGGAGGATAATTCAAAAGATGGCACTGCACAAGTAGGTGGCAAGTCCAAAGGTGTGCAGCAATTCAGATGTCTTGCAGGATGAGAACACAGAGAGCTCAGGTGAAGAAGCACACCAAACAAAGGACTTGGTGTCTTAATCCTAAGAAACAGGTGTGTGTCTTAGTGGGGTACAAATAGGCCTAGGGAGAAGATGTCATCAAGCTACATCGAGCAACTTGATAAACCTTTCATGGAGTACAACCGAGGGCAGAGGTCTCAGGGAAAAGGAAGCAGAGCCCAAGATGCCCAAGACAAGTGTGTAACTGTGGGGAAGTGGACTGAACCGGGGGTACCTGCATGCCGGGTCCGGAACTTGAGAGGCTGCGTCTCCTGTACCCGGAGAAAGCAGGAGAGAGACGGGGCTTACTGGAGTGACAGGGGGGCGAGGAGACCCGGATAAGCACGTGCAGGAGGGCAAGGCTAGTGAGAGGAAGCACATGAAAGGAAAGGGTCCGGCGCCAATGGAGGGCAGTGCGCACGGTTTCCCCCTCCCTCACCAGAGCGTAACGGGGCAGTGACAGGCAGTGCTGCACCCGATAAGAGAGACAGAGACAGGGACCGCTGTGCAGATAGGGCAGAGCCATGTGAAGCTGGGCCAGAGAGTGCAGAGCCATGTGAAGCCGAGGCAAAGAGTGCAGAGCCATGTGAAGCCGCAGAGTGTGCAGAGCCATGCAGAGCTGTGCACATGGAGCAGTGCCACGTGGACCAGCATCCACCGTCACCCGCCGCCATCAGTGGGGATCAGAGAGAGCACGACGTACAGGGTGTGTCCAGTGACAGCCAGAGAACCTAGTGCTGTGTCCTACGCGACCATGAGTACCGCACAAGTGCTGTACAAGAGAGACCGTACACCAGACTGGGGCAGTAGATAGTTGTCCTGACATTTTGGACTGGATGTTACTAGCGGAAATAACAGAGGGGCCACATTGGGCCCATACAGGACTGTGGCCCATGCCTTTAGTCACGTTAATATACGGACAAGGAGCAGTGGAAGGTGCCGGAGACCGACCACTGTCACCAGAAGACGGCCAACGTCTACAGTGACCTCCAGGAGGAGGCGTAGCGCCCGCCATCATTGGCGCTATTGAGTATGCAGCAGAATCTGCAGAGCCAGGACTTCCTGATATACCTGTTTCGCAAATTGTCGTGTATTTGTACCATTATTATTGTGCTGTGCCTTTAATACCGTTTAACTCTTTTATCTCCCAGCGTGGAGAAATTTCTCCTGTAAATAAACCTGTTAACCCTTGCTCTGCCTGTGTCCCGTCACTGCATCCCGCGTTCCTGCTTGTTATCCTACATAACAGTAACCCCTCCTAGAACCCACCCAAGAAGAGTCAGAGATAGCATAAAGAAAATGCTTACCATGAATCTATTGTGCCAGGATGGATAATTTCTGTGCTGTTTGGAGACTCAGCATCTTTTCTTAGGACCATATCCCTTCCTCAAGAAAATAAATAACAAAGTCCATAGACATTTCTGCCCAAAGCTCTTGTGGGATATAAAGAGGCTGAAGGGAACTGAGAGGTGCTTGATGAATGTTTGAACACTGAGGGTAAGGTGCTATGAACTTCTTGATACCTTATCTTGATTTGGACCACCAGTAGGCATGGGAAAGAAGTTTACTGCTATGTTTAACTCCAAGATGATCAGAGAGAAAGGACGAATATACCCTGAAGAAGATATTCCGGTGCAGTGTCTTTGAAACCAGACAACATCCCTTGGGTGAAGAGTTAGAAGAAGAAGAGATGGATGATACATTCAGATTCAATTACATGTGAGGGCAGAAAGGTGACAATGAAATCATTTCATGAGAAAAAAGAGTGACCATCGAGTAGCAGCCTATAAGCATACTAAATATAAATCAAATTTCTGTGATCAGTATAGATGACCTCCGGGAACTTAATTCCTTCAAGAAAATTCATCAAGGCTCAATTTTTTGTCTAAGAGCTCATAGTCAAGTCACCAATTAAATAATTCCTCTTTTTTGGAGAAAATGTTTTGTAGAAGAATCCACATGGATAATTTCTTGCTGTAGATCAGTGGTCCCCAACCTTTCTGACCTTAAGAGCCATATTCAGCTTAGAGAGAGGGTCGCGAGCCACATTAAGCACAGAGAGAGGGTCATGAGCCACATCCAGCTCCCACCCCTCTCAAAGTAGTGTCAACCAAAGCCCCCATTACAGGTATAATGATAACCAAAGCTTTTCCACAGAAATCACTCCAAAGAAGTACACTGAGATCCAGGGGTTGTTCTCACAATACCCCTATTCAGTATTCTCCCATCAAAGACTCCTAACACACTGTCACATCCAGCTTCAAGAACCTCCTCTTACAGGTAGTATCATCCTCCAGCGTACCATACTTAAATCATCTCTAAACCCCAAGACAGTATATGTGCATCCAGATCTGCTCTTCAGTGCAGGGTTACTCACAAAATTCACCATTTTGAGATGTTCTCTTCATACCTGTTTGCTAGAACAGGAGCTAATGCACCAAGCTGGCAGACAGTCGCGAGCCACAATTCATGGGACTGCGAGCCACATGTGGCTCCCGAGCTACAGGTTGGGGACCTCTGCTGTAGATGAATTTTGTGAGATAACTGTTCCTACGTCAATAGCAGAGGCATCCACTTCAAAGAAACAGAGTCTGTCTGCATCAGTATGTTGCAGGACTAGAGCAGTTTAAAACAATATTTGAATTCTTGAAAGCCTTGAATATCAGATTCTGACTGAGAATTAGTGCCCTTCTGAGTTTTAAGGATGCAAGAGGAGCAACCCACTTGAGAATAGCTTTTAATGAATTGGCAGTAATACTTAGAATAGACTTAGAGACCAACTGGCTGTGGCCACCCCAAAATGGCAGAAAGTTTCTCTGGGTTTGTACATAGACCTAAGGCTAGTTTCACGCTAGCGTATGGCAGAGCTGCGGAGGGATGCGGACTTCCTCCTTGAAGCTCCGCCCACTGCTGCACCTCCTACGTTCAGCTCTGCCTGCATCAGCATGCGGTCTGCGTACCCTATATTTAACATTGGGTACGCTGATGTATGCGGATGCCTCCACATGCGTAGTTTTGACGGTGCGGCGACCTGCTCTGAACACAATGTGTCGGATTTTGTTGCGGTCGCCACACCGTCAAAACGACGTATGCGGAGGCATCCGCATACATCGGCATGGCCTGCGTACCCAGTGCTAAAGATAGGGTACACAGGCTGCATGCCAATGTAGGCGGAGGTGAACGGAGAAGGTGCGGCAGTGGGGGGAGCTTCACGGAGGAAGTCCGCATCCCTCCGCAGTTCTGCCATATGCTAGTGTGAAACTAGCCAAAATGAGATTACGTAGTTGAGGAATGGCAATTCTTATAGCTCAAAAGAGACATTTCTCCAACTTGGCAAAAAAGTGGTTTTGTCACAGTCACTTTAGTATGGACATGAAGACGATGAGAGTCTAATTCTCTGGAGAAGATTAGGATGTCATCCAGACATTGTGTTAAAGGACGATCAACAAATGAAATATTGCCCGCAGCACTCATCTTGGACACTCAACAGGTCGACTTACCCACAGAAAGACGCATCGTCCAAAACTCCCAAGAGCTCGCTTGGAAAAATTGCTATAAACTAAGTAAAAGACAGCGTACAAGCTTGGGTGATGTGAATAAATATTCATTTATTCCACTACATAAGCAACATTTCAACCAGATATTTGTCTTTGTCAAGCATATGAACAACTGACACAATACATTTCAAACTTTCCAAAGGTATACTATATAGCATAGATTAATGATGAGAACACTATATATACATCATTGCACATTATAAACAGTCCCATTTTTGTGATTAACCCTGTCGTTCCAGTGCACTTGTTGTGCTTTATTCGTTAGTTTTTTACATTTTTTATTCTTTTTTATTCCTTTCAGCCCTTGTTATATTGGTCGTCTTCTGTCCTTCGTGTTCCGTGTGGAAGTTTTTTTAAATGGCGCACATTACCCCGTGAAAACGGAAAAGGCAACAGCAGCTTTCCATCTATATAATATATGTTATGATGTTTATGCTATATGTGCATTGTACATATTTATACATGTATTGAAGTGTTTTCATTTTGTTGTCTTTGAACATTTCAGTTGGCTGCTCTAATGGCACAACTAATTTTAAACAGTAATAGAGTATAGTGATGCTATATATCAGTACATATGAAGATGGGGTACACATTAATTTGTTTGCTCTTTTCTGTGCTTAGTTATGTGGTGTGGTAAATCATGACTTTGCAGATACATTCTGTCTAAGCACGATAATGGTTGTACTGTTTGATTGTGGTTGTGCAATCTTGCATTTTCACAGTAATATTTTTTTCGTTTTATATTTCAATAAATTTTCCGATATATTCTATCCAATTTTTATGATGTGGCTAACATCCCCATTCTTGATGTCCCATTCTCTTTAGTGCTGTATATATTAATACTTTGATCGGTGTGCCAGTTTTTTGTCTCCGTTGGCATGACAATTATGTTTTTTTCCTTTTAGATTTTAATAATGTTTTTCATGTATTTAATTCAACGTGCCCAACACCTTCTATTCTAGTTGTCCCATTTTGATCAGCGCTGTATGTTCAGTATCGCTTTGATCGATGTGCCAGTTGTTGATGCCCCTGTTCACATGGCTGCCTTGGTTGCTATCATGCGTCATGTGACGCTGTTGCTACCGCCCATTTAGGGCTGGCTTCTGACATTTTTGATGCCACGGCAATCATGGCTGGCATCGTGCGTCATATGACGCTGTTATCACCGCCTATTCCCTGACCCGGCTCGCATGCGCGCCAGTGCCTTGATCTGCTCGCCGGTTCACGGCATCTCTGTTGCCACAGCAGCGTCAGCTGACGTTGTGTGTCACGTGACGCCGACGCCTATCTCTTGGCTTGGTTAGCGCATGCGTCACCTCACGGAGTCTGGGTGGCGTTTGCACACGTGATACACTATTGGATTCTGTGATTGGTCAATTCATTTCTATGACGACCGAATATTGCAGCCATCTGATTTGCTGCAGGGCCTTTTTATACTCCTCCTTTTCCTCCTATGGTTACGCCCCTTGAGAAAGGCTTTTCAGCCGAAACGTGTGTTGGGGTGACGCTCTTGGATCCAGCTCCTGCCCCCTGTGATCATTTCAGGTATTTGTCGGTCTACAAAATTATTTGGGGTGTGGGTTGCTGTACGGCATACTGAACTAAGCTTTTTGCCTGGACACTGATAATAGATTTGGTATCATTTGCTTATATGGCCTTTTGGCCTGATACTTAATGATTGTTATTTAGCCTATTTATTATCCACTATGTGATATATGTTTTGCATATTCATGATATGCTGGTCTATCTGTGATCACCTTATCTATTTGCCTTCATGTTTAACATATGCAGTATGTATGTTTTGACTCTTTGAGCGTCCTTTTCCAACTTGTGCCTTTTTTGGGGTAACCTTTCCCCCCTCCATGTATCTGTATATTCTAAATAAACATTGTTATACTTTTGTATATTGGGATTTTGGTCGCTTTTTTTCCAGTTTTTACATTATAAACATATAGATCGCAAATCTTAAATGTCAAAAAACAGAGACATGTCCCAACGTTTTCAACTAGTAGATTTGAGTCTTCATTTTCCAGACAACAGTGCTGTCAATCCAGAGTCATATTATATGACAAAACAGAGCACCAGATCACTATATAGACATAGTGACCATCGTGGGTGTTGAATGCTGTCTTCCATCCATCATCCTCTTTGATGCAGATTTGGTTATAATCTACACATAGATCTAATTTGGTTTTGGCAATTAATAACGGTCTTTCAGAATTATTTTACTCATACCCTGACAGTCTATGCAGACCCATCCGTCTTTTTAACTTTTAACGAAGAAAAAGCTTGCACTGGCTGAGGAAGAAGATTGAAAATTTTCTGATGAATCCCTTTTCCAGGTTCTCTTTAATATAGGTGGACATCTCATCAGTTTTTGGGAGTGTTAGAGGATGGTTCTGTATCTGGAAGATGGAAAATGGCGCAGTCAAAAGGTGAATAATGAGGTAACATCTCTGCCTTCTGCTTAGACAAGACATCTGCAAAGTCCTGAAATGTGGCAGGCAAATTGTAGGCAGTGGATGCAAAACAGAGTTTCAGAAAAGATGACTGGCATAGAGTTTTGACGAAATTATGAAAACAAGATGGCCCCCGAGTGTTTGATCTGGTCAGTCGGCCAATGACCAGAGCATATAGCCATAGCCATTGAAGTCCCAGAAGCACCGGTATGTCAGAATTTGGCAAAACTAAAAAAGAAATGTTCTCAATGTGTAGTGCATTAATCTAAAGAGTTACCTTCCCCATTCACAATTGGATATGAACACCAGGAAGAACCATTCGTGGAGAATAGCATTAAAGCCGTCCGTAAGGGAAAAAAATATATATTTTCCGTGTGTTGGCCAAAAAAACAGTCTATTAAATTTTCTGTGGCTGCAGAATCAATGAATGCTTGTCCTGTGAACACAGAGGAACCAAAAGAAACCGACATGGGCACAAGTCAATTATCTTTAGTGGAGGATAGAGTTAATCCCAGGGTGTTTCCTCTTCTTTGTCTAAGGTATGAAGTTTCCTTGTTTGGCCTTTAGTTTGGAGCGGTTTATGTGAGAGTGATCCCCTTTACCACAATATAAACAGAATCTTTCTGTGAGGCAACGTAATCTTTCGACCAATGACAATCTCTTTTGACCAATTTGCATAGGTTTTGATACTGCAGCTCTGGGAGGAGATTTTGAAGACGCTCTGGGAAAGAAGGCCTAGAAATCCAGTTTTTCTTATTAGATCATTTTTTAAAACACGTCCACATGAATAGCGAGGAAAATTAAATCATCAAGAGAGGAAGGTAAATCTCTACCTGCAAGTTCATCTTTGACCTGACTGTACAAGCATTATTGTTCAGCCAATTCAGCAGATAGCGTGCAGAACTGGATGGTATAATGTCCCACAGAGTTAGTTCCTTGCCTTAAGCCCCCTCAGGCATCAGTATAAAACCGATACCGGAAAAAACAATACCAGTGTCACCGGTGTTTTAGATCAGTGTGTCTGTTCTGTCCTCACTAAATGAAGCAGAATTCATGTAGCCATACAGGCAGCTAAACCGCTATACCGGGGTTCAATAAGGAGACTGTAGTTGAATCTGTGCTTTATTGAACGTGATGGTATATTGATGCGCGGTGAAACTACAAGCAAAAGATATATATACACACTCAGTCAATACAGGGTACATCAGGAATTCATATATATATATATATATATATAATACATTATAAATCAAGATCTGCACTAATAGCTCTCCAGGGGAAGGACTGATTAACCAGGCTAATATGAGAAAGGAATTAGATACAGGAAGCATAAATACGTACCAGTGATGCTATCACAAGGGGAGAAGAGAAATGAGATGCTTCCAGGATGCAGGCTGAGGGAAAATGGAGAACTGGAGGGAAATGGAGGCTGAACTAACAATAATGCTTTGCAAAACCTACAAGAATGCACTGCGAATCTTACCAGAATGCGCTGCAACAGAGGGAAAAATACAAGCATCAACGTGAAAGTAAAGTAAAATAACACAATAACACTGCAGTTATGACTCTGGTCACTAGATAGAGCCAAAAACACTGAAAACATAACAAGCAGAAAATTAAGGATTATGAATTAGATGTTGGAGACAGAACAGTGTCATCAGTGTTTTTTCCGGTATGGCTAAAAAAAATAAATTATAAAGCTTCTATACTTTGCAATGTTAACACCTTAACGACCGCCAATATGCCTTTTAACGGCGGCAGTTGAAGGTACTTATTCTTCAGCGCCGCTTTTTAATGGCGCTGAGAAATAAGGTTATAGCTCCCCCCCAGCGTCGGAAATTCTCCAGAGGTTCGTCTACCGGGGGGTAGCTGAGACCCCGGAGAACATGATTCGGGTCAGTTTTTATCGTCCCCAGTGTTACGACCTCCATTATTCACCAAATAACGGCAACCGCCAAAAAAAACCCTCCAATTTCTCAATTTTTCTCTCTCCTCTGGTATGACCTAACATACCAGAGGAGAGAGAAATGGGTCCCCCGAGCCACCCCCGGTACCTCCAGTATCACTGGACCCTCCGTCCCCCATCCATCCACTTCTTACGGGAAGAAAATGGCAGGCCCATGCGCAGTGTGCCCGCCAAAATCTGGCGGCTGGCACCCGGATGTATTACCAGAGAGGTTTCTGAGAGAAGCACTGCCATATGTATTGATTGCTGGGAATGTTACTGACCCGGTCCATCTCCCTACACTCATACAAAACACAGATGCCACACAGATGTGTTTTACACGGACCCAGAGACTTGTATTGGCCTTTGTAATCTGTGTTTCCGGGTTTTAATAGGTACGTGTGGTATCCGTGAAAGAAAGGATGCCATATGTACCGGAAACATGGATGTGTGAAGGTGGCTTTAGCTGCAATATGGAATCAGCAGCTGAGTGAAAACAACCTGGTTTGTCACAAACTTGACAAAAGGCAGCAAGAAAGGATGGCAGAGAATGCATTATAGGACCATTTTGTTCACACAATTGCAAAGCCCAAGCCAAGGCATCTCCAAACAATAAAGAAAAAACATATGCCATTTTGGACCAGTCAGAAAAATATTGCTTATGACACAACTCACAGTGTAGGGGGCATTGGTTCACAAAACCACAGCAGGCCATAGGCTTGCCATTAAAACATGCAGGAGTGAGCAAATGTGGAGGTGTCTCCCAAGCCGAAAGTTACAGGTGAATATTTAGCTCTAACAGGTGTTGAGGAGCTGAGGATGAAACTGCAAGAGTCAAAGGCAGTGCGTTTATATGAGTTGAAATATTTTGCACAGCCTGGACACATTCACATTGACTGAGAGCAAGTTGTTTAACCAATCCAATAAATCTGTATCCTCCAGCAATGGTATTGAAGCCACTGCACCTCCGGAATCCTTGGTTTTAGGATACTGTAATGCTCACCTTTTGCGATGGATTCAAGGAGTCTCATGTCTGAGTGGGCACAAAGACCCATGGACATTGGGGCGGCAGGCAGGAAGGCATGTGTGGAGCAAGGACTTTTCACATTGGAGACCACAGGACAGATTTATACCACAGATGAGTGAATGGTATAAACAAAATCCAATATAGTATGTGAGTTCTTGCAGTTGGAAGATAATCCAAGAGATCATAGAATCATAGAATGTTAGAGTTGGAAGGGACCTCCAGAGTCATTGTGTCCAACCCTCTGCTCAATTCAGGATTCACTAAATCATCCCAGATAGGTGTCTGTCCAGCCTCTGTTAGAAGACTTCCATTGAAGGAGAACTCACCACCTCTAGTGGCAGCCTGTTCCACTCATTGATCACCCTCACTGTCACAAAGTTTATTCTAATATGTAATCTGTATCTTCTCCCTTTCAGTTTCATTCAATTGCTTCTCGTGTTTCCATGTGCAAATGAGAATACGGATGATCCCTCTACACTGTGGTACTTGGTAGATAGCTGGCAAAGATAAGGGTGTGCAGCAACTCAATACACTTGTATTGAGCGAGGCCGCGTCTAGTGACGTGGCTGCCTAGTGGGTGTGCCCGACTAGAGAATGCGGTCTTGCTCCATCCAAGTGTATGGAAGCGAGGCTGCGACCATTGGGCGAGAGTATGTATAAGGCCGGGATCACACACTCGAGAAACACGGCCGAGTCTCAAATGTTAATACCCGGCACACGGGAGCGGAGCATGCGGCTGTGTAAGGGTCGGCCAGGACCGTAGTCATTGCCGAGGACTCCAGGGCAACAGTGCCCTGGCCTCCCCTCACATAGACATGACAGCTTTTTGTCAGCATACCTGAAGCTCCATTCTTCTCACCCTCAGGGCCTTCTGCAGGTGACCGCGCATCTTTCTCCACTCTTTTGGCAAAAATACACAGTCCAATTCCAACTTTGAACAAGGAACTTTACTTATTTGTGTTCTCAGACCATCTAGTACAGCCACAGCGTGACCATCAGGCAACACACAATTTGCTTTCCTCTCTTTCCCTATTTTCTCACTGGCATCTTCCAGAACATTCCCGGGACGTCCTGTCTCGTTCAGCATCCTTCCTGTCCAGCTTTACCATTGTTGGGAGTTCCCCTTTCTGTTTTGCCCCAGACAAAAGGGCGTCTGCCCGTAGAAAGCTGCCTCAAAATGAGCGATCTGTGCTGCCATACCACTGCCAACTGTCTCACTATCATCTGTAGTAGTGTAGTCATCTGCACTGCTATGTTCTGCGATTCTGTGATCTGTGCAGCTGTGACCTGCGCTGCTGTGTTCTGCAGTGTTGTCATCTGTGGCCCTCAGGCCCTGGACGGCTGGGCCTGTGTCTTTAAAGTTACTGAGCTGACTGCCCTGTCAGGGCGCTCCCGCCCAACTGATTCAAATCTCAGCTGTTCGTCAGCTTTCCCTACAACTATAACAGTAGTTATACACAGCATATACATAAATATACATTGCACTTTTATCCCTTAAGGTAATACACAGAATAGTGTAGCAGTACCTATGTGACACACACATAATGGTAATACACATGAACGTGTAGCAGTAGCAATAAAATACGAGAAAGAAGTAAAAGATAGAACAATAACATTTTCCATTCCCTTACAGCTGCATGTATTGCTCTGCGGCCGTACACTCCGATCCGAGTGCCAGCGGCAGTGCCGGGTATTAACCCCTTCCTGACATCCGACGTGCTATCCCGTCCATGGGACCCGGGCCCCTATGCTCATGGACGGGATAGTACGTCTACCGCGATCAGCGGCGCCCACGTGGTGAGCGCCGCTGATCGCGGCCGGGTGTCAGCTGATTATCACAGCTGACACCCGGCACAATGTGTCAGGGGCGGTCACGGACCGCCCCCGACACGTTAACCCCTTGCACACCGCGATCAAACATGATCGCGGTGTACCGGGGGTTAAAGGGAAGCATCGGCAGGGAGGGGGCTCCCTCCGTGCTTCCCTGAGCCCCCCACGGCAGCGCAATGTGCAGCGCTGCTGCGGGGGGCTCCTTTCCTGAAGGCCCCCGAATCCAAGATGGCAACGGGGGCCTTCGGGGGCCTGCAGGAAGCTGGCTTCCTCAGTGCCTGCAAAGCGCAGGCATGAGGAAGCCTGTGCAGTGCCTGTGACAGATCGCTGATCTGTCACAGTGATCTGTGATGTGACAGATCAGCGATCTGTCACAGGACAGTGATGTCCCACCTGGGACTATGTAATAAAGTTAAAAAAAAATAAAAAAAAGTGTTAAAATAATTTTAAAAAAATCGCCAAATAAATTAGAAAAAAATATTCCCCCAATAAATCCATTTTTTGGAAATAAAAAAAACAAAACAATAAAAGTACACATATAAGGTATCGCCGCGTGCGTAACGACCCGCCCTATAAAACTGTCCCATTAGTTAACCCCTTTAGCGAACCCCTTAAAAAATAAAAATAAAAAACGAAGCAAAAAATAATGATTTATTATCATACTGCCGAACATAAAGTGCAATAACGCGCGATCAAAAAGACGCATATAAATATCCATGGTACCGCTGAAAACGTCATCTTGTCCCGCAAAAAACGAGCTGCCATACAGCATCATCAGCGAAAAAATAAAAAAGTTATAGCTCGCAGAATAAAGCGATGCAAAAATAATTATTTTTTATATAAAATAGTTTTCATTGCAAAAAAACGATAAAACATAAAAAAACGACCTAAATGAGGTATCGCTGTAACCGTACTGACCCGAAGAATAAAACTGCTTTATCAATTTTACCACACGCGGAACGGTGTAAACGCACCCCCCCAAAAGAAATTCATGAAACGCTGGTTTTTGTTCATTCTGCGTCCCAAAAATCGGAATAAAAAGCGATCAAAAAATGTCACGTGCCCGAAAATGGTACCAATAAAAACGTCAACTCGTCTCGCAAAGAATAAGACCTCATATGACTCGGTGGGTCAAAATACGGAAAAATTATAGCTCTCAAAATGTCGTGATGCAAAAACTATTTTTACAATAAAAAGCGTCTCTTAGCGTGAGACAGCTGCCAAACATAAAAACCGCCATAAATAGTAAATCAAACCCCCGTTATCAAAAAATGATTTTTTTATTTTCACGTCCGAGCGTTATAAACTTCTGTGAAGCACTTGGGGGTTCAAAGTGCTCACCACACATCTAGATAAGTTCCATGGGGGGTCTAGTGTCCAAAATGGGGTCACTTATGGGGAGTTTCAATAGTTTAGGTACATCAGGGGCTCTCCAAACGCACATGACACCCGCAGACCATTCCATCAAAGTCTGCATTCCAAAACGTCACTACTTCCCTTCCGAGCCCCGACGTGTGTCCATACAGTAGTTTTCTCCCACTTATGGGGTGTCAGCGTACTCATGACAAATTGGACAACAACTTTTGGGGTCCAATTTCTCCTGTTACCCTTGGGAAAATGAAAAAATTGGGGACTAATTGATCATGTTTGTGGAAAAAATACGATTTTTTTATTTTCATGCCCAGGCATTATAAACTTCTGTGAAGCCCTTGGGGGTTCAAAGTTCTCACCACACATCTAGATAAGTTCCTTAGGGGGTCTAGTTTCCAAAATGGTGTCATTTGTGGGGGGTTTCCACTGTTTTGGTACATCAGGGGTTTTCCAATTGCGACATGATGTCCGATCTCAATTCCAGCCAAAAATGTCAAATGGCGCTGCTTCCCTTCCGAGCTCTGCCATGCGCCCAAATAGTGGTTTACCCCCACATGTGGGGTATCAGCGTACTCAGGACAAATTGCACAATAACTTTTAGGGTCCTGTTACCCTTGGAAAAATAAAAATTGGGGTGAAAAGATCATTTTTGTGGAAAAAATATGATTTTTTAATTGTACCGCTGTACGTTATAAACTTCTGTAAAGCCCTTGTGGGTTCAAAGTTCTCACTACATATCTAGATAGTTCCTTGGGGGGTCTAGTTTCCAAAATGGTGTCACTTGTAGGGGGTTTCCACTGTTTAGGTACATCAGGGACTCTCCAAACGTGACATGGCGTCCGATCTGAATTCCAGCCAATTTTGCATTGAAAAAGTCAAACGGCGCTCCTTCCATTCTGAGCTCTGCCATGCGCCGAAACAGTCGTTCCCCCCCACATAACAGGTATCAGCGTACTCAGGACAAATTGCACAATAACTTTTGCAGTCCAATTTCTCCTGTTACCCTTGGTAAAATAAAAAAAATTGAACCTGAAGTATTTTTTTTGTGAAAAAAAGTTAGATGTTCATTTTTTTTTAAATATTCAAAAAAATTCCTGTGACACACCTAAAGGGTTAATAAACTTATTGAATGTGGTTTTGAGCATCTTAAGGGGTGCAGTTTTTAGAAAATACCCAAAAGTGACACCATTCTATCAAATAGACCCCGCAAAGTGGCTTCAAATGTGATGTGGTCCGTAAAAATAAAATGGTGTTGTAAAAATGAGAAATCGCTGGTCAACTGTTAACCCTTATAACTTCCTAACAAAAAAAAATTTTGGTTCCAAAATTGTGCTGATGTAAAGTAAACATGTGGGAAATGTTAATTATCAAGTTTTTTGTGTGCCGTATCTCTGTGATTTAAGGGCATAAAATTTCAAAGTTGGAAAATTGCAAAATGTTCAAAATTTTTGCCAAATTTCCGTTTTTCTCACAAATAAACGCAAGTTATTTGAATGAAATTTTGCCACTAGCATGAAGTACAATATGTCACGAGAAAACAATGTCAGAATCACCGGGATCCATGGAAGCGTTCCAGAGTTATGACCTCATAAAGGTACAGTGGTCAGAATTGTAAAAATTGGCCCGGTCATGAACGTGCAAACCACCCTTGGGGGTGAAGGGGTTAAAGGGAATCTGTCACCTATTTTTTGGACTATCAGCTGCCGGCACCACCATCAGGGGCTTATCTACAGCATTCTATAATGCTGTAGATAAGCCCCCGATGTAACCTGAAAGAGAAGAAAAACGAGTTATATTATACTCATCGGAGGGGTCTGAAACACGCCTAAAAGGGATCCTTGGAGAGCTCAGAGAATTATACACATATTTCCAGGCAGTTAAAGATTTTGCAGAGTAGTGAGATTGCAGGTGAGTTTATTTGCCACAAATCAAATTTTGGAGAAATTTTGTTGAAGCGTGTATGGATCCGCTTATCTCTACTGATCAGTAATATTGCTGTAATTAGGTCTGTAAGTCTGTAAATCCGTATTTCCGATCTTTTTATTTTTTTTAATATAACTCAATTGAAACAGGTCATATCATTGTGACTTACTAGCATGTTTAGCCATTAGGCTGTGTGCACACGATGCAGATTTGCAGCGAATCCGCAGCGGATTTTACTGTGCAGAAATGTTGCATATCCACATTGTGATGTACAGTAGCCTTAAAATCAATGGAAAAAAAAAAACGCTGTGCAGACGCTGCAGATTTTTCCACGCGGTTTTCCTGCGGTACAAAATCCGCAGCATGTTACTTTTTTTGTGCGGTTTTCCATCTCCCCTGTCACCAAATCCGCAGGGGGAAAACCAAAGTGGAAAACCGCACAAAAACCGCAATAAAACCGCAGGAAAAATGAAAGAAATCCGCTGGACAAATGTAGGTCATTTGACCTGCGGATTTCTTCCATTCTGCGCGGAAAAATCCGCAGGGCTAAAAAGTCCGTCTGCACTCAGCCTTAGACGATTTTTATATCTTTAATATTGATTTGGAAAATTATACATATTGTATCCTAACCAAAAGCTAAGCTGTCTTGTTATCCTTGTTAAAACAAAGCATTTTGGGCAGATGTGTGGTGTTCAGAAAATTTGTGTTGGCTAAATTTCAAACCTCAGTGCTGGTCCAATGTTTTTTTTTACTCCTGACCACTGCAGTCCACAGATTCTACACGTTATATGCCAACAACTTGGTCTTGCCACGTTGACAGTCTTATTCCTATACATTCTGTGCTGATACACATGATAATAAAAAATTACAAAACTTCAGTAATTCTACAATATGTTCCTTTCTGTTAACATTCTGTAGAGCACACGGACCCAGGGCGTTCATACAACAAGAAGGAAGGCACGTGAAAAGTGAGGATTTGACACACTCAGGGATCTCAGGAGCAGCAAGGCAGATGAAGTGAATCCCAGCAGGCAAGCAAGTTAAAACTCAGTATATACAGAAGATGGAGCACACTAAATATAGAGGTCTACAGTTTTAATCCCGAAACACACGTGTGTTTCTTAATGGGCTATAAATAGGTCTATGGAGATTATGATCCACACTGGGCAACTTGCAAAATCCAATGTGAAGCACAACAAAGGGCAGCAGACCCAGGGTTAGGAAGGGGAGCGCAGGGTACCCAGTTGATTGATCAATGTTAAAGTAGTGGACAACATCTTTAACCTTACATAGCCTTTATTATTGATCATATGGTGTTGCAGGCGGAACAATTGTTTTCCTGCAAGATTAAATCGAACATGGTCCTCCACTGCACCTGCTCCCATGCATCCATGTGCTACTTGCATGGAATAAAGAAAGGATTGTTTTACTGCATCACGGATTACCACCTATTTTTTCCTCCTTGACATGGACTTTGTACGATGCTGATCGTTTCAGGTGTTGCACCCGGGATTTTTCAAGCCGTACACTGCTGGTCTGCCGAGTAAGCGTGAAAAGGTTTTAAGTTGTTCCATGCTGGTTTTTCTCATTTTCAACAATTAAAGGGAACCTGTCACCAGAAAAAAACCTTGTTAACTTGCAAATATGGGGTCAATCCAGGGCTGGTTTTAGGCAAAATGGGACCCTAGGCAGAAGTTTAAAATGGGGCCTCAAATGCTAACATATTGCACATCACACAGAAGCATTTCTGTTGTATTTACATGCTCTGAGTTCAGGTCGCTAAACGAGTGTGGTCGACAATACTGAAATCGCTCGATGCTTGATTCCCGGCCTCTTTACACCAACTGAGAAAGAATGATGGGAACAGAACAATCACTATTAGATCAATCTGTCCCCATACAGTATCATGTTATCAGCAGCACATCTACAGATTACACTGGCAATGTGCTGCTGAGAAGAATGATTTTTGTTCCGGCATAAACAATCCAATCACTCGAATATGCATTTTACTTGTTTAGTATAATACACCCCAAAGTCCTCCATATATTATAATGTGCCCTATAGTCCTCCATATAGTATAATACATTCCCATAGTTTTCCATGTACAGTAGTATAATACACTCTCCACGGTCCTCCATATAGTATAATACACTCCCCATGGTCCTCCATATAGTATAATACACTCCATATAGTCCTCCATATAGTATAATACACCCCCTATAGCCCTCCATATAGTATAATACACTCCTCAGTCCTCCATATATTTAAGTACACTCCTCAATGCGCTCCATTTAAAATAAACTCAGTCCTCCATATAGTATAATACACTACTCAGTCCTCCATATAGTATAATACACTCCTCATAGTCCTGCATATATTAAAATACACTCAGTCCTCCATATAGTATAATACACTACTCAGTCCTCCATATAGTATAATACACTACTCAGTCCTCCATATAGTATAATACACTCCTCATAGTGCTCCATATAATATAATGCACCGCCATAGACATCCATGTAGTACAATTCACTTCCCATAGTATAATGCACCCCATAGTTCTTCATATAGTATAATGCAGCACACATACACTCACTGGCCACTTTATTAGGTACACCATGCTAGTAAGGGGTTGGACCCCCTTTTGCCTTCAGAACTGCCTCAATTCTTCGTGGCAGAGATTCAACAAGGTGCTGGAAGCATTCCTCAGAGATTTTGGACCATATTGACATGATGGCATCACACAGTTGGCGCAGATTTGTCGGCTGCACATCCCTGATGCGAATCTCCCGTTCCACCACATCCCAAAGATGCTCTATTGGATTGAGATCTGGTGACTGAGGAGGCCATTTGAGTACAGTAAACTCATTGTCATGTTCAAGAAACCAATCTGAGATGATTCGAGCTTTATGACATGGCGCATTATCCTGCTGAAAGTAGCCATCAGATGTTGGGTACATTGTGGTCATAAAGGGATGGACATGGTCAGCAACAATACTCAGGTAGGCTGTGGCGTTGCAACGATGCTCAATTGGTACCAAGGGGCCCAAAGAATGCCAAGAAAAAATTCCCCACACCATGACACCACCACCACCAGCCTGAACCGTTGATACAAGGCAGGATGGATCCATGCTTTCATGTTGTTTACGCCAAATTCTGACCCTACCATCCGAATGTCGCAGCAGAAATCGAGACTCATCAGACCAGGCAACGTTTTTCCAATCTTCTACTGTCCAATTTCGATGAGCTTGTGCAAATTGTAGCCTCAGTTTCCTGTTCTTAGCTGAGAGGAGTGGTACCCAGTGTGGTCTTCTGCTGCTGTAGCCCATCTGCCTCAAAGTTCGACGCACTGTGCGTTCAGAGATGCTCTTCTGCCTACCTTGGTTGTAACGGGTGGCAATTTGAGTCACTGTTGCCTTTCTATCAGCTCGAACCAGTCTGCCCATTCTCCTCTGACCTCTGGCATCAACATGGCATTTCCGGCCACAGAACTGCCGCTCACTGGATTTTTTTTCTTTTTCGGACCATTCTCTGTAAACCCTAGAGATGGTTGTGCGTGAAAATCCCAGTAGATCAGCAGTTTCTGAAATTCTCAGACCAGCCCTTCTGGCACCAACAATCATGCCACGTTCAAAGGCACTCAAATCACCTTTCTTCCCCATACTGATGCTCGGTTTGAACTGCAGGAGATTGTCTTGACCATGTCTACATGCCTAAATGCACTGAGTTGCCGCCATGTGATTGGCTGATTAGAAATTAAGTCTTAACACACAGTTGGACAGGTGTACCTAATAAAGTGGCCAGTGAGTGTATAGTATAATGCAGCCACCCCATAGAACATAATGCAGACACCCCACAGAGCATAATGCAGCCACCCTACAGAGTATAATGCAGCCCCACCATACAATATAATGTAACCCCCATAGAATATAATGCAGCCCCCCTCATATAATATAATGCAGCTCCTCCATAGAATATATGGTAGCCCCCTCATAGAGTATAATGGAGCCCCCAGAGAATATAATGCAGCCACTCCATAGAATATAAAGCATACTGTCATGATCAGCGTGTTGTCAGAGACACCGCACTGCACTCGCTCATAGAGCCAGTGCGCGTGTCCTGAGAACAGAAGCAGTGCTAAAAGATACCTGTGGAGTGTGCAGCAGAGGTGACCATGCGTGCTACAGGCTAATAGTGTCAGGGTCCAGTCAGCGCTGGAAGGTAAAGAGGCAAAGGACCTGCGGACACTAAAACTGAATAATGTGCACGGGACCTATGGTCATGTGACTGCAAGGGGGCGGGGCTTAGCGTCCTGTATTCAGATAGGACAGGACACCATACAACAACTCAGAGTCAGGCAAAACAGAGGTCACACACAGTACGGGCAAACGAGGTACAGGAGAGACGAACAGACGGGTAGTCAGACAGAGCCAAGGGTCATACACAAGAGGGCGACGTGGTACCAAGGGGACGAGCAGAGAGAAGTCGGGTCACAAGCAGAGAGTCATACACGAGAGGTAGCGCAGTACAAGAGGGTCAGGCAGAACTCGTAACAGGGACAGAACCAGATCACAACCGAACAAACCAGCAAGATATCAGGCACAAGGCACACGTATACAAGAGGTCACTTAACTCAGCCGAGGGCAGGAGTATAACTGACACCGGACCCAGGTCCAGTGAACACTAAATAGCCTCCTGCTGCCAGAGAGAGGCAGCACAATTAACCCATAGTCTAACCAGGACGGGTCAAAGCGAAATCCCGTCCTGGATCATGACAGTACCCTCCTCTCAATGGGGGGCCACCGGACCCCCAGGTCTCTCAGGGTACTTGGCGTGAAAGGCTCGGATCAACCGATCCGCATGAACTGATCGAGCAGGAACCCACGAGCGTTCCTCAGGACCGTAGCCCTTCCAATGTATCAAATACTGAAGGGCGCTACGGACCAACCTGGAGTCGACAATTCGTTCCACCTCGTACTCAGCCTGCCCATCTTCCAGAACTGGTGTCGGGGAAGATGATGATCCCTCCCCACTGGACCTCACAGGTTTCAAAAGGGCCTTATGGAAAACATTAGGGATCCTTAGAGATGGCGCAAGACTCAACCGAAAAGCCACCGGGTTAACTGCTTCGGTAATTACATAGGGACCTATAAACTTGGGTCCAAGCTTCGCAGAGGGGACCTTGAGCCTTATATTTTTGGTGGATAACCATACCTTATCTCCGACCTGAAACACTGGACCCACGGATCGTTTTTTGTCCGCAAAAAATTTAAATTTGTCCTGGGCCTTCGTAATGTTATTCTGGACCTCCCGCCATACCTCCCCCAACCGCTGGATCGACTCATCCGCCCCAGGACACCCAGAATTCAAGCGGGAAAATTCTCCAAAATGAGGATGAAACCCATAATTGCAAAAAAAAAGGAGATGTACCCGTAGACTGGTTAGTGCGGTTGTTAAAAGCAAACTCAGCCAATGGTAACACAGAACACCAATCATCCTGTCGGGCTGAGGTCAAACAACGCAGAATTTGCTCCAGAGACTGATTGGTCTGCTCAGTCTGCCCATTAGTCTCTGGATGGTAGGCGGATGAAAAGGACAGACTAATACCCAACCTCCTACAAAAAGCTCTCCAAAATCTGGACACAAATTGCACTCCCCTATCAGACACCACATTCAGGGGTACCCCATGCAACCGCACCACATGCTCCACAAACAATCTGGACAATGTTTCCGCATTAGGTAGAGCTGCCAAAGGTACAAAATGTGCCTGCTTACTAAACCTGTCCACTACGACCCAGACCACGGTATTACCCTTGGAAGCGGGAAGGTTGGTGATGAAATCCATGGACAGATGAGTCCATGGTCTCTCAGGAATTGGCAGTGGTACCAATTCCCCGGCCGGCCGGTTATGGGGAGTTTTCGCACGGGCACAAACCTCACACGCAGACACATACTCCCCAACATCAGAGGCTAAAGAAGACCACCAGAACATTCTAGCAATGGCCTTCTGGGTCGCTGAGATCCCTGGATGTCCACCCAGAACTGAGTCATGGAACTCCTGGAGGACCTTGAGACGAAACTGAGCTGGCACATAAAGTTTATCCACCGGCTTAGCTGGAGGTGCAAGAGCCTGGGCTTCTCGAATCTCTCGTTCCAACACATTAGAAACCTCTGCCACCACCACCCCAGGCTGAAGAATGGAGGATGGAGGTTCCGGGGGGGACACCGGATCTAGACTGCGTGACAACGCATCCGCTCTGATATTCTTGGATCCTGGTCGGAAAGTGATCGAGAAGTTAAATCGAGAAAAAAAAAGTGACCATCTAGCCTGTCTGGGAGTCAACCTTTTAGCAGACTCAATGTAAGCTAGGTGTCATGTCGGACGCTGTTCACACCACAGCGTCCGGCAGGCAGAGGTAGTTCCACCTCCAGCCACTATAGCCTCAGTGGCGCCGGCTTGATCTTCAGGCTCTCGGGGGTTAATCCTGCTGGAGACCAGGTTGGAAGGTTAGTCACGCCCACGGTCTTTAAATAGTCATACTGGCATATGGGCGTCGCCGATTATAGCTTGTGTTTCATACCAAGTGGTTCTGGTCTGGAGTGGAGGTGTTCAAGAGAGAGAGATTCATATCTGGTGTCGTATGATCCGTCGTTATCCTTTCTCCTTCCCATATTTGTGTTTAGTTGTGCCCTGTTCACATTACTGTTTATTCCTGTGTGTGTGCGGCGCAGTGCAGTTTAAGTTCTCCCTGTCTGTCATTATTTGTGTGGGAGCTTTGGTGGTGGGACTCCTCACTGGGTGGAGGGTGGAGGGTTAAGTGCAGGGCTGAGCAGGAGATAAGGAAAGGTCGGAGGCTCAGGCATTTGCACCTTCAGCAAAAACCCTGGGTTGAGGGTCAGACAGGGTTTCCCCTAGTAAAAGGGACACCACAGGGGCCCCGGGTATTTCAGCCTTAGTTGAACTAAGCCCCCGTGACACTAGGTTTTTGTGGTCCGTGATTACCGTTATAGGATGGACAGCCCCCTCCAAAAAATGCCTCCATTCTGCAAAAGCCAATTTTACGGCCAGAAGTTCCCGATTCCCCACATCATAGTTTCTCTCTGCCGGAGAGAACTTCTTTGAGAAAAAGGCGCAAGGTCTTAAATTGGTCAAAGTGGCGGGTCCCTGGGACAATACCGCCCCCACCCCCACCTCTGAGGCGTCTACCTCAACAATAAATGGTTCAGAGGGGTCCGGTTGGATAAGAACCGGGGCCGACATGAAACATTTTTTCAAAAACTGAAATGCCGCTACCGCTGCGGTAGACCAATTCTTGATATCGGCCCCCTTTTGAGTCATGTCTGTGAGGGGTTTAACCACCTGTGAGAACCCCCTTATAAATTTCCGATAATAATTACCGAACCCAAGGAAACGTTGCAGACCCTTCAAATCACACGGTTGAACCCACTCGAGAATGGCCTGCACCTTATTAGGATCCATGCGATACCCTTCAGCAGACACGATGAACCCCAGAAAGGACAGTTCCTGAACAAAAAATAAACATTTTTCAAGTTTAGCAAACAGACAGTTCTCCCTGAGCCTTTGGAGAACTGCCCGAACATGACCAATGTGAGTCTGTTTATCAGGCGAGTAGATTAAAATGTCATCCAAATACACCACCATAAAACGTCCAATCAAATCGGAGAACACATGATTTATGAAATTTTGGAAGACCGCTGGAGCGTTGGTCAGGCCGAAGGGCATGACCAAATTTTCAAACAACCCTTCAGTAGTGAGAAAGGCGGTCTTCCATTCATCTCCATCCCGGACTCGGATAAGGTTATACGCTCCCCGTAGGTCTAATTTCGAAAACCACTTAGCTCCGGACAACTGATTGTATAAATCAGGAATAAGTGGAAGGGGATAAGTATTCCTCACAGTTATTTTATTTAACTCACGAAAATCGAGGCATGGGCGCAAACCACCGTCTTTTTTTTTTACAAAAAAGAACCCTGCCGCCACAGGAGAAACAGAAGGACGAATATGTCCCTTACGGAGGCTCTCAGAAATATATTCCTTCATCGCAGCCCGTTCCGGACCCGAGAGGTTATACAGGCGGGCTTTGGGCAATTTAGCACCTGGAACCAGGTCAATGGCACAATCAAATGGGCGGTGTGGTGGTAAAACCTCAGCCTCTTTTTCGGAGAAAACGTCAGTATAATCTATCAGGCACTCCGGAATGCCTTCTAGACCCACGGACGACACAGACACAGAAACAAGACATTTCTCAGAGCAATAGGGACCCCATTTAACAATGTCCCGAGATTCCCAATTAATCACAGGATTATGCAGCTGTAACCAGGGGAACCCCAACACCAGTCCCGCAGGCAGGTTGTTCATTACAAAACACGAAATACGTTCCTGGTGTAAGGAACTCACTTTAAGGAGAAACTCTTCAGTACAAAACACAATGTCATTCTTAACCAGTGGTGTTTTGTCAATAGCAACAAGGTGAATCGGAGTCTCCAACCTAACTGTCCCTAACTTACACCTGGCCACCAAGTCAGAGTCAATAAAGTTCAATGATGAACCGCAATCCACGAAGGCAGTTGTGGATGTGGAGACACTCCCACAACAAAGTTCCACTTGGAATGACATTTTAGAAAATGCAGAAAAGGGTACCTGAGAGCCTGGGTGACCTCCACGATAATCACCCGGGCTCAGTCGTTTGTTGGTTAGTGGCCGGGAGGGGCAATCCTTTTTCCCATGTCCAGACTCGCCACTGTGAACACCGCATTTTCTCACGTGCCGTTGCCTCCTTTCTTCCTCCTTATGGTTGATGGTTCCCATCGCCGTGATTTTCAGTGAAGAACTGGCTCCCCTTCCTTGGGAGAATAATGTTGTCTCGGTTTGTATCACTCCCCTTGCCCGTAACCTGCGATCCATTCGGACGGCCTGTGTCATAGCTTCCTCCAGGGCATCAGGTGGGGGGTGGAGAGCCAAGGCGTCTTTCAGATGCTCAGACAGGCCTCTACGGAACAACCCCCGGAGAGCAGCGTCGTTCCAGCAGACCTCAGCAGCCCAGCGTCTGAACTCTGAGCAAAACCATCAGCCTGTCCTCAGCCATACGCACCCGATCAGGCTCATCATAAATATGCCCCAGGGCCTCAAAAAATGTATCCACAGTCATACGCTCAGGGGCCGTGGTAGGAAGGGAGAAAGCCCAAGCTTGGGGGGCTCCCCTTAACAGAGACATAATGACCCCCACTCTCTGACTTTCATCCCCAGAAGAGTGTGGTCTTAAGGAAAAAAAAGCTTACAGCCCTCATGAAAACTCTGAAGTCATTTTTATCTCCAGAAAAGGTATCTGGTAACTTCACTGGAGACTCAGGGGAAATTAATGTAACATCCCGAGCCCCCCATGAAAGAACCCCCTGCACAGTGTCAGCGATCAGCTGCTGAGACTGAGCCAGGACTCTTTGTTCTCCAAAGAGTTTCTGAGACATCTGCGTCAGATGCTTAACCTGCTCAGAAAGAGTGTGCACAGGATCCATCACACACACAGGTGAATGGGAGCAGAGAAAAAAAAAAAAAAAAAATGGTATGGGTCAGTTATAATGTCAGAGACACCGCACTGCACTCGCTCATAGAGCCAGTGCGCGTGTCCTGAGAACAGAAGCAGTGCTAAAAGATACCTGTGGAGTGTGCAGCAGAGGTGACCATGCGTGCTACAGGCTAATAGTGTCAGGGTCCAGTCAGCGCTGGAAGGTAAAGAGGCAAAGGACCTGCGGACACTAAAACTGAATAATGTGCACGGGACCTATGGTCATGTGACTGCAAGGGGGCGGGGCTTAGCGTCCTGTATTCAGATAGGACAGGACACCATACA
Organism: Dendrobates tinctorius; assembly: GCF_039654945.1. NCBI lineage: Eukaryota > Metazoa > Chordata > Amphibia > Anura > Dendrobatidae > Dendrobates > Dendrobates tinctorius. The sequence goes on along the minus strand of NW_027361719.1, from coordinate 1,617,397 downwards.
ACAACTCAGAGTCAGGCAAAACAGAGGTCACACACAGTACGGGCAAACGAGGTACAGGAGAGACGAACAGACGGGTAGTCAGACAGAGCCAAGGGTCATACACAAGAGGGCGACGTGGTACCAAGGGGACGAGCAGAGAGAAGTCGGGTCACAAGCAGAGAGTCATACATGAGAGGTAGCGCAGTACAAGAGGGTCAGGCAGAACTCGTAACAGGGACAGAACCAGATCACAACCGAACAAACCAGCAAGATATCAGGCACAAGGCACACGTATACAAGAGGTCACTTAACTCAGCCGAGGGCAGGAGTATAACTGACACCGGACCCAGGTCCAGTGAACACTAAATAGCCTCCTGCTGCCAGAGAGAGGCAGCACAATTAACCCATAGTCTAACCAGGACGGGTCAAAGCGAAATCCCGTCCTGGATCATGACACGTGGATCTGACAGTTTAAATGCACAAAGTGAACTTTTTTCCTTTGGCTTGGTGCCAAAGTGGGTTGATTGCCCCCGTTGGCCTTTAGAATTATTACACGTGGTGTCGTTCATTCTAAGTTGCCCGGTGGTGGTGAGCGGTAGTGCACTGTAGTTTCTTTGGTTTAATGTGCACTTAATTACAAATCAGGTGTAAGGCTCTATAAAAGGGAGCCAGGTGTGTTCAATCACTGTTGGTGCTATTGTGTGTTAGTCATTCACAAGGAAGCCTGGGTGAATGAAGGAGATGAACATGAGTCCTGCGCAGCCCAGCCAGAGGTGACGAGTGGCAGCTATGTGGTCTGCAAAAGGGCTGGCATGGCGTGGTGGAGTCACAGTTTATGGTGTCGGCAGGAGATGTTTGCATGGCTTGGTGGAGTGGCGACGATGGTGAGAGTTGCACTCACCATGCTGGACCTGGTTGCTGAGAGCTGGACTCAAGCATGCTTGACTTTTTGGGCAGAAGCTGAGCTCATCATTGGGACTCTGTTACTGGACTGCTGCAATTGGTGGTGGACTCTGCTCCAAGGCTGCACTATGGTGATGGATCCGATTATGGTAATGGATCCGGGTGGAGAAGATGTATGCAGGTGCTGGGCTCTGTTGCTAGGAGCGTACGCAACAGAGCAAAGCTAAGTGGTGTTTCCCCTGTTTTGTCATCTTTCCTCATGTGTGTTTTAGTGCAGTGGTGGGATTAGTTTCCGCACTGACCAATTCCCTAGTGAGGGTTTAGGTCAGGGCGAGCTAGGGTTTTTAGGTTCCTGTTGCGCGCCCACTGCGGAACCGGCATAGGGAACGTTAGGAGTGCAGGGATACTGGCTCAGGGGAGTTCAGGAGGTCTCCACTTCCCTATTCCCTATCGCAGGGCCCACCACTGTTAATGTTTCCCAGGTTTCCCTTATTGTTTAAATTCGCCTTACTGGAGGCGGGGTTTCCAGACTTGTATATACGTGTAATGTCTAAATTCGCCAGTTGGAGGCGGTGTAACCAGCTGCACGTGTTTATTATTTAAATTCGCCCCACTGGAGGCGGTGTATCCAGGGTCACGTGCGGCACATGGGTTCGCCTTGCGGTACTCGCTGCGTCCAGACACACGTGACCGTGACACATACCCTGTTATGAATGGGTCACCGAGGAGGATTGCAGGAACAAGCTAAACGACCAGGAAACCAGAGAGGTTGGTAACTGAGCGGATTGCAGACCCCTGATCCTAACAACACAACTAGCAGTAGCCGTGGAGCGTTCCTACGATGCCCTAGATGCCTCGGCACAGCCAGAGAACTAACTAAGCCTAAAGTCAGAAAGGTGACATCTAAACTGCCCCGGAGCAGATCCCCAAAGGAATAGACAGCCCCCAAACATATATTGTCGGTGAGACAAGATGAGACACAACATAGGCAGAAAATAGACTGAGCAAATGATGGGACCCAAACTGTCTAGATAGTATCTTTTCTGTCCTGTCCTGTCTGTAATCACGCAAAAACCCTAAAAAATCCAACACATCCAATATACAGAAAACCTGAGGCCACACACCTCACCCCCGCTAGATCAGCACTCTTGTGTGAACTGGAAGCAAAGCAAATGATGCTAATATAACAGGGAGTACGCTGAACCCTCGCAACAAAGCAGAAAACAAAAAAAGGAGCAACCAGATTAGATGCAAAGGATTAGCAAAAGAATCACTTAACTGAACCATGCAGATCAGGCAGGAGACTGAAGAGCTCAAAATGCACAATGAGGAAATCATCAGCAACCACCAAGGGAAGCCTGCTCACTTATATGCTCCCAGCCAGCAATCCCAAGTTCCCAATCATCATCGTCAGGTGGCAAACTTCCATCAGACTGGCCAGCTCCACTACTCCCAGTAACCACCAGAGGGAGCTCCGGCTTAGAAATCTGAGCAAGGGAATTCACAACAGTACCCCCCCTTGAGGAGGGGTCACCGAACCCTCATCCACGCCCCCAGGCCGATCAGGATGGGCCCGGTGAAAAGCACGAATCAATCTCTTGGCATGAATGTCAGAAGCAGAGACCCAAGAATTATCCTCCTGGCCATAACCTTTCCACTTGACCAAGTACTGAAGTCTCTGTCTAGCCAGACGAGAGTCCAATATCTTCTCTACCTCATACTCCAAATTACCCTTAACCAGTACAGGGTCAGGGGGCACCGCCATGGGAACAACTGGCTCCACAAACCTTTTCAACAAAGATTTATGAAAAACCTTATGAATCTTAAGCGTAACTGGAAGAGCCAAATGGAAAGAAACGGGGGTTAAGGATTTCCAAAATATTATAAGGTCTAATAAACCTTGGCTTGAATATTGGAGATGCAACCTTCATGGGAATATTTTTTGAGGACAACCAAACCATATCACCCACTTTAAACCGGAGACCAATGGTCCTGTGCCGGTTGGGAAACCATTGGGCCTCTTCCTGAGAGTGGGACAACTTATCCACTACTTGGTCCCATATGTGCTGCATTCTCTCTACCACAGAATCCACACTTGGGCAGGCAGAAGCTTCCACCTGCCCTGAAAAAAATCGAGGATGAGACCCAAAGTTACAGAAGAAAGGAGACATCAAAGTGGCAGAATTAGCCCTATTGTTTAGCGTGAATTTGGCCAAGGGCAAAAATGAGACCCAATCATCCTGATCAGCAGATATGAAACATCTCAAATAGGACTCCAAAATCTGGTTTGTTCTCTCAGTCTGCCCATTGGTCTGAGGATGAAATGCAGTGGAGAAAGACAACAGAATTCCCAGTTTGGATCAGAAAGCTCTCCAAAATCTGGAAAAAACTGGACTTCTCTGTCTGACACAATGTTCTCAGGAATCCCGTGTAAACGAACCACTTGTTGTAAACACAAGGGCACCAACTCAGAAGAAGATGGCAACTATGGGAGTGGTACAAGATGGACCATCTTAGAAAATCTATCACAGATCACCCAAATAACAATCATTCTCTGAGAGACAGGGAGATCAGAAATAAAATCCATTGAGATATGGGTCCATGGCCTCCTGGACACTGGCAGGGGCATCAACAAACCACTAGCACGAGAACAGTGCTTGGACCGAGAACAAGTCCCACAGGACTGCACAAAATTCCTGACATCACGAGATAAGGCGGGCCACCAAAAAGACTGACTCACCAAATCTCTGGTACCAAAGATACCTTGATGACCAGCCAATGCGGAGCAATGAATTTCAGACATTACTCTTCTCCTCCACTGGTCGGGGACATACAATTTCCCCATAGGGCATCGTTCAGGTTTATCCTCCTGAAATTCCTCAAGGGCACGTCTCATATCGGGAGAGATGGAGGAAAGAACTACACCCTCATTTAGAATGGTAATATGCTCGGTCACATCAAGAGAATCTGCAAAGAAACTCCAAGAAAGGGCATCTGCCTTAACATTCTTAGTGCCCGGAAGAAAGGAGACCACAAAATTAAAACGCGTGAAAAATAAGGCCCAACGAGCCTGTCTAGGATTCAAGCGCTTGACTGATTCAAGATAAATCAAATTCTTGTGATCGGTGAGGACCACAACTTGATGTCTAGCTCCCTCCAACCAATGTCTCCACTCCTCAAATGCCTACTTCATGGCCAACAATTCCCATTTCCCCACGTCATAGTTACATTCAGATGGTGAAAATTTCCAAGAAAAGAATGCACAGGGATTGATCTTAGAGGTTACCGGATCTCTTTGAGACAAAACGGCTCCTGTACCAACCACAGAAGCATCTATCTCCACCTGAAATGGGAGTGAAACATCAGGTTGCCATAGAACCGGAGCGGAAGTGAATCTCTGCTTAAGCTCCTGAAATGCTGAGACTGCCACTGGAGACCAATTCACCACATCAGCGCCCTTTTTGGTCAAATCTGTCAAAGGCTTAACAATATCAGAAATATTACTTACAAATTTATGGTAGAAATTAGCAAAACCCAAAAACTTCTGAAGAGCCTTCAGAGAAGTGGGCTGAACCCAATCATAAATGGCTTGTACCTTGGCCGGGTCCATTTCAATAGCAGACAGGGACAAAATGAATCCCAAAAATGAAATCCTCTGTACACCAAAAAGACATTTCGATCCCTTAACATACAGAGTATTTTCCCTCAAAATCCGGAACACAGTCGGGACATGTTCCACATGAGAATCCCAATCACTGGAAAAAATCAAAATATCATCCAGATAAATGATCAAAAACTTATCCACAAGGTCCCGGAAAATATCGTTCAGAAAAGATTGGAAGACGGAAGGGGCAATAGTGAGCCCGAAAGGCATCACCAGGTACTCAAAATGTCCCTCCGCAGTATTAAACGCCGTCTTCCATTCATCCCCGTGCTTGATGTGAATAAGATTATATGCCCCCCTGAGGTCAAGTTTGGTAAACCAACAAGCACCTTTAACTTTGGAAAATAAATCAGAAATCAGGGGTAACGGGTACTGATATCTAACAGTGATTTTGTTAAGAGAGCGATAGTCAATACATCGCCTTAATGAGCCATCTTTTTTGGCCACAAAAAAAACAGCACCCAAAGGCGAAGAGGATGGTCTGATATGACCCTTCTCCAATGATTTCTTGATATAAGATCACATAGCATCATGTTCAGGTAACGATAAGTTGAAATGCTGACCCTTGGGAAATTTACAACCGGGCATTAACTCAATTGCGCAGTCATAACTCCTATGAGGAGGCAAAGACGCGGACTTACTCTCACTAAATGCATCAGAAAAATTAGCCAAATAGTCAGGAACATCTTGAGACTGGGGAGAGGTGGAGAAAACAGGAGTATCACTAAGAACACATTGACAACCCCTACTCACCACAGACACAGATTTCCAATCCAAAACAGGATTATGGGTTTGCAAAGAAGGAAAACCCAGTACAATAATATCATGTAAATTGTGCAACACCAAAAATTTACAATTCTCTTGATGGTCCGGGGCGACCCTCGCCAAAGGGGTAGCATCAATCCCCCTCAAGGTAATAGGGGTCCGCAGAGGCACCATGGGGAAACCAAAACGTTTGGCAAAGTCAAGATCCATCAGATTCAAAGCTGCTCCTGAATCAACAAAGGCCTTAGCAGGATATGTGGACAAGGAGCAGATCAAGGTAACCGCCAACAGGAACTTAGGCTGTACACTGCCCACCGCAAATGCGTGAGCAAAACGTTTTTCTCGTTTAGGGCAGACAAATAACATGAGAGGCGTCCCCACAAAAGAAGCATAACTTATTACGACTTCTAAACTCTTGACGTTGCCCCTAGACAAAACCCTATCACATTGTATGGGTTCAGACGTTTATTCAAAAGGCAGCAACGCATCTCGCGTACTTTTACATTCATGTAAACGTCGATCAATTTGAATGGCTAATGAAATGGAGTCATTAAGACCAGAGGGGACAGGAAATCCCACCATAACATCTTTTACGGTTTCTTCCAGACCTTTCCCAAAAGAGAGCTGTTAGGGCATCATCGTTCCATTTAGTAAGGACCACACACTTTCGGAACTTCTGGCAATATAACTCCGCAGCATCCTGACCCTGGTTCAATACCAATAAGGTTTTCTCAGCTTGATCAATAGCATTAGGTTCATCATACAACAACCCCAGGGCCTGAAAAAACGCATCTACATTAGCCACAATAGGATCTCCAGGTGTCAGAGAAAAAGCCCAATCCTGGGGATCGCCGCGCAGCAGGGAGATGACAATTTTAACTTGCTGCACCGAGCTCCCTGATGAATTAGGTTTCAAAGCAAGAAATAGTTTACAGTTATTCTTAAAATTCAAAAATTTTGACCGATCCCCCGAAAACACATCAGTAATAGGGATCTTTGGTTCTGCAGCAGATGATTGAGCGAGATAGGCAAAAATTCCCCGCACTTCAGCAGCGAGCTGCTCAACCTGATCGGACAATTGCTTACTCTCCATTAAGGAAAAAAAATCCTCCTACGGCCCCAGAGAAAAAGAGGAAAATATATATAAAAAATTCTGACACCTTTTTTTGTTTTTTTCAATTCTTTCCTTCTTTTCAGTACCCTAGAGTCTACAGTTTTGGCTGGTGATTCTGTTATGAATGGGTCACCAAGGAGGATTGCAGGAACAAGCTAAGCCACCAGGAAACCAGAGAGGTTGGTAACTCAGTGGATTGCAGACCCCTGATCCTAACAACACAACTAGCAGTAGCCGTGGAGTGTTCCTACGATGCTCTAGACGCCTCAGAACAGCCGGAGAACTAACTAAGCCTAAAGCCAGAATGGTGAAATCTAAACTGCCCCAGAGAAGATCCCCAAAGGAATAGACAGCCCCCAGACATATATTGTCGGTGAGACAAGATGAGACACAAACATAGACATAAAATAGACTGAGCAAATGATGGGGCCCAAACTGTCTAGATAGGACAGAAAAGATACTGTCTGCAATCATGCAAAACCCCTAAAAAATACAACACATTTGATATACAAAAAACCTGAGGCCACACGACCTCACCCCCACCCCCCCCCCCAGATCAGCACTCTGGTGTGAACTGGAATCAAAGTCGAAGATAGTAATATAACAGGGGACTGAACAAACTGGCACAAGCTGTAACATATGGAGCGGGGCCCAGCGCTGCCCCCAGCAGGGAGTACGCTGAACCCTCGCAACAAAGCAGAAAGCAAAAAAAAGGCACAACCAGATTAGAAGCAAAGGATTAGCAAAAGAATCACTTAGCTGAACCGTGCAGATCAGGCAGGAGACTGAAGAGCCCAAAATGCATAATGAGAAAATCACCAGCAACCTACAAGGGAAGCCTGCTCGCTTCTATGCTCCCAGCCAGCAATCCCAAATTCCCAGTCATCGTCAGGTGGCAAACTTCCATCAGACTGGCCAGCTCCACTACTCCCAGTAACCACCAGAGGGAGCTCCAGCTCAGAAGTCTGAGCAAGGGAATTCACAACAATTCCCCTTATATAGTATAATGTAGCCCCCTCCATAGAATACAATGTAGCCCTCCTCAAAGAGTATAATGCAGCCTCCCATAGAATACAATGTAGCCCCCTCATAGAGTTTGATGCAATCACCCCTCATAGAATATAATAAATATAATACAGCCCTCTGTAAAATATAATGTAGCCCCCCATAGAATACAACCCACCTCCCCATAGAATATAATGTAGCCCCATCAAAGAGTATGATGCAATCCTCCCTCATAGAATATAATACAGCCCCCCATAAAATATAATACAGCCCACCTCCCTATAGAATATAATGTAGCCCCCCATAGAATATAATACAGCCCACCTTCCATAGAATATAATGTAGCCCCCTACCCCCTGAGAATGGCCCCACAGTCCAGTATTCACTGATATAGTAAAAAAATAAATAAAACACACAATCCTCACCTCTCCCCGTGCCCCGCGCTGCTCCCGGCTTGACTCTGGTCTCAGAGGATGCACTGCCCGGCACACAGTGGGTGCGAGATGATGTGACGTCATCGCGCACCCACAGTGTCAGAGGCAGAGGGGAATGATGGGAGAGGGAGCGTCATCCGACGCGCTCTCCTCTATAACACCGCACTGCAGGACTCTGCTCAACAGGGCAGAGCATTGTGCCTGCACAGGAGCCGCGACAGGCTGCAAAGAAGAAGACGCCACCGGTAGAAGATGGGAGGCACCGAACCGGACCGCGACAACCATTGAACCAAAACCAGACACGCCCCGCCCCTGGGTGAGTATAATATATAACTTGTTTTTCTTATCTTTCAGGTTACATCGCGGACTTATCTACAGCATTACAGAATGCTGTAGATAAGCCCCTGATGGCTGTGCCGGCAGCTGAAAAATGGGGTGACAGATTCCCTTTAACCGTAGCGGATGGAGCTCAGCATTGCTTGCTGCTGTTAGAGGCAAATGATGGTGATGTACTGCAACCATCATCTGTCTCGAATGACTTAAGCTCAGCTGCTGAGCGTGCATCAAAGATGGGGACTCAACAAATGACATATTAGAACATCATATGCAAGGAAGGGGTAAAAATTCAGGTTTATCTCTGCCACATGTTTCACCCTCACACAGGTGTTATGAAAGTGTTAGGAACTATATCTATATCAGATGCTGACTGTGATATGCAGATATCAGAGCAGCTAGTCCCATCTAATGCTGTTTAACCTTTAAATTCCATTGTCATTCACTGACATTGAAATGGTCTAGTTGTCCTTGTACATCTACTCCCAACACTTAATCACCCCCACAATGCAATCACGGGGTACCGATGGGTTGCTATAACACCTCCCTCAACCCACCAGGTCTGGGCTTCATAAAATAATGTCAATGTACCTATATACTGCAATACTTTAGTATTATCATATACAGTAACACTCATCAAATTATTGCAGGTTCAAGTCCCCTGCAAAACTAAAAAAAAAAAAAAATTAAAATTGTTAAAAAAAATAAATAAAAGTATAAGGCATCCACATTTCCCACATTAAAAAATAAAGAAATACAAAACTAACAAAAAAAAAACATGTTTGTAAAAAAAAAGTCTGATCTATCAATATATAAACATTTTTGGTCTATCAAAGTATAAAATTAATTTAACTGTATGTAAAATGGTGAAATGAAAAACAAATAATGATAATGTTAGAATTGCTATTTGTTATTTACGGCCTCCCCCTCATCAAAAGCAAAAAAAATATATTAGGAATCTAATAAAAATGTCAAGTGTCCCAAAATGGTATAAATGAAAACAGCTTAAAAGACAAAAACAAGCCCTCACATAGGTCCAATAAGATAGGCATCCCAGAAAATGGTGACATAAACCAAATATTTAAAAGAAAAAAGTTCTTAATTGATTTTAGCCACTAAAATATAATAGAAGTATATGTTAGATATCAGCATAATTGTACTGACTTAGAGAACCATAATGAACTATGATTCCAGGTTTTTTTTTACCACACAGTGAAAGCTGTAAAAGCAAAAAATAATAGCAAAATTGCATTTTTTTTAACCATTTCAATCCACTTGGAATTTTTCTGCAGCTTTTTAGCGTACTACGTACACTACAACTCGCCTCATACAAAAAAAGCTAAAAAACTAAACAGGTTTTAGAGGGAAAGGGAAAAATGGGCAAAAACGAAATACTGAACAGTCATTAAAGGTTTAATCTGTGTTTACTATGTATGAGAAGACCCACCCGCCTGGACGATATTTTAATCTCGAGCCCCACCATAAAACATCATTGCTCTTAATCAGAAAACCAGAAAATGAAACAAAATTGCACAATATTCATGGATGTTGATGTCACTCTGGGTGGATCTACTGTATCCGCAAACACATATTTAGGATAAGAATTATCCTACACAACTATTATAATTGAAGCCTATTCATCTGGTGTCTATTTGATTTTCTGGTTGGTCATGTACTACTATGCATTAACACAATGTGCAAAGGACATGTACAATCTGAAAGTGTGCCAATTCCTAGTAACATAAGCAAGAGTAGTTATATAAGAAATATGTTTTCTTCAGCTGAGGTTACTTGTGCTTTATGAATAACTTTCTTGTATTGTTGTAGTTCTGTATTCAGGTATATAAATTGCTTACACTAGTTATAAAGCAATAAATTTTGAAAGAAAATACATTTACCACATATAAGGTATGCTTTTAAAGAAAAATGGTAGCAATCTGCATTTACAATAGACAAACCTACAAAATGTTCTTAAGTAACATTCATTGAAAGGTCAAGTGTAAATATCTACAATTTTGGAATTAAAATGCAGAAATAAATATAATTGTGCTAAAAAGTTTACATACCCCAGCAGAATGTTTGCTTTCTTTGCCTTTTTTCAGAGAATATGAATGACAACACCAAAACCTTTTCTCCACTCATGGTTAGTGGTTGGGTGAAGCCATTTATTGTGGACCTATTGTATTTTCTCTCTTTAAATCATAATGACAACCCAAAACATCAAAATGACCCTGATCAAAAGTTCACATACCCCATTTCTTAATGCCGTGTGTTGCCCCCTCGAACAGCTACGACAGCTTGAAGTCTTTTGTGGTAGTTGTGGATGAGGTTCTTTATTTTCTCAGATGGTAAAGCTGCCCACTCTTCTTAGCAAAAAGCCTCCAGTTCCTGTAAATTCCTGAACTGTTTAGCATAAACTGTGCGCTTGAGATCTCCCCAGAGAGGCTCAATGATATTGAGGTCAGGAGACTGAGATGGACATTCCAGAACCTTCACTTTGTTCTTATGTAGCCAATGACAGGTCGACTTGGCCTTGTGTTTTGGATCATTGTCAAGTTGGAACATCCAAGTACTTCCCATGCGCAGCTTTCGAGCTGATGAGTGCAAATTTGCCTCCAATATTTGCTGGTGATAAGGTGCTACATTCATCTTTCCTTCAACTTTGACCAAGTTCCCTGTGCCTTTGTAGCTCACACATCTGTTATGAATGGGTCACCAAGGAGGATGGCAGGAACAGGCTAAGCCACCAGAAGACCAGAGAGGTTGGTAACTAAGCAGATTGCAGACCCCTGATCCTATCCACACAACTAGCAGTAGCCGTGGAGCGTTCCTATGATGCCCTAGACGCTTCATCACAGCCAGAAGACTAACTAAGCCTAAAGACAGAAAGATGAATTCTAAACTGCCCCAGAGAAGATCCCCAAAGGAATAGACAGCCCCCTGACATATATTGTCGGTGAGACAAGATGAGACACAAACACAGGCAGAGAACAGGCTGAGCAAATGGTGGGGCCCAAGCTGTGTAGATAGGACAGGACAGAAAAGATACTGTCTGCAATCACGCACAAATCCCTGAAAAAGTCCAACACTTCTGATATACAAAAAACCTGAGGTCACACGACCTCACCCCCGGCCCTAGATCAGCACTCAGTATAAACTGGCAGCAAAGCAAAAAGACACTAACATAACAGGGGACTGAACAAGCTGCAATATATGAAGCAGGGCCCAGCACTGCCCCCAGCAGGGAGCATGCTGAACCCTAGCAGCAAAAAAACACAACCAGATTAGATGCAAAGGATTAGCAAAAGAATCACTTAGCTGAACCATGCAGTTCAGGCAGGGGACAAAAGAACTCCAAATGCACATGGAGAAATCACCAGCAACCTTTAAGAGGAGCCAGCTCAATTATATGCTCCCAGCCAGTAATCCCAGGTTCCCAATTATTGTCATCAGGTGGGGAACTTCCATCCACCTGGCCAGCTCCACTACTCTCAGTAACCAAAAGAGGGAGCAGAGGGAGCTTCGGCTCAGATCTTCAAGCAAGGGAATTCACAACAGTACCCCCCTGAGGAGGGGTCACCGAACCCTCATCCACACCACCAGGCCGATCAGGATAGGCCTGGTGAAAGGCACAAATCAATCTCTTGGCATGGATGTCAGAAGCAGAGACCCAAGAATTATCCTCCTGGCCATAACCCTTCCACTTGACCAAGTACTGAAGTCTCCGTCTAGCCAGACGAGAATCCAATATCTTCTCTACCTCATACTCGAAATTACCCTTAACCAGTACAGGGTCAGGGGGCACTGCCATGGGAATGACTGGCTCCACAAACCTTTTCAACAAAGATTTATGAAAGACGTTATGAATCTTAAACGTAACTGGAAGAGCCAAATGGAAAGAAACGGGGTTAAGGATTTCCAAAATATTATAAGGTCTAATAAACCTTGGCTTGAATATTGGAGATGCAACGTTCATGGGAATATTTTTTTAGGACAACCAAACCATATCACCCACTTTAAACTGGGGACCAATGGTCCTGTGCTGGTTGGAAAACCATTGGGCCTTTTCCTGAGAGTGGGACAACTTATCCACTACTTGATCCCATATCTGCTGCATTCTCTCTACCACAGAATCCACACCTGGACAGGCAGAAGCTTCTACCTGCCCGGAAGAAAATAGAGGATGAAACCCAAAGTTACAAAAGAAAGGAGACATCAAAGTGGCAGAGCTAGCACTATTGTTTAGCGCAAATTCGGCCAAGTGCAAAAATGAGACCCAATCATCCTGATCAGCAGATATGAAACATCTCAAATATGACTCCAACGTCTGGCTTGTTCTCTCAGTCTGCCCATTGGTCTGAGGATGAAATGCAGAGGAGATAGACAACTGAATTCCCAGTTTGGAACAAAAAGCCCTCCAAAATCTGGAAGCAAACTGGACCCCTCTGTCCGACACAATGTTCTCAGGAATCCCGCGCAAATGAACCAATTGTTGTAAATAATGAAAAATAGAGTATACACGGGCGCTACCTATGTGAACAAAACCTCAGATGCAGCTGATGAAAAAGACAGGACTGTGTCAGCTCCTGTTATAAAACCTAAATAGATTGTATATTTATGTAATTCACCGCGCTATACCGACTAGGTTTATAAATATAAATACAACCTTTCAGTCATATATGGATATTTTAATTCTATTATTATTACCTTACTAGCATCTCCGACTATCAAACGAGAGAAACTGCGAGCTATTCACAACATAGATATTTCAATCTACATTGAACACTCTACATCAACCTCATTATAAGTAAGTACTAAACAACTAACAATCTGGTTAAAGATCTAGTATCCTCCCCCCTTTTTTTTTGTATTTATAAACCTACTCGGTATAGCGCTGTGAATTACATAAATATACAGTCTATTTAGGTTTTATAACAGGAGCTGACACACTCCTGTCTTTTTCATCAGCTGCATCTGAGGTTTTGTTCAGATAGGTAGCACCCATGTATACTATATTTTTCGTTTTTTCACTTCTACTGTGTCATTACACGTTGGCAGCACCATCATGGCCATTGAGGCCCTTAGAGAAGATAGAAACTTTCGTCGCACATTTATTCATAAGCAATTTCCAGAATACAGTAACTTCAGGGATGAATTGGAGAAAGCCAAGGACCTTTTAAAATTATTAACGAAATGCGAGATATGTGGGAAGTTGCATACCTGGAAAAATATGCCCAAGTGGGGATGGTCCCCAAAGGCCTGGTAGTCTAAGAAACACTGGCAGGGGACTTAGGAGATCCTGAGATACAGATAGAATGGGATAATCTCTTCTCAAAATTTTCTAACCAAATATTACAATTCATTATTTCTAAAAGAGCAGCTAATCTTAAAAAACAAGTGATATAATCAATGCACTCTTTGATCAATTAAACACCTTCAATGACCTAGAGGGGCTGGAGAGCCTCACCTCTAATATTATGTATAAACTGAAGCAAAAGGAAAAAGACATAATAAATAAAAAAAAATGTGTAAATTCGCAAGGGATAATATCTCTATATATGAGACCTACAAACAAGATCACTCCAATAGTAATGAAGATTCTAATCATAGCCCAAATGATAATAATAATTTTATAACCCTGGATGAATATAATAGATCTCTGACGCAAAATCCATCAGAGACATCTATGGTGTTTTCTACATATAGTAATTCAACACAATACACACCTGTTTCAACTCGTATTCAATCAAGACCTACACAAAACCTCTCGCCGGGGGCGGATGGTACCTCTAACCACCCCCACTACCAGGAGGATCTCTCCATTATTTCAGATTCTCCTTTCTTGGATGTTGACAACATTCCTACCACCAACAGATATTCGGAACTAGCTGCATTGGTAGAGGAACCAGATAATGCCAGTAATTGGGAGGAATCTACGCCCTCAGGAAGCAATACATTACGGGTACATGAACCTAGCAGATCTATAAGTACATTACCAGATTCGGCCAAAGGAACAAAGCCTATTAATTCAATATATAGAAAAACCCTGTCTATTAATAGACCTCAAAATGGGAAAAATCCAGCACGAAGGCAATCAGTTTCAAATTATGGTCCAAATTATAAACCTAATTATAGCTCAAAAATGACTATTAACCATTCGACAAAGCCCAAAAGGCAAGTAGGCCTCCATACTCATCCACCTATTAAGGATTTTTTTCAGGTACAAAACACAAAACAAAAAGAGGTAAGAGGGGTAGGTCACTCTCCCAAAAGAAAATAAACAAACTGGATCATATATAATCAATGAATACACAAAATTTTTTTAATTTAAGTTCTTACCAACTCTCAACAAATGAGAGATTATTACTTCAAAAGGGTCTAAAATTTGCGCCAACTGCTACATCTAAACCATTTAATCTATATATTAGCATGCAGAAATACCTTCGTAATCTTGCCCTAAAGAAATATTTTTTTAAAAAAAGGGGCAATTATCAAAAACCAACCTACACTATTGCCAGCCCCACATCTACAAATTTTATTCACACTGGTTTGTCCTTACCCTCCACTTTTAACCCTCTGAATGAATATTCAAATTCATTCAGAACATTTGAGACCTTGGTAACAGGAGAAATAAGATAAATTAATAACCGATCAACTAAAACGGTTACACATAATTTAAGTTTAGGAGAAAGAAAGGCCATCATTAAACTTCAGGAAAACAACCAAATTGTAATCCGCCCGGCGGACAAAGGTGGGGGCATTGTAGTAACGGATAATTGATTTTATCATGAAGAATCCCTGAGACTCCTAGGGGATGCAATCACATATAAGCAAATTCCTTCTGACCCCACCATCCAGTTCATGAAGGAATTGCACATGTTAGCAGCAAAAGGCAAAACTATGGGGATCTTAAATAAAAAAGAATTCCAATACATTAATCATAAAACTCCCTCTATGGCAGTATTTTACCATATCCCAAAGATTCACAAGAATATAACCCCCCCCCCCCCCCGGCAGGCCAATTATATCTGGTATAAACTGCCTGACTGCCAATCTATCAAGATATGTTGATACGCACTTACAAAAATGTATGTCACTACTGCCAGCTTACCTAAAAGACACTACACACCTTACAAAATTTAGATTCACTAGAATGGAATAGCAACTCCATTCTGGGAACATTAGATATAAAGTCCCTTTATACAGTTACCTTGGGAATGTACCATAATTCCCAAATAGCGTTTATTGTTGAGTGTATCGAGTTCATCCTCAAGCATAACTATTTTTCATATGATAACCAATATTATTTGCAGACACATAGCACTGCTATGGGTACGCGTTTCGCGCCCAGTTTTGCAAATGTATATGTAGGCTTGTGGGAGCACAATTTCATCTTCCAAAATAATAGTCTCCATAAGGGCTTGAGATTGTGGAAGTGATTTATTGATGACATACTTTTTGTTTGGGATGGCACATCTATAGACCTTCAAATATTACCAGTTTAAACACAAATCCATATGGCTTGGAATTCACACCTACATGTAGTAAGACTAGTGTGAATTTCCTCGACTTAACCATTTGTGTGGAAAACAATAAATTAATCACTAAGGGGTACCACAAGGAGGTGGATTCGAACAGCTATATCCACATCAATAGCTGTCACCTACCGCTGTGGTTAGCAAAGATACCCAAGAGCCAATACATGAGGGTAAAAAGAAATTGTACAAACGCCCAGGATTTCCATAAGGAAACAGAACGCCTGACAGGTCAGTTTATGGAAAAGGGCTATGATCCCCAAATATTGAAGAAAACTAATAAAGAGGTGGAAAATATATCTAGAACCTCTTTAATATTCAAACTTCGTAATAAGGATACTCCATCCACCATTCAAGATCAAATCAAACAACTACCCATTATTACACAATTTCATGCGGGCCATAAAAGATTCAATAACATCATTCGAAAATATAGGCCTATATTACAAGGAGACAAACATATAGGGGACTTGTTACCGAAACACCCTAGATTTGTGTATACTAGAGCCCAGAATCTAGGGCTTCTAGTGGCACCCACTACAAAAACCATTAAACACGTAACTAGGCCATCCTTACGCCAAACACTTCTTATCAATTCAGATACACAATCCTCCGTTTTTATGGCATGCGGGAAATGTTCATGCTGTATTAGGACACTGACACAAAGGAAGTTACAAACGTCATTCACAGATATGACAAATAATGAGTTCATAATTAGGGATGAAATAACCTGTCAAACGAAGGGAGTGATATATATTCTTAGGTGCCCCTGCAATAAACTCTATCTAGGTAGAACCAAGAGACGCTTAATGGATAGGATCAAGGAGCACCTGGATAACATTAAAAAAGGATTTAAAGGTCACCCCTTATCACGTCACTTTTTGGATAAACACAATAAGTCCTACAAGGGGGTATCCTATTGTGGAATTCAGGTGGTCCCCCAGAATCCAAGGAAGGGCAATTATTTAAAAGCCATGTCAAGAGTGGAGTCTAAGTGGATTTACACTCTTGACTGTCTGGCCCCAAAAGGCCTCAACTATGAGATAAGGTACTGTCACACTTAGCGATGTACCAGCGATCCCGACCAGCGATATGACGCGGTCAGGATCGCTGGTGCATCGCTAAGTGGTCGCTAGTGAGCTGCCACACAGGCAGATCTCACCAGCGACATCGCTGGGGACGGGGATCGCTACTTACCTGTCACACCAGGCGATCCTGCGTCCTCCCGCCCGGCTCCACGCGTCGCTCGTCGTCACAGCAGGAAGCGCCGCAGGAAGCTGACGACGAGAAACAGTCCTGGATGTTCTCGCGCGATCAGCGATAACCAGCAGGGGAGCGGGTCGCTGGTAAGTATCAGACATAGCGATATCGCTAGCAATATCGCTATAACGTCACAAGTTATAGCGATATTGCTAGCGATATCGCTTAGTGTTACAGGCCCTATAGAGCTATATGATTTTTAGTTTGAGTTCTTTAAATAACTTTTATCCTACATCTATTTTATATTTTTTATATTTTTTGAATTCATTGTCATTTTTATCCGCAATTTATGGCATATAAAAACTAAGGATATATCACATTTTCATGCCAGTTCCCCTTCCCTTCTAATTTTTTCCTTTATTAAAGAACCACCGCGACAGGTTCTTTATGGTTTAGAAAGAAATATATTTTTATATTTTTTCTCTATTTTATTATCCTACATTTTTTTCATTTTTTTCTTTTTTGTTTTTTAGTTTTGTGCCTAATTTTGAAAAAATTGATACACTGCAAATATGAGCAGCATGTAGTTTTTAGTGCACAGTCTTTTAATACATAATGGTTTATATGCCTCATTAACATATAGGGAGTTCATATGTTTTTATAATCCTTTTATATTCATACTTATATTCAGTCTCGGGCAATCAGTGCCAAATTATCTTAAAATTGTTTTAAAATAAAAGTTATGTTTTAACAGATTATATACTTGGTTAGGTAAATCTCCAGTTTTTTCAGACAAAACAGGTTGTCCAATGTGATAAATTAACAACATAACATCTAATCACATTAGCATTACTACTAATCGGATTATAACAAGGCAACAGATAAAGAACAGCCATTATTGTCTTAGATTAGTAAGGGGAGTGTTTTCAGTTAGGCAAGCTACTATATAAGGACGGGCTAACAGGCACACAGCATAGCCCTGACGAAGAGGGAAGCCCCCCTCGAAACGCGTTGGTTGTTTTGTGACTCTCGTGTACCCGTCCTTTACACTGCCTGTGACGTCACAGTAGCCCCGCCCCCTGATCTTGCCGCGTCCTCGACGATACTTCCGGCTGGAGTACACGAGGTGCAGGCGTTTCACCCACTCCCCGGCAACATGCTTCTTCTCCTACCATCCTACCAGTAGCTGCCGCCTCAGCCAGATTGCGACACTCAGCAATCACCACAAGTGTATACGAATCCTAACAGGACTAACTGGTTGCTGCAATACCAGTACACTTAGTGAATCAGTGTATTTACTTTCATTTAGTGGTTGCCATATTTATTCTAACAGTGGACATCACCTCTGCAACGGCTATAATAAAGCCAGCAGAGATCAGCATAAAGAATTACATCGGGATACATTTGCCCATTCAGCAGCCTGCATTACCCACATAGTGGACCTCTTTATTGTTACAATCGGAGTTTAACCACGGTGTTTATATCACCGGACATTGCGGACATTGCTCTTGCTCACCTCCTGGGTAAAAACCAGCACAAGTAAGTGCGCACGTACCACTGAAACTGGGACTGAATATCAAGTTTGTGGCTACTATTAGTGACCAAACCTAATCCCTTTCTTTTTATACAGCACTCTGTTATTGGTCAACCAGAAAGGGACCACTCCATCACCTCCAATGGAATAGAAATTTTTAGCTATAACCAGTGAGTATAGTGGATTTGTAAAGAATAGAATTAACCCCTTTTTTTCAGTCATATATGGATATTTTAATTCTATTATTATTACCTTACTATCATCTCCGACCATCAAACGAGAGAAACTGCGAGCTATTCACAACATAGATATTTCAATCTACATAGAACACTCTGCATCAACCTCATTATAAGTAAGTACTAAACAACTAACAATCTGCTTAAAGATCTAGTATCCTCCCCCCTTTTTTTTGTATTTATAAACCTACTCGGTATAGCGTGGTGAATTACATAAATATACTTGTTGTAAACACAAGGGCACCAACTCAGAAGAAGATGGCAACTTTGGGAGTGGTACAAGATGGACCATCTTAGAAAATCTATCACAGATCACCCAAATAACAGTCATTCTCTGAGAGACAGAGAGATCAGAGATAAAATCCATTGAGATATGGGTCCATGGCCTCCTGGGCACCGGCAGGGGCATCAACAAACCACTAGCACAAGAATCATAGAATCATAGAATCGTAGAGTTGGAAGGGACCTCCTGCGCCATCTGGTCCAACCCCCTGCTCAAAGCAGGATTCGCTAAATCATCCCAGTCAGATGTCTGTCCAGCCTCTGTTTGAAGACTTCCATTGAAGGAGAACTCACCACTTCTCGTGGCAGCCTGTTCCACTCATTGATCACTCTAACTGTCAAAAAGTTTTTTCTAATATCTAATCTGTGTCTCCTCCCATTCAGTTTCATCCCATTGCTTGAACATGGCTTAGACCGAGAACAAGTCCCACAGGACTGCACAAAATTCCTGACATCACGAGATAAGGTAAGACACCAAAAAGACAGACTCACCAAATCTCTGGTACCAAAGATACCTGGATGACCAGCCAACACGAAGCAATGAATTTCAGACATTACTCTTTTCCTCCACTGGTCAGGGACATATAATTTTCCCATAAGGCATCGTACAGGTTTATCCTCCTGAAATTCCTCCAGGGCACGTCTCAAATCAGGAGAGATGGCGGAAAGAACTACACCCTCATTTAGAATGGTCGTAGGCTCGGTCACATCAAGAGAATCCGCAAAGAAACTCCTAGAAAGGGCGTCCGCCTTAACATTCTTAGTGCCCAGAAGAAAAGAGACCACAATATTAAAACACGTGAAAAACAAGACCCACCTAGCCTGTCTAGGATTCAAGCGCTTGGCTGATTCAAGATAAATCAAATTCTTGTGATCGGTGAGGCCCACAACTTGATGTCTAGCTCCCTCCAACCAATGTCTCCACTCTTCAAATGCCCACTTCATGGCCAATAATTCCCGATTCCCCATGTCATAGTTACGTTCAGATGGAGAAAAATTCAGAGAAAAGAAGGCACAGGGATTCATCTTAAAGGTTAACGGATCTCTTTGAGACAAAACAGCTCCTGCACTAATCTCAGAAGCATCTATATCCACCTGAAATGGGAGTGAAACATCAGGTTGCCGTAGAACTGGAGCAGAGGTGAATCTCTACTTAAGCTCCTGAAATGCCGTGACTGCCTCTGGAGACGAATTCACCACATCAGCGCCCTTTTTGGTCAAATCCGTCAGAGGTTTAACAATACCAGAAAAATTACTTATAAATTTACGGTAAAAATTAGCAAAACCCAAAAACTTCTGAAGAGCCTTCAGAGAAGTGGGCTGAACCCAATCATAAATGGCTTGTACCTTGGCCGGGTCCATTTCAATAGTCTAAAAATAAAGATTGTTGTTATTATTATTATTATTATTATTATTACAGGCGGGGACAAAATGAATCCCAAAAACGAAAACCTCTGTACACCAAAAAGACATTTCGATCCCTTAACATACAGAGTATTTTCCATCAAAATCCGGAACACAGTCCGGACATGTTCCACATGAGAATCCCAATCACTGGAAAAAATCAAAATATCATCCAGATAAATGATCAAAAACTTATCCACAAGGTGCCGGAAAATATCGTTCATAAAAGATTGGAAGACGGAAGGGGCATTAGTGAGCCCAAAAGGCTTCACCAGGTACTCAAAATGTTCCTCCGCAGTATTAAATGCCGTCTTCCATTCATCCCCGTGCTTGATGCGAATAAGATTATACGCCCCCTGAGGTCAAGTTTGGTAAACCAACAAGCACTTTTTAGCTCTGGAAAATAAATTAGAAATCAGGGGTAATGGCTAATGGGTACTGATATTTAACAGCGATTTTGTTAAGTGAACGATAGTCAATACATGGCCTTAATGAGCCATCTTTTTTGGCCACAAGGAAAAAACCAGCACCCAAAGGCGAAGAGGATTGTCTGATATAACCCTTCTCCAATGATTCCTTGATATAAGATCGCATAGCATCATGTTCAGGTACAGATAAATTGAAAAGCCGACCCTTGGGAAATTTACAACTGGGCATTAACTCAATTGCACAGTCATAACTCCTATGAGGAGGCAAAGATGCGGACTTACTCTCACTAAACACATCAGAAAAATCAGCCAAATAGTCAGGAATGTCTTGAGACTGGGGAGAGGTGGAGAAAACAGGAGTGTCACCAAGAACACACTGACAACCCCAACTCCCACAGACAGAGATTTCCAATCTAAAACAGGATTATGGGTTTGTAACCAAGGAAAACCCAGTACAATAGTATCATGTAAATTGTGCAACACCAAAAATTTACTATTCTCTTGATGGTCCGGGGCGACCCGCATTACCACCTGGGTCCAAAACTGGGGTTTATTCTCTGCCAAAGGGGTAGCATCAATCCCCCTCAAGGGAATAGGGGTTCTCAGGGGCACCATGGGGAAACCACAACACTTGGCAAAGTCAAGATCCATCAGATTCAAAGCTGCTCCTGAATCAACAAAGGCCTTAGCAGAAAAAGTAGACAAGGAGCAGATCAAGGTAACTGCCAACAGGAATTTAGGCTGTACACTGCCCACAGCAAATGAGTGAGCAAAATGTTTTTCTCGTTTAGGGCAGACAGAAATCACATGAGAGACGTCCCCACAAGAAAAGCATAACTTATTACGCCTTCTGAACTCTTGATGTTGCGCCCTAGACAAAACCCTATCACATTGCATGGGTTCAGAAGTTTGTTCAAAAGGCAGCACCACCTCTCGCGTACCTCTACATTCATGTAAACGTCGATCAGTTTGAATGGCTAATGACATGGAGTCGTTAAGACCAGAGGGGACAGAAAATCCCACCATAACATCTTTTACAGTTTCTGCCAGACCTTTCCGAAAGAGAGCTGCTAGGGCATCATCATTCCATTTAGTAAGGACCGTCCACTTTTGAAACTTCTGGTAATATATGTCACGCGTACCTGTCCTGTGTGACATGACCCGCAGGTCGGCAACTGAAACAACAAGACAATGTCACGTATACCTGTCCTGTGTGACACGACCCGCAGGTCGGTAACTAAAACAACAATACTAAAGGGGAACACCAGGGAAACAGTTACAATGGTGGGCCCTGCAATAGGGAACGGGGACATGGAGACCTCCTGCACTCCCTCCCCTGAGGCAGTGCCCCTGAACACTTCTAACGTTCCCTATACAGGCTCTTCACCTGTTGCTGAGCAGTATACCTGAATCCCTCACTATCCCTGCACCTATCCCTTACTAAGGAACTGAATAGTGCGGACACTGGTCCCACCGCTGCACTAATACACACGAAGGGAAAAGGGGAAAACACCAAAACACTTATCTTTCTCTGCTGCAGTCACCAGGCAGCAGAGTGCAGCACCAGATCAGCTTTCAGCAGTGGCTCGACACCTCAGAGGCAGCTGCTACTTTCACCATCTTTCTCTGCTGCAGTCACCAGGCAGCAGAGTTCATCACCAGATTAACTTTCAGCAGTGGCTCGACACCTCAGAGCCAGCTGCTACCTTCACCATCTATCTCTGCTGCAGACACAAGGCAGGCAGAGTTCAGCACCAGTTTCAGCAGTGGCTCGACACCTCTGAGCCAGCTGCTCACTTCACCGTGGTTGGAATCCACTAAGGAACTGCTATAACCACCCCCTGCTGATACACCATGTGACCTTATATAGGAAAAGGGAGTGGTCACATGAGCATGGAAAACAACAGACATGTAATAAACCCTGTGGCCACCGGGGGCAAAAACCCATATTAAGCTCCCAAAGGCCTGAAAGGAAAAAAAAAGGTTTAAATGCGGTAATCCAGAATCTGACACAGACCCAAGAATTGGACTGTGACAATATAACTCCACAGCATCCTGACCCTGGTTCAATGCCAATAAGGTTTTCTCAGCTTGATCAATAGCATTAGGTTCATCATATAACAACCCCAGGGCCTGAAAAAATACATCCACATTTAGCCAGAATAGGATCTCCTGGTGTCAGAGAAAAAGCCCAATCCTGGGGATCGCCGCACAGCAGGGAGACGACAATTTTAACCTGATGCACCGAGCTCCCTGATGAATTAGGCTTCAAAGCAAGAAATAGTTTACAGTTATTCTTGAAATTCAAACATTTTGACCGATCCCCAGAAAACACATCAGGAGTAGGGTCTTTGGTTCTACAGCAGATGATTGAGCAAGATAGGCAGAAATTCCCCGCACTTCAGCAGTGAGCTGCTCAACACGATCGGACAATTACTTAGTCTCCATTAAAGAAAAAAATCCTCCTACGGCCCTAGAGAAAAAGAGGAAAAAATATATAAAAAAATTCTGACACTTTTTTCTTTTTTTTACAATTCTTTCCTTCTTTTGAGCACCCTAGAGTCTGCCGTTTGGCTGGTGATTCTGTTATGAATGGGTCACCGAGGAGGATGGCAGGAACAGGCTAAGCCACCAGAAGACCAGAGAGGTTGGTAACAAAGCGGATTATAGACCTCTGATCCTGTCCAAACAACTAGTAGTAGCCGTGGAGCATCCCTACGATGCCCTAGAGGACTAACTAAGCCTAAAGACAGAAAGATGAAATCTAAACTGCCCCGGAGCAGATCCCCAAAGGAATAGGCAGCCCCCAAACATATAATGTCGGTGAGACAAGATGAGACACAAACACAGGCAGAGAACTGACTGAGCAAACGGTAGGGCCAAGCTGTCTAGACAGGACAGGACAGAAAAGATACTGTCTGCAATCACGCACAAAACCCTGAAAAAGTTCAACACTTCTGATATACAAAAAACCTGAGGTTACGCGACCTCACCCTCAGCCCTAGATCAGCACTCTGGTATTACCTGGCAGCAAAGCAAAAAGATACTAACATAACAGGGGACTGAACAAGCTGCAACATATGAAGCAGGGCCCAGCGCTGCCCCCAGCAGGGAGCACGCTGAACCCTAGCAGTAAAACAGAAAGCAAAAAAAGCACAACCAGATTAGATGCAAAGGATTAGCAAAAGAATCACTTAGCTGAACCATGCAGATCAGGCAGGGGACAAAGAACACCAAATGCACACGGAGAAATCACCAGCAACCTTCAAGAGCAGCCAGCTCAATTATATGCTCCCAGCCAGTAATCCCAGGTTCCCAATTATTGTCAGGTGGGGAACTTCCATCCACCTGGCCAGCTCCACTACTCTCAGTAACCACCAGAGGGAGCAGAGGGAGCTTCAGCTCAGAACTTCGAGCAAGGGAATTCACAACACACATCCCCAAGACATCAGCGATCCACCTCTGTGCTTTACAGTAGAAATGGTGTTCCTTTCATTATAGGCCTTGTTGACCTCTCTCCAAATGTAACGTTTATTGTTATGACCAAAAGTTCAAATTTGGTCTCATCAGCCAAATTACCTTGTTCCAAAAGTTTTGAGGCTTGTCTCTGTGCTGTTTTGCATATTGTAGGCGAGATACTTTGGGGCATTTGCACAGTAATTGCTTTCTTCTGGCGACTCGACCATGCAGCCCATTTTTATTCAAGTATCTCCTTATTGTGTATCTTGAAACAGCCACACTGCTAATTTTCAAAGAGTCCTGTATTTAAGCTGATGTTATTTGTGAGTTTTTCTTTGCATCACAAACAATTTTCCTGGCAGTTGTGGACGACATTTTTGTTGGTCTACCTAACTGTGCTTTTGTTTTTACAGAGCCCCTGATTTTCCATTTGTTAATCACAGTTTGAACGCTGCTGACTGGCATTATAATTTCTTTGGATATCTTTTTGTATCCCTTTCCTGTTTTATACAGTTCAGCTACATTTTCCCATAGATCCTTTGACAATTCTTTTGCTTTCCTCATGACCCACAATCCAGAAACAGTCAGTGGCTGGATCAAAGATGCAAGAGTCTGTCTGGATCCCAGAAACTCATTCAGCTTTTATGCACACACACACTGATTACAAGCAAACATGTCACAGGTGATGATGTTACCTTTATTAGCCATCCAAACCCATTTGTGTCAACTTCTTTGCATGTTATGAGGCCAAAATCACCAAGGGTATGAGAACTTTTGATCAGGGTTATTTGGATGTTTTGGGCTGTCATTATGATTTCAAAAGAGAAAACACAATAGTTTGACAATAAATGGCTTCACCCAACCACTAACCATGAGTTGAGAAAAAGTTTTGGTGTTATCATTCATATTCTCTGAAAAAAAGCCAAGAAAGAAAAAATGCTGCTGGGGTATGTAAACTTTTGAGCACAACTGTAAGTGACGCTAACGTATTTTATTTTAAGTCTAATGTCGGGGTCAAAAGAGCATATATTCTCTCTTGCGAGACATTTGGCTTAATTATGGTAAAGACAAACTCTGATCTGAGTGTGAGCCATGTGTCAATTTAGTGTATTCTCCTGCATGCGAGAATCATTTCAGAGGTATGGAGAACTTAACCCCTTTACCACCCAAGATGTTTTGCATGTTAATGACCAGGCCAATTTTTACAATTCTGACCAGTGTCACTTTATGAGGTAATAACTCTGGAATGCTTCAACAGATCCCACTGATTCTGAGATAGTTGTACTTCATGACAGTGGTAAAATTTCTTTGACATGACTTGCATTTATTTGTGAAAGAAAAGGAAATTTGGCAAAATTTTGGAAACTTTTGCAATTTTCAAACTTTGAATTCTTATGCCCTTAAATCAGAGAGATATGTCACACAAAATATACTGCTCAAAAAAATATTTTTTTTTGAGCAGTACAGTTAATAAATAATATTTCACACATGTCTAATTTACATCAGCATAATTTTTTATTTTTTTTAGGCATCACATTACATTTGGAGTGACTTTGAGGGGGTCTATATTATAGAAAATATCCAAAAGTGACACCATTCTAAAAACTGCACCCCTCAAGGTGCTCAAAACTACATTCAACAAGTTTACTAACCCTTTATCCCTTCAGGTCCTTCACAGGAATTTTGGAATGTTGAAAAAAAGAACATTTAAATTTTTTCACAACAGTTTTACTTTGGACACCATTTTTTATTTTCACAAGAGTAACAGGAAAATATGTTGGGAAAACCACCGTTTGGGTGCATGGCAGAGCTTGGAAGGGAAGGAGCGCCATTTAACTTTTTGAATGCAAAATTTCCTGGAATCATTAATGGATGCCATGTCCTGTTTGGAGAACCCCTGATGTGCCTAAACAGTGGAAACCCCCCACAAGTGACCCAATTTTGGAGACTAGAACCACTTCAAGGTATGTATTTAGATGTGTGGTGAGCACCTTGAACCCCCAGGTGCTTCAAAGAAGTTTATAATTTTGAGCCGTGAAAATAAAAAAAAAACATTTTCGGCACAAAAAAGTTATTTTATCCCCCATTTTTTATTTTCACAAGGATAACAAGAGAAATTGCACCATACAATTTGTTGTGCAATTTTTACTGAGTAATCTGATACCCAATTTATGGGAGAGGACTACTTTTGAGGCACAGTGCAATACTCAGAAGTAGAGCTGTGCGAAGCGGGTCGAAAAAATTGAAAAGTCGCCGACTTTCGCCAAAGTCGGGTTTCATGAAACGAAACCCGACCTTAGCGTGAGGTCGGCCACGAGGTCGGCGACTTTAGCGCCAAAGTCGCATTTCAAAAGATGCTTGAGCGCCCTTTTTGCAGCCAATCAGGAAGAACGGACACTGTGGGCAATGTGATGACATAGGCACCATCTTGGATAAGGGCATGCAAGTGATTGGCTTGCTTTGTGGGGCGTCACAGGGGGTATAAAAGGGCGGGGATGCCGACCGCCATGTTACTCATGCTGATCTCAGAATAGGGAGAGCTGCTGCTGATTCTGTAGGGAGAGTGTTAGGCAGGGAAGAAGATACCAAAAACTGATTCTGCTGCTAGCGATTTTGCCTGTACAACACAACAGTCACTGTGCAGTGCAAGGGGAGGCTATATTTTGGTGCATCAGCTCTGTTGGTTATTAGGCTGCCTTTTAAGGCTACCTGGTAGCTGCAATGCTGTGTGCCCACTGCTGAGCAAACTGCTTTTTTCAAAGCAATCCAGATTTTATTGTTTTGTCCTTGTGAGTTACTTAGCATTTATTTTTCACACACCATACAGCGGTGTACGCTCCTCTCTCAGGACCGTGTAATGGCTGTTATCATGGCCACAGTGAAGCTATCTGTGTATGACTCTGTAAGGATAAGTCGAGGAGTTGTTACGTTCTTACAGACCTCCACCTTATAGTTTTGTCTGGTTTTCAAACAGTTTAGTATATTTGCTGCTTGATTACATTCAAAACTATATAGAGACAGCGTGTGTCAGTCCGCATACTAAAACATGGAGCTTGACAATTTTACCTACACTGGTCAGCGGTGTACGTGCACGGTCCTCTCTCAGTACCATGTAACGGCTGTTATCACGGCCACAGTGAAGCTATCTGTGTGTGACTCTGTAAGGATAAGTCGAGGAGTTGTTCCGTTCTTACAGACCTACACTGTAGGGAGATTCCAGCTCTGCCCAATTCTACAGTCATATGTAAAAGTTTGGGCACCCCTATTAATATTAACCTTTTTTCTTTATAACAATTTTGGTTTTTGCAACAGGTATTTCAGTTTCATATATATAATAACTGATGGACAACTCAGTTATATTTCTGGATTCAAATGAGGTTTATTTTACTAACAGAAAATGTGCAATCTGCATTTAAACAAGATTTGACCGGTGCAAAAGTATGGGCACCCTTATCATTTTCTTGATTTGAACACTCCTAACTACTTTTTACTGACTTCCTGAAGCACTAAATTGGTTTTGTAACCTCATTGAGCTTTGAACTTCATAGCCAGGTGTATCAAATCATGAGAAAAGGTATTTAAGGTGGCCACTTGCAAGTAGTTCTCCTATTTGATTCTCCTATGAAGAGTGGCATCATGGGCTCCTCAAAACAACTCTCAAATGAATGGTGAGAACAGTCAAGGACAATCCACAGACCACCTCCAAAGACCTGCAGCATCATCTTGCTGCAGATGGTGTCACTGTGCATCGGCCAACAATATAGCGCACTTTGCACAAGGAGAAGCTGTATGGGAGAGTGATGCGAAAGAAGCCGTTTCTGCAAGCACGCCACAAACAGAGTCGTCTGAGGTCTGCAAAAGCACATTTGGACAAGCCAGTTACATTTTGGAAGAAGGCCCTGTGAACTGATGAAACAAAGATTGAGTTGTTTTGTCATACAAAAAAGGCGTTATGCATGCGCTGTATTGTTGACCGATGCACAGTGACACCATCTGCAGCAAGATGATGCTGCAGGTCTTTGGAGGTGGTCTGTGGATTGTCCTTGACTGTTCTCACCATTCTTCTTCTCTGCCTTTCTGATATTTTTCTTGGCCTGCCACTTCTGGGCTTAACAAGAACTGTACCTGTGTTCTTCCATTTCCTTACTATGTTCCTCACAGTGGAAACTGACCGGTTAAATCTCTGAGACACCTTTTTGTATCCTTCCCCTGAAAAGCTATGTTGAATAATCTTTGTTTTCAGATCATTTGAGAGTTGTTTTGAGGAGCCAATGATGCCACTCTTCATAGGAGAATCAAATAGGAGAACTACTTGCAAGTGGCCACCTTAAATACCTTTTCTCATGATTTGATACACCTGGCTATGAAGTTCAAAGCTCAATGAGGTTACAAAACCAATTTAGTGCTTCAGGAAGTCAGTAAAAAGTAGTTAGGAGTGTTCAAATCAAGAAAATGATAAGGGTGCCCATACTTTTGCACCGGTCAAATTTTGTTTAAATGCAGATTGCACATTTTCTGTTAGTACAATAAACCTCATTTGAATCCAGAAATATAACTGAGTTGTCCATCAGTTATTATATATATGAAACTGAAATACCTGTTGCAAAAACCAAAATTGTTATAAAGAAAAAAGGTTAATATTAATAGGGGTGCCCAAACTTTTACATATGACTGTATATACACCTTGTAGTTTGTCATACACTAGGCAATTTCTGCCGGTCACATTGCAGTGTTAAATAAACAGGGCCTGACTGAATCCCACAGTGTCCTGAAGTGTAGAGACATTCCAATTCTACACAGTCCTCTATACACCCTTCTAACAGCATAGAGAATCTGCCTGTCATATTGCGGTGTTAAATAAACAGGGCCTGACTGAATCCCACAGTCTCCTGAAGTGTAGAGACATTCCAATTCTCCACAGTCCTCTATACACCCTTCTAACAGCATAGAGAATCTGCCAGTCATATTGCGGTGTTAAATAAACAGGGCCTTACTGAATCCTACAGTGTCCTGAAGTGTAGAGACATTCCAATTCTCCACAGTCCTCTATACACCCTTCTAACAGCATAGAGAATCTGCCTGTCATATTGGTGTGTTAAATAAACAGGGCCTGACTGAATCCCACAGTGTCCTGAAGTGTAGAGACATTCCAATTTTCCACAGTCCTCTATACACCCTTCTAACAGCATAGAGAATCTGCCTGTCATATTGCGGTGTTAAATAAACAGGGCCTTACTGAATCCCACAGTGTCCTGAAGTGTAGAGACATTCAAATTCTCCCCAGCACTATATACACCTTGTACCTTGTTTTACAGTACCAGAGAGTTGGTGTAAATTTGGGTAATTTTTTCCAAAAAATGAGGAAGTGTGGTGGAAGAGTCTGCGGAAGTGGGCAGGGGTTGGCAGCTGGTAATGATGGTGTTGGTGGTGGATCTGCTGGTAGTGGCAAAAGCAAAATAGCACCTAATACTGGAGGTGCTGAGGCTGCGTCATCGTCTAGCTCCACAAGGCCTCGAAGGCTCCCTTTTCTGGGAGTAGGTAAACCGCTTCTAAAGCCGGAGCTTCAAGAACAAGTTTTGGCTTACATTGCTGACTCAGCCTCCAGCTCTATCGCCTCTTCTGAAGTTTTAAAAATTAAAAGCACTAAGTCGTCATTGGAGGCTCATGGTCATGAACCACACCTTTCCTTGTGTCCTTCACCCCTACCAAAATTGAAGGATGCGGTAGGCCACACTACAGATTACTCCATGGAGCTGTTTTCACATACAATGCCTGGGTTATCCAGTCAAATCGTGAATTACCCAGGCCAAGATGAATCTGACATGGAGTGCACTGATGCACAGCCACTGCTAGATTTATCTGCTGATACATTCACTCAGAGCACTACATTGTCCTCGCAGTGTACTGAGCAAGAATCTGTCCCTGATGAAACTCAGTTGCCCCCTCCCGCATACTATACCACCTTACATGGTGACACAGAGGAAGGTGCACATGACATTGAAGAGGAGGTGATGGATGACCCAGCTGTTGACCCAGATTGGCATCCATTGGGGGTAGAGTGTGCCACTGCCAATAGCTCAGAAGAGGAGGAGGAGCATCCGCAGCGGGCATCGACATCGCAACAGTTGCTATCTGGCAGGCCCGGAGCAGTCCAAAAACGGGTTGCAAAAACCCAAAAAATTGCAGGACAGCTTGGCCAGATGGTCAAAAAAGCACAGCGTGCCAGGCCTCAAGCTGTCTTCCCTAGTAGGAAGAGTGCAGTGTGGCACTTTTTTGAACAAAATCCTAATGATCAGGCAAAGGTAATCTGTAAGAAGTGCGCAAAGACCTTTAGCCGAGGGAAAAATCAGAGAAATTTGAATACCAGTTGCATGCTAAGACATTTAACAACCATGCACTTGCAAGCGTGGATGGACTATCAAAACTCACGTACCACATGTGCTACTGCTCCCAAAGAAGGTAGTCAGCAACGCATCATTGTTTCCCCCACTGTAAGTCCACCGGTTAGCACACGACCAGCAGCAAATGTTGAGTTGTCGTCGCAAGGGCAAATCATTCAGGGAATCACACTGTTATTGCAACGAAAGACTGAATCTAGGCCATCAGAAAGAACACCAACTCCATCACCATCATCAACCCTCTCTCAGTCCGCCAGGTCCACCGCTACTTCCACCATATCCAGCTCTCAAGTCCAGCTCACCCTACCAGAGACTATGAGTAGGACAAAAAAGTATTCATCCTCTCATCCGCGTACACTGGCTTTGAACACCCACATTGCCAAACTAATCTCGTTAGAGATGATGCCCTATCGGTTGGTTCGCAGCTTTCCGCGAACTAATGGCCTACGCAGTTCCACGCTATGAACTGCCTAGTCACAACTTCTTTTCTCGCAAAGCCATCCCAGCTCTCCACCTTCATGTGAAAGACCGCATTGTCCATGCACTCAAGCTGTCACTGAGTGGAAAGGTGCACCTCACAACTGATGCATGGTCCAGTAGGCATGGCCAGGGCCGTTACGTGTCCATCACTGCGCACTGGGTTAAAGTGGTGGATGCAAGGTCCACAGGGGACAGCGGTGGTGGCACAGTGCTGCCTAGCCCACGGTATAGGAAACAGTTGGCTGTAGGCGTTCGACCCTCCTCCTCCTCCAGAAGCGAAAGCTGGTCCACAGAGCGCAGTCGCACGAGCACTGCATCCGCAGTTGACAGTGTTGCAAACGAGGTGTCCCCCTATCGATCAGCTAGTGGAAAACGTCAGCAGGCTGTGCTGCAGATGATGTGTTTGGGCGACAGACACACTGCAGAGGTACTGGCCGACTGCTTTCAGCGACAAACTGAGTAATGGCTGGGCAGTCTACATCTTGAGGCAGGCAAGGTAGTTAATGATAACGGCCGGAATTTTGTGGCAGCCATAGCCCTTTCAAAACTCAGACACATACCTTGCTTGGCTCACACCTTGAACCTGGTGGTGCAGTGCTTCCTCACTAATTATCCGGATTTAACAGGCCTGCTCCTTAAGGTTCGAAGACTGTGCTCGCACATCCGCTGGTCGCCGGTACACTCCAGTCGTATGCATAAGCTGCAGCGATTGCTCCACCTTCCCAAGCACCACCTAATTATCGACATTGCAACAAGGTGGAACTCCACCCTGCACATGGTTGAGCGGCTGTGCGAACAAAGGCAGGCCGTAATGCATTTGTGGGAGGATACACGGGCAGGCACTTTGAGGGCAGAAATGGAGTTGACAGGTGTGCAGTGGTCAAAGCTAAAAGACCTCTGTAAAGTCATTCAGTGTTTTGAGGAATGCACACGGCTGGTAAGCGCAGACGACGCCATCCTAAGCATGAGCATCCCACTTATGCATCTGCTCATGCAAACTTTGACGCACATTAAGGAGCAGGCATCTGCAGCGGAGTTTGATGAGGAGGAAGAGGAGGAGGGAAGCCTTGATGATAGTCAGCCATTGTCTGGTCAGGGAACTGTCCTGGATGAGGTGGAGGAAGAAGAGGAAGAGGAGGAGGATGATGATGGGGATGATTATTTAGGGGAGGAGGATGCTTCTCGTGGGGCAAGAGAAAATGTTAGCTTTGCAATGTCTGGTACGGGGTTTATGCGTGACTGGAGGGATGTGGATTTGCCAGAAAGTGCTCCTCCACCCAGCACTCGCAGTGCATCATTGACACCGGGAACATTGGCCCACATGTCAGATTATGCCTTGCAGATCCTAAAAAGGGACCCCCGCATTGCCAAAATGATGAACGATGATGACTACTGGTTGGCCAGCATCCTGGATCCAAGCTATAAAGGCAAATTCCAAAACATCATGCCACAGGAGAACCTTGACCTAATATTGGCTAACAAACAAGCTACTCTGGTAAACCGGTTGGTTGAGGCATTCCCAGCACACAGCAGCGGCGATGGTTCTCACAAGAGCCGTAGGGGCCGGGGGCAACTTGTAACCGGTGTTGGTGGTGGACACATCAGAAGTGGCGTTGGAGACAGGGGTTTCATGACCATGTTGTGGACTGATTTTTCAAGTCCCGCTCACACGACTGGTAATACTGCATCGATTGAAAGTGACAGGAGACAGCACTTGTCAAGTATGGTTACAAACTACTTTTCCTCCCATATCGATGTTCTCCCTCACAGGTCATTCCCATTTGACTATTGGGCAGCTTAACTGGACACCTGGCCTGAATTGGCACAATATGCCTTACAGGAGCTCGCATGCCCAGCTGCAAGTGTGCTATCGGAAAGAGTCTTCAGTGCTGCTGGATCAATACTGACAGAAAAAAGGACCCGTCTGTCGACCCAAAATGTGGATGATCTAACCTTCATTAAAATGAACCATGCATGGGTTTCCAAGGATTTTGTCCCACCTTACCCTGATGACACATAGTTTGCCAGAAAAATTGTTTTCTTTGGTCCGCCTATTCCTGGGACTTGACCAATTTCGCCTTTAGCAGCAGGTGAATGTCCCACATCAACATATGCCATTTTGTAAACCTCCCTAACTGGGCAGCCTCCTCCCCCCAATGGCCGGGGTCACCACCGAGCACACGCAACCGTGCGAGTGCCATTGCCCTGGACAGGTGGGTGGGCCGACTCGTGGGCGTGGGCACTGGCACAGGGTCCCTCATAGTGCAATCAAGTGTCTCTGACGGTGGTGGTGCACACCCGCCGTCAGACACACCGCCGTACTATGAGGGGCCCAGAGCCAGTGCCAATGCCCACGAGTGTGCCCCTCTTGCTTGGGCAGGGCCCCAGCATTTGCAATGTTTACCTCTCCCTGCTCCTCCGCTGTGTAGTCTGGGCTGTCAAATCCATCACTGGGACTGGCACTTCAAATTTGGTGAACTGATAGAAGATGATGGTTAAGACGTAGCTATGCCCTGTCCCGCTGGCCGGGATCCAGCTTCAGATGATCAATGGCTTCCATTTCTTATGGACGTCGACTCACAATGAGATGCAGTGGTGGTTTCTCATCAGCTTTAACAGTTTTCCTACCCACAGACGTGTGACATTCCAGCGCACATTTTTAAATGTGCCCTCCCTCTCATGCCAATCCAATTGAATCGCCAACGGCCTGTGGCTTCTGTGTTTTGCACTCCAAAGTTATGTGACAGATCAGGATAGGCAGTGAGCACCATGTTTACATCTCTCCCTGTGATCAAAATTGGATGGATATGAGTAACGGCGATGGGATCAACAATACTGCGATACAGCAACACTTTCTTCACAAAGAAAGGTTTTTGCTGTGTCCACACACTAATTAATTAAGGGTCAGCATCGCCTCTGAGAACTGTGACAGAAGTTGTTCCCGTGAATAGTAATTCGTAGATTTCTGCAATCACTAGACTTTAGGTAAATAATTGTATGCATCTAATTTCCTATTGCAGAGAGTCTGGGCTGTCTTACTGAGACAGAAATATAAATGAAGATTTAAAAATACCACCAAAAGTGTATCATGGTGTACGCATGAACTACATTTCCTTTTTTCTAGTTTTTAGATTGTTGTGTAATCAATGCAGAGAACACGGAGATTTTAAATGTTTAAACTATTCTCTATATACCTGCTATCCAGTGATAATGTACCCTATCTCAACTTTGTACAATCTGTTCTAATCCATACTGGGCCTGAGACCGTCTGAGCCTGCCTCCTGATTGATACACATAGGTTTTTAATGTGTAAACTATGAAACATATATACGTGTTATCCGGTGAAACTGTACCCTTTATCAGCTTTCTCGAATCTTGTAGAATCCATACTGGGCCTGAGAACGGCTGCAGAGCTGTTAAGCAAGCTACAGCACCTGAGGTTTGGACATGTAATGTTTTGCATTTTTTCTGGAATGGCGGTTAGGCCGAAATCAGGAATTGCTGTTGACCTGCACTTACTGGGAAATCATCGTTCATGGCGAATTATTGGAATCCCAGATCCCCATCGCTAACGGTGTTCAGTGGGTTATCTGCACCTGTAAGCGACAAAAGATGGTCCTTTCAGTGTAGCGCGCAAGTAGCCCCGGACATGGAAGGCCATGATAGCCCTGTTATTGCTCGATCGCGTGTGCCAGAGCCTCGCATATCCCTCTAGTAAGCTTTACGCGTACCGCAGGGGCATGCCGGAGTTTCGTTCGTTAACGGAATAAAGCTGACAAATCTCTAGCACAACTACAAACGGACATACCACACCACACACACACAATCGACAAAGCTTTCAATGTGTGCATCTTTTTTTGAGGTGGCATGGTTGTGGTTTCCCGGATGGAGTCCAATTAAGCCGCAGGCTCCACTCCTGGTGGTGCCCTTTTGGACATTCCTTTAAGGTTCAGCTTTGCAATCATACTGCCCCCGGAAAGCACACACTTTGGCTTCATGGACGCTGTTTGGAGGTTCATGGGAATAACGCCGCCCGATCGCCAGTTGCCATAATTTATTGGTGGGAAGTACGACGGTATATGATCGTGTTCGTTTTCAGATTTTGTTTTTTTGGGTTTGGTTTTTACATTTTTAGTCCAGACTTTCTTGACTTCATAAGGGCATGACAAGCCTTGATCTGTGTCTCCTCCACCTCCTCCTTTTACTCCTCCACCTCTTTTGTAAATGTAGTTGCCCTTTTCCATATGTTATTTTTGGCTTCTGAGCATTTTGTCGGCTTTGGGACACCTTTTAAGGTGTTTTGTAATTGTTTTGTATGTGTTAGTATGTGTTTGTGTTTGCCTACCATTGTTTTCAGTGTGGTTCGACGAACATTCGACGAACTTGCCTCCTGTGCGACGAACCAAAACACTAGCGGGGTGGCTCAACACTACTCATGATATATAGACGTACATTGTTAATGTTTAAACTATGCTATATATACCTGCTATCTGATGATACTGTACACTTTGTCTACTTTTTATATTCTTGTCTAATCCATACTGAGCCTGGGAGTGTCTCTGTGTGACTGATGGAATATATATGGAGATTGACAATTATCCTTTGACTGAATAGAGCTGTACGCTTCTGATACAGTACCATATATGTGATGTTATTTTGTGTCTATTTTGTGCTAAATTTGGAAGTTTGGTGGAAGAGGCCGCGGACGTGGGCGTGGGGGAGCCAGCTGGTGCTAATGGTGGTGGTGCATCTGCTGGTAGTGGCAAAAGCACAATAGCAGCTAAGGCAGGAGTTGTTGAGCCTTCGTCATGGTCTGTCTACGGAACGCCTGGAAGGCTACCTTTTCTGGGAGTAGGTTAACCATTTTTAAAGCCGGAGCATGAGGAACTGGTTTGGGCTTAGATTGCCGAAACAGGCTCCAGCAAATATGCCCTCCTCTTCTGAAGTTTCAAAAAATGCAAGGACTGAGTCGTCAAGTGCTGGCTCCTGGTCAGGAAGAACCCCTTTCCTTGTCTCCTGCACCCCCACCCAAAGTGAATGATGCAGCAGGCCACACTTCACATTAGTCCATGTAGCTCTTTCTATCATACCATGCATGGGTTATCAAGTCAAATAGTGAATTCCCCAGTCCAAGATGAATCTGACATGGAGTGTGGGTGGCCAGGCAGGGCAGTGGGGTTAATCGGTACCAGGACGGTGTCTCCCTGGGATCTGTCACAGTAGTGGTGACCCGTTCCGTGGCCCTGGGCGTCCATGCAAAGGGGTGAATTACGTTTATAGGTGAATGATACGTGACGCCACCTGTGGTTTCTGAGTAGATTGACCAGCGCTGCAGTGGCGCTTCTCTGGGACAGAAGTTGTGGTGCAGCTAAGATGTAGAAGCCCTGCACAGGTATGGCCATTGTCGCAGGGCACATGAAAGAGTTGGCAGATGGTGTGCAGTGCAGGATGTAGCAGAGCCGTACGCCAGGCGCAGGAGAAAGAGGACAGACACAGTCGTGCAGTTCCTTTACCTGTACTTGGTAAGTGCCGTCCAGGACCCAGAGTACAGATGGAGAAGGAGTTGGTCAGCCTGGAAGCCAATTTGGAATTCTCTCTCTGCAGATAGGTAGTGTGGCCTCTGTTCTAGCGCTTATCTGAGGTACTCGCAGTGCTGAGTTCAATGAAGTTCCCCCCTGTTGACTCTCTCTTGGAACTTTCTCGTATGGCATGCAGCCGTAGCCTTTTCCTTCTGGCTCCCACACGTCGCTGCTGGGGCCTCCAAGCCTTAGTTGGGTACAGAGCATTTACAGCTGCTACTTCTTCCGGTTTCTGCTGCAGGAACGTCAGTGTCCCTACAAACTCGGAGACCAGAATCCGGACCATGCGCTCAAGCTAGGAGTGAGCCTTAACTCTGCTCATCCTCCAGCTCCCCTTCTCACGTCCACACACTTCCCCTTCCCTTCACAGACTGCCCTAACTTACCTCCTCCCGACCACAGACAGCAGCTCCTCGGCAGTCAGGTTCAGAGGTCTCCCTGCTGGCCTGGAGTGGGAAATGTGTTGTGTGTTGGTTTAACTGCTAGAGAGATCCTTCGTTGCTCCCAAGCATGACATCACACTCCCTAGGAGGAAGGTAATGCCACTGTGGCGACCGTACTCCTGGGGACGCCACAAGTGCACTGAGGCCCAGCCACTGCTAGATGATTCTGCTGGTACATTGACCCAGACCACTACATTCCCTCACACTCTACACAGCCTGAATGTGACCCAGATGAAACTCAGGTTACCCTTCCCATATACTGTACCACCTTACACGATGACAAAAAGGAAGGTGCACCTGAAAGTGCAGGTTCGGCCTACCCGCCGTCAGACGCACCGCCGTACTATGAAGGGCCCTGTGCCAGTGCCGTCGCCAACGAGTGGGCCCCCCCGCTTGCTCTGGATCACAGCACTTGCAAAGTTGAAATACTTACCTCTCCCTGCTCCACCGCCATGACGTCTTCCGCGTTTCCTGACAGTGATATTCTGATCAGAGAGCGCAATGACATCACGTCTGTACGCCCAGACTAGTACAGGGATTTCCTAGCGAGGAGACTTATTTGAGGAGACTTATTTAATTGTTTTCAATGTTGGGACAGCAATTTTTGGGGAGCACTATACTCTGGAGAATGATATATGGGGCCCACCATACACTGGAGCATTCCAAAGGTGGACATCAGACCCTGGAGCAGCATTTACAGGGCCCATTATACACTAGAGCATTAGAAATGGGACCCATTATATATAGAGCATTATTTGGGCGCATAAGACAGTGCAGCTTCATCCATGGGGACCAACATATACTGTAGCATTATGTGGAGCTCATCATATACTGTTTCAAACATTATATGGGACCAATGATTCTGCATGGTGAATTATATGGGCCTCATTACTCTGTATAGCGCACTATGCGGTGGCCATAATACTGTATGGAGTAAGATACTGTCCGTTTTTGGAGCTATTGGAGAATTTAAAATGGATATCAGTCATGAGATGTAAAAAGTGAAGTATTTTTCATTGTACTATATCGCTATTTCTCTGCCGTATCGGAGCATCATGAATTGTGGTATGTGTTAAAGGGGCGCTCTTTGGCCCAGGGCACATGAAAACCTGGAGCCAGCCCTACCCCCCACAAATTTAGCCAAATAACCCCCATTTTTCAGTGCGTAACTAGTATTATGAAGTAAATTAAGGTTGAAAAGCTTCAGTAATAAGATTTGATGTTTTTGGCATTCAAAAGGGCACTGTAGGTGTGTTTCCTGGCCTCCACTCCCTGCCGACTTTGCTTCCTCATTGACTTGCATTGGGTTTCGTGTTTCAGTCGGCCTTCGACTTTTCACAAAAATCAGCCAATTTCGTTCGACCCGACTTTTGCGAAAGTCGGGTTTCATGAAACCCGACTCGACCCAAAAAAAGGCAAAGTCGCTCAACTCTACTCAGAGGGGAAGGAGTTGGAGTTCAGATTTTGCTTGAATGGTTTGAGGGTGCCATGTCACATTTGGAGAGCCCCTGAGGTGCCAGAACAACAGAAATATGTGAACTCATTTTAAAAACTACACCCCTCCAATGAATTATTGTTGGGTTGCAGTGATCATTGACACCACATGTGCCTCATAGAATTTCATACCATTGAGCATTGATGAAAGAATAAATTACATTTTTACGACTAAAATGCTGTAAGCTCCAAGTTTTTAACTTTTCTAAGAGCTAATAGGAAATTTTGCAACAAACTGAGGTCCATTTTTTCCTGAGTGTGCCAATACCCGACATGTAAGTCTGGAAATATTTTTCAAGCACAGTGCAAAGCTCAGAATTGACAGAGCGCCATACTATAGTGCAGATTTTACTGTTATGGTTTGTGGGTGCCATGACCCATTGGGAGAGCCACTGAGTTGCCAGCAGAAACCCTGATAAGTGACCCCATTTTACAAACTACACCTCTCAATGAATTCATCTAGAAGTGCAGTGATCATATTGACGCTACTGGTATGTCACATAATTTTATACCATTGGGCAGTGAAAGAATAATAACACAGGTCTGCAAAAAAATAAAATTTCAAGAGCTGTTTTGGTTATTCCATGTAATCTTTATGTTTTTTGGTGCACTGAATCCGAAAATGACCTCTGTTTTGTCATAGGACATCACATTTCCTGACAATTTAGATAACTATGTTAAATAAGACAATACCACAAAATAAATGAAAATAGACTTAAAAAATTTATTTTTTATTACAAATTTTTCATGAAAATAATTTTTGAACTGAAATGAGCTCACTAAAATCGATTTTTTTTTTTTTTTTTTCCCCTGTGGGGCTCTTCTTGGTACATTTACGCTTGTGAGTAGCATCTGGAATGTCTTTCTGAAGCATCAATCAGTAGTCTGCCATCATTGTAATGCTCCATTTTCCCTAGTATCTTCTCTCTATTTTTATTCTGCTGGTGGAATCGTTCACCTTTGTCTTCACTCACAGGTCCCAAATTTTCAGGAAAGTAGTCAAGGTGGGAATGGAAGAAATGCACTTTCAAACTCATCAGGCAACCTAAAGCTTGAAATGCTTTCAGCATTCATCCGATGAGCTTTTTGTAGTCAGGATCTTTTTTATTCCCTTATAATTTCTCTACGACTTCTTTCAATACAATCCACCCTTCTTTTTGAGGATCCATCATGATATTGACAAACTCTTCATCAACTTTAAGGCTTCTAATGTCTGGTCCAATGAATATACCTTCCTTTAATTTTGCCTCCAAGAGGCTTGGAAACTTGGTGACCAAGTATTTGAAGCATTACCTATCTCTAGGAATGATTTTTTTGAATTGCTTC
Source organism: Dendrobates tinctorius (assembly GCF_039654945.1). Lineage (NCBI taxonomy): Eukaryota > Metazoa > Chordata > Amphibia > Anura > Dendrobatidae > Dendrobates > Dendrobates tinctorius. Next base: position 1,577,403 of record NW_027361719.1, on the reverse strand, counting down.
ATCAATCCCAATTTTATGTGGAGAGGTGGTAGAAGAACTTTATAGGAAGGTACCAAAGTTTCTTTGAGGACATTTTTTTCACTGATTGTGAGCACCCTCAGCTGCGATCTCTTCTTGGTCCAGTGATGTTGTCGGTCTTGACTGTCGCACAGACACAGAAAACAAGGGTATTTGGCATGCCCAGCTTGTTGCCCAAGCAGCATGCACAAGACCTTCAAATCCCCACACACTTGCCAAACGTAGTCTTCATATTTAAAATTACAAAGAACCAATTCCAAGTTTTTGTAGGTTTCCTTCTAGAGTATGAAATGACCTAGAGCGATGGAAGCATAAAAACCGCCATAGTGGAGTAAAACTGCTTTGAGACTTCTTTTTGAAGAATCTATAAAAAAATCCCATTGCACTGAATCATATTGGATTTTGAATTGACCCATCAAACCTTCGACATCGATGCAAAAATCCAACTTGTCTTCCTGGGCAAAGTAAGGAACGAACTCCTTTTCACGATGTCTGAACCATGAAAAAGACACTCCTGATAACATTAAATTCCTGCTTTTGATCAGAGTAACTCAGCGGCATCTTTGCGAAGGTACAAGTTTCTTAATAAATCCTTTATCTTCTCCTGGGAAAAAAATGTTGGTCTTGTATTAGCTTCAAAGTCAGAACTTGATTCGTCATCTGGTTCAGGTATGACTCCACCTTCATCAGAGCTACTGTAGGTATCTCTTCCAAGGTAGCAGGGCCTTGGGTACTAGTATATCTGTGCCATGGAGGTTGGGACGAATTGCTGAGTGAAGATTGGGATAAGAAATGGAATGCTTCCATTTGGAATTATACTCTTTCACATTGAATGAACAAAAGAAATAGTCGTCACTATGGTTCTTTTGCTCTCGCCATACCATAGGAATCCCATTACGGAAAGCATTTTCGATACCCTTGAACCAATCTCAACACATCGCTTGCACACTTTATGAGGCACCCAAACTTTATATGAATACCAAGTTTTAGTCAGAAGTATACTAAGTATACTTTTCATAGAATCATAGAATCGTAGAGTTGGAAGGGACCTCCTGGGCCATCTGGTCCAACCCCCTGCTCAAAGCAGGATTCGCTAAATCATCCTATTTCTAATATCTAATCTGTGTCTCCTCCCATTCAGTTTCATCCCATTGCTTCTAGTCTTTCCTTGTGCAAATGAGAATAAAGTTGATCCTTCTACAATGTGACAGACCTTTAGATATTTGTAGACAGCTATTAAGTCTCCTCTCAGTCTTCTCTTTTGCAAACTAAAAAATCCCAAATCCTGCAACCTTTCCTCATAAGACAGGGTTTGCAGACCGGTCACCATTCTGGTTGCTCTTTTCTGAACTTGCTCCAGTTTGTTGATGTCTTTTTTAAAATGTGGTGCCCAAAACTGGACACAATATTCCAGATGAGGTCTGACCAAAGAGGAGTAGAGGGAAATAATGACTTCACGTGATCTAGACTGTATGCTTCTGTTAATACATCCTAGAATTGCATTTGCCTTTTTTGCTGCTGCATCACACTGTTGACTCATATTCAGTCTATGATCTATTAGTATACCCAAGTGTTTTTCACATGTGCTGCTACTTAGGCCTATTCCTCCCATTCTGTATATGCTTTTTTCATTTTTATTGCCCAGATGTAGTACTTTGCATTTTTCCCTGTTAAAAACCATTCTGTTAGTTGCTGCCCACTGCTCCAGTTTATTTATATCTTTTTGAATCCTCTCTCTCTCTTCTCTAGTATTAGCTATCCCTCCTAGATTTGTGTCATCAGCAAATTTAATCAGTTTACCCTCAATTCCTTCATCTAAATCGTTGATAAAGATGTTGAACAATACAGGGCCCAGGACAGAGCCCTGTGGTACCCCACTTGAGACATTCTTCCAACTGGATGTGCAGCCATTTACGACCACTCTTTGCGTCCGATCACTAAGCCAGTTATGAATCCACCTAACAGTTGCCTTGTCCATTCCATACTTAGTCATTTTTTCAATAAGGATTGTATGAGATACTTTGTCAAATGCTTTGCTGAAGTCAAGATATACTATATCTACAGCATTTCCTTGATCCACCCAATCAGTGATTCCGTCATAGAAGGAAATTAAGTTAGTCTGACATGACTTATTAGTTACAAACCCATGCTGACTCTGTTTAATCACTTCATTCTTATCCAGGTACTGACATACATGATGGTTAATAATTTGTTCAAAGATCTTTCCTGGTATAGAAGTCAGACTCACCGGCCTATAGTTGCCTGGGTCCACCTTCTTCCCCTTTTTGAAGATAGGAACAACATTTGCTCTTCTCCAATCTAACCTTGACGTCTGAGTCTTCACAGGTCTTCCTCCTCTAGTTAACCAAAATTCTAAAATAGCATGGTCGCTACCTCCTAGGGTCCCAGCCACTTTTACCTCCTCAACCATTTCCTCCCTGTTTATAAGGATTAGATCCAAGGTAGCAGTTCCCCTTGTTTTCTCCCCTACCTTTTGGAAGATAAAGTTGTCAGCAAGAGAGGATAAGAATTTCCTTGACCTGTTAGTTTTGCCTGAGAGAGATTCCCAACAAATGTCTGGATAGTTGAAATCTCCCATGACAACTATGTCATATTTTTTGAGAACTTGGCCATTTGATGCATAAAGAGTTCATCCATATCTTCAGCTTGCACAGGCGGCCTGTAGTAAATGCCTACAATGGTGTCCTTTCCATTGTTCTGTCCTTGTATTCTTACCCAAACAGTTTCCACAGAACTCCCAGTCTCTGAAGCTTCAATCTCTGTGCAGATATACGCGTTTCTAACATACAATGCGACACCTCCTCCTCGTTTATCAAGTCTGTTTCTTGCAAATAAGTTGTATCCTTCTAGTCTTGTATTCCAATCATGTGTATCGTCCCACCAAGTTTCAGTGATTCCAATGACATCATATTTCTTTTCCTGTGTTAGTAGTTCCAATTCTCCTTGTTTGTTGCCCATGCTTTGTGCATTAGTATAGAAACATTTTAGTTTGTGATTGGTTTCTCTTTCTCCAATATTTTTATTAATTAGATTCTTTTGTCTTTGCTCTTCCTTTCCACTTCTAATAGCAGAGTTCTCAATAGTATTTCTCAGGTGTATGACTTTTTCTGGTCTTTTGCTTCCCTTCCCATGTTGTTCTAGTTTAAAGCTCTCCTTACAAGTGTAGCAAGGCGACTTCCAAATACATGTTTTCCAGTCTTCGTAAGGTGCACCCCATCTCTAGCAAGTAGTCCATCGTAAAGGTAATTCACTCCGTGATCCATAAATCCAAATCGTTGCTGACGGCATCATCGACGTAGCCAGTTGTTCACCTGTAGAATCTTATTCCACCTCCTTGTTCCATGGCCATCCACTGGGAGGATGGAAGAGAAGACCACCTGCGCTCCCAGTTCTTTCACTTTCTTACCTAAGTCTTCAAAGTCTCTGCAGATGGTTTCCAGGTCGTTTCTTGCGGTGTCATTTGTCGCCACATGTAGTAGCAGGAATGGGTAGTCATTTGTAGGTCTGAAGAGTCCTGATATCCTGTCAGACACATCTATAATTTTTGCACCTGGAAGACAGCACATTTCTCTTGAAGTTATATCCGGTCTGCAGATAGCGGCCTCTGTTCCTCTCAACAGGGAATTCCCCATGACCACCACTCTCCGTTTCTTCTTCACAACATTTTTCTTTCTCCATCCAGGAGGACACTGAGGGCGTACAAGGTTGCTGTTTGTGGGCAAAGTCTTATACTGATGTATTTCTACATCGTTTTCCTGCGTGAGAGCCTGGTACTGGTTCCTGAGAAGTATGGGTTCTGACTGCCTCCTGATCCTCCTGCTTCTCTGGGTCACATGTCTCCATTCCTCTGTTTCTTCAGGTGCACTTCGAATTTCTTCTCTTTCTGTGAAGAAAGATAATTCTGCTCTGTCTAAGAACTCTTCACCTTCCTTAGTGATCTTAAACGTAGCTAACCTCTCTTCGAGATTTTGCAACTTTTCCTCCAACAGGGACACAAGCTTGCATTTGTGGCATGTGAAGTTTGGCTTTTCCACTGGTAAGTCTGTGAACATGTAGCAAGAAATGCAGCTCACCAAATGGCTCCTGGCCTCTTCCATATTGAGATTTCTTAAAAACGATGAAAGATGAGGCAACATTCCGATTTCCTCTTTTCAGCTGCAACGGCCAAAACCCAGTGATCGTTGAGCTTGCGGAGACTCTTCACTTATCCCAGAAGGCACTGGGAATATGCAAATGATCTCCTCAAGTCTCTTCCCCTGGTTTTCTCACAAAGTCTGTAATATTCAGCTGTTGATTCAACACTATATACTCACTACAAATGAAACAGAAATGGTCAGGTGAATTAATACACTTCCGCAAAGCCATAATGCTAATTTGGGGAAGTACGGTTGATGAATGAAATTCCAATGCAAGTTTCTTTAAAGCATAAGGACCTTTCATGATGTCAAAATCACCTGGCTGCCAACAGCCAATCACGCAGTTCCTATTGATGTTAATGGGTAGAGAAAATAAGCTGCCTGCCGACGATTCACACCAGAGTTTGCAGAAGAACCTATAGGTTTGTGGCAAGTCCTGACATTTAGGATTTTTTGCAATATTTTTTTTTCGTTATCAAAACACCAAAATACATAGAAGTTAATATCATAATAATCAAGCAACTTTTTAGTTGCAGACCTGTGTAATTACATTTTTACCACCAAAATTCTGTTCTATCCCTGGATTTTACATTTTCAGATAAGAAGTGGGTAAAAATGGCATAAAAATTTGTCCCACAATGTATACTGAACGTGGCAATACGCCATATGTGTTGTGAGTTCATTTTCCCCTTCACCATTGAGGTCTGATGAACTCCCTCTTCTGGTGAAGGAAGGTAGTGAGGCTGATTACAAAGCACCTGAGCAGAATGATGATGACTGGGTAACTGGGATTGCTGACTGGATATAAGGCAGCCGACGCCCTTCTGCCTTGCGGGTGATTATTCTGAGGGATTCTTGGAGACCAGTCTGATTCCTGCTCCTCAAAAGCTAAGTTTTCTGCTCTACTTTTTGCATTTGTGTTTTGGTTTTTTTTGCCTTGTTTTTCTGGATTTCTGCCTTTCCCTGCTGGGTGAGCTGAATTCCTTTTTGCTCTGTCTTCAGATAATACCTGAGTACTTATATAGTCTTTTTGAAGCCTAGCGTCTTCAGGGCTTTTTTCCCTATCAGTCTTTTGGCTCTTGTTTTTGAGAGGGTTTTGGCGGATTGCAGACAGCAGCTTTTCTATTCTGTCCTATTTAGTTAGCTTTTGCCTATCTTTCTATCTGTGTGAGTGTTTTTTCATCTTGCTTCACCATCATTATATGTTAGGGGCTGCCTATTGCTTTGGGGTCTGCTCTGGGGCAGTTTAGATTTCCCTTTCTGTCTTTAGGCTATGTAGTTCTCTGGCTGTGATTGAGGGGTCTAGGGCACCGTAGGAACCCCCCACGGCTACTGCTAGTTGTTGTTGTTAGGTTCAGGGGTCTGCAATCCGATAGCTGCCAACTTCTCTGGTTTTCTGGACTTAGCTAGTATTTCTGTTTTTGCCTCCTACAGTGACTCATTCATAACACATATGTGGCAGTAGAGTACTGCTTAGCCATAAAGAGAGACTCACGAGGAACGGAGCGCTATTTGCCTCCTGGAGCGCATATGTTCCTAGAGGTTTGCGGACTCTATACACAGAGACCCTAAGTGCTAGAAGAGCAGAATTCCTCACTCAAGTGATCCTATTTTAGTAATTATACTCATTTGGAAACTTATCTAAATGTTTAGTGATGATATTGGCTCGATGGATATTTTCCAGAAACAAGCAACAATGTTGCTGAATGAAAATTGCAAACTGCCGTTGTAATGACCAGTACATTGTAGTGACCAGTACTTAATAGTGACCAGTATGTTATGCCCAGCTCATGCTCCTGGAGACATGCACCCGTAACTTTGGCTGGCTCTCATCACTTAAGAAATGCCAAGCCTGTGGACGCTATATGTGGTTTAGTCACTCTGTGGTGCTCAGAACGGACAGGGGCATTTGAATTTGGGAGCACAGAATTTGCTGAATCTTTTTTGGAGTCTGAGGAGCCATTTTGATTTTCCAGAGCTTTTGTACTACCAGTAACATGAAAGCCCCTATATTTCTGTTAACAGATGACGAACCTGAGTGGGGACTAACTTTTTTGTGGATTGAGTTGAAGCTTTTGTTAGGAATACTTTACATAATGTTTGGGATCACATTGATCCAGCACTCAACTCTTAGCACTTACATCAGGATTTCCAACTAAATGTCTAAGTGACGTGATTCAGATGAAACCAATGAAAAATCCATTCACTATAATAAGGCAGCAGAGTTACTCTGGACTCAGTTGGCCTCTGTTCAGTGGTGTCCTTTTTTTCAGAAGTGCACAAAACTGTGGCCAAATGCATTTTTATGCACACCTAAAAAGACGGACACCACCGGATCACAGGTCCTATGGCCTCCATCTGCCACATTATAGGGAATTTTTGACAGGGGTTCCGTCTGAATCATATATTTAAGATATTCACACAGAAACCCTGGTGTATGTGCAGAGTGCAGAATAAATGTGTGCCGAGGCTTACTGTGATCTTTGGGAGTCAGAATAAACAAATTAACAGCAGGTGAAGAATTGGTTTTACTTCTTTATGCCATTGTTTTATAAGTGATATGGCAACTTTATTCTTCTGGTCGGTACGATTACAGCTATACCAGATTAATAACTTTTTTTTATGTTTGGCTGCTGTCACACACAAAAACTCTTTTTACTGCAAAAACTAGGCATCACCATATTTTGAGAGCTGTAATTTTTTCATATTTCTGCCACCAGAGTCAGGTGAGGGCTTGCTTTTTGTGGAACGAGTTGACGTTTTTATTGGTACCATTTTTAGACACATAAGATTTTTTTATCACATTCGATTAAGATTTTTGGGAGGCAGAATGAGCAAAAATAGCAATTCAGGAACTGTCTTTTTGTTTTTTTATGTTGGTCTGCATGTGGTAAAATTGAGAAGGCATATTTATTGTTCTGGTAAATATGATTACAGCGATACCACATTTATAATTTTTTATGTTTTTCGCTTTCACACAATAAAAGCTATTTTATAGAAAAAATAATTATTTTTGCATCGCTTTACTCGGAGAGCTATAACCTTTTTATTTTTCTCCTGATGGAGCTGTGTGATGGCTTTTTTTTGCAGGACAAGATGACGTTTTCAGCAGTAACTTGTTTATTTATATTCATCTTTTTGATTGCGTTTTATTCCACTTTTTCTTTGGCCGTATGATGATAAAGCATTGTTTTTTGCCTTGTTTCTTATTATTTCTTATGGTGTTCACTAAAGGTGTTAACTAGTGGGACACTTTTATAGGTTGGGTCGCTCTGGACGCAGCGTTACCAAATATTTGTACTTTTATTGTTTAGATTTTTTTTCCATAAAAATATTTTTTCAAGAGTACAATATATTTTCTTTTAAATTTTTACAATTTTTTTTATTTTTTTTACTTTGTATGGGACTTTCATTTTTTGCAGGCTAATCACTTGTATAGCATAGAGATGCAGGAGCATCCGTATGCTATGCAAGCTCTCAGCGCTGCACTGACAATTAAACTTGCTTCATCATGCTCCGAGCATGAACAAGAAACTTTGCAACCTCTGGTGACCCAGATTTCATCCTGACATCGGGTCACCATGGCAATAATTGTGAAAGTCCCTCTGCCCTTGGATCGGAGATCCCACGACGTCTCCGATCCAAGGGCAGAGGGGCTTTCTTCCCTCTGTCTGCTTCTGAAATGTTGTGATCGAGCTCGATTGCAGTATTTAGGGGGTTAAAATGCCGGGATCGATGTGGGACTGCTTCTGGCACTGAGTGCCGGGTGTCATCTGTCAGAATCAGCTGACACTTGACAGCAATCGTGCACACAGCGTCTGTGAGCACAAAATCACGTGGATGTATCCATACGCCCCAGGTCAATAAGTACCAGGTCACAGGGACGTATGGATACTTCTAAGTTTGTAAAAAGGTTAAAGCATACTCATCGTTTTAATTTTTATTTCATAAATCAGTAATACACATGAAAATTAGAAACTTTGTAATATGTTACCATCAAAAATAGATTCCTTCTCTGACAGAATTGATTATTCATTATCAAAATTCTTAATGCTGAAGTAAAATCTGTATTCAGTGAAGAGAGACTCTCACATTACAGAGATAAGAGGGTTCTGCGCAGGTGTGCCTTATGTTGTGACAGCATGAAGGTGTTGACTTCTGGAGCACAGATCCCGGTCACAATGATACCCGGAAGTCCAGCAGAGTGCAAGAGGTCCGAAGACTCCATCGCAAGCGATGGTGGATCAGAAGATGCACTGAGGACCGGACGAGTGGTGGTGAATAGCTGAGGGGTCGAAAAGGTGAGTGGTAAGGTAAGTATAACAATTGTTTTTTAATGGTCCACTATGGATCAGAAAAATGGCAGCCAGTGGCCACCTTTTCGCTAAATCCATTCTAAAGCAAATTATAAAAAGTCTGTTTTTTCGAATGCAGATTTTTGTAAAATTCAAGTAGAATTCAGTTCTACATAAAGTTATTTGCGCATCTCTTGTTAATAATCCTGCAGTTAGATTCACTTGAACTTTTCATTTGAGAAGGGGTTGGCCAAAGTGGACATCCTCTTTGAAAGCTAAAATAATTGGTGTCGCCTCCTCTGACTGCAAATCTTGTGAAATTTGAGGTTGAAATGGAGTTTTTTTTAGCAATTTTTGGACATGATGTACGGCCTATGGTAACATTGTGACATAAGTAAACAGTAAGAGCTAACAAGTTGAAGATTTGTAAAGCTAAAGTCCTAATTTTTGGAGACATTCTTTAACAGCTCTGTTTAAACATCACACGTCATGTGAATTCCTATGGAATAAATTTTTGTTCCCATTTAGCAACTTTCAGACATAATGGATATATTCAGTTGCAAATTTTGCCGTAAATTAACAAGATCCAGGGAAGTTCCTATGCACTCATGGCTATATAGTTGAGGATTATTCTGTAAGTTTTGCTTCAGATTTATTGTGAATTTACACTTTTAATTATATTTATATTAATTATATTTATGTTACTCTATAAATCTCAATATCACCACAGAATTTGTAAACACCTTTGTACTGAATTTTGTAGTGTTTTTCGAACATTTAAAAAAAAAAAATGTGCGCTAGATCTACTATGTATGAACAAAGTGTATGCTACTTTTAGACAACAGTATTTTGGTCACTATTTTGTATCACTATTAGTAAGCTGAAACTAGAAATGGGAAAAAAAACCCTGAGAAGTTGCACATATTTCATTTATACTTCAAAAGGTTCCACTACTTGTGTTGTCTTACAAAGACTGATTCAAAATATTGACCTAAATACTGCCGTATGAAAATATTTACGAGTCTTATAACTTACAATTCAGTATGCGATTCCATACTGCCGTTATATTTTATTCTAGAATATATTTAATTATAGTTCAAAACAGTTCATCAATATCTTTGATAACAGTTGCCCAGGATACATACTGTAAGTCTATGGCAAGGGGATCAGAGTGCAAAACAGGCAGCTAGACATATACAGACTCCAGATCAGAAACAAATGAAAATTAGAGCGACGATAGAGAATGCAAAGGGGTAACTAGTGAAAATGCATGATAGAGCTCATATACACAACAAAAGTAATTCTAAAAAGTTGCTTAAAATGAAAGGATTTCTTTAACTCCTTTACGACATATAGGTGTTAGGCGTCGGATTCCTGACAGTGCACAGCGGGAATCCAGAGCCAGACATCCAGAGGTCTCGCATTTTCCTCTGACCGATCCGGGTGCTGCTCAGCAATCACGGCGAGCCAGGCGTGCTACTCAGACTTGCTCTGACAGCCTGGATGTTGCTGCCACCTCTGGTGCAGCAATGGTAGCCATCCTGATCTGCAGGGAACCGCTCCAAAGGCTAAGTCCTCATGCCGTGCTACTGGGCATGCCCGCAAGGTGACCTCTCACTGGAGAGCAGGGATCACATGCTCAGGTCCTGAGTCAGATCTGATTGGTCCTTTCCAAGGTACTGGAAGGTCCCGGAAGCGCATGGCTATAAAAAGCCTGCATGGCGGCTCGGCCATGCTCTAGTGTAGCATATTATGCTGTGTGTGTATGGTGATGGATGCATGGACTGGTGACTGACTTATTAAGAAACCCCTTCCCTTGGATAATACGATTGGTGACTGTGTGTTGGGTTAGTCAGCTCCAGGTTGTGGCAAGCTACACGCCACAGTGCGATCCACGCTTACACTAGCGTCCGTCGGTGCCAGGTTCTCAGCGCCGACGCTTGCGGCTTTAGTTGCCGCTGCGCTGCATTACCAGCAGCTATTGGTGTTCACGGCTGCGACGCCACACGCCGGCTCCTGTGACGTTAACAGGGCCAGCGCCTTTGCATATATTTCTGCCAAGCGACTCTGTGTCTGAACAGAGCCGCTCCTAGCGTTCGGGTGACGTTAACCCGTGCGCACTACGGCACCTTCTGGTGCATCTGCCTTTGTCCAGCAGCGGTCTAGTCACCTACCGCACGGTGGACCCCGGGCGGCGAACGCACCTCCTATTATTTATATTTGGTGCGTTCCGCCGTTCCTAACATTACACTAGCGCCAGGGTCTGGCTGGCAATGGCAGACGTGCAGCAGTTGCAGCTCTATATTCGGCAGCTGGAGAGCAGGTTGGCGGCTATTGAGAGCGCCAACTCAGCAGCGAATACCGTGCTAGCTGCTGCCCAGACAGTCGCCAAAGCTGTCTCACGTGCGCCCGCTCTTGTGCCCATGCCGACACTTTCTCGCCTCCCGCTTCCCGACAAATTTTCGGGTGACAGCGCCACCTGTAGGGGATTCGTCAGTCAGTGCTCAATTCAGCTCGAGTTACTGGCTGCACAGTTTCCTACAGAGCGGGCTAAGGTGGGGTTTATTGTGTCACTTTTGTCTGGCAGAGCATTACAGTGGGCCACGCCATTGTGGGAACGTGATGATCCCGTGGTTCAGGGTGCCGCGCAGTTCCTCGCGGCCCTGAAGCAGGTCTTTTTGGGACCACGGATCACGCACGACACCTCTTTACAATTACTCTCCCTGACACAGGGGTCACTCTCGGTCAGCCATTATGCCGTCCGGTTTCAGACATTGGCTTCCGAGTTAGAGTGGCCGGACAAAGCCTTAGTACCGGTGTTTTGGAGAGGGTTGGCTGAGCACGTTAAAGACGCTCTAGCTACCAGAGAGGTTCCCACAAGTCTGGAAGATTTGATTGCCGTTTCCACCCGCATTGACCTCCGGTTTACGGAGCGCGGGCTGGAACGGGCACAATCCAGACGTAGGGTGAACTTGGCTCCCACATTCACCGAACCACTAATATACCCCGCACAGGAGCTTTCACCCTCTGAACCTATGGAGGTGTCTCGCACCGGCTCAAAGCCACAACCGATGTGAAGCTCTGCACATTGCTATCAGTGCCAACAGTTTGGTCACCCGGCTAGCACGTGTCCTCTGCGGGCGAAAAAGCGTCCACGCCCAGTGGCCGTAGGTAGTGGGCAGTCCAATATGAAACCCTTCTCACCCAAGCCAGTGTTCCGGGGAATCTTAGACAGTGAGTCCTCCACCTGGGAGGCAGAGGTTACCGTGGACTCTGGGGGGAACTTTATGTCTTCTACCTTCGCCCAGAAACACGCCATTCCCCTGGTACTATTACCTCAGCCTCTGACCATCAGGGTGGTTAACGGAGCACCGTTACCCTCTCAGGTGACCCATCAGACAGCTCCACTAGGGCTCACTATCTCACCCTCTCATCATGAGACTCTGTCCCTGCTAATCCTGCCAGACAGCATCGATCAGGTGCTGCTCGGGGTTCCCTGGCTTCGGTGCCACTCTCCTCATATCGAGTGGGTGACAGGGAAGATACTGGCCTGGAGCAAGGACTGCGAGGGGAGATGTCTGAGGGGCAGTCTTCAGGTGGCTTCCACTGAAGTGCCTGTGGATCTCTCCGCACTACCTAAACCCTACCACCAATACGCGGACGTCTTCTCCAAAAAATCTGCAGAGACGCTCCCGCCGCACCGTCCTTACGACTGCCCAATAGACCTCATGCCAGGCACAGAACCTCCTAGAGGTTGTGTGTATCCTCTATCTCTCCCTGAGACAGAAGCTATGTCACAATACATCTGGGAGAACCTGGCTAGAGGCTTTATCAGAAAGTCGGTGTCACCGGCGGGTGCAGGGTTCTTCTTCGTTCAGAAGAAGAGCGGAGAGTTAGGCCCCTGCATTGACTACAGAGGTCTCAATGTGATCACGGTTAAAAACAAATACCCTCTACCGTTGATCTCTCAGTTGTTTGACAGGTTGCGAGGGGCCCGGATCTTTACTAAGTTGGATCTGCGAGGGGCATACAACCTGATCCGCATTCGCGAAGGAGACGAATGGAAGACAGCTTTTAATACTAGGGATGGCCATTACGAATATCTGGTTATGCCTTTTGGCCTTTGTAATGCGCCAGCTGTCTTCCAGGATTTTGTCAACGACGTCTTCCGCGACATGCTTTCTACCTCGGTGGTGGTATATCTGGATAATATACTTATCTTTTCGCCAGATTTGACTACCCACCGGAGGGACGTCTGCAGGGTCTTCGACCGTCTGCGGGCAAATTCCCTCTTTGCCAAGCTGGAGAAGTGCCAGTTTGAGCAGGAGTGCTTGCCGTTCCTGGGCTATATCATCTCGGCCCAGGGGCTGGCCATGGATCCTGCCAAACTGCAAGCGGTAATGGACTGGCAAGAACCTCATTCACTCAAAGCGGTGCAGCGCTTTATGGGGTTCGTGAACTATTACCGCCAGTTTATACCACACTTTTCCACCCTGGTAGCTCCTTTGGTTGCTCTCACCAAAAAAGGAGCTAACCCCAACGCTTGGTCTGAACAGGTCTCCAAGGCCTTCTCGGCTATAAAGTCTCATTTTGCTGGCGCTCCCATCCTACATCGTCCCGATGTGAACAAGCCATTTATACTAGAGGTAGATGCCTCTTCTGTCGGTGCAGGAGCAGTTCTTTTCCAAAAGGACGCTCAAGGTCGGAAGTGTCCCTGCTTCTTCTTCTCAAAGACCTTCTCACCGGCAGAGAAGAATTACTCCATCGGTGACAGGGAGCTGCTAGCCATGAAGTTGGCCTTTTCAGAATGGAGACATCTCCTGGAGGGGGCTCGGTTTCCCTTCCAGGTATATACGGACCATAAAAATCTGGTCTATTTACAGACTGCCCAGCGCCTGAACTCCCGTCAGGCTAGGTGGTCGCTCTTCTTTTCCCGCTTCCGCTTCACCCTGCACTACCTTTCTGGAGAGAAGAACGTCCGTGCGGATGCTCTCTCACGCTCGGTGGTCTCGGCGGAAGAAGGAGAGGCTGAGCCTCGGTTAATTCTCCCTCCAGAGAGTTTTACGACCGTGGCTCCAGTCGCTCTCGAGTCAGTGCCACCAGGCAAGACCTTGGTGCCTCCTCAGCTACGGCCGGAGGTCCTCGCCTGGGCACATGCCTCCAGGGTGGGTGGTCATTTTGGCAATAAACGGACCACCGAACTCCTGGCAAGGTCATATTGGTGACCACATATGGCTCGAGATGTCAAGGAATACGTGCAAGCATGCGTCTCGTGTGCTCGAAACAGACCCTCTAGACAGAGGCCGGCAGGGCTGTTGTATCCCCTGCCAGTGGCGGATAGACCGTGGGAGATGGTTGGCATGGATTTTATAGTTGGCCTGCCCAAGTCTGGTGGCAGTACGGTCATCTGGATGGTCACCGACAATTTTTCCAAAATGGTGCACCTGGTGCCACTCGCACGCCTGCCTTCCGCTTGAGGTCTGGCCACTTTGTTTATTAAGCACGTATTCCATTTGCATGGCGTGCCAGACAAAATCATGAGTGACCGAGGTCCCAGTTTGCATCTCGGTTTTGGAGGGAGCTCTGCAGCCTACTCAGCATCAAGCTAAATCTGTCCTCCGTCTACCATCCCGAGACGAATGGCTTGGTCGAGAGAGCCAATCAGACCTTGGTCACCTATCTACGGCATTTTGTCTCTGCCAGGCAGGATGACTGGGCATTCTTGCTACCTTGGGCTGAATTTGCCCTAAACAATGCGGTGGCTGATTCAACTGGACAGACGCCCTTCCTCTTAAACTACGGCCAACATCCACGCGTCCCTGTCCCGATGCCAGTGTCTTCCACTGACTCCAGGGTGGCAGACTGGGCAGTGGAGGCCCGGGACATCTGGGATCGCACTCAGGATGCTATCCGTGCCTCTAAGGAGAGGATGAGGGTGTCCGCTGACACGCATCGGCGACCCGCTCCAAGGTTCTCCCCTGGCGACATGGTGTGGCTCTCCACCCGAAACATCAAACTACGGGTTGAGTCCCCTAAGTTCGCGCCACGATATATTGGACCTTTCAAGGTCCTTGAGCGAATTAACTCGGTGGTCTACCGCCTGGCTCTTCCTCCACATTTAGCCATTTCGGACAAGTTTCATGTGTCCCTCCTCAAACCAGTTCACATGGCCCGGTTTTCTGAGTCATCGGTCGGGTCGTCAGACTTATCGTCTGACGAGTTTGAGGTTAATGCCATCGTAGGGCGCAGGTTTGTCCGTGGCAAAAAATTTTATTTAGTGGATTGGAAGGGTCACGGGCCCGAGGCTCAAACCTGGGAGCCGGTGGAGAATATCCACGCACCACTCTTGATCGCGGCGAAGCACAGAGGGGAGGGGGGTAATGTTAGGCGGCGGATTCCTGACACTGCACAGCGGGAATCCAGAGCCAGACATCCAGCGGTCTCCCATTTTCCTCCAACCGCTCTGGGTGCTGCTCAGCAATCACGGCGAGCCAGGCGTGCTACTCAGACTTGCTCTGACAGCCTGGATGTTGCTGCTACCTCTGGTGCAGCAATGGTAGCGCATCCTGATCTGCAGGGAACTGCTCCAGAGGCTAAGTCCTCATGCCGTGCTACTGGGCATGCCCGCAAGGTGACCTCTCACTGGAGAGCAGGGGTCACATGCTCAGGTCCTGAGTTGGATCTGATTGGTCCTTTCCAGGGTACTGGAAGGTCCCGGAAGTGCATGGCTATAAAAAGCCTGCATGGCGGCTCGGCCATGCGCTAGTGTAGCATATTATGCTGTGTGTGTATGGTGATGGATGCATGGACTGGTGACTGACTTATTATGAAACCCCTTCCCTTGGATAATACGATTGGTGACTGTGTGTTGGGTTAGTCAGCTCTAGGTTGTGGCAAGCTACACGCCACAGTGCGATCACACGCCTACACTAGCGTCCGTCGGTGCCCGGTTCTCGGCGCCGACGCTTGCGGCTTTAGTTGCCGCTGCGCTGCATTACCAGCAGCTATTGG
This sequence comes from Dendrobates tinctorius, assembly GCF_039654945.1. Taxonomy (NCBI): domain Eukaryota; kingdom Metazoa; phylum Chordata; class Amphibia; order Anura; family Dendrobatidae; genus Dendrobates; species Dendrobates tinctorius. Next base: position 1,561,922 of record NW_027361719.1, on the reverse strand, counting down.
TGTTCGCGGCTGCGACGCCACATACCGGCTCCTGTGACGTTAATAGGGCCAGCGCCTTTGCATATATTTCTGCCAAGCGACTCTGTGTCTGAACAGAGCCGCTCCTAGCGTTCGGGTGACGTTAACCCGTGCGCAATACGGCACCTTCTGGTGCATCTGCATTTGTCCAGCAGCGGTCTAGTCACCTACCGCACGGTGGACCCCGGGCGGCGAACGCACCTCCTATTATTTATATTTGCTGCGTTCCGCCGTCCCTAACAATAGGTATGTCATAGGTCGCCTCTGTCATGTTGCCGTCAGACTCGGGGCTTGCTGTCCCGGCCTCGGCCACTAGGAGGCACCGGACTGTCACGTCGCCATCAGACTCGAGGCCTGCTGTCCCGGCCTCGGCCACTAGGAGGCGCCGGACTGTCACGTCGCCATCAGACTCGGGGCCTGCTGTCCCGGCCTCGGCCAGAAGGAGGTGCCGGACTGTCACATCGCCGTCAGACTCGGGGCCTGCTGTCCCGGCCTCGGCCACTAGGAGGCGCCAGACTGTCACATCGCCGTCGGACTCGGGGCCTGCTGTTCCTGCTGTGGCCACTGGGAGGCGCCGTGGTTCACCCCCGAGTGATGGCGGCGACAGAGAAGGGGCTCCTGCGCAGGCATCTGATGGACGCAGGCTCCGCTCCTCTGTCAATCATGAAGGGGTTGATGCATCACCATCTGGCCTGGTCCTGGGGGCGGTCCTGATGACATCATCAGTCCGGGAGCCTGTGAGGGATGACCTGATCCCTCAAATACCTTGGGACTGGTCTTGCAAGCCGCCGGATATATTCTTGGTTCCCCTATGTGCTACTGTGTGATTTGCTATTGTTTGACTCTGACCTCAGCTTGGATTTCTGACCCCTCTACTGCCTGACGATTTTGTACCTCTGCCATTCTCCCAGTTTGTGACCTTGGCCTGGATATTCGACTCTGCTGCTGCCTGCCGTTTTTGTACCTTGCCGCCCTCCCGGTTTGAGACCTTGGCCTGGATATTCGACTCTGCTACTGCCTGCCGTTTTTGTACCTTGCCGCTCTCCCGTTTTGTGACCTTGGCCTGGACTGTCGACTCTGCCACTGCCTGCCGTTTCTGTACCTCCGTTGCTCTCCCGGTTTCTGACTACGTTTTTGGTTCCCCGCCTTCCCTATTGGCGACCGTCCTGCTCTGGCGCACTGCTCCACCAGACAGCCACCCCTGGGCCTTGCTACAATTCCAGATCACTATATAGGGGTTAAGCGTCTCTGGGTTTCTCGGGGTGCTGTCCCTACTGCAGTCCAGATCTGCGGATGGACGTCACATTATATCCGGCCATAAAGAAAACTGCTTCTTGTGTATATATCCAACATATACAAAATCAGTCTCCCGGAACTTTTTTTTTCCTTCTCCTGCCTGAGCTGATTTTTGGCCTGAACACCTGTTACTTGCTTCAGTGCACAGTCTGGAGGATCACTCTTATCTTCCTGCATAAACATGCTGCAGTCTAGAGACTTCAGGGAGAAATCTGAACGTCAGAGATCCACACTCCTGAGACATCGGCCCCTGGGCAGCTCTGGCCAGGGTTGCCCAGGGGCTCAGGTACTACCCGCAGATGCGGCTAAAGTTTTATTACCTATCTCTCTTTCATTTGGTCAGAAATCTCTGTGTTTAAAAGCTTATGTGGATAGTGGATCTGAAGGAAATTTTATGGATTCTTTGGCTGCTAGGAATCTTGGTGTACCGCTACTAAGACTTAACGCCCCTATTAAAACCACGGCTATTAATGGCACATCCATTATTCAGGAGGGGGTTAAATTTGTTACTGACAAAATTGCTATGTCTGTGGGAGCATTACATACCGAGCTTATGTCATTTTTTGTGATGGATAATTTATCTTCCGCAGTTATTTTGGGAATGCCGTGGTTACGCCAGCACAATCCTGTAATTGACTGGCACCTGGCTGATGTTGTACGCTGGAGTTCGCAGTGCCGGGATAACTGCATATCATTAGCAGTAAACCAAGTTAAGGTTAAAAACCCCCTCATACCGTTTGCTTTCAGAGACTATGAGGATGTTTTTTCTATTGTAGAATCTGAGAAATTACCCCCACACAGAGCGTATGATTGTCCTATAGATCTGATTCCGGATGCCCGTCTCCCAAAAGGGAGAATATTTAATTTCTCCGGTCCAGAGTGTCTGGCCATGAATGACTATATAGCAGACAGCTTAAAAAAAGGGTTTATTAGACCATCCATTTCACCGGTTGGGGCCGGATTCTTCTTTGTAGAGAAGAAAGATGGTGGTCTCAGACCCTGCATTGATTACCGGGAATTAAACGCAATCGCTATAAAGAACCAGTATCCGCTTCCACTCATCCCTGATCTTTTTAATCAGCTAATGGGAGCCTGTTGGTTTACTAAACTTGACCTCCGGGGGGCATATAATCTGGTCCGCATAAGACACCTCTTGGCCACTTTGAGTACCTTGTAATGCCGTTCGGACTCAGTAACGCACCTGCCGTATTTCAGAACTTTGTTAATGATATTTTCAGAGACATTTGTGGGGTGTATGTCGTTGTGTATTTAGATGACATTTTGATTTATTCTGCTGACCCTGTGACATACGCTCAACACGTCTGTTCTGTGCTGCAGAGACTGGGAGAACACTCCTTGTTTGCTAAACTGGAGAAATGTGGTTTTTTTGTTGAGGAGGTACAGTCTTTAGGGCACATGGTCTCAGGCAAAGGGTTCCGCATGGATCCTGCCAAGATCCAACCTATTAAAGCTCGGGTACAACACAAATCGCTAAAAGCGCTGCAGCGATTTTTAGGGTTTGCTAATTACTACCGCAGGTTCATCAGGGGTTTCTCAGAAATTGCCAAACCACTCACGGATATGACCCGGAAAGGGGCAGACGTGGCCAATTGGAACCCTGAGGCAATTCAGGCATTTTCTACGCTAAAGGAGTGCTTTGTGGCCAATCCGGTTTTGGTTCAGCCTGATCTGGACCACCCATTTATTGTAGAAGTAGATGCCTCTGAAGTCAGAGTGGGAGCAGTGCTATCGCAAGGCACTGCATCCCTCACTCAGCTTCGCCCATGTGCTTTTTTTCCCGCAAATTCTCTGCCACTGAGAAAAACTATGATATAGGTAATCGGGAATTATTGGCAATCAAATGGGCCTTCGAGGAATGGCGCCACTTCCTCGAAGGCGCCAAACATAAGATCACTGTAATTACTGATCACAAGAACCTGACCTACCTGGAGTCAGCTAAAAGACTAAATCCTAGACAGGCAAGGTGGGCCTCGTTCTTCTCTAGGTTTGATTTTTTTAATCACCTTTCGCCCTGATACTAAAAATGTGAGGGCCGATGCCCTCTCTGGCAGTTTTTGCCCCTCACAAGCCGAGGACTGTGAGCCAGTCCCGATATTGGCCAATGGGATCGTTGTGTCGGCAGTGTCTTTGGACCTTCTGGAGGAGATCCGTAGGTCCCCAGAACAAGTGTCATGGTCACGTGTGTCAGGACGCAGATGATACCGCAAGGCGAACCCATAACACACGTGACCCTGGATACACCGCCTCCAGTGGGGCGCATTTAAATAATAAAACGTGCAGGTGGATACGCCGCCTCCACCTGGCGAATTTAGGTACTACACGTTATACAATAATTCTGGAAACCCCGCCTCCAGTAAGGCGCATTTAAATAATAAAGGGGAACCTGGGAAACTTTAACAATGGTGGGCCCTGCGATAGGGAATGGGGGACGTGGAGACCTCCTAAGCTCCCCTGAGCCAGTGTCCCTGCACTCCTTACATTCCCTATACAGGCTCCGCACCTGTCGCCGCACGCGTACCTTAACGCCCTTGCTCACCCTGACCCTAAACCCTCACTAGGGAATGGGTCGGTGCGGAGACTAATCCCACCACTGCACTAATAACACACATGAGGAAAGAGACAATACAGGGGGACACCACTTAGCTTTATGCTCTGTGCTTATGCTCCAGCAACAGAGCCCAACACCTGCGTGCATCTTCTCCTCCACCCGGATCCATCACCATAACAGGATCCTTCACCTTAGTGCAGCCTTGGAGCAGAGACCACCACCAGTTGCAGCTGCTCAGCAACAGAGTCCCAAGGATGAGTTCAGCTTCTGTCACGAAGTCAAGCATGCTTGAGTCCAGCTCAGCGGCCAAGTCCCACATGGTGAGTGCCACTCTCCATAGTAGCCACTCCACCAGACCATGCAGACACTTCCCGCTGACTCCATCACTGCGACCCCACCACGCCATGCCAGCCCTTCGTCCAGACACCATCGCTGACACTCTTCCCCCCTGGCTGAGCTGCGCAGGACTCCTCTTCAGCTCCATCCTTCCACCAGGCTCTCCCCTCAAAGTGAACACAATCTCACAATATCACAGGCAGTGATTGCACACCCCTAGCACACCTTTATAGGGTGTCACACCTGATACATGATTAAGTGCACAAAAACCTAAAGTGCAATATCAAAAACCACCACCGGGGACAGTCAAGACACCTTGGAACTTTCCAAAGTAAAAAAATTTCACCCAGTGCAATTTAAAACTGTCAGATCATGACAGTACCCCCTCCTTAATGAGGGGCCTCTGGACCGTCAAGACCACCCCTCATTAGGGAAACACCCACAGCGGGGACGCCCAGACCCTGAGTTCACCCCACCATTACCTGACACTTCAGGTTTATGACAAACGCACCGCTGGTATTGGCAATAAAGTTCATTTTGGAGGCACCACTCATCTCCACAGCGCCGACCTGGGGAACGAGTTTATGTATGTGTATGTTTGTTTGTTATGAGCTGATCAGGCTCCACAACACACGTCCACAAGATGTTTTTTGGTGGCACACATACACGCTCGTTCACACACAGGTCCGGACCTGAACGTTTATTACACACATTCGTTTGTCAAAAAATTGGTGAACTCATTCAGGACCTGATCACAGAGGCGTCCCCCTGTGTCACCACACTCACACCCCCGCTATTCACCAAGGGATCACCACCCTCCAGCCCTCTTCACCATGAGGTCTGCGCCTCCCAGGGTTGGTTTAATGGCGAGGGTTGAGATTTGTCCCTACTCCCCCGCAGCACACCTGCTGCTCACACCAGGAGGAGAGGGAACGCATATGGAGGAAATATACACTCACTGGCCGCCTCCACACAGCCAGGAGGGGCGGCTTCTACGGTGGTATTTGAAGATTTGGCGTAAACCCCGCGGACTCTACATCAGTCTGCTCATCACTGGAACGCACCCCTTCACCTCGGGGAACACCAAGCAGCTCCGTGGGGCACCATTCCTCCCACCTGCCTGGGTACGCCCACGTGCATGAGCAAGTCCCGCTCCCCGGCAGCGACTCCAGGGGCTTTTGCCAGACCCGCAATTTGCCAAAGCCGCCATTTTAATTTCCTGGTTACCTGAGCAGAGGCCCCAGACCGTGATAACTGCTGCTGCAGCGGCTCTAAACACCTTGCCGCTCCCCACTCACATCAGTGAGGCCCGGCAGCAATTACTCAGCGGTCTCCACATGGTCAAAGCTCACCAGAAAAAAAACTGAATGGCCTGTGATAATGTCATGGTCACGTGTGTCAGGACGCAGATGATACCGCAAGGCGAACCCATAACACACGTGACCCTGGATACACCGCCTCCAGTGGGGCGCATTTAAATAATAAAACGTGCAGGTGGATATGCCGCCTCCACCTGGCGAATTTAGGTACTACACGTTATACAATAATTCTGGAAACCCCGCCTCCAGTAAGGCGCATTTAAATAATAAAGGGGAACCTGGGAAACTTTAACAATGGTGGGCCCTGCGATAGGGAATGGGGGACGTGGAGACCTCCTAAGCTCCCCTGAGCCAGTGTCCCTGCACTCCTTACATTCCCTATACAGGCTCCGCACCTGTCGCCGCACGCGTACCTTAACGCCCTTGCTCACCCTGACCCTAAACCCTCACTAGGGAATGGGTCGGTGCGGAGACTAATCCCACCACTGCACTAATAACACACATGAGGAAAGAGACAATACAGGGGGACACCACTTAGCTTTATGCTCTGTGCTTATGCTCCAGCAACAGAGCCCAACACCTGCGTGCATCTTCTCCTCCACCCGGATCCATCACCATAACAGGATCCTTCACCTTAGTGCAGCCTTGGAGCAGAGACCACCACCAGTTGCAGCTGCTCAGCAACAGAGTCCCAAGGATGAGTTCAGCTTCTGTCACGAAGTCAAGCATGCTTGAGTCCAGCTCAGCGGCCAAGTCCCACATGGTGAGTGCCACTCTCCATAGTAGCCACTCCACCAGACCATGCAGACACTTCCCGCTGACTCCATCACTGCGACCCCACCACGCCATGCCAGCCCTTCGTCCAGACACCATCGCTGACACTCTTCCCCCCTGGCTGAGCTGCGCAGGACTCCTCTTCAGCTCCATCCTTCCACCAGGCTCTCCCCTCAAAGTGAACACAATCTCACAATATCACAGGCAGTGATTGCACACCCCTAGCACACCTTTATAGGGTGTCACACCTGATACATGATTAAGTGCACAAAAACCTAAAGTGCAATATCAAAAACCACCACCGGGGACAGTCAAGACACCTTGGAACTTTCCAAAGTAAAAAAAGTTCACCCAGTGTAATTTAAAACTGTCAGATCATGACAACAAGCTCCTGAAACTACGCCTCCCCAAAAAATTGTTCGTCCCGGCTACGTTTCGCCTACAAGTTCTTAAAGAATCGCATGAGTCTGTTCTGGCAGGCCATCCTGGTCTCAATAATACCACCAGATTGGTAACTAGGAACTTTTGGTGGCCGACGGTGGTTAAGGACTGTAAAGACAATGTTTTAGCGTGTGAAGTCAGTGCCTGCGCCAAGTCCCCCCATAATCGCCCTGCCGGCTGGCTCCAGTCCTTGCCCACCCCTGAGAGTCCATGGACCCACATCTCCATGGACTTCATTATGGACCTGCCGCCCTCAGATGGAAAAATGTGTATCTGGGTGGTGGTGGACAGGTTCAGCAAACAATGTCATTTTGTCCCCCTGTCTGGGTTACCTAACTCCAAAACCTTGAGTAAACTGTTCATTGTGCATGTTGTACGTCTTCATGGTGCTCCGGTGAATATTGTGTCCGACAGAGGTACCCAGTTCGTCTCAAATTTCTGGAGGGCGTTCTTCAAACGCATTGGTATTGAGTTGTCCTTCTCCTCTGCCTACCACCCTGAAACCAATGGTCAAACCGAGCGTACCAACCAGTCTCTGGAGCAATACCTCCGCTGTTAAGTGTCAGAACATCAGTCCGATTGGGTGGAACATCTGCCATTAGCTGAGTTTGCCCTAATAATCAATACCAGGACTCCATTAAGACTACCCCCTTTTTCTCCAACCATGGACTGCATCCACGCTTTGGTTCATTCTCGGCCAGGATGTCAGAGCTCCCTGGGGTAGAGAAAAATATACATCGCTTAAAAACGATTTGATCTGAGGTAAACTCGAACTTGAAAGGGGCCCAGGTTAGACAGGCTTCGGCTGCGAACAGACGGCGATCTAAGGGACCGCACCTGGGAGTTGGAAACAAGGTTTGGCTCTCTACCAAAAACATCAAGCTTAAAGTGCCCTCTGCCAAACTGGGTCCCAGATTTATTGGCCCATACAAAACTACAGAGGTGATTAACCCGGTAGCCTTCCGTTTAAAACTTCCTCAGTCATTTAAGTTGCCCAACGTGTTCCACAAGTCTCTCCTCAAGCTGTATCGCTCCCCAATTCAACCTGTCCAGTCCCCTCCTCCTCCTGTTTAGGTCAGGGGTACCTTGGAGTATGAAGTCCAGGGTATCCTTGACTCCCGCCTTGTGAGAGGCTTCATACAGTATCTTGTACACTGGAAGGGCTACAGCCCGGAGGAAAGGTCCTGGGTCCCCACGGGGAACATCCATGCCAAAGCATTAATTAGGAGATTTCATCTCCTTCACCCTGACAAACCGGGTTTTGAGGGTCCGGAGGCCCCTCTTAGAGGGGGGGTACTGTCACGTTGCCGTCAGACTCGGGGCCTGCTGTCCTGGCCTTGTCCACTAGGAGGCGCCAGACTGTCACATCGCTGGCGGACTCGGGGCTTGCTGTTCCTGCCTCGGCCACTGGGAGGCACTGTGGTTTGCCTCCGAGTGATGACGGCAACAGAGAAGGGGCTCCTGCGCAGGCATCTGATGGACACAGGCTCAATCATGAAGGGGTTGGTGCATCACCATCTGGCCTGGTCCTGGGGGCGGTCCTGATGACATCATCAGTCCGGGAGCCTGTGAGGGATGACCTGATCCCTCAAATACCTTGGGACTGGTCTTGCAAGCCGCCGGATATATTCTTGGTTCCCCTATGTGCTGCTGTGTGATTAGCTATTGTTTGACTCTGACCTCAGCCTGGATTTCTGACCCCTCTACTGCCTGACGATTTTGTACCTCTGCCATTCTCCAGGTTTGTGACCTTGGCCTGGATATTTGACTCTGCTGCTGCCTGCCGTTTTTATACTTTGCCGCCCTCCCGGTTTGTGAACTTGGCCTGGATATTGGACTCTGCTACTGCCTGCCGTTTTTGTACCTTGCCGCTCTCCCGTTTTGTGACCTTGGCCTGGATTGTCGACTCTGCCACTGCCTGCCGTTTCTGTACCTCCATTGCTCTCCCGGTTTCTGACTACATTTTTGGTTCCCCGCCTTCCCTATTGGCGACCGTCCTGCTCTGGCGCACTGCTCCACCAGACAGCCACCCCCTGGGCCTTGCTACAATTCCAGATCCCTGTATAGGGGTTAAGGGTCTCGGGGTTTCTCGGAGTGCTGTCCATACTGCAGTCCAGATCCGCGGACGGACGTCACAGCCTCTCCTTGTTTGATGTGAGCTTCGGCAATGAGCCCGCAACTTTTTAAGCACGTCAGCTGATTTCATCAGCAGATGAGCATTTTTGTTAGACATAGTGTAAGGGGTGTACCGGGACTGTGTAATACTCCACTCTCTTTCTTGATGTACAGTTGTGGCCAAAAGTATTGACACCCCTGCAATTCTGTCAGATAATACTCAGTTTCTTCCTGAAAATGATTGCAAACACAAATTCTTTGGTATTATTATCTTCATTTAATTTGTCTTAAATGAAAAAACACAAAAGAGAATGAAGCAGAAAGCAAACCATTGATCATTTCACACAAAGGGCCAGACAAAAGTATTGGCACCCTCAGCCTAATACTTGGTTGCACAACCTTTAGCCAAAATAACTGCGACCAACCGCTTCCGGTAACCATCAATGAGTTTCTTACAATGCTCTGCTGGAATTTTAGACCATTCTTCTTTAGCAAACTGCTCCAGGTCCCTGGTATTTGAAGGGTGCCTTCTCCAAACTGCCATTTTTAGATCTCTCCACAGGTGTTTTATGGGATTCAGGTCTGGACTCATTGCTGGCCACCTTAGAAGTCTCCAGTGCTTTCTCTCAAACCATTTTCTAGTGCTTTTTGAAGTGTGTTTTGGGTCATTGTCCTGCTGGAAGACCCATGACCTCTGAGGGAGACCCAGCTTTCTCACACTGGGCCCTACATTGTGCTGCAAAATTTGTTGGTAGTCTTCAGACTTCATAATGCCATGCACACGGTCAAGCAGTGAAGTGTCAGAGGCAGCAAAGCAACACCAAAACATCAGGGAACCTCTGCCATGTTTGACTGTAGGGACCGTGTTCTTTTCTTTGAATGCCTCTTTTTTTTCTCCTGTAAACTCTGTTGATGCCTTTGCCCAAAAAGCTCTTCTTTTGTCTCATCTGACCAGAGAACATTCTTCCAAAATGTTTTAGGCTTTTTCAGGTAAGTTTTGGCAACCTCCAGCCTGGCTTTTTTATGTCTCGGGGTAAGAAGTGGGGTCTTCCTAGGTCTCCTACCATACAGTCCCTTTTCATTCAGACGCCGACGGATAGTATGGGTTGACACTATTGTACCCTCGGACTGCAGGGCAGCTTGAACTTGTTTGGATGTTAGTCGAGGTTCTTTATCCAACATCCACACAATCTTGCGTTGAAATCTCTTGTCAATTTTTCTTTTCCGTCCACATCTACGGAGGTTAGCCACAGTGCCATGGGCTTTAAACTTCTTGATGACACTGCGCATGGTAGACACAGGAACAGAACATTCTGGTCTTTGGAGATGGACTTGTAGCCTTGAGATTGCTCATGCTTCCTCACAATTTGGTTTCTCAAGTCCTCAGACAGTTCTTTGGTCTTCTTTCTTTTCTCCATGCTCAATGTGGCACACACAAGGACACAGGACAGAGGTTGAGTCAACTTTAATCCATGTCAACTGGCTGCAAGTGTGATTTAGTTATTGCCAACCCCTGTTAGATGCCACAGGTAAGTTACAGGTGCTGTTAATTACACAAATTAGAGAAGCATCACATGATTTTTTGAACAGTGCCAATACTTTTGTCCACCCTCTTTTTTATGTTTGGTGTGGAATTATATCCAATTTGACTTTAGGACAATTCTTTTTGTGTTTTTTCATTTAAGACAAATTAAATGAAGATAATAATACCAAAGAATTTGTGTTAGCAATCATTTTCAGGAAGAAACTGAGTATTATCTGACAGAATTGCAGGGGTGTCAATACTTTTGGCCACAACTGTAGATATTGCCTTTTAAGATATATATGTAAGGGGGTATATTACGTCTTTGCATTTCTTGCTCATCCGGTATGTTATAGTGTATATTTATGTATATTTTAATGTTTTACCCTTGACTACTGCAATTGTGTATGTTTCATAATGTACGTATTTATTGCTGCTGCTTTGTATAAGAAGATGTTCATTGTCATAGTGAAAGTATAGTACCAACATTTAGCCACAAGATGGGGTACATTATAGTTTTAGATATAGCACTGTAAATAGTTAATATAGGAGGGGTCTCTGGGGTTAAGACAGGAGGAATTCCTGATTATAGTGAGTTGGGGCATGGTGCCCATTAAGCTCAGGTGGGCTCTATAGCCTGGGCACCATTGTGACCACGTAACGTTTAAGAGGGAAGCTCAGCCATCCAAAGCAGCAGGCCAGAACAGCAGCGGGCTACAGCAGTGCTGGAACAGAGACTAAGGACAAGGCCAGGACAGGACAGGGATGCAGGTGGCTCCATAATGTGGCAACTTATCACTAGAACTGGGGCAAAATGGCTGAGGGAACCCCCAATTGCAGTGAGTTTGGACAGAGAGGATGCTGCGTCATCACAAGAGACAGTGCAGAAGGGCAGGTCGCTCACCATGTGGCAGCTGACTTCATGGGCTGGACAGGATGGACGCTGAGGAACTGTATGATACGGTCTGACCCGGATACGTGCTGTATGACAAGGAGAGGAGTACAGGGAAAGAGGAAGAAATTAGCATGATGGAACCTGTTGTTAATGCTGTGTTGAACATGGATGTGCTGCATAAGGAAACAGGTAAAGTTGTTCATTTGAAAGTTGAAATGGACTGTTTCTCAATTTGTGCAGATCTGTCCGGAGGGGGCCCACAGAAACACAGAGGAGACCCTGATGAAGCAGAAAGTGAAGCCACAGGTACGCTTTAATGGATCCCACTGATTCTGAGATTTCTGTGTTTTTTCATGACATATTGTACTTCATGTTAGTGGTAAAATTTCTTCAATAAGTCTTGTGTTTATTTATGAAAAAAATGGAAATATGGCAAAAATTTTGACAATTTTGCAAATTTAAAACTTTAAATTTTTATGCCCTTAAATCAGAGAGATGTGTCACACAAATTTCTTAATAAGTAACATTTCCCACATGTCTACTTTACATCACCACAATTTTGGAAGCAAAATTTTTTTTCGTTAGGAAGTTATAAGGGTTAAAAGTTGACCAGCGATTTCTCATTTTTACAACAAAATTTACAAAACCATTTTTTTAGGGACCACATCATATTTAAAGTCATTTTGAGGGGTGTACATTACAGAAAATACCCAAAAGTGGCACCATTCTAAAAATTAGACCCCTCAAGGTGCTCAAAACCACATTCAAGAAGTTTATTAACCCTTTAAGTGCTTCACAGGAACTAAAGCAATGTGGAAGGAAAAAATTAACAATTAACTTTTTTTTGCAAAAAATTTAATTCAGAACCAATTTTTTTTATTTTCACAAGTGTTAAAAGAGAAAATCAACCACAAAATTTGTTGTACAATTTCTCCTGAATACGCCGATACCCCATATTTGGGGGTAAACCACTTTTTCAGCACACAGCACACAGCAGAGCTCGCAAGGGATGTAGCGCCGTTTTATTTTTTCATCGCAGAATTGGCTGGAATTGATTGATATCGGATGCCTTGTTGCGTTCGAAGAGCCCTTAATGTGCATAAACAGTGGAAACCTCCAACAAGTGACCCCATTTTGGAAACTAGACCCATTAAGGAACTTATCTAGATGTGTGGTGAGCACTTTGAACCTTCAAGTGCTTCAGAGAAGTTTATAACGTAGAGCCGTGAAAATAAGAAATCCATTTTTTTCCACAAAAATGATCTTTTCTCCCCCAAATTTTTATTTTTACAAGGGTAACAGGAGAAATCATACCCCCACAGTTATTGTGCGATTTGTCCTGAGTATGCTGATACCCCTTATGTGGGGGGGAACCACTGTTTGGGCGCATGGGAGAGCTTGGAAGGGAAGGAGTGCCAATTTGGAATGCAGACTTTGATGGAATGGTCTGCGGGCATCATGTTGCGTTTGCAGAGCCCCTGATGGGCCTAAACAGTGGAAACCTCCAACAAGTGACCCCATTTTGGAAACTAGACCCATTAAGGAACTTATCTAGATGTGTGGTGAGCACTTTGAACCTTCAAGTACTTCACAAAAGTTTATAACGTAGAGCCGTGAAAATAAAAAATCCATTTTTTTTCCACAAAAATGATCTTTTCGCCCCCAAAGTTTTATTTTTACAAGGGTAACAGGAGAAATCATACCCCCACAGTTGTTGTGCAATTTGTCCTGAGTACGTTGATGCCCCATATGTGGGGGAGAACCACTGTTTGGGTGCATGGGAGAGCACGGAAGCGAAGGAGTGCCATTTTGGAATGCAGACTTTGATGGAATGGTCTGTGGGCGTCATGTTGCGTTTGCAGAGCCCCTGATGGGCCTAAACAGTGGAAACCCCCCACAAGTGACCCCATTTTGGAAATTAGACCCCCTGAGGAACTTATCTAGATGTGTGGTGAGCACTTTGAACCCCCAAGCGCTTCACAGAAGTTTATAAACGCAGAGCCGTGAAAATAAATAGACTTTATTATTTACACAAAAGTGATTTTTTAGACCAAATTTTTAGACCCCCAAAGTTGGTAAATAGTGGAAACCCCTCAATTCTTGCTCCATCCCTAACCCGAACACACCCCTAACCATAATCGCAACCCTAACCCTAATCCCAACCCTAATCCCTAATCCTAATTCTAACCCTAATTCTATTTTGCCCTAACCCTAATTCTAACCCTAGCCCTAACCTGAGCCCTAGCCCTAACCCTAGTAAAACCCTAGCCCTAACCCTAGCCCAACCCTAACCCTAGCCCAACTCTAACCCTATCCCTAGCCCAACCCTAACCCTAGCCCTAACCCTAACCCTAATGGAAAACTGAAAAAAAAATTTCTTTATTTTGTTATGTTGGCCTAACTAAGGGGGTGATAAACGGGGGGATTAGCCTGCAGATTCCCGGCGGGCGCACTGCGCATGCGCCCGCCATTTTCTCCGGATCCAAGATGGTGGCGCCCACCGGAGGACGCCGGCGGGACACGGGACCACCGGGAGGGGACCCTGGACCACGGAGAGGTATCGGGGGGGATCGGGGACCCTATTTCTCTCTCCTTTGATTTGCGATCACATCAGAGGAAAGAGAAATTTAATGCACAATCGCAGCTTTTTTTTTTGCGGTCGCCGTTATAGGGTTAATAACGGCGATCGCAAAAGCGGGGTCGGTAAAAACCGACCAATTCAAGTTCTCTGGGGTCTCAGCTGCCCCCAGCAGCCGAGACCCCGGAGAAAATCTGACACTGGGGAGAGCTATTCACTTTCTCCACAGCGCCGTGAATTAGCAGCGCTGTGGTTTATGTACACTTAAGTACCGCCGTTAAAAGGCGTATCGGCGGTCGCTAAGGGGTTAAGTAATAAGAATTGATGTCGTTGCCATTAAAATTGGCACTGTAGGTGTGTTTACTGTCCTCCACTCACTGCCGACTTTTATTCCCCATTGACTTGCATTGGGGTCGGGTTTCGGTCGGAACTCCGACTTTTGCCGATAGTCGGCCGATTTCATTCGACTCGACTTTTGGTAAAGTCGGGTGGTCCGAAACCCGACTCGACCCTCCTGGAGGCAAAGTCGCTCATCTCTAACTGTGACCATAAAGGAACTACAACACTGGTGAGTCACTGGCATGAAACACAGGCACTATCACATAAACAGTAAACATTTACATCCAGGTACCTTATAGGTAACATCTCTTTTGTCTCCATGTAGTACAGATGCCATTATGAGATTTTAAGCCTAGAGATTGTCTTTGAAGCCTTCTCTCTTCTTTTTATTCAGCAGCACTTTCCGACATGGTGCCCATAGAAATAAATGTATCATGATACTGCTCCTGAAAAAGAATATCTCCTATGCTGCATCATTGAATAAATCATTGGCTTCCTGCACAAAATATCCCTCTCACACTGTTACGGGCTGTGGAACGCACCAAATAATATAATGATAGTAGGTACATTCGCAGCCCGGGGTCCACCATGCAGAGGTGGTAAACTGCTGCTTAGTAATGGCGGATGTATATAGCGGTATACAAAGGTCATATGCGGGTTAACGTCACCCGATGTGAACAGGAGCGGTCTCTGTTATGTCACAGAGCCGCAGTACTGCGAAACTTAAATTCCGGAGTCTGTTAGCACTCACAGAGCTCGGCAAGGGGGTGCTCAGAATGTGGTCACGGAACTCTGCCCTAAGGACACGGGTTCAGAGTCCCTCTAGTCCTTCTGAGCAAGTGGCGTCACACCTGCGGACACCACTATAGATGCTGACCTTGGAGAGGTGTCGAGCACGTGCACCGTGGCGTGTAGAGCCAGCGGTGGACACTGATTCTAGTCTCTGACTCAGCCTCTACCTACACCTAGACCTCGGCGCTTGACAGGCTAGGCTGCACAACACATGCGTACCAAGGGTAGGGGTTTCCAATGAGTCATTCACCAGAGACATTCACACATGCTTTCAACACTCACTCCACATGGTCTAATCTTTGTCTACACTAGCGCATGGCTGTGCGGCTATGCAACTCTTTTATAGCAGCGTCCTTCCGGGACCTTCCTGACCTTCCTGATGGTCCAATCCAAGCTGGAGAAGGACCTGAGCATGTGACCTCCGATCTCCAATGAGAGATCGTCCCACGGGCATGCTCAGTGGACCGAAAGGAGGACTTAGTCCCTGCAGTAGCTCGCTGATGACCAGCCTGCATTGCTATAGCTGGACTAGAGGTGGCAGCAGCAACTAAACCTACAGAGCTGGTCTGAGCAGAGCGCCTGGACCGACGAGTCTGCTGAGCAGCCTCCTGTGCGGCCAGAGAGGAATGGGAGACTGCCGAATGCAAGGCTCGGGATTCCTGCTGTGCAGTGACCAGAACCTGACGCCTAACACACACTGTCCCTCTCCATAATATCCCCCACACTGCCTCTCTCCATAATGTCCCCCCAACACTGCCCCTCTTCATAATATTCACCCACAGTGCTCCTCTCCATAATTTCTCCCTGACATAGCCCCTCCTTTCCAAAATTTACCCCCACACAGCCCTTCTTCATAATGTTCCCCACACACACGTCCCTCTTTGTAATGTCCCCACACATACTGTCCCTCTTTGTAATGTCCCCACACCCTCTCCATAATGTTTCCTAAACTGCACCTTTCTATAATATCTCCCCCACACTTCCTCTCTGCGTAAAGTCCCCTCCACCGTACACTTTACAATACCCCATTTCACAATCCCCCCCAAATGTCTCAAATTAAACCATAATATCCTCCCATAGTGCCCTCCATTGCCCCATAATACCCCATAATGGCCCCTAATGACTCACAATGACCCCAATAGTGTCTCCTATTGCCTCAAATGGTCCCAATTGCCCCTATAGTGGCTCCCATTGCCAATAATGGCCCCCCATAGTGTCCCCATTTCCTCATGATGTCCCCCTTTGCCACAAAATGTCATCCATTGCCCCATAATGCCGTCATAGTTTCCGCATTGTTCTATAATGAACAAGAAACAAGCACACTTCACCTTTCTCTCCTCCTGTAGTGCTTACCAATGCCTGTCGCGTCATTGCTACAACTGTGGCCTGGCACCAGCAGCAGTGTGATGATGGCAGCAGCATGATGACCTAAACACACTGATGAACATCGGGGCCGGGTCTGACGAGTGCTGCACTGTATCTGTACCGACACTGCAGTGTTCAAATGCATTTGCATGTTAAAGACGTGAATACATTTGAATTTAGGCAGGAAAGAGTGACATCTCTAGGGC
Source organism: Dendrobates tinctorius (assembly GCF_039654945.1). Taxonomy (NCBI): domain Eukaryota; kingdom Metazoa; phylum Chordata; class Amphibia; order Anura; family Dendrobatidae; genus Dendrobates; species Dendrobates tinctorius. The sequence goes on along the minus strand of NW_027361719.1, from coordinate 1,545,357 downwards.
AGAACCATGGGCAGCATAACGACCTTCGGTGGGCAGTATGTTCTACAGGCCTGTAATAAGGCATCACACTATTCATAACTAGAGGATGCTATGTATGAAGGGATGGAGCTATATATAACAAAAATGGATTCTAAATAATAATGGATGGTGTTATACATAAAATAGTTTAATAGTTCTTTATTCATTCTACATATAGAACATTCACAATGCTTACTCTAGCTACAGACTTTTCCGCTAAACATGAAAAGCCTTCAGGATGCAAAGTATTCACTCGTGACTTTTTAACAACCTTCACCAGTGTTATTCTGCTACACATTTGTGTTTCTGAGAAGGCAGCGCGAGCACCTCTGGTTTATAATGTCCAGCTGTTACAAATCATGGAGAAAAATGTCTGCAATTTTCAAACATATGAGATACCATGAACTATAGAGCTAAAGTACATACAGTAAGTTGCGGAGACACTGCCCTCCTTTTTCAGAGATATGACGGACGTCCTCTGCAAGAGAGATGGCATTTTCATTGAACCTGACTTTCTTATAGTCACGGCTGACATGGAGTCCCTCTATACAAGTATACATCTTGAGGATGGTTTTGAGGTGACACAATTTTTTCTCATAATTAGCAATCTGGACCCCACTTTATGTAACCTGACCTTAGAGTTCTTGCAGTTCATATTAACACAACTTCTTCACTTTTAAAATGTATTTTATTGTACAAAAGCAAGGCACTTTCATGGGCGCGACATGTGCTCTATCATATGCGAACCTCTTTCTCGGATACTGGGATAGGGAGGTCATCTGCAGAGGCGCTCACACAGCTTCCCATGTGCAGTGCTGATACAAATACGTTGACAACCTGCTGATAATCTGGCAAGGTGCGGAAATTGAAACCTGTTCTCTGAGTACCTGAATTGACCTTCTGATAGGTACATTTACTTCAAATCCCAAGGGAACCTTGGATTGGCATAGTGATTTCAGCTCCGGCTAAGTGAGTGTACTGGATAAGGGTATTCAATCTGTTTCTTCCATATACAGAGCTCTACTTTTTCTGCTGTTTGAGTGAAGACTCTTTTGGGATTTCTGCCTCAGTCTCGGTTTGTGACCCTCTGGATCTTATTCGGACCTCCAGTCATTACACCGACATAAGGTTTTTCCAACAGGAAGACAAAGTATGGGTATACAAATGACTGGCGTACAACAATTTCATGACTCAGGCCTTGACAGTGACTTGTAGAGACACATATTTTTGAAGCAGAAGCAGGAAAAATACTCAAGGCAGTGTATACATCACTCAGATTTCTAAGCAACATAAAACAAAACGTTAGGTTTCCTCGGCAAAACTAATTTATTGAGACTTTTGGTAAGATTCTTTGCTTTGCCTTGGTGTTTTTATTAAATGGTGGGTAGACTGTAGTGGCCCACTCCATTCTTCTCCCTACAATTTGTGTGGTCTTCAGTTAGCTCAGGTGATTGTGCTCCTCTAATTACAGCACATATAAAGGTCTACTCTGAACATGGCAGGGTCAAAGTCTGGGAGAACAAGAGTCTGCTTTGGGAAGTCTGACTCACAAAATACTAATTGTAAAGATGAAGACAACTGACAAGACTGAAAAGTATTTTGTTTATTTGCAAGTGTGCTCAATGTATCTACACTGTTTGCTTTGGATTAATAATGCCAATTTGGACTTTATACCTGGATTGTCTCTGGAATTCTCATAGTCATCCTCACTTTTAAAGGATCGTTTATCTAAGGTTTCTACTTCTCACAAACTCTAAAAGTATATTTGCTTTTAATATTTTCCAGGCTAAATTCTCACGTGCTGGGGTTCAGAGTTTTCAGACTGGCAGGAGTGCTCCAAGGCTTGTCTGGAGCATAGGCAGATGCCAAGTCAGGAGAAAAGGAAAGGGTGGTGACTGGGAGAGCAGTCTAGATGTGACAAAACAGAGGATAAAACAAAGATGTGATTAGGATGCAGATTAAAATCAGGAGATCGAACTACAAAGTTTCAGAAAAAAAATTCCAAGTGAGAAAGCCTCTAGTTAGAATAATTAATGACTGGAGAAGTGGCCAGTGTTTGCTTTGATTTTATTCTCACTGCTCTTCTAACTATGTCACATTTTTTCTTTACATCCACCTTAAGTTTCAAGACATACGTGCTTTTTAAGACAGAGCTACTTTTTATGGTATTTAGCAAAGGTACATGGCATCTTAAAATGGTTCTCTGAGAGCATGTCTTTAGGCTGTTCTTCTGCATTTTTACCCTGTGAGCAACGGCCCACTAATAAAGACCATAACAATTAGCACTATATAGAAAGCTGTATATCGTGTGATCTCTGTGGTGGACTTAAAACAAAAATGCATACTAAGTGTCACGATTCCTCTGCTCAAAGTGTCTGGACCTCTGTGATGGACAGCTCTGTAATCCTATCCTCTGCTGGGGCGTGCTGAGCTGTCGGTGCTTTGATTGACAGCTCGGTTGACCTTCCTGACTGGAAGGTGCAGAGATTTCCACAGGTGCTCCATATTCTTGGTAATTGTCCTGCTATTTAGGAGAGCTGTCTGGCCCAGAGCATTGCCAGTCAAAAGCTTGTTATAAGCTTATGCTCTCTGGTGTGTTCGTCTGTATCCTGTGCTGTAAGTTCTGATCTTCTTCTGCTGCTGACCTTTGGACAGTGTTCAGACTACTCGTTTGTCATTGCCCCTTTGTATCTGATATTCCTCTGCTGACCTTTGGACCGTGTTCAAACTACCCGTTTGTTATTGCCCCTTTCCTTATCCGCTATTTCTCTGGTATTCTGATCCTGGCATGTGACCTGACTTACGACTTCATATTTTCCTTTGATCTACTATGTGATCTTTTGGTATTGACCCCGAAACGTCTGACTGTGCTGATTCATGGCCTAGCTGAGGGTTTTGACTAGTATCACACTAAGGGCAGCAACAGCAAAACAATGAGAGCAAAACTGTCCATTTTTTACCTGGTGACAGGTCCTCCATAAACTAAGCACATATGCCACAAACTCAATGAAATTCTCTCTACAGAATGGCCACCAATAATGATGGGAAGAAGTTAGAAAATGCTACTGATCGACTGATGGGACCCTCCCAAATTCATATAATGAATCCCAGAAACTAGGTTCTGTAGAGCCATGTCTTAAAGGGGTTGTTGAGGACAACTGCAATCTCAATCACCATGTTCCCCCTGTCATGCAAAGCCTTGGGACTGTGGGCGCCAACCAGGACCCTATAACTAGGGGCGTCCTAACATATCCTTGTCCCCGGATTACTCCTGAAAGTGGAGATGCCAGGCTCACTTGCCTTGCTATGCTCCTATGTCAACCCTTATCTGTCCCCTCCGTCACCCAAGGAGGTGAGAAGCCGAAGTGTACAGGATTACACTAACCATACAAACAAGGGAAGATTGTCAGGGATAAATTAAAATAACAATCATACAAAATACACTTACCAAACAAAAGAGTGGAACACGGAATTAAAAGGAAGGAAAAACCAAATAGGAGCTGATGTGGATGTGGATAAAAACAAAATTCCAAGCATAATCTCCTGAACAAATCTCCAAATGCCAACTCCAACCAGGACCTACACCTCCAAACCAGGCAGTAAGAACTAACACTGGCAATTTCTAAATGCCAGAGGGGAGCATATATAGCAGAGGGGAGTGGCAATCACTGAAAAACTAAGACAATCCAGATAGGAAAGCTACAGGAGCTTCGACTGAAAAGATTAGCCTTTACACTGCCACCAAGGAAAAAAACTGCAGTTTAATAAGATGGTGAAGTTCTTCTAACCAGTGCAAGAGTTCGTGAAACCGGATGTCGCAATCTGGCCCATGTCTGTTGTGGTATCCCCGTGACATTCCCCTCATAAAATTCCCCGTGACATTCCCCTCACTGCGCATGACAAACTCCGCTTACAAAGGACTTTCAGAACAGCAGAGAGAATTATAGGTTCCCCCTGCCTAAAATCCAGGATCTTTATGATAAGAGTATTCGATCCCACGCATTAAAAATTTCATCCGATCCCTCTCACCCGGGACACTCCTCATTCCAACTACTCCCTTCAGGACGTCGCTTCAGAGTCCCCAAATGCAGCACCAACCGCCATATGAACAGCTTCTATCCACTCTCTGTTCAACAATTAAATCATCATGTGTAGACTATATACTGTATCTGTCTTGTTAGATGTTACTTGTTGTATCTGTTGTTATATATTATGTTGCCTCTTTGCCACAAAGAATTCCTTGTATATATGTAATATGTACTTGGCGATAATAAATTTGATTTGAAAATAATAAAACCTATATTCACCTACTGTGCAGATGCCATTCTAGTGGTGTCAGTACTAATTCTCCCAGGGTTTTCAGATAATCAGTGGTTACTTCACTCATCAATCAAAAGTCTGGAGGAAGGGAGAGCAGCAGTGTAAATTAGAGATGAGCGGCTTTTCCTTTTTTCGGGTCGAGTCGGGTTTCATGAAACCCGACTTTCTAAAAAGTCAGGTCGAACGAAATCAGTCGACTATAGGGAAAAGTCGGGGTCCGACTGAAACACGAAACCCAATGCAAGTCAATGGGGAAGCAAAGTCGGCAGGGAGTGGAGGACAGTAAACACGCCTACAGTGCCCATTTCAATGCCAACGACATCAATTCTTATTAAGCTTGGCAACCTTAATTTACTTTATAATAATAGTTACGCATTGAAAACTGGGGGTTATTTGGCTAAAGTTGTGGGGGGTAGGGCTGGCGCCAGGTTTTCGTGTGCCCTGGGCCAAAGAGTGTCAGTGCGCCCTTTTAACACATACCACAATTCATAATGCTCCGATATGGCACAGAAATATAGGTATAGTACAATGAGAAATACTTCACTGCTTACAAGACATTACTGATATATATTTTAAATTCTACAATAGCGCAAAAACCGGACAGTATATTACTCCATACGGTACTATGGCCACCACCTAGTGCGCCATACAGAATAAAGAGCATCATATATTTCTCCATACAGAATAATTGGTCCCATATAATGTTCCATACAGTATAAGATGAGCTCCACATAATGCTACAGTATATGTTGGTCCCCATGAACGATGCTCCAGTGTGTTATGGGCCCAAATAATGCTCCATATATAATGGGCCCCATTCTAATGCTCCAGTGTATAATGGGCCCCGTAAATGCTGCTCTAGAGTCTGATGTCCCCCATTTGGAATGCTCCAGTATATGTTGGTCCCCATGGACAATGCTCAAGTGTGTTATGGGCCCAAATAATGCTCCATATATAATGGGCCCCATTTATAATGCTCCAGTGTATAATGGGCCCCGTAAATGCTGCTCCAGTGTCTGAGGTCCCCCATTTGGAATGCTCCAGTGTATCATGGGCCAAATGGGTGATGCTCCAGTGTATGATGGGCCCCATATATCATTCTCCAGTGTATATTGCTCCCCAAAAAATGCTCCCAACATTTAAAAAAATTAAATACCTCTCCTCGCTGGGCACTGCTCTACTCTGGACTCCTCAGCATTGCCATTTTAAAGCTCTCTGCACTTGTACCGTTTCGAAACAATATTCAAAAACAACATTATTGTCACATGTGGCCAGGAACCGGCTTAATACCACTAACGTTACCCCACCCAACGTGCGGACCAACAGATAACAGTGGAGTACTCCCAGCAGCATACAAGACAGAAGAAAAAAAGGAGTAACCATAAACCACAAAATGAGTTTTGTAGAATGTATAAAAGGCAAATCTTTATTACAATACAATATAATAAAATTTATCAAACATTTGTAAATATACATGAGGTGATTTGGAGAAGCATTCCAGAAAAAAACAACAATCGAAAGGTCGTCCCCATAAATAACAGGTAAGGAAAAAATGCAGTGTAACCGCCAAATGATCCCTTGTGTGCATAAGTATATTGCAACATGCCCGAACTAAATCAATAACGCCTACACCAGGGTGCTAAATAAAGGGATTTTCAATATAGTGCTTGCAGTTACACTGTGCCTACAGATCAACATTAATCACAAAGGGATAATACCCATAATATTAATATAATCAAAATCCGTGGAGAAACGCGTGACAGGGTTGAGCGTGGCGTCCCCCTCCTGAAACTGTGAACATGGGTAAGTGGCAATAGCACCCGGAAGATTATGGGTATTATCCCTTTGTGTTTATGGTTACTCCATTTTTCTTCTGTCTTACTTGTACTGTTTCGGTAGAGGGCATACAGACGTGATGTCATCGCGCTCTGTAACCTGAATGTCACTGTCAGGAAAGGCGGAAGACGTCACGGCGGTGGAGCATGGAGAAGTAAGTATTGCAAGTGCTGTGGCCCTGAGCAAGCATGGGGGGCCCACTCGTGGGCAACGGCACTGGCACAGGGCCCCTCATAGTACGACGGTATGTCTGACGGCGAGTGGGCCTTCCCACCGACAGAGACACTTTTGCGTACTATGGAGGGCCCTGTGCCACTGCCGTCGCCCATGAGTAGGACCCCCACCTGCTCAGGGAACCGGCACTTTCATCTGCACCTTCCTCTGTGTCACCGTGTAAGGTGGTGTAAGGTGGTATAATATGCGCGAAGGGGCACCTGAGTTTCATCAGTGTCACATTCTGGCTCTGTAGAGTGCGAGGGGAATGTAGTGCTGTGGGTCAATGTACCAGCAGAATCATCTAGCAGTGGCTGTGCATCAGTGCACTCCATCTTCGATTCATGTTGGACTGGGGAATTCAGAATTTCACTTGATAACACAGGCATGGCCTGTGAAAAGAGCTCCATGGAGTAATCTGAAGTGTGGGCTGCCGCATCCTTCACTTTTAGTGGGGGTGAAGGAGACAAGGAAAGGGGTGGTTCCTGACCAGAAGCCTGCACTGACGACTCAGTGCTTGCATTTTTTTAAACTTCAGAAGAGGAGGCGATAGAGCTGGAAGCTTTTTCGGCAATGTAAGGCAAAACCAGTTCCTGATGCTCCGGCTTTAAAAGCAGTTTACCTACTCCCAGTCTAGGGATAATTGTAAATCTCCGTATATATTTTATGAGTCAGACACAGATGGTCACAGACTCAGTATGGATTAGACAATAATATAAAAATGTGCAAAAGGGTACAGTATCACTAGATACAAGGTATATATAGTATAGTTTAAACATACTGAATCTCCATCTACATTTCAGGAGGCAAGCACAGACGCTCTCAGGCCCAGTATTGAACCGACAATAATATAGAAAGTTGAGAAAGGGTACTATGGCGCCCCTGAGGGTACGGTCGCCATAGAAGTACTGCACCTCATCCAAAGGTGTGGTATTCCACCCTCAGGTAAGGAGGGATCACCACTCAGGACTCCCAACCCTGCACTCAACACACACACATGTTAGTCAGTGCTTTCTGGGTGTACCCGGCGGGAGGATGGCCTCATCCCAGACTGACTAGGAAAGGGTGTTGAGGGTTAGTGTGGAAGGTAGGTACAGTGGGAGGACCTTAGGTAGTGGAGTGATTGTGGGCATCCAATCAGTGAGAGCAAGCTGACAGTTGATGGGTGGAGCTAGTCTGAGGTAAATGGATCTTTCTAGAGAGTTGTCAGTCGGTGACAGGACAGAGTAAGAGCAGGATTGCTGTGAGAGGGCTGAGGGTCAGAGAAGAGAGAAAAATCTTGTCCAAGCTCCTAGACTGGAAGGAAGGGGTCCTTGGGGCACGGGAAGTGCAATAAGCCACCTGTGAAGCCCGTTTCTGGATAAGGAAGGACCAGGCCTCGTTGGGGAAGGTGACAGCTAGAAAGAAGGAGGCTGAGGTAACTTTAAGTGCCTCAGTCGCAGCCGCATTCAATACTCAAAAAGGCAGCAGTTGGAATAAAGGACCACGGAGCATGACCCACGTCGCCCGGTGTGATCTGTGGCTGCCGGCTTGGGACACTGTTTGCGAAGGCCCACAGCAGGAAGGAAGTGATAGATCAGCGCAGAGACACAGCCTAGAAAGGATACACAAGTAGGAGTCTTGAACAGGTGTTCCTGATCTACCTTTCAGTTTGCCGGACCCCTCCCTCGGATGACACAGTACCAATCGGGTCATCTTGTGCACAAAACTTTTGAGGAAAAACTCAGAAAATGCACCCAACTGCATCCTTGGAGGCTTTTACAACTCACCTGCTACACACGCTACACTCACCATCACCGTCAATGGCTCACAAACACCATCTCAACTGCCCTGGGATACAGCTCTGCCCATGGAGAGCTTCATCATCTTGTCTGCTTTAACACCGGCACAGTAACACCGGCACAGAGGATCTGCATTGCAGCGTCGGCTACCCTAGCCGAGTACCACGGGTGGCGTCACGATCCCCCTTTTCCAAATTAATTATCATACCATTTTCCCCCTCATCTGAACTGTCATCTTCTTTATTGGACACCCAGGGCCACGGACTGGGTCCCAATCACCACCATGACATACTTCCCACATAAAAGAGCCTGAAAGGCTCGGTACTGAGTAACCCCCGGCCCTGTGTGGTTTTTCATTTTAACACCAGATAACAGGGATATATTGTATAGTTTCAACATTATAAATCTACGTATATATTTGAGGAGGTAGACACAGACGCTGTCATGGCCAGTATGGATTCGACAACAAACTAAAAAGTAGAAAAAGGGTACAGTATCATCAGATCAAAGGTATATACAGTTGTGGCCAAAAGTATTGACACCCCTGTAATTCTGTCAGATAATACTCAGTTTCTTCCTGAAAATGATTGCAAACACAAATTCTTTGTTATTATTGTCTTAATTTAATTTGTCTTAAATGAAAAAACACAAAAAGAATTGTCCTAAAGCCAAATTGGATATAATTCCACACCAAACATAAAAAAGAGGGTGGGCAAAAGTATTGGCACTGTTCGAAAAATCATGTGATGCTTCTCTAATTTGTGTAATTAACAGCACCTGTAACTTACCTGTGGCACCTAACAGGTGTTGGCAATAACTAAATCACACTTGCAGCCAGTTGACATGGATTAAAGTTGACTCAACCTCTGTCCTGTGTCCTTGTGTGTACCACATTGAGCATGGAGAAAAGAAAGAAGACCAAAGAACTGTCTGAGGACTTGAGAAACCAAATTGTGAGGAAGCATGAGCAATCTCAAGGCTACAAGTCCATCTCCAAAGACCTGAATGTTCCTGTGTCTACCGTGCCCAGTGTCATCAAAAAGTTTAAAGCCCATGGCACTGTGGCTAACCTCCCTAGATGTGGATGGAAAAGAAAAAGTGACAAGAGATTTCAACACAAGATTGTGCGGATGTTGGATAAAGAACCTCGACTAACATCCAAACAAGTTCAAGCTGCCCTGCAGTCCGAGGGTACAACAGTGTCAACCCATACTATCCATCGGCGTCTGAATGAAAAGGGACTGTATGGTAGGAGACCCAGGAAGACCCCACTTCTTACCCCGAGACATAAAAAATCCAGGCTGGAGTTTGCAAAAACTTACCTGAAAAAGCCTAAAACGTTTTAGAAGAATGTTCTCTGGTCAGATGAGACAAAAGTAGAGCTTTTTGGGCAAAGGCATCAACATAAAGTTTACAGGAGAAAAAAAGAGGTATTCAAAGAAAAAAACACGGGCCCTACAGTCAAACATGGCGGAGGTTCCCTGATGTTTTGGGGTTGCTTTGCTGCCTCTGGCACTGGACTGCTTGACTGTGTGCATGGCATTATGAAGTCTGAAGACTACCAACAAATTTTGCAGCATAATGTAGGGCCCAGTGTGAGAAAGCTGGGTCTCCCTCAGAGGTCATAGGTCTTCCAGCAGGACAATGACCCAAAACACACTTCAAAAAGCACTAGAAAATGGTTTGAGAGAAAGCACTGGAGACTTCTAAGGTGGCCAGCAATGAGTCCAGACCTGAATCCCATAAAACACCTGTGGAGAGATCTAAAAATGGCAGTTTGGAGAAGGCACCCTTCAAATATCAGGGACCTGGAGCAGTTTGCCAAAGAAGAATGGTCTAAAATTCCAGCAGAGCATTGTAAGAAACTCATTGATGGTTACCGGAAGCGGTTGGTCGCAGTTATTTTGGCTAAAGGTTGTGCAACCAAGTATTAGGCTGAGGGTGCCAATACTTTTGTCTGGCCCATTTTTGGAGTTTTGTGTGAAATGATCAATGTTTTGCTTTTTGCTTCATTCTATTTTGTATTTTTTCATTTAAGACAAATTAAATGAAGATAATAATACCAAAGAATTTGTGATTGCAATCATTTTCAGGAAGAAACTGAGTATTATCTGACAGAATTGCAGGGGTGTCAATACTTTTGGCCACAACTGTATAGTATAGTTTTAACATTCAAAATCTCTGTATTTATTTCAGGAGGCAGACACAGACGCTCTGAGGCCCAGTATGGATTACACAACAATATAAAAAGCAGTAAAAGGGGAATGGATCAGAAGCGTACAGCTGCATACAGTGTTGGGGTAATTGTAAATTTCAGTAGATATTTCCAGAGTCAGAAACAGACTCTCACTGGCCCAGTATAGATTAGACCCCTATATAAAAAGCAGTAAATGGGTAAGGTATCACAAGTGTACAGCTGTATACAGTGTTGGGTTAATGTTAAATCAACAAATATATTTCTGGAGTTACAGACAGATGTTCACAGGCTCAGTATGGATTACACAAGAATATAAAAACTTGAAAAAGTGTAATGTTTTACAATCGGTCAGCTGCATACAGTGTTGGTGTCATTTTAAATCTCCTTATATTTTACCAGAGTAAGACACAAACTCTCACAGGCTCAGTATGGATTACACCCGAATATAAAAGTGAGAAAAAGGGAAATGTATTTGAAACGTACACCAGTGTACAGTGTTGGAGTACTTTCTTCGTTTATATTTCAGTGTCAGTCTGCCAGTCCAGACTCTCCGCTAGAGGAAGGTAGATGGATAAAAGTACAGACGTAATGTCGAGTGATTTTAGATGTTTTTAAATTTGTAATCACGGGAAAATCTCCCAGGAGAATTCGCAGAGGCGATGCTGACCCTCAATAACTTTAACTGTGGAAACAGCTAAAACGCAAATTAGTGAAGAAAGGGTAGCTTTATCGTAGTGGCGTCGATCCCATCACCGTAACTCGTCTCCATCAAAGAGAGCTGTAGACATGGTCCTCACTGCCTATGATGATCTGTCTGGTCACTTTGAAGTGCAAAACACACAAGCCACAGGCCGTAGGGGATTCTATTGGATTGCCATGACAGGACACATTGAAAAATGTTGGCAGGAATGTCACACGTCTGTGACTATGAAAAATGTGAAAGGTGATCATAAAGCACCACTGCATCCGATTGGGAGTTGACGTCCATTACAAAAGATAGCCATTGGTAATCTGAAGGTAGAGGCCAGCAGGACAGGACATAGCTACATCTTAACCATCATCGATCAGTACACCAAATTTGTAGAGGCTGTCCCTGTGACGGATATAACTGGCCAGACTACACAGCGGTGGAGCAGGGAGAGGTAAGTATTGCAAGTGCTGTGTCCCTGAGCAAGCAGGGGGGACCCACTCGTGGGCGCCGGTACTGGCACAGGGCCCCTCATAGTACGCCAGTGTGTCTGATGGCGAGTGGCCCCCCCACCGTCAGAGACACTTTATTGTACTATGAGAGGCCCTGTGCCAGTGCCATGCCCAAGGGTTGGGCCACACACCTGTTCAGGGCAACAGCACTTGCCCGGGTGCGGCAGGTGTTGACCCCGGGCCTGGGGTAGGGGGGCAGCCCATTTCGGGTGGTTTAAAAAATGACATATGTTGATGTGTAGGCTGGACTTTTAGCTGCTGCAAATGGAGGAATTGGAGAAGTCAGAGGAAGAGGAGGACAAAAGCGAGCCTTTTTTCTGGCAACCTATGTGTTATCAGGGGAGGGTGGGACAAAATCTTTTGAAACCCATGCATGGTTCATTTTAATGAAGGTTAGATCATCAACATTTTGAGTCGACAGACGGGTCCTTTTTTCTGTCAGGATTCATCCAGCAGCACTGAAGACTCATTCAGACATTCAGATAGCACACTGCCAGCAGGGCAAGCGAGCTCCTGTAAGGCATATTGTGCCAATTCAGGCCATGTGTCCAGTTTTGAGGCCCAATAATCAAAGGGGAATGACCTGTGAGGGAGAGCCTCGATATGGGAGGAGAAGTAGTTTGTAACCATAGTTGTCATCTGCTGTCTCCTGTCACTTGCAATCGATTCTGTATTAGCTGTCGTGTGCGCGGACTTGAGAAATCAGACCACAACATGGTCAGGAAACCCCTGTCTCCAACGTCAGTTCGGCTGTGTGCACCACGAACACCTCTTCCATTTTGCCCACTGCGGCTCGTGGGAGAACCAGCTCCGCTGCTGTGTGCTGGGAATGCCTCAAACAACCTGTTTACCAGAGTTGTTTGTTTGTTAGCCAATATTAGCTCTAGGTTCTCCTGTGGCATGATGTTGTGTAATTTGCCTTTATAACATGGATCAAGGATGCTGGCCAACCAGTAGTCATCATCCCTCATCATTTTGGGAATGCGGGGGTCCCTTTTTAGGATCCGCAAGGCATAGTCACACATGTGGGCCAATGTTCCAGGTGTCAATGCTGCACTGCCAGTGGTGGGTGGAGGAGCACTTTCTGGCAAATCCACATCCCTCCAGTCACACACAAACCCTGTACCTGACCTTGGCACGCCCACATGTTCTCTTGCCCCCGGAGAAGCATCCTCCTCCCCAAAATAATCATCCTCCTCATCCTCCTCCTCATCTTCCTCTTCTTCCTCCACCTCGTCCACGACAGTTCCCTGACCAGACAATGGCTGACTGTCATCAAGGCTTCCCTCCTCCTCCTCCTGTTGCAGACGCCTGATCCTTGATGTGCGTCAAAGTTTGCATGAGCAGATGCATAAGTGGTATGCTCATGCTTATGATGGCGTCGTCTGCACTTACCAGCCATGTACATTCCTCAAAACACTGAAAGACTTTACAGAGGTCTTTCAGCTTTGACCACTGCACACCCGACAATTCCATGTCTGCCCTCAAACTGCCTGCCCGTGTATACTCCCACAAATGCATTACAGCTGCCTCTGTTCACACAGCCTCTCAACCATGTGCATGGTGGAGTTCCATCTTGTAGCAACGTCTATGATTAGGCAGTGCTTGGGGAGGTTGAATGATCGCTGCAGCTTCTGCATATGACTGGAGTGGATGTTTGAGCGATGGATGTGCGAGCACAGTCTTCGCACCTAATGGAGCAGGGCTGTTAACTCGGGATAATTATTTAGGAAGCACTGCACCACCAAGTTCAAGGTGTGAGTGTCACGCCTACCTTGCGTTCTACGGCTCCCGCTCTCCCCTCTGCTTCTGTTCTGGCCGCCTCTGCCGCGGCTCCCGCTGTCCCTGCTCCTGCGGCCGCTGCTCTGGCCGCTTCTGCCGCAGCTTCTGTCACAGTGCCGGCGGCTCCTGCAGCCTTCCGTGTCTCCACGCCGCCCAGGGCTTCCCAGCGCTCCTGGCTCTCTCAGCCCACCCCCACTGCAGTCGCCTGTCAATCAGCCTCCCTTCCTGTCCTGCGATTGGCCTCTGTCCCCTGTCAGGTACGCAGGCACACATCTAGGCATGCCGCTCCTAGACTGTGCCGTCCTATCCCTTGGCCTTCACCCTGACCCGGAAGTCCTGCAGCGTGCCCTATATCAGGCAGTCTCACCCCATGCTCTGAGCCTGATTATCAATTGTGGTTCACGCTTGATCTTGGGTCCACGTTCTCCTGCATTTCCTCTGTTCCTGCGCTTTGTACCTCTCCTGGCTCCTGCTGGTCCTCCACCTGTGACCTCTCTGTGTTCCCTTCTAGGTCCAGACCGTTCCAGCCTGTGCCCGCCTGTTCCAGCGTCTTCCCCAGAGCCCGTTCCTGCCACCTCCCTTGCCGTCTACCTCTGTCCCTGTGGCTACAACAGTCTCCCCTGTGGTCATCACTTTCTCCCCTCTGCCCGCCAGCATATTCCCCACCTGTGTTTCCCTCCGGCTGTTCCCAGGTATCAGCTTCCGCGGCGATAGTCTCCCCTGGGCCTGCCCCTAACGCTCCCTGTATAGGGGGTGGTACACCTGGTCAACTCGCCCGAGGGAGGTTCGTCATCGTGGTCCTGAGGGTTCAACTCCCGTAACACTCCAGTCTCACAGTATAATCAGGCCATGGACCCCGCTGGTACCCCGTCCCCGACTCAAAAGCAACTCCTGTTTTTACAAAAGAATCAGACGAGGATAATGTCCTTCCTCAAATCCATGGAATCTCGCCTGTCATCTTTACAGGCCTCTGACCCTGCTAGCGCTCCCCAGATGGCAGGTCTCCAGCAGGAGCTTGCACAGCAGGGCGACACTCAGGCCCATATTTTAAATTACATGGCATCAGTGGATAACTGCCTCCTGGCCCTCCAGAACGTGACTTCTGCTCCAGCCCCGGCTGCAACCTCCCACCCACCACCCCGTTTGGCGAAACCCCCACGGTATAATGGCGATCCCAAATTGTGCAGGGGGTTCCTAAATCAATGTCAGCTAAACTTCGAGCTGTCACCTCAGCAGTACCCCACTGACCGGGCCAAGGTGGCCTTTGTTGTGTCCCACTTGGAGGGTGAGGCCGTAGCTTGGGTAAACCCTCTCTGGGAGCGGGACGACCCCATTGTCTCCCAACTTTCTATTTTTTTGGACACCTTTCGTAAAGTGTTCGATGAACCAGGTCGCTTGGCCTCTACTACCGAGGCGCTTTTTAATCTCCACCAGGGCACGCTCTCGGTAGGTCAGTACGCCATTCGGTTTCGCACCCTGTCCTCAGAGTTGGGTTGGAACAATGAGGCCTTGGTGGGAGCCTTTTGGCAGGGCCTCTCTGGTCGAATCAAGGATGAGTTGGCGGGTCGAGATACTCCAACCTCCCTGGAGGATCTGATCTCCTTGGCCACCCGCATCAACCTACGCTTTCAGGAGCAATCCCGAGAGGTAGCTAGAGAGAGAAGACCTCGTTTTCTTCCGGCCGCTCATAGTCCGCCCCGCTCCTGCCCAGTGTCGGCTTCCAGGGCCCCTGCACCGAAACCCATGCAAGTGGATTGTCTCAAGCCAGTGGAGGAGTGCCGGAGCGAGAGGGTCGAACAGAGGCTCTGCTTCTATTGTGGGAGTGCATCCCACTTCCTTCGTTCCTGTCCACCTAGGACAGGTAAGAGAGGCCTCCCTGGGTAATTGCGACTCCTCTCTACCCTTAATTCTTTCCGTCCTTCTACATATAGACTCCAAACGTTCTTCTGAGTGGGCTTACATTGATTTGGGTGCAGCTGACAACTTTATTCAGTTCGAGGCGGTTAAGAGACTTTGTATCCCTGTCCGATCCCTGGAAACTCCTCGGCAGATTGCTTCGGTCGACGGTCGACCCTTGCTGATGTGCGTTACTCTGGTCACCGAAGAGGTGGAACTTCAAATTGGAGCCTTACACTTATGTGCTGCCCTCGTTATCTCACACCATCCTCTTGGGCCTTCCCTGGTTGAGAACCCACGAGCCTATCTTGGACAGGCGCTTCAGTGATATCCTGAGTTGGGGACAATTGTGTCAAGATAAATGTCTGCTTTGCGTCCAGCTAAAGAACTCCTCGCCCCCCACTTCAGTCTCTACAGATTTACCTTCAGCCTATTGGGCTTTTTCTGACGTCTTTAACAAGGAGGCAGAGGTTCTGCCCTTGCATCAGCCCTATGATTGCCCAATCGACCTTGTTCCCGGTTCTACTCCATCCCAGGGTCGGATCTATCCACTATCTCCCTCCGAGACTCAGGCCATGACGGAATATATTCAGGAAAACCTGGCCAGAGGCTTTATTTGCAAGTCGTCTTCGCCTGCAGGAGCGGGTTTCTTTTTCGTCAAGAAGAAGGATGGATCTCTCTGTCCCTGCATTGACTACCGGGGTCTCAGTGATATCACTATCAAAAACAAATATCCGCTGCCTCTTATTCCGGAGCTGTTCGACCGTCTACGGGGAGTGCGGGTCTTCACGAAGTTGGATCTCCGAGGGGCCTATAATCTTATCCGCATTCTTTCCGGAGACGAGTGGAAGACCGCTTTCAATACCCGAGACGGCCACTATGAATATTTGGTCATGCCCTTCAGCCTGTGCAATACTCCCGCAGTGTTCCAGGAGTTCGTCAACGACGTGTTTCGAGATCTTCTCTACTCCGGTGGTGTATTTGGACAACATCCTTGTGCTTTCCTCGGACTTGGCTACCCACAGAAAGGATGTCCGCCAAGTCTTACTGCGTTTGAGAGAGCATCGTCTCTATGCCAAACTCGAGAAGTGCGCCTTCGAGCAGTCCTCCCTGCTGGTCTTGGGTTATGTCATTTCTGACTCGGGCCTACGTATGGACCCTGGAAAAGTGTCTGTCATGCTCAAGTGGCCGCGTCCCCAGGGAATCAAGGCTATCCAGCGATTCCTTGGTTTTGCTAATTATTACCGGCAGTTTATCCCACACTTTTCCACGTTAACCGCTCCTATCTCCGCCTTAACCCGTAAGGGGGCTAACCTGCACCTCTGGTCCCCAGAAGCCGAAAATGCCTTTCAAACTTTCAGACAAGCTTCGCTACAGCGCCCGTTCTCCATCGTCCTGAAGTTAACAAACCCTTTATCCTCGAGGTAGATGCATCTGCCATCTGAGCCGGGGCAGTTCTTTCCCATAGATCTTCCTCCGGTCGACTGGTCACTTGCAGTTTCTTCTCCAAGATGTTCTCCACCGCAGAGAGAAACTACGCTATTGGTGACAGGGAGCTACTCGCCATCAAATTGGCCTTGGAAAAGTGGCGGTATCTTCTGGAGGGAGCTGTGCATCCATTTAAAATCTACACCGACCATAAGAACCTGGCATACATCCAGTCAGCACAGAGACTTAATCCCCGGCAAGCCAGGTGGTCGCTATTCTTTGCCCGGTTCGATTTTGAGCTTCATTTCCATCCCGGTGACAAGAATCTCAAAGCAGATGCTTTATCCAGGTCCTTTCGGGTCTCCGATAATGAGGAAGACCCATCACACATTGTAGACCCCAGTAAAGTCATCGTGGTCGCTCCCATCAGCTTATCTTCGTTACCGCCGTGTAAGACCTTTGTGCAAGAAAGCGAGAGGAAGCTAGTGTTACACTAGGGTCATGCATCCAAGCTAGCCGACCATGTAGGCCTCAAGAAAACACTTCTTTTCATCTCTCGTTTCTATTGGTGGCCATCTCTTCCTCAAGATGTCCGAAGTTTTATCGCCTCCTGCCCGTCGTGTGCCAGAAACAAAGTCCCTCGGCACCTACCCTCTGGTCTCTTGCATCTGCTTCCGGTTCCTTCGGCCCCCAGGCAGCATGTCGCAATGGACTTTATTACTGATTTACCTCGGTCTTCTGGCCACACCGTCATCTTGGTCATGGTGGATCGATTTTCCAAGATGGCCCATTTTATTGCTCTGCCAGGTTTACCCTCTGCTCCCAAGTTGGCGAGGATCTTCGTCACCCATGTTTTCAGGATTCACTGCTTCCCCAAGCACATCGTTTCCGACAGAGGAGTTCAGTTCACCTCGCAGTTTTGGAGAGCCCTGTGCAGAATGATGGAAGTAATGTTGGACTTCTCCTCTTCCTACCATCCCCAGACCAACGGTCAGGCAGAATGCACAAATCAGATCCTTGTGACTTATCTCCGGCATTTTACCAACGCCCACCAGAATGACTGGTCCAGCTTGCTCCCGTGGGCCGAATTCACCTACAATAACCACACCAGTGAATCCTCCTCCAAGTCACCCTTCTTTATTGTCTATGGGCAACATCCTGGTGTTCCTCTGCCGGTACCTCCTGTCTCTGGTGTGCCGGCGGCCGATCTTCTGACCAAGGAGTTCTCCAGGGTCTGGCAGGAGATAAAAACCGCACTTGAACGAGCTCAAGGCAGGATTAAGAGACATGCCGATAAAAAACGCCTTGATTCTCCACTGTACCAACCCGGAGATAAAGTATGGCTGTCTACAAAATTTGTCTGTCTGAAGCAACCCTCGTACAAACTAGGTCCTCGGTACATAGGTCCGTTTGAGGTCTTAGCTCGTATCAATGATGTGGCCTACAAGTTAAAACTTCCCACCTCCCTACGGATTCCTAATTCCTTCCATGCTTCCCTCTTAAAACCTGTCATACTTAACCGCTTTCATCCTTCCACTGGTTGCCCGCCCCGCCTGTGTCCGCACAGGATGTCTTTGAAGTTAAAGACATTCTCGCCATGAAAAAATCTAGAGGTAAGACTCTTCCTAATCGATTGGAAGGGTTTCAGTCCTGGGGAGAGATCTTGGGAACCCCGGGAAAACATCCAGGCTCCTCGTATTTTAGCCAAATTCCTTTCCGGTCTTAAGAAGAGGGGGTGTAAGAGGGGGGGTACTGTCACGCCTACCTTCCGTTCCACGGCTCCCGCTCTCCCCGCAGCTTCTGTTCTGGCCGCCTCTGCCACGGCTCCCGCTGTCCCTGCTCCTGCAGCCGCTGCTCTGGCCGCTTCTGCCGCAGCTTCCCCTGTCACAGCGCCGGCGGCTCCTGCAGCCTTCCTTGTCTCCACGCCGCCCAGGGCTTCCCAGTGCTCCCGGCTCTCTCGGCCTTGCCTGGCTCAAGATGTAGACTGCCCAGCCATGACTCAGTTTGTCGATGCAAGTACTCGGCCAGTACCTCCGCGGTGTGTCTACTGTCGCCCAAACACATCATTTTTAAAACAGCCTGCTGCCGTTTACCACTAGCTGTTCGATAGTGGGACACCTCATGTGCAACACTGACAGATGTGGATGGAGTGCTCGTGCGACTGCGCTCTGTCGGCGAGATTTCGCTTCTGGAAGAGGAGGAGGAAGGTTTAACGCCTACACCCAACTGTTTCCTATACCATGGGCTAGGCAGCACTGTTCCACCACCGCTGTCCCCTGTGGAGCCTGTATCCACCACATTAACCCAGTGCGCAGTGATGGACACATAACGGCCCTGGCCATGCCTACTGGTCTATGCATCTGTTGTGAGGTGCACCTTTCCACTCACTGATTGTTTGAGTGCATGGACAATGTGGTCTTTCACATGCCGGTGGAGGGCAGGGATGGCTTTTCAAGAAAAGAAGTGCCGACTGGGTAGGTCATAGCGTGGGACAGCATAGGCCATGAGCTCTCAGAAAGCTTCGCTTACTACCAAACGGAAGGGCATCATCTCTAATGAGATCAGTTTGGCAATGTAGGCGTTCAAAACCTGTGTACACGGATGAGAGGATGAGTACTTTCTTGTCCTTCTCAGAGTGTCTGGTAGGGTGAGCTGGACTTGAGAGCTGCATATGGGGGAACTAGCATTGGACATGACGGACTGAGAAGGGGTTGGTGATGGTGAGGGTGTTGAGGGCCTAGATTCAGTGTTTCCTCGCGAAAATATTGTGTTTGCGTGACTGGTTTGGCCTAGCGACGACACCTCAACATTTCTTGATGGTGGTGTGCTTAGCAGTGGCATTACAGTGGAGGAAGCGATGGAGCGTTGCCGGCTAACTTGAGTCGGAGCAGGTGCACATGTGCTACCTGAGCTTTTGTAGTCCGTCCACGCTTGCAAGTGCATGTTGTTTAAATGTCTAAGCATGCAACTGATATTCAAATTTCTTAGATTTTTCCCTCTGCTAAAGGTCCTTTGGCACTTCTTACAGATAACCTTTGCGTCATCAGTAGGATTTTGTTCAAAAAAAGTGCCACACTGCACTCTTCCTACTATGGTACAAATTTTCAGGGCTTGCACGCTGTGCTAATTTGACCATCTGGCCAAGCTGTCCTGCAACTCTTTTAGTTTTCTTGCCAAGTTTTTTGACAGCTATGGGCCTGCCGGATAACCGCTGCTGCGATGACGATGCCTGCTGCGGATCCTTCTCCTGTTCTGACCTATTGTCACCAGCACCCTCTTCCCCCAATGGATGCCAATCCGGGTCAAGAACTGGGTCATCCATGACCTTGTCTTCAATGTCATCTGCACCTTCCTCTGTAGCTTCCTCTGTGTCACCGTGTAAGGTGGTATAGTATGCGGGAAGGGGCACCTGAGCTTCATCAGGGTCTGATTCAGGCTCAGTAGACTGCGAGGGCAATGTAGTGCTGTGGGTGAATGTACCAGCAGACTTGTCTAGCAGTGGCTGTGCATGAGTGCACTCCATGTCAGATTCATCTTGGACTGGGGAATTTGACTTGATAACCCAGGAATGGTATGTGAAAAGAGCTCCTTGGAGTAATCTGAAGTGTGTGCTGCAGCATCCTTCACTTTTGGTGTGGGTGAAGGACACAACGAAAGGTGTTGTTTCTGACCAGAGGCCTGCACTGACGACTCTGTGCTTGCAGTTTTTGTAACTTCAGAAGAGGAGGCAATAGAGCTGAAGGCTGTTTCGGCAATGTAAGCCAAAACCTGTTCCTGATGCTCCGGCTTTAAAAGCGGTTTACCTACTCCCAGAAAAGGGAACCTTACAGGCCTTCTTATGCCAGACGATGATGCAGGCTCAACACCTCCTGCCTTAGCTGCTATTGTGCTTTTGCCAGAACCAGCTGATGCACCACCACCAACACCACCATCAGTACCAGCTGCGCCCCCCGCCCACGTCCGCGGCCTCTTCCACCAGGCTTCCTCATGTTTGGGAAAATGTACCAAAAATACCAGCAGAGAAATGGTACTGTATGGTACAGCTGTGTAAGGTGTATGTAAGAATTGAAATCTCCGTATATATTTTGTGAGTCACAAACGCTCACCCAGTATGTATTTCACCGTAATCCAACAAGCAGATATACGGTACTGAATCAGAGGTCTACAGCTGTATACGTTGTTGGTGAAACTGTTAATCTCCGTATATGTATTTACAGAATGTCGCACACACACGCTGACTCTGTGTAAATGTGACCGTAATACAAACACCAGATATCCGATACTGTTTGATAATCGGCCGCTCAATATGGTGTATAAAGAAATGGAAATGTCCGTATATGTATTTATGGAGTGTCACACACACACGCTGACTCTGTGTAGAAGTGACAGTAATAAGAACACCAGATATCCGATACTGTCTGACAATCGGACTGCTCAATACGGTGTATAAAGAAATGGAAATGTCCGTATATGTATTTATGGAGTGTCACACACACACGCTGACTGTGTAGATGTGACAGTAATAAGAACATCAGATATCCGATACTGTTTGATAATCGGACACCTCTATACGGTGTATGTATGGAAAAATGTTAATCTCCGTGTATTTTTTTACAGAGTCACACACATATAGCATGTATTTGTCCATGATACCAGCCGGTACACGGTAGTGTGTGAGGAGCGTACACCTCTATACGGTGTGTGAAAAAATGTACGCTCAGTATCTACTGTGCAGAAAAAAAGGAATAAAAGGATTTTTGCTTTTAAAAAAGCAGTCTGCACAGCAGTGTGCAAACAGCAATGCAGCTATCAGGGAGCCTTATAAGGCAACCTAATAACCAACAGAGCTGCTGCACAAAAAAGTATGAAAAAATGAAGGATTGGTTAGGCTAGTTTCACACTAGCATTCCACGCAGAGCACGGCGCCGCTAAGCACCGCCCCCTGCCGGCTCCGTGCCCGCTCCATCCAGTCATCGCCGTCTACTATCGCACATGGACGCTTGCGATCTGCGCACCCTATCTTTAGCATAGGGTGCGCAGATCGTGCGCTGGCCGTGCGCTAGTAGGATTTTGGCATGCGCTGCGCACTTTTGAAGGTGCGCCGAGTGCGGCGAAATGCAACATGCTGTGTTCGGCGCACACGGGCGCACCTTCAAAAGTGCGCAGCGCATGCCAAAATCCTATTAGCGCACGGCAAGCGCACGATCTGCGCACCCTATGTTAAAGATAGGGTGCACAGATCGCAAGCGTCCATGTGCGATAGTAGGCGGCGATGACCGGATGGGGCGGGCAGGGAGCCGGCAAGGGGCGGGGCTTAGCGGCGCCGTTCGCTGCGTGGAATAAACGCTAGTGTGAAACTAGCCTAACTGCAGAAAAAAGGAATAAAAATATTTTTGCTTTTAAAAAAGCACTCTGCACAGCAGTGTGCAAACAGCAATGCAGCTATCAGGGAGCCTTATAAGGCAGCCTAAAAACCAACAGAGCTGCTGCACACAAATATATCCTCCCCTGTCACTGTACACCATACAGCTGTGTTTTACAGTGACATTTGCTATCAGCACAAGCAATTTTTTTCTTTTTCCCTGCCTTAACACTCTCCCTATTGAGAACGATCAACAACAACCTCTCCCTATGCTAAGATCGGCAGAAGTAAGATGGCGGTCGGCGGTCATGGCCTTTTATAGGCACTGTGACGCCACACAAAGCCAGCCAATCACTTGCATGCCCTTCTCTAACCTGGTGGGGGCCGCTGCCGATGTAATCGCGTTGCCCACAGTGTGCGTCCTTCATGATTGGCTGAAAATAGGCGCTGGAAGGATTGTGGGAAGCACGACTTTGGCGCTCAAGTCGGTGACCTCATGGCCGACCTCATGCTATGGTCGGGTTTCGATCGGCGAAACCCGACTTTAGCAAAAGTCGGCGGATTCTGAATTTGGCCGACCCGTTTCACTCAACTCTAGTGTAAATATCTGGATTTGTGCAAGAATTCTATTAAAATGACAGACCATTATTTCTAATATTTAACCTCATTCTGTCAGTAGACTTACTGATATGTGCAGTCACATCACATGGTCTACCACAATCAGGGTGCTATCACAGCCAGTATAAAAGATGAGAGCCAGCCAAGGAGCACCATTTGTACCTGTAGTGGAGGTCAGAGCACACATCTCAATTTACAAAGGGATAGAAAAAAGAATACTTTGATGCTGGTGTACTACTACCCTGCTGAAGCATATTGAAAATGTGAGTGGTGGTCTCAGTCTGTGAATGCTAATTCAAAGATTCAAGTGATATAGGAAACTGCTGTATGTGTATAGTCATTAGTCAGTGCAGTGACTGTGAATTGAATGATCTGAGATACTGAGTAACAACACCTTGATAACAGCCTGTATTCAATTCTTCACACACTGTGAACAGTGTTAATTTGTTAATAAAATAAAATCCTGAAACCAAAGCTTGTGTTTCATAGAAACTGTGCTCCTTGAACTGTAAGATAGGCAAGCAATTTATTTTTAAAAATCCAAAAGAGAAATTTTCACTACCACGGCTTACTATCTGTTTACAACTAAAGAAACTCTCTAGTTAATGATGCTGTCATAACAGGGTCATAACAGGATTTGCTCTTGCCAAACATGATATCAATATTCAAAAAGGGGTAAAAAACTGAGCCAATAAATTATAGGCCTGTAAGTTTAACCCTTTAGTGACTGCGCTAATTTTGACTTTAATGACCAGGCCAATTTTTACAATTCTGACCACTGTCACTTTATGAGGATACAGCTCTGGAATACGTCAATGGATTCCACTGAATTTGAGATTTTTTGGGGGGACATATTGTATTTCATGTTCGTGGTAAAAAAAAATTTCAATATGACTTGTGTTTATTTCTGAAAAAAAAAACAGAAATTTAACAAAAATTTTGAGAATTTTGCAATTTTCAAACTTTTTTTGTGCCCTTAAATCAGAGAGTGGTGTCACACAATACAGTTAATAAACAACATTTGCCACATGTCAACTTTACATCAGCACAATTTTGGAAACATAATTTTCCTTTATTAGGACGTTATAAAAGTTAAAAGTTGACCAGCGATTTCTCATTTGTCCCACAAAATTGACAAAACCATTTTTTTAGGGACCACCACACATTTGAAGTGACTTTGGTGGGTTAATATTAAAATACCCAAAAGTGACACTATTCTATAAAACTGCACCCCTCAAGGTGTGCAAAACCACATTCAAGAAGTTTATTAACCCTTCAGGTGCTTCACATGAACTAAATCAATGTGGAAGGAAAAAATTAGAATGAACTTTTTTCACAAAAAATTTACTTTAAACCAAAGCTTTTTTATTTTCACAAGGATATTAGGAGAAAATGGACCACAAAATTTGTTGTGCAATTTCTCCTGAGTATGCAGATACCCCGTACATGGGGGAAAGCCACTGTTAGTGCATGGCGCACCATGGGTCTATCCCAGTGATCAAAATGAACCAATAGGAAAAATCTCCTAATGTTACCTGTGAATAACGGCGATCACAAGACTAAAGACGGTAAAAACCAAACCAAATCATGTTCTCCTGGTTCTCAGCTACCCCCAGTAGCTGAGACCACATAGATTTTCCAACACTGGAAACTGCTATCCACTTATTTCTCAGTGCTGTTAAAAAGTGGCGCTAAGGAATAAGTACCCTTAACTGCCACCGTTATAAGGCGTATCGGTGGTCATTAAGGGGTTATCCTTTATTGTGAGCAAAATCTTTGAAGGTATTCTACGTAGGAATAAGCAAATCAATTTGATGTGAATCAAATTCATGTCAAATTTTAACAAATTTTCAAGTAGAGGCAAATTTGAAAAATTGTCTTTCCCATAATGCCTTGCAGCTTGCAACTGACATGGTATATTGCAATCAATCACAATGAATTATATGGGCTTGTAAAAAAAGCCGAGACAGGGAAGGCAGCAACCAATTTAGTGATTCAGTATAGCGAGAGGACATCAGTGTTCACAAGTCAACAATTAAAGGAGGAGAAAGCCCTACAACATTGGACAAATACTCCAGAATTAGCACTGGAGAAGTTAGTATAGTCATCTGTGAATAAGGCCATGATCATGTAAGAGTAGTGCACTGTACTAATGTGTTCCTACTCCTGAAAACACCAATCATACCGTGCTGTAAATTATAATGTGAATAGTGTCATGCAGTCTTAGGACATGTGTTAAACTTTATAGCAGAAGGTAGTGACAATAGGATAAGACACTCTGGTAAACATTATAAGTATAACACATTTAATGTATGCAAATGTAATTAGAGTGGAGCGAAACAGGTCGGTCAGATTCAAAAGTCGCCAACTATCGCCAAAGTCGGGTTTCATGAAACGAAACCCGACCTCAGTGTGAAGTCGGCCATGCGGTCGGCGACCCAAGCGCCAAAGTCGGGTTTCGCCGAATGCTTGCACATGACTTTTTTCAGCCAATGAGAGAAGCGGAGCGGAGCGTAGCTGGAGTGGGAGTGGGAGAGAGAGGGAGTGGGAGAGAGAAGAGATAGAGAAGAGAGAGAGAGAGATTTCGCCGCCTCTAGGATTAAAATTCATGCCAGGTGTGTTTACAGTCCTCCACTCACTGCCGACTTTTCTCTCCATTAACTTGCATTGGGTTTCGTGTTTCACGACTTTTCCCGACTTTTCCCTATAGTTGGCCGATTTCGTTCGACTCGACTTTTGACTTTTGTCATGAAATCCGACTCGACCCTAAAAAAGGCAAAGTCGCTCATCTCTAAATGTAATGCATAATGTTTGTGAAGGAGATATGTCCATCCACATGCTGCAGGGACAGACATAGTTAAGGTTCGGAACTAGTCTATAGTGGGAGGGGAAATCCTCAGTAAAAAGGGAACTGTTCCCTGTAGTTGAGCAGATAGGGAAGTATAGCAAACAAGGTCAAATTCAAGATGCAGTGGTCAAGTATCTATTGTTCGGGACAGTGGCAAGCCTTACTGGAATCCTTTGAGACCATTCCTGCAGCTTTCAGAGCTCAAGACTCGATACAGATGCAATGAAGAATGCCTTATTCTCTGGAGTACAGGGGACGATGGAAGTGGAACTCTCAGAGGTGGGAGGTGATGCAATTCAAGTGCACTGCTTTTGGTGGAGAAGAATTCCTAGTGCTAGAGGAGTTTGCAAGAGGGATGCTCTATCCATATCGAGAATTAAGGCTGAAGTTATATCCAGTACCTGTGGGAAAGAATGTAGCCCATTGGGCCCTATCCTATATGCCGCATTGCTTGCTGCGAAGGTTTTGGAAGATGGAAGCCTGGAGCCAGTAAAGGCCTATGGCTCTCAAGTAAGTGTGATAGACCTCTCACACAGCAGCACATCGGGACTGGGAGACGTTTTGTCTGTAGGGCGCTAAAGCGAGTGGGAGCAGAAGCTCACACACCACTTTCCCCTGCCCAGGCAACTTACAAGTACGTGAACACATTCAACAAGCAGTAACAAAAGCAGGTCTCAATTTACCTGCTTTGCTTCTAAGGAGCGTATTAGTTCAAGGAAGTGAAGGGCATTATGGCACATATGGCACATCACTTGTCTCCATCACAGCAGTGTGATGTTACCTTTGACAGAGACACCATTAGTTGGAGTCAATGTTCTGCATAAGAGTCCTCCTCTACCTTAATAATACATAATATTTTACATTGTGGAATGTTAACTCTGTCAATAACAACTTTATCTGTTCTGCTCCTTAGTCCTCTAAGCCACAGAACTCCAGAGGCTAAGGAAGATACTTCAGAAAAACAATTTCTACCTGTTGATTTCCTGCATGAGATGAACAGTGAGTCTTTGCACTCAGATGACATGAGGCTGGAGGAGATAGAGGACACATTTCAAACACAGAGCTGTCTTTGTGAATTGTATAATTTTCCAACATACAAGGCTTGATAAAGGCAATGTGTGACCAAATCAAGACTGCTTTTGCGCTTTCTACATTGTGATCAATAAAAGAAGCTTTCTGAGGTATAGAACCGATGCATTGGGTACTTTTGTTGTAGACTCTGTCAGCCATGATTGTAGGGAAACTGGCAGCAAAGGTAGTAGTGTCAATTTGAATCAGCGCCTCTAAAGGTGGGAATCAGATTAGAATGTGCATTGACTGTCAAGAAGCTTAGGGTACTTTCCATACTGAGGCAACTGTCAGCCAAGTCAGGGATGATGATGATGATGACTACATGGTTGACAAGACCTGGGAACCAGACATGGATGCCAAAAAGGTGATGTGTTCAAAAGAAGAAGGTGTGGGCATCGGCCATAAAGAGCAGAGTTCAGAATAATACTCAAACTATCCTCTTACCCCTTTTCATCATGCTCATCTTTCTGGAATTCAGGTTGAATTCTCAGGTCATACCTAGACTGTGTCATCATCATCCATTACTCTTGCTTTTCTTGCTACTCCTCCTGACACTGCCAGATATTCTTCCCTGATTGTGTGTGAAGGAAATAGGTATACTCTCCCAGTCATCTGACTATCTGCCAGCTCAACTTCCACCTGGTCAAGCTGCTTTTAGTGTATAGTGGAGTGTCTTTTGAAAAATGTGCAAAAAAGCATGAAAAGTTAAATGAGAGCAGCACTCACCACTGGTACGTGGAAAAAAGCAGTGCTTCATTATGGTCATCACATGAGGAGAGGAGACATAAGGAGGTAAGTAAGCGACAGCTGTTTCACGTAAACTACGCTTTTCCGGCTAATTACCAATATCTCAAGCTGAGCATTACTATATCTGGTAATCTCCATTTAATGTTTGCCTGAATGCATTACTGGAGAGTGTGTTAGCAGTGCCAGCATTTCTGCCTTTTATTTTCTATCTTTTGAGAAATGATGAGCACAAGAAATTGCCCCAAAATGCAAACACGGAGGACCATGAAAACAGAAAGAACCTACATAAGAAAAATCCTCTAAACAGTAGGTATAGAATATAAATTTTATTAAATCATGCTTAAAAGATTTTTAAAAGGGATGACAATACACAACAAAAAATGAAAGAGATGAATAAAACAAACATTGGGCAGATGGAAATAATTACGTCCAAAAATAATGGTATAGATACAAAAATATACAATGCAAGTGGCTAAGGATTCTAGCACATCACATTGGACATATAAACTGGGTTATGATCATCCTTGAAGACAGGAAAAAATCTTTTTATGTCCAAACATAATGGTATATATAACATCTTGTAATAATATCCCTGAATAAATAAATAACAGCAAAATGCTTAAAAAATATACCCGGGAAAAATACAAGTGACTGAAAATTCTAGCATATTGGACATACAAACTGGGTTATGATCATCTTGAACACAAGGCCCCATGTAAATTCATATAGAATCATAAGCAGGACCGGCGTTAGCACCAGGCAGACCAGGCAGCTGCCTAGGGCCCCCGCTCCCCCAGGGGCCCCCAGCCAGTGGCATGCCGCTAACAGTGGCATATCACGCAGCCGCTATGGGGCTCCCATGAGTCAGGGGGCCCGCCGGCCGCCAGTGCCGACTCCCCCCCCCGGATTCAATTGAGAGTATGGTGACTTTTCTCCAGAAGTGCAGGGGTGAATGAGGAGGGGGTGTGTCTGGACTACATCTCCCGGCATGCACTGGACACGTCACTCCCGGAAGTATAGTGTGGATTGAATGAAGAGACTGGAGCAGGTGAGGAGTGAGCGCCACTGCTGGGGGGAGTAGTCCTCACCTGGGGGGGAGTAGGTCTCTGCCGTGATACCCGCGGCACTGCTGGTCCATGGTGTGGGCTGCTACTCTCTGGTATCAGCCTCCTGCATTACTGGGCTGTTCATTAGTAACTCTGTGTTTCCCCGGGAGGTAATGAGAAGTGTGGGATAATTCACATGCTGCGCTCTTCTGCCTTCTGTGCAGCAGTGGCTCCTCTGGGTGCAGGCTGCTCTCTGTCACCAGCTGCTCCTCAAGATCCGTCTCAGCCATCTCTGGTTATTCAGGCTGAATAAACAGCAGATTTGTTTTCTGTTTCTTTGTTTTATTCTTTGCTTTATTCTTCTTTGTGGCCGAGAGATGAAGAATGAAGCCGATGTTTGTTGTTACGAATGTGCAGTCCCCAAGTCTGCGTTAATTTTGCCTGAAGTTTTTTTTTTTAACAAGTGATTTTAGATCTGAGCATTTTGCATTTTTTTAAACTTGCGGCTGTACATGATCAGCAGGGTGCACAAGGGGTTAATGCGGATGGGGGCAGCAGGACCGGGCACCACAGAGCGTGTCCAGCCCCCGCTGCTGCCACCATGCATGGCATAATGATGCTGTACTGCTGCAGGACGACGCGGCCGCTGGTGGCCCCAAGTAACAGGACACATCCAGCCCCTGTAATATCCCGGCCCACTCCATCACCCTCTAATATTCATTATATAAAATATATCATAATGTGTCACCTGCAGAAGTACAGTTCAAAGCAATGATGGTGGAGAGAGCGTCAGCTGATGCTCCCTCTCCCATTATTCCCTTCTGCCTCTGACACTGCATGTGCGCGATGACGTCACTTCATCGTGCACCCACTGTGTGCTGGGCAGACTGCAGCCACTGAGACTGGAGCCGAGCCGGAAGCAGCGAGGGCAAGAGGAGGAGAGGTGAGGATTTCATTTTTATTTTTTTTAAATATATCAGTGAGTAGTGGACTGTGGGCCCATTCTCGGGGGGGGGGGGGGGCTACATTATATTCTATGGGGGGCTGTATTATAATCTATGAGGGAGGATTGCATCATACTCATTGATGGGGCTACATTATATACTATGGGGAGGTGGGCTGTATTATATTCTATGGAGGGGCTACAGTATATTCTATGGGGGGGCTGTATTATATTCTATGAGGGATGATTGTATCATACTCATTCATGGGGCTACATTATATTCTATGAGGGGCTGTATTATATTCTATAAGGGAGGATTGTATCATACTCATTCATGGGGCTACATTATATACTATGGGGAGGTTGGCTGTATTATATTCTATGGGGGGCTACATTATATTCTATGGGGGTTGTATTATATTTATTATATTTTATGAGGGGTAAATGCATCATACCCTATGAGGGGGCTACATTGTATTCTATGGGGGCTGCATTATTTCTATAAGGGGGCTAGATTATATTGTATGGGGGCTTCATTATACTCTATGAGGGGGCTACATTATATTCTATGGGGGGCTGCATTATACTATATGAGGAGGGCTACATTGTATTCTGTGGATGGGCTACATTATACTATATAAGGGGGTGCATTATATTATATGGAGGGGCTGCATTATACTCTATGAGGGGGCTACCATATATTCTATAGAGGGGCTGCATTATACTTTGATGGGGGCTGCATTATATTCTATGGGGGTTACATTATATTGCATGGCGGGGCTGCATTATACACTGAGGGAGCTACATTATATTCTGTGGGGTGGCTGCATTATGCTCTGTGGGGTGGCTGCATTATACTGTATTGAGAACTATAGGGAATACAATATACTATATGAAGAACTATGGGGTGCATTATACTATGGGAAGTGAATTGTAATACATGGATGACTATGGTGGTGCATTATATTATATGGAACACTACGAGGAGTGTATTATACTATATGGAGGACTGAGTAGTGCATTATACTATATAGAGGACTGAGTGTATTTTAATATATGGAGGGCTATGAGGAGTGTATTATACTATATGGAGGAATATGGGAAGTGTATAATACTATAGAGGACTGATAAGTGTATTTTAATATATGGAGGACTGAGGACTATAGTGAGTGTATTATACTATATGGGGGACTATAGGGAGTGTATTATACTATATGGAGGACTGGGGAGTGTATTATGCTATATGTGGGACTATAAGGAGTGTATTATACTATATGGAGGACTATAGGGAATGTATACTATATGAAGGACTATGGGGAGTGTATTATACTATATCGAGGGCTATGGGGTGTATTGTACTAAACAAGCACTGAGTGATTGGATTGTTGATGCTGGAACAAAAATCATTGTTCTCAGCAGCACATCACAGGTGTAAACTGTAGAGGTGCTGCTGATGACATGATACTGTATGGGGACAAATTGATCCATTAGTGATTGTTCTGTTCCAATCATTCTTTCTCCGTTGGTGTAAAGAGGCCAGGAAACAAGTGTGGAACGACTTCAATATTGTCGATCACACTCGTTTAGCGGCCTGAACACAGCGCACGTAAATACAAAATGCTTCTGTGTGATGTGCAATATGTTAGCATTTGGGGCCCCATTTTAAACTTTTGCCTAGGGCCCCTCTTTGCCTAAAACCGGCCCTGATCATAAGGCATAGAAAATGAAAACAATAATGATTAAGGGCCTATGAGGTAGATGAATTTCTTTTCACATCATGACCAGTCAATAGATAAACAAAATATAATACATAAAGTGCATAACAAATGTAGAGAATGTACAATATACTCAGTTATAAAGTGCCCATAGTTACTCAGGATCCAAACTGCTACAATATACACCTTGACACTTGTTTCGAAAATCTCTTCCTCTCTTCCACATGCACCCTTCAGAGGAAGATTCTCGAAACGCGTGTCAAGGTGTACATTGTAACAGTTTGGAATCCAGTGCATAGAACTGTGGGGGCTCTAGCCTTTCACAAAATGTCGGCAGAGCCCTCGCAGCAGCGGACACCACCCGCAGCACCGGACACCCGCAGTGTCGCACTGCACATCTGAACACCCCCTGTGGCTTGCAGCAACACTCCACTCTTTCCTCCTCCAGCCGCGACCCTGGGACCCTGCTCCACCGCGGCCACTAAGGTATATCTGCATTATAACACGCACCCCTATTTCTCCCCAAAATTTTTTGGGGAAAAAGTGCGTCTTATAATCCGAAAAACATGGTAACTGATCTGCATAAAGCATCAAATCTCATGCTGGGTGGCTCCCCTTCAACTACAACTGGGGATTGTGGTAAACAACATTGTGGCTGCCTTACATTTGGCCAAAGT
The DNA here is from genome assembly GCF_039654945.1 of Dendrobates tinctorius. Lineage (NCBI taxonomy): Eukaryota > Metazoa > Chordata > Amphibia > Anura > Dendrobatidae > Dendrobates > Dendrobates tinctorius. Next base: position 1,513,659 of record NW_027361719.1, on the reverse strand, counting down.
TACCCAAGCTTTCTGCATGGAGAATATCCTGAATTTAAAATATACCTGCTTTCAAAAGGTGATGGCAACGGCTAGGAGAGTATATGGTTATTTCAACCATACTTAGGTGGAGAAGCATGTCTTCGAGGCTTTTAAAAAAGACAACAGATCGCCTAAGCACCAACTGATTGCAGCCTTGCAATACTCTGAACTTCAATACTGCATCTTTTGGAACCTCTGTACAAGCAATGTAAAACAGGTAAACAGGAGTTTGGGCTACACTGAAATTTGGCACTGGCAGCTGAGGAGGAACATGTGATGTCTTCTGAAGCCCTTTAAGAAGATTGCTAAATATCTCAGTATGGAGAACTGTGGCATTAACAATGTCATCCACCTCATATTTAAATTTGAAGCAACACTCACAAGGACAAAACAATGGATGGAAGAAGAGCAGTAACTTGTGCATGTTCATCGCCACCTTGGATTGTTGGGAACCCTCAAGGTCATTATTGCATGCAGCATAATATAGAGAAGAGGAGAAATAGCAGCATGTGGATGGGGACATTGCACGATTCCAGGCACAGGCAGGGGACAACGCTAACAGTAAGGCCTGTTTCACACTTCAGTTGTTTGACGTCAATCAAAATCCATTTTTTTGGGCGAATCCGTTTTTTTCCCCATTGACTTGCATTAGCAGCGGATTGTCATCTTAGGAGGCAGCCCATACAGTTGTTATTCTGTTTAGTATGCCCATCAAGTGCTAGTAAGTCCCCTGAAGAGTCATTTACCGATGAAATGCGTCAGGATGCACAGGGACATAATAGGGTCTCTATTGTAAGGGTCAGATGTGGACTGCCCTTGTTAGGGCGGGAGTCATGTGGGATTTTGTATAGCTCTGACAGGACTTGATTAGGGTGAATGCTCTTCTTTTCCTGACCTAACATGACTCTGATGGGACATCTGACTGGGGACGTCTTCCATATGAAAGCGGTGAGATCATTCCATGCTTTATAACTATATCTGTGGATTTTGTGTATGACGTCTTTTTGACATGCATGAACAGGCAATTTCCTTGATAACCTAAGCAGGGCAGAAGGTTTTTTCTTTTCTTCACAGAAAATTGTTTCAATGTATCATCTTTAACATGGAAACCGTTCATTGCTAGATTTTGGTCTCAAATTTCAGTATCGTGGACCAATTGTATTTTGTCCAGTCCTCTCAAATTTTGGACTTGGAATAGTCACATGTACATACAGTATGTGATCTGTTTCTGAGACTTACACAGACACGCTCTGATATGGTCTGTGACAATTAGATTTAGTGTGTTTTATTTTCACTATCTTGTGGTAGCTTTTATTTACTATATTAAAAGTTATGTTTTATGATTTTCCCAATTGCTGATTCACTATTTATTCATGAGATTTGTGGTTATATACCGTATATACTCGAGTATAAGTCGATCCGAGTATAAGTCGACCCCCCTAAATTTGCCTCAAAAACCTGGGAAAACTTATTGACTTGAGTATAAGTCTAGGGTGGGAATTGCCGAAGATACTGGTAAATTTAATGCTGCACAACATACAGTATGCCCCCAAAATGCTGCACAGTGAATGCTGGCCCAAATAATGCTGCACAACATACAGTATGCCCCCAAAATGCTGCACACTGAATGCTGGCCCAAATAATGCTGCACAACATACAGTATGCCCCCAAAATGCTGCACAGTGAATGGTGGCCCAAATAACGCTGCACAACATATGCCCCCATAAATGCTGCACAGTGAATGGTGGCCCAAATACCGTAATGCTGCCCCCAAAGTGATAGGATTACTGGTAATCCTATCATGTTGCTGCTGCTGCCCCTGCTGGAATTTTAAAAAAAACACTATATACTCACCTACGTTGATGACCTGAGCGTCGCCGGCTCTTCAGTGACTAAGGCAGAGGGCGCGTAATTTCCACGTCATCGCGCCCCCTGCACGTCACTGCCGGAGGACGGGAGAGAGCAGCGCGCAGAGATTTTGAACGCCACCGCGGCCCTATCATCACCCGCCGCCGCCGCCGCCAGGACGCTGCAGGGGACCGCAGACGAACACCGGGGAGCACACTGGGGACCGCGGAGACGACTGGGACCGCGGAGATGACGGGGACCAGGTAAGTTGGCACCGTGACCCGAATATAAGTCGAGGGGGGTCTTTTTCAGCCCCAAAAGGGGGCTGAAAAACTCGACTTATACTCGAGTATATACGGTATTCCACTTATTTGTCCTTTTGAGTGGACAGACAATGAAACATTTTTTGTGTGCGTTAAAATAGCAGATAGCAACGGATACATCGCTATTCGCCATGTGTTATAATGGATGCCTATGGCCAACGGATCCGCATTTTTATTCTGAGCATGCCTGGAAGAAATTCCTTTCATGAAATGTAACCCCAAACCCTGTTCTGGCAGCAAAATATATATCTCTCTCTCTCCTTTTCCAGAGTCCTATTGCTTTAAATTGGTGGCTGAAACGGATCTGTCAAAAAAACGGATCCGGTGCATCCATTTGTTGGCAAACGGAAATGGATCCGTTTTTTTAATCCTTGGCGGATTTCAACTGACGTAAAAAAACTGAAGTGTGAAACAGGCCTTAGGGTACTGTTACACTAAGCGACACACCAGCGATCCCGACAATGATAGGACCTGGTAAGGATCGCTGGTGTGTCGCTAAATGGTCGCTAGTAAGCTGTCAAGCAGTCAAATTTACCCAATGACGCAGCAATGATCTCGGCGGGATCGCTGGTGCATCACTTAGTGTCACACAGCAGCGATTCTGACGACTCCCGCCTGCGTCCATGATTTTGTGAGTCGCTAGTGAGGTCACTCGTCGGTTTCAAACACAGCGATGCATGCTGGCCAGCGGGACACCTGCGATCAAAAAATGGCCCAGGACATTCGAGCACGATCAGCGACATCGCAGCAGGGGCCTGGTCGCTGCTAAGTGTCACACGTAGCGAGATCGCTGGCGAGGTTGCTGTTGCATCACAAAATCGGTGATGCTTCAGCGATCTCGCTTAGTGTGAATTACCCCTTAGTGTTAAATTAATGTTGACACCACTAGCCATAGCAACCAAACATCACAGCTAGGTGCTGAAAGTTAACCAACAGGGCTCTTTATAATGGGGAGCATCGCAAGCTGCATGCTCCATTGTTTGTGGGATGACAAGCGAATAGTTATCATGTAGCAAATGGATAACTATTGGATAGCTATGCTTTTAGACACCTTGCTATAACAGCAAGATAGTGGAATTTTTTCTGGTTTGCAAATGTAATCCAAAATTGGCGTGACTACTATGCAAAGCTAGAACACCGAAGAACACTGCTAAGCACATATTTGACTAAGGCCTGTTTCACATTTTAGATACTTGACGTCAGTCAAAATCCACCAGGTTGTGAAAAAACGGATCCGTTTCCGTTGTGGCACAAACGGATGCCGCCGGATCCGTTTTTTGACGGATCCGCTTTAGTAGTGAGTGACTGAAATTTAAAGGAAAATGAGTCTGGGAAAAGAGAGAGAGAGTTTTTTGATGGATCCGCTTTAGTAGTGAGCGACTGAAATTTAAAGGAAAATGAGTCTGGGAAAAGAGAGAAAGAGAGAGAGATTTTCTGCCGCCAGAACGGAATTTGGGGTTAAATTTCTGGCAAGGAAATTCTTCCGGGCATGCTCAGTGTCAAAAAGCGGATCCGTTGCCGGATTCCATCCAAAAACGGTTGGCAACGTATCCGCCGCCCATAGGCGACTATTATAACGAATGGCGGATAGCGATGGATCCGTTGCTACCCGCTATTTTGACGCAGACAAAAAATCTTTCATTGTTTCATTGTCCGTCCACTGAAGTCAGCGGACGGCAAAATTTTGGCGGATCCATCAAAAAACAGATCCAACAGACACACCATCTGTCAAAATCGGCCGCTAATGCAAGTCCTTTTTTTTTGGCGGATCCATTTTTTTGGCAAAACGGCGGATTTTAACTGACGTCAAACAACTGAAGTGTGAAACAGGCCTAAGAGAACCTTCTCTTCTCCCCAAAGAGTCAACACTTCAATGCCTATGCCAGCTTTTGGGCAACAACAAATATCCAAGGCACCAGCAGCAATTCCTGTATGTGTGTCCTGATAGAGCACGTTTTATCTGCCACTGCTCCAAATAACATACTTCAGCAAACAGTGATAGTGATGAACGAACGTGCTTGGTGATGCTCAGATATATCACTCGGATGTTTAGCACGTGGTGAGCATTAGCCAATACTGTGGCAGTTGACTATTTTGGGGTTGAAAAAATGAACTGTATTGTCACCCATTGAGTATTATGTGCTTTCTGCTACAGTTTAATAATATATAACACTACAAAAAGCGTTGAAAATGTTTTCTGGACTCAACTGGTCATGCATAGAATATTAGAAGCTTTCTGTTACATTTTGATGGTATATAACCCTCCAAAAAAGCATGGAAAAATATTCCTGGATTCAATTAGTCATCCATAGAGTATTAGGTACTTTCTGTTACATTTCAATGGTATAGAACACTTCAAAAAAACATTGAAAAATATTTTGGGATTCTATTACTCACCCATAGAGTATTACGTGCTTTCTGCTACATTTCGTTGGTATATAACACTACAAAAAAGTGTTTAAATTTTTTTTCTGAATTCAGTTAGTCATTCCATAGAGTACTACGTGCTCAGTGTGTGACAAACATTCCAGAATCCTGAGAGACTCCAGAGGGAGACAATGGAGATATATTGGAGCCAGACCAAACTGGCGAAACACAGCAGAGGTGGCAGGAGCCTGTGGTCCAGAACTGTCCGCTTTCCTGGAACCACCAAGGCCTGAACTCAGAAACCTTCACCGCTGGGGGTTCTTGAGGACTGCAGACAGGAGAGCCAGGATCCAGCAACTAGTGAGCGTACTGCAGGGCCTAGGCTGATCAGAATAGAGAAAGAGGCAAGCCAAGACCACTGATGGAGACATGCCAGTGGGCCTGCTAGCCGAAAAGAATCGACAGTTGGAATCCCGGGGAATGCCAGTTATTGCCTTTCAGATTTCTATGGATGACTGGATGAACTTTGAGCAATCCTTTTAACATTTTTTATGAGGCACTTCAATTTTTCATACAAAAATGTTCCTGGATTTAATTAGTCATCTATAGAGTATTACATGCTTTCTGTTGCATTTGGGTGGTAGATAACACTGCAAACAAAGTTCAAATTTTTTTCTGTATTAAGTTAGTCATCCATAGAGTATTACATGCTTTCTGTTACATTTCTGTTGTGAGTTCATTTTCCCCTTCATCATGGAGGTCTGATGAACTCCATCTTCTGGTGAAGGAAGGTAGTGAGGCTGACTACAAAGCACCTGAGCAGAATGATGATGACTGGGTGACTGGGTTTGCTGACTGGATATAAGGCAGCCGACGCCCTTCTGCCTTGCGGGTGATTACTCTGAGGGATTCTTGGAGACCAGTCTGATTCCTGCTCCTCAAAAGCTAAGTTTTCTGCTCTACTTTTTGCATTTGTGTTTTGGTTTTGTTTTGCCTTGTTTTTCTGGATTTCTGCCTTTCCCTGCTGGGTGAGCTGAATTCCTTTTGCTCTGTCTTCAGATAATACCTGAGTACTGATATAGTCTTTTTGAAGCCTAGCATCTTCAGGGTTTTTTTCCCTATCAGTCTGTTGGCTCTTGTTTTTGAGAGGGTTTTGGCGGATTGCAGATAGCAGCTTTTCTATTCTGTCCTATTTAGTTAGCTTGGGCCCCATCATTTGCTCAGCCTATCTTTCTATCTGTGTGAGTGTTTTTTCATCTTGCTTCACCGTCATTATATGTTGGGGGCTGCCTATTGCTTTGGGGTCTGCTTTGGGGCAGTTTAGATTTCCCTTTCTGTCATTAGGCTATGTAGTTCTCCGGCTGTGATCGAGGGGTCTAGGGCACCGTAGGAACCCCCCACGGCTAATGCTAGTTGTTGTTGTTAGGTTCAGGGGTCTGCAATCCGATAGCTGCCAACTTCTTTGGTTTTCTGGACTTAGCTAGTATTTCTGTTTTTGCCTCCTACGGTGACTCATTCATAACAGAATCACCCGCCATACCGCAGATCCTAGAGTACTCAATAGCAGTGAAGAATTGTAAAAAAAATTGTGTATATTTTTTCCTCTATATCTCTGAGGCCGTAGGGGGAATTTTTTTTTTCTCTCAATGGAGATAAAGCAATTGTCTGATCGTGTGGAGCAGCTCGCTGCGGAAGTGCGGGGAATTTCCGCCTACCTTGCTCATTCACATGCTGCTGAACCAAAGATCCCTACTACTGATGTGTTTTTTGGGGATCGGTCTAAATTTTTGAATTTCAAAAATAATTGTAAATTATTTTTTGCCTTGAAGCCTAACTCGTCAGGGAGCTCCGAGCAGCAGGTTAAAATTGTCATCTCTTTGCTGCGTGGCGATCCCCAGGATTGGGCGTTTTCTTTGAAACCAGATGATCCTATTCTGACTAATGTGAACGCATTTTTTCAAGCCTTGGGGTTGTTGTATGACGAACCTAATGCTATTGATCAGGCTGAAAAGACCCTGTTGGCATTGAGCCAGGGTCAAGATTCTGCAGAATTGTACTGTCAAAAATTCCGAAAGTGGGCGGACCTTACTACCTGGAATGACCTTACTACCTCTTTCGGAAGGGTTTGTCAGAAGCCGTAAAAGATACTGTGGTGGGATTTCCTGTTCCCTCTATGTCATTAGCCATTCAGGTTGATCGGCGTTTACGTGAACGCAGGACTGCACGAGAGGTGTTGCCACCTGTTGAACAAGTGTCTGAACCTATGCAATATGATAGAGTTTTGTCCAGGGAGCAACGTCGGGAGTTCAGAAGGCGTAATAAGCTGTGTTTTTTTTAGTGGAGATGCCTCGCATATTATTTCTGTCTGTCCTAAACGAGAGAAACGTTTTGCACACACGTTTTCTGTGGGTGGTGTTCAACCTAAGTTTCTTCTGGCAATTACTCTGATCTGCTCCCTGTCCACATTTTCCACCAAGGCTTTTGTGGATTCGGGAGCAGCCCTGAATCTAATGGACTTGGATTTTGCTAAACGTTGTTGCTTTCCGATGACACCTCTGCAGACGCCTATCCCTTTGAGGGGGATTGATGCTACTCCTTTGGCGAAAAATAAACCTCAGTTTTGGACCCAGGTGGTAATGGGGGTCGCCCCAGACCATCAAGAAAATTGCAGATTTTTGGTGTTGCATAATTTGCATGATACCATTGTTCTGGGGTTTCCCTGGTTGCAAATTCATAATCCAGTTTTGGATTGGAAATCTGTGTCTGTGGTGAGTTGGGGTTGTCGGTGTGCCCTTAGTTAGGCTCCGTTTTTTTCCACCTATCCTCAGTCGCATGATGTTCCTGACTGTTTGGCGGACTTTTATGATGTATTTAGTGAGAATGAGTCTGTGTCTTTGCCTCCTCATAGGAGTTATGACTGTGCAATTGAACTGAGCCTGGGGTGTAAATTTCCTATGGGTCGGCTCTTCAATTTATCTGTACCCGAGCACGAGGCTATGCGATCCTATATTAAGGAGGCGTTGGAGAAGGGTCATATTAGACCATCCTCTTCACCCTTAGGTGCCGTTTTTTTTTTCGTGGCCAAAAAGGATGGTTCATTAAGGCCTTGTATTGATTATCGTGCCCTCAACAAAATTACTATTAAATATCAGTATCCGTTACCCCTGATTTCGGATCTATTCTCCAGAGTTAAAGATGCTTGCTGGTTTACCACGCTTGACCTCAAGGGGGGCGTATAATCTTATTCGCATTAAGCATGGGGATGAATGGAAGACGGCGTTTAATACTCCGGAGGGACATTTTGAGTACCTGGTGATGCCTTTTGGGCTCACTAATGCCCCTTCTGTCTTCCAGTGCTTCATGAACGATATATTCCGAGACTTTGTGGATAAATTTTTGATTATCTATCTGGATGATATTTTGATCTTCTCCAAGGATTGGGATTCTCATGTGGAACATGTTCGGACTGTGTTCCAGATCTTGAGGGAGAATTCCCTGTATGTCAAAGGATCTAAATGCCTTTTTGGGGTACAGAGGATTTCATTTTTGGGATTTATTTTGTCTCCGTCAACTATTGAAATGGACCCGGCCAAGGTACAGGCCATTTATGATTGGGTTCAGCCCACTTCTTTGAAGGCCCTCCAGAAGTTTTTGGGTTTGGCTAATTTTTATCGGAAATTTATATCAAAATTTTCTAGTATTGCCAAGCAATTGACTGATCTGACTAAAAAGGGTGCTGATGTGTTAAATTGGTCTCCGGAGGCTGTTTCTTCCTTTCAGGAGCTGAAGCGAAGATTCACTTCTGCCCCGGTTTTGCGGCAACCTGATGTCTCACTCCCGTTCCAGGTAGAGGTGGATGCTTCTGAGATTGGTGCAGGAGCTGTTTTGTCCCAAAAGGATCCTGTAACATCTAAAATGAATCCCTGTGCTTTCTTTTCCCGAAAGTTCTCTCCATCTGAACGTAACTATGATGTGGGGAATCGGGAACTGTTAGCCATGAAATGGGCATTTGAGGAGTGGAGACATTGGTTGGAGGGAGCTAAACACCGAGTCGTGGTCCTCACTGACCACAAGAATTTGATTTACCTGGAGTCGGCCAAACGCTTGAACCCTAGACAGGCCAGGTGGGCCTTGTTTTTTACACGTTTTGATTTTGTGGGCTCTTTTCTTCCTGGCACTAAGAATGTCAAGGCAGATGCCCTCTCTAGGAGCTTCTTTGCTGATTCTCCTGTGGTGACCAAGCTTGCTACCATCTTAGGCGAAGGGGTAGTTCTTTCAGCCATCTCGCCCGATTTGAGACGTGCTCTGGAAGAGTTCCAGGAGGACAAACCTGAACGTTGTCCCAGTGGAAAGTTGTATGTTCCTGACCAGTGGAAGAAGTTCATTGCTCTGCATTGGCTGATCATCCAGGTATTTTTGGTACTAGAGATCTGGTGAGTCGGTCTTTTTGGTGGCCCGCCTTGTCTCGTGATGTCAGGAATTTTGTGCAGTCCTGTGGGACTTGCTCCCGGTCTAAACCTTGTTCTCGCTCTAGTGGGTTGTTGATGCCTTTGCCGGTCCCCAGGAGGCCATGGACCCATATTTCAATGGATTTCATCTCTGATATGCCTGTCTCTCAGAGAATGACTGTTATTTGGGTGATTTGTGATAGGTTCTCTAAGATGGTTCATCTTGTACCACTCACTAAGTTGCCATCTTCCTCTGAGTTGGTGCCCCTGTTTTTGCAACAGGTGGTTCGCTTGCACGGGATTCCTGAGAACATTGTATCTGACAGAGGAGTTCAATTTGTGTCTAGATTTTGGAGGACTTTCTGTTCCAAGCAGGGAATTCAGTTGTCCTTCTCCTCTGCTTTTCACCCTCAGAACAATGGGCAGACGGAGAGAACAAACCAGACCTTGGAGTCGTATTTGAGATGTTTTATTTCCGCTGATCAGGATGATTGGGTTTCATTTTTGCCCTTGGCCGAATTTGCTTTAAATAATAGAGCTAGTTCTGCCACTTTGATGTCACCTTTTTTTTGTAACTTTGGGTTTCATCCTCGATTTTCTACAGGGCAGGTGGAGCCTTCTGCCTGCCCAGGTGTTGACACTGTGGTGGAGAGAATGCACCAGATCTGGGACCAAGTGGTGGATAAGTTATCTCTCTCCCAGGAAAAGGCCCAGCGGTTTTCCAACCGACATAGGACCATTGGTCCCCAGTTTAAGGTTGGTGATATGGTTTGGTTATCATCAAAAAATATCGCTATGAAGGTGGCTTCTCCTAAGTTTAAGCCTTGATTTATTGGACCTTACAAGATTTTGGAGATTATTAATCCGGTCTCTTTTCGTTTGGCTCTTCCTGTCACATTTAAATTTCATAATGTGTTTCATAAGTCCTTGTTGAAGAGGTTTGTTGAACCAGTTGTTCCTGGGGTGGCACCTCCGGACCCTGTATTAGTTGAAGGTAACATGGAATATGAGGTAGAGAAGATACTGGATTCCCGTCTGGCTAGACAGAGACACCAGTATTTGGTTAAGTGGAAGGGTTATGGTCAGGAGGATAATTCCTGGGTCTCTGCCTCTGATATTCATGCCAAAAGATTGGTGCGTGCCTTTCATCAGGCTCACCCTGATCGCCCTGGTGGCGTGGATAAGGGTTCGGTGACCCTTCCTCAAGAGGGAGGTACTGTTGTGAGTTCATTTTCCCCTTCACCATTGAGGTCTGATGAACTCCCTCTTCTGGTGAAGGAAGGTAGTGAGGCTGATTACAAAGCACCTGAGCAAAATGATCATGACTGGGTGACTGGGATTGCTGACTGGATATAAGGCAGCCGACGCCCTTCTGCCTTGCGGGTGATTACTCTGAGGGATTCTTGGAGACCAGTCTGATTCCTGCTCCTCAAAAGCTAAGTTTTCTGCTCTACTTTTTGCATTTGTGTTTTGGTTTTGTTTTGCCTTGTTTTTCTGGATTTCTGCCTTTCCCTGCTGGGTGAGCTGAATTCCTTTTGCTCTGTCTTCAGATAATACCTGAGTACTGATATAGTCTTTTTGAAGTCTAGCGTCTTCAGTGCTTTTTTCCCTATCAGTCTGTTGGCTCTTGTTTTTGAGAGGGATTGCAGATAGCAGCTTTTCTATTCTGTCCTATTTAGTTAGCTTGGGCCCCATCATTTGCTTAGCCTATCTTTCTATCTGTGTGAGTGTTTTTTCATCTTGCTTCACTGTCATTATATGTTGGGGGCTGCCTATTGCTTTGGGGTCTGCTCTGGGGCAGTTTATATTTCCCTTTCTGTCTTTAGGCTATGTAGTTCTCTGGCTGTGATCGAGGGGTCTAGGGCACCGTAGGAACACCCCACGGCTAATGCTAGTTGTTGTTGTTAGGTTCAGGAGTCTGCAATCCGATAGCTGCCAACTTCTTTGGTTTTCTGGACTTAGCTAGTATTTCTGTTTTTGCCTCCTACGGTAACTCATTCATAACACATTTCTGTGGTATATAACACTCCAAAAAAGCGTTGAAAAAGATTTTTGGATTCAATTAATCACCCATAGAGAATTACGTGCATTCTGTTACATTTTAGTGGTGAATAAAACTACAAAAAAGCATTGAAAAAATATTCTGGATTCAATTAGTCATCCATATAGTATTATGTGCTTTATGGTAAATTTTAGTGATATATAACACTCAAAAGAAGCGTTTAATTTTTTATGCAAATTAAATTAGTCATCATAGAATATTACGTGATTTCTGTAAAATTTTGGTGGCTTTTAACACTTCAAAAAAGCATTCAAACATTTTTAGGGATTGAATTTGTCATCCATCCATACAGCATTGTGTGCTTTGTTTTACATTTTGGTGGTTTATAACACTCAAAAAAAGCATTCAAACATTTTTTTAATTCAATTAGTCATCCATAGAGTATAATGTGCTTTCTGTTAAATTTCGATGGTATACAACAATGTAAAAAAAGCATTCAAAAATGTTTCTGGATTGAATTGGTCATCCACAGAGTATTACTTGCTTAGTTTTACATTTCAGTGATATATAACAATGCAAAAAAGTTTCAAAACATTTTCTGGATTCAATTAGTCATCCATACAGTTTAAGGCTAGGTTCACATTGCATTAGGGGCATCTGTTTAATGGATCCGTTAAATGGATGCGCTAACGCTGATGCCCTTTTTGGCATCTTTGGTACCCCTAGCATTAACGCATGCGCTAATACATAGTAGCATTTCGTTACCATGCGTTAGACATACAGGTCTATGCACAGCGAACACGTTCAAGGGTACGTCACAAAGTAATGCATCATCGCCAATGCATGCCGATTTTGGCATGTGTTAGGATGTGTTACTATAATGGCGGCCAATAAGTGCGATAACGCCTCCATTACATAGCATTAGTGCCGCTAACAGATGTGTTAAGCGCATGGCCATAATGTGATCTGAACCCAGTCTAAAACGGTTCTTGCTACATTATGGTGTTATTTAAAACTTCAAAAAGAAATTCAAACATTTTTCCTGGATTTAATTATTCACCCATACAGTTTAGCGAGGTAATTAGTTACTAGTGGGTAAAATTTTTGAAGGGTTTCTAAGGGATACCATTATGGAATATCTCAATGTTAATAAATGTTTAACTCCAGATCAACATGGATTTATGAAGGATTGCTCCTGTCAAACTAACCTGATCAGCTTCTATGAGGATGTAAGCTCTCAAATGGACCAAGAAGAATCATTGGATGTCATTTATCTCGACTTCTCTAAAGCATTTGACACTGTCCCACATAAAAGATTGGTAAGTAAGATGAGAAAGCTTGGGCTAGGGGAAAATGTGTGTAGATGGGTAGGTAGCTGGCTTAGTGATAGAAAGCAAAGAGTGGTTATTAATGGTGCATACTCAGATTGGGCCAGGGTTACTAGCGGGGTACCACAGGGTTCTCTATTGGGCCCCCTACTATTTAATTTATTTATTAATGATCTAGTGGATGGCTTACACAGTAAAATATCAGTATTTGCAGATGATACAAAACTATGTAAGGCAGTTGACACAAAGGAGGACAGTTTGCAACTACAGACAGATTTGAGTAAATTGGAGAATTGGGCTGAAAAATGTCAAATGAGGTTTAACACACATAAGTGTAAGGTTATGCACATGGGAAGGAGAAACAGATGCTACAATTACTTACTAAATGGGAAACTGCTGGGGAAATCAGACATGGAAAAAGACTTAGGCATCTTAGTCAATAAGAAGCTAAATTGGAGTGCCCAGTGTCAGGCAGCTGCCACCAAAGCAAATAGGGTTATGGGATGCATTAGAAGAGGTTCTGGGGACACGAGATGAATATGTTATGCTACAGGAGATGTGAGCAAGAGTGGACCCACTGGACCGTGACGTCGAACCCTCCCTGAGCGAAGAGGGGAAGGTGGACCGACCCCTATACAGGGATCGTTTGGGAGCAGGCTCAAGAAGTTCAAACGTCACAGCAGCCAGGACCAGGGGTCGGCTCAAGAGGATGAGCTGCAGGGGAGCGGTGGAGGACCGGCGAGATTTCCGGGACAACCAGGGTCCGGGGGCGGAGACAGCGGAGCAGGCGGACAAGGGAGAGAGAGCAGGACCCGGGCGGAGGCAGGAGTACAGCGTACTGCAAAAGAAAGACACAGGAAGGGTTAGCAGGGAAGCAGGCAGGCAAGGCACAGGAGCAGAGAGAGTGCGGACTGGAGCAGACAGCGAGCAGCAGCACGCACGGCCTAGACTAAGCGAGGAAACTCAACAGTCAGGCGCCTCCCCTAAGGGAGGGCGGCCTGAAGTACCTGCTGGTGACCACCGATTGGCCAGGTGATGAAACCGGGTCAGGGCAGGGTGATAGACGTCCGTGCTGAAGGGACGCGCAGTCTGACTCCCCGGCGCGTGCACGGAGGCAACGTGCGCACGGCAGAAGGCAGAGGAGGAGCGCGCCGGGAAGCCGCCTGTCGGAAGGGGGGAGGACTGGAGGCGCGCGCCGGAGCTGGCAGGCAAGAGGGACCCGGAGCGGAAGCAGACGGCGCGGCGGGACCAGAGGTAAGTATGGAGGCGATGGGAGCAGCGGTGCTGACAGTACCCCCTCTCTTACATCCCCCTCTACTGTGTCTGGCAAAAAACCTCTTAAGGATGTGTGGAGCATTGACGTTCTCCCTCGGCTCCCAAGATCTCTCCTCGGGACCAAAACCCTTCCAATCGATGAGAAAAAATGTTTTACCCCTTACCCTTTTAGAGGCCAAAATGTCTCTTACCTCAAAAACATTATCAGCACTGACTGGTGGGGGAGAGGATTTCGGAAGCGGGTGGAAACGATTCAGGACAACTGGCTTAAGGAGAGAGACATGGAAGGTGTTGGGGACTCGGAGCGAGGCAGGCAACTCCAACCGGTAGGACACGTTGTTGATACGTTTGAGAATCTTAAAAGGCCCAATGTAGCGAGGTCCCAGCTTGTACGAGGGGAGCTTCAACCTAATATACTTGGCAGAGAGCCAAACTTGTTGTCCCGGCAGATAAGTTGGAGAGTCCAAGCGTCTCTTGTCCGCGTGTCTCTTCATGCGCTCTCCGGATCTCTTGAGAGCTTCTTTAGTCTCGGACCAGACCTTGGAGAATTCTATGGCCAAGGAATCTGCTGCCAGCACACCGGAGGTAGTGGCAATCGGTAACGGGATCCCAGGATGCATCCCAAACACTACAAAAAATGGAGACTTGGCCGAGGACTCGCTGGAATGATTATTGTAGGAAAATTCTGCCCAGGGGAGGAGATGGACCCAGTTGTCTTGGTGGGCATTAGAGAATAGACGTAGATATGATGCTAGTACCTGATTGACGCGTTCCACTTGCCCGTTGGACTGAGGGTGGTATGCGGAAGAAAAGTCTAATTTGACCTCCAGAAGTTGACATAGGGCTCTCCAAAACCGAGAAGTGAATTATACCCCACGATCAGAGACAATATGCTGCGGGAAACCGTGAAGGCGGAAGATCTGCTGGATAAAAATCTTCGCCAATTCAGGAGCCGAGGGTAGTGCTGGCAGAGGAATAAAATGGGCCATCTTAGAGAAGCGATCGACTGCTACCAGGATAGTCGTACATCCGGACGAGTTGGGCAAATCGGTGACGAAATCCAACGCTATATGCTGCCATGGAACCGAAGGGACGGGCAGCGGCAGCAGAAGACCGGAGGGTGGCCGTCTGGGAACTTTGACCTTGGCACAACACGAACAAGACGCCGTGAAGTCAATCACATCCTGGCGAAGTGTAGGCCACCAATAGAAACGAATAATGAGATCCAGTGTTTTCTTGACTCCCACATGCCCCGAAAGTTTAGAGGAATGTCCCCAGCGCAGCACCTCTCTCCTATCTGCCTCAGAGACGTAGGTCTTGCCTGGAGGAGGAGTGATGAGATTCACTGGAGCCACTGTGATGATCTTGGCCGGATCGATGATGTGAGTCGGTTCCTCCACCAGATCAGGAGATTGCAGAGACCGGGACAATGCGTCAGCCTTGACGTTTTTAGGTCCGGGGCGAAAACGTATCTCGAAATCGAACCGTCCAAAAAAGAGAGACCATCTGGCTTGCCGGGGGTTCAGTCTGTGGGCTGCCTGGAGGTACGCTAGATTTTTGTGATCGGTAAAGATGGTAAATGGGTGGACCGACCCCTCCAGAAGATAGCGCCACTCCTCCATTGCCAATTTTATGGCTAACAACTCGCGGTCCCCGATGGAGTAATTACATTCGGCGGGAGAGAACGCCTTTGAGAAGAACCCACAGGTAACCAGTCGCCCGGACGAGGATCTTTGAGAGAGAACAGCACCAGCTCCTGTGGATGAGGCATCTACTTCCAAAACGAAGGGTTTGTTAACCTGGGGACGGTGGAGCACAGGTGCTGTCGCAAAGGCCTGTTTCAAACTGGAAAAAGCCTCTTCAGCCTCTGGTGGCCAGAGCGAGGGATCGGTTCCCCTGCGAGTTAGACTGGAAATGGGTTTGATGAGAGATGAAAAATGTGGCACAAATTGACGATAATAATTGGCGAAGCCGAGGAACCGTTGAATTGCCTTGGTACCCGCCGGGCGGGGCCATTGGAGAATTGCCGACAATTTCTCAGGATCCATCTCTAGCCCGGAATCCGACACCACATAACCCAAGAAGGGCAATGAAGATTGCTCAAAGAGACACTTCTCAAGCTTCGCGTAGAGATGATTCTCCCGCAGACGCTGTAGTACCCGACGAACACTCCTTCTGTGCGATGCCAGATCCGGGGAAAAAATAAGGATGTCATGTAGGTACACTACCACGCAGGAGTACAGCAGGTCTCGAAAGATGTCATTAACGAATTCCTGAGACACCGCGGGAGCATTGCAGAGGCCGAAGGGCATGACAAGATATTCATAGTGCCCGTCCCGGGTGTTAAAGGCCGTTTTCACTCGTCGCCGGAGCGGATGCGAACGAGGTTATAGGCTCCGCGCAGGTCCAGCTTTGAAAAGATGCGGGCTCCACGTAAACGGTCGAAGAGTTCAGGAATAAGCGGCAAGGGATACTTATTCTTGATCGTAATGTTGTTTAATCCCCGGAAATCGATACAAGGACGAAGTGAACCGTCCCTCTTCTTCACAAAGAAGAACCCGGCACCGGCAGGCGAAGAGGACTTTCGGATGAACCCTCTGGCTAAATTATCCTGAATGTATTCGGACATGGCCGCGGTTTCAGCTGGAGACAGGGGGTAAATTCGCCCTCTGGGCGGTGTGGTTCCGGGTCGTAGGTCGATAGGACAATCGTACGGCCGATGTGGGGGTAGGGTCTCTGCCTCTTTCTTGTCAAACACATCCGAAAACGACCAGTATGCAGCAGGTAAGCCCGCAGGGCCCGAGGAAACTGGAAAAGGAATAGCCGGAAGAACGGATCCTAGACACCTCTCTTGGCAAGGATGCCCCCAGCGGAGGACCTCCCCAGAACGCCAATCCAACACGGGTTCATGTGTCCTAAGCCAGGGAAGCCCAAGTAGCAGAGCGTGGGACAGGTTGGGTAGAACGTAAAATGCGATCAGCTCCTGGTGCAAGGCCCCGACTTGCAGACGGACCTCCTCCGTAACCTGGGACACCGATACCTGCAGAGGTCTCCCATCCACAGAGGCGATAACACGTGGAGTCTTTAGGGTAATCACGGGAATCCGGTACTTCCTCGCCTCTCTTAACCGGATGAAATTGCCCGCCGCGCCCGAGTCCACATAGGCCACCTCCGAAGCACGTCTCTGACCAAAAACCAGCTGCACTGAAAAAGTAAGAGGATGAGAGGAGTGGGACACACCTAGGGCGGCCTCTCTTACCTGACCTAGGTGGAGGAGTTTCCCGGTCTCTCAGGACAAGATCGTAGAAAGTGAGACGTGCTGCCACAATACAGGCACAATCCCTCCGTCAGTCTCTCCCTCCGGCGCTGTTCCGCCAACTTGACCCGATCTACTTGCATCGGTTCTGGCGCCGAACTGGAAGACGGCCCAAGTGGACGTGGAATAGAGGGCCTATGGAGAGAAGAAGAAGATCTCAGCGGTCTCCTCTCCCTAGTGGCCTCGCGGTTGTGCTCCTGGAACCGGAGGTCGATCCGGGTGGCCAAGGAAATGAGATCCTCTAAGTTAGGCGGGGTATCTCGTCCCGCCAGTTCGTCCTTAATCCTGCCCGAGAGACCACGCCAGAAGGCCCCAACCAAAGCCTCATTATTCCACTCCAACTCAGAGGCCAAGGTACGGAATCGGATGGCGTATTGTCCGACCGTGAGCGAACCCTGAGTGAGGCAGAAAAGGGACTCAGTTGCGGAAGCCAACCGGCCGGGCTCGTCAAAAACTTTACGGAAAGTGTCCGTGAAGGTCTGGACGTTACAAACTATAGGGTCATCCCGTTCCCACAGGGGATTCACCCAGGAGAGGGCCTCTCCCTCCAAATGGGACACAATGAAGGCTACTTTTGCCCGGTCAGTGGGATACTGCTGAGGCAGAAGTTCAAAGTGCAACCGGCACTGATTCAAAAAACCCCTGCATAATTTTGGGTCGCCGCCATACCGTGGCGGTTTACCAAGCCTAGGGGACGGGGCATGTACAGGATCTGGAGTACGAGACGAGTCTCGTGCGGCTGCGGACTGGAGGGAGAGCAGCCGATCGTCGACCGAAGCCATATAGGAGAGGATATGAGCCTGGGTATCTCGTTGTTGACCCAGCTCCTGCTGAAGGCTGGCCAATTGGGAGGCGTTGCTGGGATCTGCGGCCTGTAGGGCCGACAGGCGGGAGTCCATGGTCTTCATAAAAGACATTATGCGGGTTTGGTTCTCCCGTAAGAATACTAGCTCTTTCTGGGCAGCGGCCCCGGCGGGGTCCATGGCCTGACTGTTCTGTAACGCTACAGGAGATGTGGCGCACCGGAGCTGGCAGGCAAGAGGGACCCGGAGCGGAAGCAGACGGCGCGGCGGGACCAGCGGTAAGTATGGAGGCGATGGGAGCAGCGGTGCTGACAGAATACATAATTCTCCCTCTGTACAAATCAGTCGTCAGACCACACTTGGAGTATTGTGTGCAATTTTGGATGCCGGTGCTCCAGAAAGACATTACTGAACTTGAAAGGGTTCAAAGACGGGCTACTAAATTGATAAATGGAGTTGGTTCACTACAATACCCAGAAAGTTTATCAAAATTAGGTGTATTTACTCTAGAAAAGAGAAGACTTAGGGAAGACCTAATATATATGCACAAGTATATCAGAGGGCAATCCAGAGATCTCTCCAATGAACTGTTTGTACCAAGGACTGTGACAAGAACAAGGGGGCATTCTCTTTGCTTGGAGGAAAGACAATTTCTGCACCAGCATAGAAGAGGGTTCTTCATGGTAAGCGCAGTGAGGCTCTGGAATTCTCTTCCTGAGGAAGTGGTGATGGCCAACTCACTGAATGAATTTAAGAAAGGAATGGATGCTTTTCTTGTGAGTAACAGTATAGAAGGTTATGAATAACATAATATTATAGGTAGATGGTTGACCCAGCTTAGGGGAAGGAATTTTTTTCCCTATGGAGAAAATTGGCTTCTACTCTGTGGGTTTTTTGCCTTCCCCAGGATCAACAATGCAGAACAGCTGCACTAAAAATAGGCTGAACTAGATGGACATAAGGTCTTCCTTCAGCCTTCAAAACTATGTTACTATGTTACATTATGGTGGTATGTAAAACTAAAAAAAATGTTCAACAATTTTCCTGGATTCAGTTAGTCATCCATATAGTTTAACGCAGTTATTGTTAAATTACAGTGGTATATTAAACTAAAAAAAAGTTAACATTTTTTGTCTGGATTCAATTAGTCATCTATTCAATTTAATGCAGTTATTGTTACATTACTGTGGTATGTAAAACTATGGAAAAAGTTTCCAAATTATTCCTGGATTCAACTAGTCATGCCATATACTAGCAGGTGTCCAGGAACATCACCCATGCCCTTACCAATGCATTTACTGTGATTCTTCAGTTAATGACCAACACGTGGACAAGTGCATGTGGCTAGGGATGTTACATTTCCTTGACAGCACACTGGAGGCCAGGGCCGAGTCCCACCCTGGCACGGCACTTGTGCTACCGACGCTGAGAATTTCTGGCCCTACTCTCAGGGTTTCTTCCACCTCCTACATCAGTTCCTGCACACTCTCCTGTTCCTCCTCATTTTCTATCTCTGATGTGATATCTCAGAGCATGCTGTCCACATCAACCGAAAGCTTTGCAGCACTGCTTCAGCCAAGTGGCAAAAGATAACAGACAGGAAATTTGTCTAGGAGACAAACCGCACACTGCGGCAGAGTTATTGAAAGGAATACCAGACCAGACAGATCTGTTGCTCATGCCGCTGAACATCCAACCAGGAATGGTCGTGTGTGATAATGGCCCTAACCTTGTGGTGACTTCAAAGCTTGGTAAGCTCACATATGTACCATGCTTGGACCACAAGCTCAACTTGGCTGTTCAGGGGTTTCTGAAAACCTATCCAGGTTTGCTAGAGCTTCTGGTCAAGGTATGCCGCATCAGCACCCATTTCTGCAAATCAGCTACAGCTGCCTGCGCTCTTGCAACCTACCAGCTCCAACATGACTGTCTGTATTCTGTTCAGCCTCCGCACATAGCAACTGAAGAGTGGGCATGGATGTCTGACATTTGTGCAGGAAAGATATATATCTTTGTACAGTGTTAGCCAGTAGATAGAAAACATTTAGAATTGAGAGTCCAAAGTGGTTGATACCTTTTAATGGCTAACTGAAAAGATGGTAACAAATTGCAAGCTTTCGAGACTACTCAAGTCTCTTCATCAGGCGAAGACTAATACAACATCTGAAGAATCTTACATTTGTCAAAATGATTCAGGCAAAGATCAGTGCTGACTTTAGTTCATCTATGGCTGATACCAATGATTAGATCGGGCACATCATCTGCCTATCTGTCCATTGTCATCTACACTATTCTGCTGCCGCTAGTGTCAATTTTCCCCACCCTTCCTGGCATCTCATTCCTATCCAAGAGGTTATTGTGTACACTATGTGCAGAATTATTAGGATTAAGCGAGTGAAGATTTCGACCATATGATCATTATTATGCATATTTTCCCACTCCAAGCTGTATAAACTTGAATGCTTATTGGATGAAGTATATCAGGTGATGAGTATTTATGTAACATGGAAGAATGTGGCCTGTTATGATGAGTCACCGAAGGAGGAAAAAACAAAATACCAGCTAAGTCCAGAAAAACCAGAGAGGTTGGCAGCTATCGGATTGCAGACCCCTGAACCTATCCACAACAACTAGCAGTAGCCGTGGGGGGTTCCTACGGTGTCCTAGACCCCTCGATCACAGCCGGAGAACTATATAGCCTAAAGACAGAAAGGGGAAAAACTAAACTGCCCCAGAGCAGACCCCAAAGCAATAGGCAGCCCCAACATATAATGACGGTGAAGCAAGATGAAAACACTAACACAGATAGAAAGATAGGTTGAGCAAATGATGGGGCCCAAGCTAACTACATAGGACAGGATAGGAAAGCTGCTGTCTGCCATCCGCAAAAACCCTATAAAAATGAGCCAACCGACTGATAGGAAAAACAGGCCCTGAAGTCGCTAGGCTTTAAAAGACTATATCAGCACTCAGGTATATTATGAAGACAGAGCAAAAGATCAACAGATCAGAGACAAAAATGGAATTCAGCTCACCCCCGGCCGGGGATGGCAGAACTCCCAAAAAACAAGGCAAAACAAAAACAAAGCTGAAGAGTACAAAGCAGAGCAGAAAAACTTAGCTTTGAGATGCAGGAATCAGACTGGTCTCCAAGAATCCAGCAGGAAAATCACCAGCCAGGAAGAACGGCGTCGGCAGCCTTATATTCAGTCCACAATTCCAGCCACCCAGTCATCATCTAGCTGCCCAGGTGTCTGATAATCAGCCTCACTACCTTCCTTCACCAGAGGAGGGAGTTCATCAGACCTCAATAGTGAAGGGAAAAATGAACTCACAACAGTGGCCTTTGTATATCAACAACATTTATCAAGGTGTGCAGAATTATTTCAATATTCATTTCCATTCCTCAGGAAAATGGGCCTAAAAAAGAGATTTAACTGACTCTGAGAAGTCATAAATTGTACAAGGGTTACAGAGGGATATAGCTCTCTAGAAATTGCTAAAATATTGGTGTGTGATCGCAGGACCATCAAAGTTTCATTGCAAATCGTCAACAGGGTTGCAAAAAACATATTGAGAAAAAAAAACACAATTTAACTGCAAGAGATTAGAGAAGAATCAAACAGGAAGCGACCAAGAACCTATTATCCTTCCAGAATTGCAACCTCTCTGAAGTGCGCAGAAGTACAAGGTGTTCAATTCTCAGAAACATGGTCAAGGTAAGCAGGTCTGAAACTTGACCACCACTGAACAAGACATACTTTATAAGTTGAATTGGTGTAAGGCTTGTTAAAAAGCTACAGCTTCTTCATTTAACAAACACCAAACCTTTTGATACTCCCAAGACAGGGATAATTTTTGGACCTCCGCTTGTCAATATGTCAAAGCTTCTTCCTTATCCCCCACCTTTGTATAAGTACCAACAATCATTTATTCCCAAAAACGAATTACTTTTGGACCATTTTTACATTTTAAAAATCATATAAACTCTGTCAGTGGGGTATGTTATTAAATAAGCTGCTTGTTACCACCAGGTACCATCCATTTATCTTACTCGTATATGCTGAGGTCTCTTGGATATTACTACGGCTGTATTTGAGCTAAAAAGCTGGAAAGGGGTTCAATACAGTCCTAATTAAAGTCTAAGCAGTATTGAGACTTACGGTAAATCAATTAGATGCTATTCACAGTTTTTAAAAATTATAGGAAGATGGCGAAACACAGGGGTTGGCACCAACACTTATGTTGCAATCCCTTAAAATCATGATTTCAAAAGATTTATTGCTTTTAAGGGATTGTGAGTTTATGACATAATTGTCCTTGCCTGTCCCCTGTGTTTTTGCTTCTGTTGCTACATCATGCATCAGTCAGAGGCAGTATAAAGCAGCATTCCTCTGTGAATCTGAGACTTGTGGTACCATCTTGCCTGGGAGTTTGAGGTTTAACTTTTCTCTTGGATTCCTGAAGTTCATCCTAAGTGGAGCTGCTGGCTATTGCTAAATATCTGTTCCCCAATGCCAGTTATTAAGTTCAGCTTGGCCTGGTCCACAAACCTGTCCCCAACTAATATTTTGACCACCCTCTTATTTTCTTTACTGTTAGGGCAGTGAGAATCTGGAATTCCTTACCTGACGAGGAGGTCATTGCTAACTCAGTCGAGGGGTTCAAGAGAGACCTGGATGTCTTCCCAGTGCATAATAATATTGTATCTTACAGTTATTAGGTTATTCAGAAGGACGTAGATCTGGGGATTTATTCTGACGGAATATAGGCTGACCAGGATGGACAAATGTCTTTCCGGGATTGCTAACTATGTTACTATGCTGCCATGTATTTACCTGTCACCTACGGTATTTACTTTGCACAATCTTTGCACTGGTAACATGTTACCATGATCATATCTACATAGATCTTTGTGGCTTTTATTTGTAAAACCCAGTATAAATGTCAGCATTTTTTGCTTCTATCACCTGCTGGCATTAAGACCGCATATGCACTTTACTAAAAATATATATTTTGGCTGCTATTAATACATTACATGCACTTTCCATGTGGATACAAATATTAGTGGGTCTCATACTTTATGATGCACTTGGCTATTTAGCAAGACCGCTAAGCACTTTATAGTATTAAATATATTTTAAAGGTGTATCAAATACTGTACTATGTGTATTTACCTATTTTTGAGCAGAAGTAACGCTTACAATCTGTTGAGTTTAGGAATTTCATATGAAAGGTGACCTAGCAATGTGTTTATTTATCCTTTAATACTAACCTGAGGCTTGTAGGTTATTTTTGTACCTGTATCTCCAGTGAAACAGATTTTATCTTGAATATCTCTATATATAATTGCCTTAAATTGTCTGTCATCCACTTCCGTCTCGATGTCCCCGAATCCCACAATCCACTGCGCCACACCGGAAGTACGCTGACCGCCATTTTCGAACACCCAAGTGATGCCGCTCGGATCCAGGATGCAGCTGCGATCCTGAACACCACTGCGATCCCGACCGCCGCTGCAATCCCGACCACCGCTGAGATCCCAGCTGCCGCTCGGATCCAGGCCACTGCTGCGATCACGAGGCTGTAAAAGGGGTGTAACAAGGGGATATAATGAGAGGCGTGTAATGAAGGGGGTATAATGAGAGGGTGTAATGAAAGGGTGTAATGAGGGGGGAGTAATGAGAGGGATGCCGCCGCCGGACCCCCGCCAGGAACCACCGCCTGACTACACACGCCGGATCCCACTGCTGCCTGCCCACCCACCTCTGTGTGGTCACAGCTGGCAGGAAAGACCGCGGCTTGAGGCCTGTGCTGGAGATTAGGTGCAGCCACCCTCTGGTGGTGCCGCACACTATCTCCAGCACAGGCCACAAAACACCATCTCTCCTGCCGGATGTGACTGCACAGAAGTGGGTGGGCTGCCACCCCCAGCGCCACAAAGCTTCCTCCATGGTAATGTTACTGCCCTCCCGATGCGATAGCATCGGGCACACATCTAGTGTTTAATAAAGGTTATAAATTTTATTATATTTGGCATTGACTTCCTGGTTTCTATAGGAGTATACTTACTAATTGGAAGTGCCATTAAACTAGGCCTGGGAATATATTTTCAATTAATTTAGAAGTGCACACCATTTAATGAATTATGAGCATCTTACAACTAGCATGCAAGACCATTTGCTCTAGTCAGGGACTAGAATGATATTTCTAGAGCAAGTTTCAACCCTAAAGTGGTGTAAGTTTTGATAAATTAGACGAGCAGGTTTCTCAGTGTGTTTTTCAAAGATCATGACCCTATCAAAGCTTAGATCTGGTTTCTTAGCATGTGAGCTGTAATGATACAGCTTTGATCTCTAAACTATTTCATCAAACAGTGTTGGGGAGGGGCAGTGCAGCTGTGTTTACCTGTGTCACATTACAAATCCTCCTATCAGATCTCCTGTTTGCTGAGTGTGTCAGTAATCACACTAACATTTGCTGAAATTAGGGCAACTTGTACTCAATCTGCTTTGCGTTAAGGGTTGTCATTAGATCTCTGTTCTGGACTACTTCAGTGTGAGCTGCAGTGAGAGCCTGCACTGATCTTTCTGCAGAGAATTACAAGTTGAGCTGTGGAGTTGTTCAGTACTCACAGTTAACTGCAGGGTGCCCTACCGCAGGGTCAGTATTGGATCCTCTTTTGTAAGTATGTTTATTAGTGACCATGTATAGGGCATGCAGAATAGAATTAAAATATCTGCTGATGATACTAAGCACTACAATTGAGGAAGATGTTCATTATCATCAAATATAACAATGAAGCTTTGCATATGAAAACAAACTTATGTTTTGCAGAAACACTGAATCTGGTAAAAGCAAAGAGAAACTGTCACCAGGTTTGGCTACCCCCTCTAAAGTCAGCACAATATAGGGTCAGAGACCATGATTCCCGGTATGAATCACTTACTGAGCTGCTTGGTAAAATCAGAGTCAAGATGGTAGGGAGTGAACAAAATGGGTAACAAAAAAATAAGGAAAGGATAATATTGTAGAAAAACCCAAAATGGAGAATACATGAAATAGAGCAATAAAATAAATGATGACATGATCCATGTGTTTTTTGTTAATTATTCTAATTTACTAAGATAATGACTTTTGGGTTTTCATTGGCTGTAAGCCATAATCATCAACATTAACAGAAATAAACACTTGAAATAGATCACTCTGTCTGTAATGACTCTATATAATGAGTTTCACTTTTTGTATTGAAGAACTGAAATAAATTAACTTTTTGATGATATTCTAATTTAGTGAGAAGTACTTATATGTGTATAATCTAATCTACTTAAGACAAATTAGGTTTGTCATTTTAATTAAATACCTCATAAAATAACCATTTTAACCCCTTAACGACCACCAATACACTTTTTAACGGCTGTGGTTAAGGGTACTTAACCACAGCAGCGTTAATTAATGGCGCTGTGGAAAAAGTGCATAGCGCCCCTCAGAGTCGGATTTTCTCCGGGGTCTCGGTTGCCGTGGGTAGCCGAGACCCCAGAAAACATGAATCGGGCCGGTTTTCACCGATCCCACTTTTGCTATCGCCGTTATTAACCGTATAACGGCGACCGCAAAAAAAAAGTCCGATGTGCCATTTAATTTCTCTCTCCTCTGATGTGATCAGAGGAGAGAGAAATAGGGTCCCTGATCCCCCTGGTACCTCTCAGTCGTCTTCGACCCGCGTTCTTTCCTTACATGGGCACTGCCATCTTCTTCTGGGAAGAAAAGGGCGGGCGCATGCGCAGTGCGCCCGCCGAGATTTGGTGGCCGGCACCCGGCAGATTCATTCATTCATTCTAGGTACATTTTGATCAGCATACTCAGCACAAATTGCACACCAACTTTGGGGGTCTAATTTCTCCTGTTACCCTTGGGAAAATAAAAAATTGGGGGCTAAAAAAAATCATTTTTGTGGAAAAAATGATTTTTCATTTTCATGGCTCTGAGTTGTAAACTGCTATGAAGCACTTGGGGGTTCAAAGTGCTCACCGCACATCTAGATATGCTCCTTGGGAGGTCTAGTTTCCAAAATGGGGTCACTTGAGGGGGGTTTCTACTGTTTAGGCACATCAGGGGCTCTGTAAACGCAACATGATGGCCGCAGAACATTTCATCAAAGTCTGCATTCCAAAATGGCACTCCTTCCCTTCCGAGCTCTCCCATGCTCCCAAACAGTGGTTCCCTCCAAATATAGGGTATCAGCGTACTCAGGACAGATTGCACAACAACTTTTGTGGTCCAATTTCTCCTGTTACCCTTGTGAAAATAAAAAATAGCGGGCTAAAAAATCATTTTTGAGAAAAAAAAATGACTTTTTATTTTCACTGCTCTGCGTTATCAACTTCTGTGAAGCACGTGGGGGTTCAAAATGCTCACCACACATCTAGATAAGTTCATTAAGGGGTCTAGTTTCCAAAATGGTGTCACTTCTGGAGGATTTCCACTGTTTAGGCACATCAGGGGCTCTCTAAACGTGACATGGCATCCAATCTCAATTCCAGGCAATTCTGCATTGAAAAAGTCAAACGGCGCTCCTCCCTTCTGAGCTCTGCTGTGCACTCAAACAGTGGTTTACCCCCACATATGGGGTATCGGTGTACTCAGGACAAATTGCACAACAACTTTGGCTGTCTAATTTCTCCTGTTACCCTTGTGAAAATAAAAATTTGTGGCAGAAAAGATCATTTTTGTGTAAAAAATATGATTTTTTATTTTGATGGCTCTGCGTTATAAACTTCTGTGAAGCACTTGGAGATTCAAAGTACTCACCACACATCTAGATAAGTTTCTTAAGGGGTCTAGTTTCCAAAATGGTGTCACTTGTTTGGGGTTTCCACTGTTTAGGCACATCAGGGGCTCTCCAAATGCAACATGGCATCCGATCTCAATTCCAGCCAATTCTGCATTGAAAAAGTCAAACGGCACTCCTTCCGTTCCTAGCCCTGCCATGTGCTCAAACAGTGGTTTACTGTTATGAGCTCATTTTCTCCTTCACCTTTGATGTCCGATGAACTCCCTCTGCTGGTGAAAGGAGGTAGTGAAATTGATTTGGATGGGAAAAACCTGTCATCTGAACAGGTGCAGTGTGATTGGACATCCGGAATCTCTGAGTCGATATAAGGCCGCCGACGCCCTGCTGGGTTGCTGGTGATCCTCTCTGCTCTGAGCTCTGGCCTCCAGTTTAGTCCTGTCTACTAAAGCTAAGTTTTTTCTCTGCTATTTTTCCATGAGATTTTGTCTGGTTTACTTAGTTTGTGTGTTCAGCCAGCCCTGGCTAGGACTGGCTGAGCTCCATTTTTGTCTCTGATCAGTTGATCTCTTTGCTCTGTTTTCAGAATATACCTGAGTGCTGATATAGTGATTTTGAAGTCTAGAGACTTCAGGGCCTTGTCTATCAGACGTGTTGGACATTATTTTTAGCAGGGTTTTTGCGTGATTGCAGACAGTTGCTTTTCTTTACTGTCCTATCTAGTTAGTGAGGGCCCCATCATTTGCTCAGCCTGTCTTTCTGTCTGTGTTTGTGTTTTCATCTGTTTTCACCGTCAATATATGTTGGTGGCTGTCTATTGCTTTGGGGTCTGCTCTGGGGCAGTTTAGATTTCCCCTTTCTTTCTTTAGGTTTATTTAGTTCTCCGGCTGTGATCGATGTGTCTAGGACCACCGTAGGAACACCCCACGTCTACTGTTAGTTGTTGTGAATAGGATCAGGGGTCTGCAATCCGCTAGCTACCAACCTCTCCGGTTTTCTGGACTTAGCTTGTATTTTTGTTTTTTCCTCCTCCGGTGACTCATTCATAACAGTTTACCCCCACATATGGGGTATTGGCATATTCAGGAGAAATTGTACAAAAAAAGTGGTTCATTTTATCTTTTTACACTTGTGAAAATAAATAAAATTGGTTCTGAAGTAAAATGTTTGTAAATTAAAGATATACATGTTATTTTTTTTCCTTAAAAATTGTTTCAGTTCCTGTGAAGCACGTAAAGAGTTAATAAAATTCTTGAATGTAGTTTTGAGCATCTTGAGGGGTGCACTTTTTAGAATAGTGTCACTTTTGGGTATTTTCTGTCATATTGACCTCTCAAAATGACTTCAAATGTAAGGTGGCCCCTAAAAAATATGGTTTTGTAAATTTTGTTGTAAAAATGAGAAATCGCCGGTCAACTTTTATCCCTCAACTTCCTAGCAAAAAAACAATTTTGGTTCCAAAATTGTACTGATGTAAATCAGACATGTGGCAAATGTTATTTATTAAGTATTTTGTGACATATCTCTCTGATTTAAGGGCATAAACATTAAAAGTTTGAAAATTGAAAAATTTTAAAAATTTTCACCATATTTCCATTTTTTTCATGAATAAACGCAAGTCATATCGAATAAATTTTACCACTAACATGAAGTACAATATGTCACAAAAAAAAATCTCAGAATCAGCGGGATCCGTTAAAACATTTCAGAGTTATAACCTCATAAAGTGACATTGGTCAGAATTGTAAAAATTGGCCCGGTCATTAAGCTGCAAATTGGCTCCGTCACTAAAGGGATTAATGTAGCACACATAGCCTGCAAATTAAGATTCTGGTTTGGCTTTTGTCCAAAGTCACATGGCAAGGCTCGTTAAAGGTTCGATATTAACTTTTAGGATTGCTACTTCCAATAGGTAGAAAACACAAACAAACATATTGGCGCTCACAGGCTGCTGGTGACTGAAGCTGCTGATTGTTAGACAGGCTCTGTATGCCAGCCTGTTCGAACACTGATTAAGAAATATACAGTATATAAAAGAAGAAACTACCGCACAACTGTGCAATATAAACGATGAGTGAATCCTGTTCCTGTTGGATAAAGCTAAATGTGATGGGGATCAAAAAGGTGGATGAATCTTGTAGCATTATGTTAGTTAAATAGTAATATAGCTGCAATGTGTGAATGAGCAGCTGTTATATAACCAGTAAGTGAATGTATAACTCAGTAAATTAGCATATTGGTGGCTATGATTAGCATAACTTAGTAAAGGAAACCACATCCCAGAGTGAAATAAAGTAGACAGGGCCAAGGAACTCAATGTGCTTAACAATGTTTACTGAAACCTATTTGAGAAAGGACTGTAAACCACTACAATTGTGTTTATAGAATGCCACATATAAAGTACCGATATAAAAAGTGTGGTACTCACTGTATTGGTTGGAGCTTCCATCCTAGTTCTGGATACTGGCATGGTCCTAGTGAAGCGGGCAGTGCATTTTGGGGCATCCTCCCGTTAGCAAGCCTCCCTGGGGCTTGCAGAAGTTGTATAGACATTATGCGCTCCATCCGGAAGCAGCGCCACTGACTGGCAAAGCAAGCGGGGGCATGGTAAAACGTGACATCATTGGAAATGTGTTATGGACTTTTGCATTTGCAAAAAAAAACACGTTTTGAAGGAGACACAGTCCTTCTTCATTGGGGTATGGTCCACCCGAGTGAGCCACCTATTTATAGACTTGCTCCGTAGGATTGTGTATTGTGCCAGATGGAAGTTCAAATCAAAGAGGTTGGAAACCATATGGAATCTTATAGCGTGTAAAGGATAGAAGAAAAAAAAATATCTGCAGAGTCCCAGATAAATCGATGTCAAGTGAAAGTGATTAAAATATGTTTATTGAAAAACTTTTAAAATATATTAAGAAGAGCATAAAAAGGACTCCATATGAGTTGAACTAATAGAGTTGAAGGTGCTATATGCAATTGTACCAACCTCACTAAATCGTCTTGATCAGAGTAAATGGTTGCCTCTCTGACTTACAGACTGATATTGCACATATTCCAAATAAAATTGAGAAATGAATGCATGATAAATATAGATATTAAAATGATGTAAAATATATTTTAAATTATTTGAGTTGCACATATTGTTGGAAAATGGAAAACATATCAGTAGGGGTCCTTCACTCATTACTGAGGATTGAAGGAGACCATATTTCCAACAGATTGGGCGTAGAAACCAACATTTAGTCCATATAGCCCTTTTATTGTTTGTTCTGAGTCAGTCTTACAGTATATGATTAATCAATTCGTGTTTCTCCCATATTAAAAAGCATACAGCTCAATCTCGTGGTTCAATCCCTTCGGGGCCAGTTTGCCCAATGTAAATATCCACATTGACTTGATCCTGGACATTTGTTTTAAAAAATCCCCACCTCTCCAATTTCTTTGGACTATCTGGATGCCTCAAAAATGATCCCCCACACAGGACTGATTATGATTCTCTGCAAAGTGTCGTGAAAGGGGGGTACCGTTTATAGCCCTTATAATTTTATCTAGGTGTTACTTTACTCTTTTTGATAGCTGTCTCTTTGTTCAGTCTACATACATCTCTGTCAAAAATTATGAAACCACTGCAAAATTTTCAGTTTGTCTGATTTTTCTCTTTATAAGTATATTTTTGAGTAAAATATAAATTGTTCTTTTATTCTGTAAACTTCTGACAACATGTCTCCGAATTTCCAAGCAATAAATTTTGTATTTTTTTTTCTAAAAATGAGAAATGGTCAAAATTAAATAAAAGAAACAGTGCTTTAAGACCTCAAATAATGCTAAGAAAACAAGTTCATAATCATTTAGAAACAACAATACTAATGTTTTAACTCAGGAAGAGTTCAGAAATCAATATTTTGTTGGATAACCATGATTTTTAATTACAGCTTTCATGCGTCTTGGCATGCTTGCCACCAGTCTTTCACATTGCTTCTGGCCCAGAAATTTAAGCAGTTCTTCTTTGTTTGATGGCTTGTGACTATCCATCATCCTCTTGATTACATTCCAGAGGTTTTCAATAGGGTTCAGGTCTGGAGATTGGGCTGGCCATCACAGAATTTTGATGTGGTGGTCTCTTAATTTTTGCCAGAGCTGTATTTTATTGCATGGGCAGCAAATTATATATATAACCCCAGTTGAGTAACACGAGAAGGCATCCTTAATGGCAAACTGGTTTACCAATTAGAATAGTTAAAAGTGGTTTGAAGAGATTAAATAATTTTAGTGCGGACACAGCAGGATTTGCCACATGGAATAAATCCCATACTGAATAGTAGAAAATGTTTTTAGTTAGTCTTCGATAATTTTGATTGAGTTATTCCGGATTTTATTGCGGGGGCTACGAGGTTGCCTATGGTTTGGACTCTCCTATAGACAAGCCTTGGACAAACTGGTAGTAGCTCACCTATAACTTTATTCTGTTGAAGTATCGTCCAATGTCTACAAACAATATTTCTAAATACTCTGAGGTTAGAGTGGTACTTAGTGATAATAGGTAATTCATTAATTTGTTGGGGAATTGTTATGATTGGGTCACCGAGGAGGAAAGCAAGACCAAGCTAAGCCACAGAAAACAAGAGAGGGTGGTAACTAAGCGGATTGCAGACCCCTGATCCTATCCACACAACTAGCAGTAGCCATGGAGCATACCTACGATGATTCTAGACGCCTCGACACAGCCGGAGAACTAAATAAGCCTAAAGCAAGAAAGGGGAAATCTAAACTGCCCCAGAGCAGACCCCAAAGGAATGGATAGCCCCCAAACATATATTGTCGGTGAGACAAGATGAAAACACAAACGCAGGTAGGAAAATAGGCTGAGCAAACGATGGGGCCCACACTAACTAGACAGGAAAGGAAAGACACTGTCTGCAATCACGCAAAAAACCCTGCAAAAAATGCCCAACACATCTGATAGAAAAAATACTGAAGTCACTAGACTTCACCCACTATATCAGCACTCTGGTATAGTCTGAGAGCAGAGCAAAGAGAGGCCAATCTAATAAGGGACAAAAACAACCTGGCACAAACAGTAACAAGGATGGAAATTCAGCACAGCCCCAGCCGGGGCTGGCTGACCATACAAAACTGAAATAGACAAAACCAAATCAAATGTGAACAATAGCAAAAGAACACTTAGCTTGAGCATGCAGGGACTGAGCTGGAAACTAAGACCTCAGGAGGCAGGAAAAAAATCACCAGCAGGGATAGAGGGAGTCGGCTGTCTTAAATCCAGTCAGAAACTCCAAATGTCCAATCGTCCTCCTCATTATCAGGTGGCAGGCCTCTGTTAATTAGATCAGCTACATTACCTCCTGTAACCACCAGAGGGAGCCCGGAAAGAGAACTTGCGGCCCCTCTGTCAATATAACCAGCTCCACTACCTTCACTAGTAACCAGAGGTAGGCCAGAAAGTGAATTCACAACAGAGAATGCTTCGGGTTCCAGGTATTTGTTTTGCCTTATGTACCAGGTTGTTCCTGGGAATTGATCCAACCTCCTGTAAGACTTTATCCAACCTCCAGCATTGTCAACTGAAAGCCCTTACTAAGAAACTGCTGCTTAACATGTTCGCTTCAGTGATGTAATTATCCATGTTAGTACAGTTTCGGTGAATTCGTGTGAATTGACTTTAGGGATATTAGTCAGCTACACGGGTAGATGGCAACTAGTAATGTGAATGAAACTGTAGCATTTAGTGATCAGGCAATTCCGATCTACACAAATGTTGAAATCTAAAAAATTAACATTTGAATTGCTGAAGATTGGAGTAAATTCTAAGCCAAAATCTTTATTGTTTAGTTCTGCAATGAATAAATTGATATCGGCCTGTGACCCCTCCCAGATAAATAAAATGTCAATAAAGCAAAGCCATTCAGTGAAAACCTTATGTAAATGTCCACTATTGAAGATGAAGATTTCTTCTCATCTCCCCAGGTATAGACTTGCATAAATCGGGGCAAATCGGATCCCCATAGCAGTCCCCCATGTTTGTAACTAGAATTGTTAATTATAAGTAAAATAGTTATGTGTAAGGATAAACTATATATTCTCCAGGATAAATTGAATTTGAGTTTCTCCATGTATACCTAACATATGTAGAAAGTGGCCTGCTACCTTACATCCATTCTGTTAATTAATGACGGTATAGAGGGAGCTGATCTCCAGAGTACCCAAAATATAATTGGCATTCAACTCAATAGATTCTAAAATCTGTAATGTACTGTATGTCCCGTGTCTTTTAGATAGGCGGGTAAGAGTGGCACACATTTTTATAAATGTGTGTCTACAAATTTAGAAAGTTTGGTTGTTAGGCAGTTGATGACTGAAATCATTGGTTTACCTGGGGGGCACGTGATACTTTTATGGAGTTTGGGAATGTGGTAAAAGACTGTCATACTTGGAGTCTTGTGTACTGTAAATTGAAACTTCTTCTTGTTCAGAATCCCCAGAAATTTGCCTTTCATAGCCAGAACAATAGGTTTATTGATGCATCTTAATGTAGGGTCATAACTCAACTTTTTATGTGTTATTGGATGTTCCATAAGATGTAGTGACTCCTGGTGGTATATAGTTTTATTAAGAACTAAAATACCACCCCCCTTGTCTGCCGGTCAGATAATTATGTTATAGTTTTCTTGGAGGTGGATAAGACTCTCCTTCTCCTTTTTACTAAGGTTTGTGGTAGATATTTGTGGTTCCTCCTTTTAATCTCCTGATGTCCGGGGTTACCATGGTGTCAAATGTATTAAAAGCACTGGAGTATTCTTAACTGGATTAAAGGTAGATTGTTTGGCTAACGGAATGTGTACATAGCTTAGGTTGTCATGGTGACCAGATCTGGGTCCTTACGGTCCTTTTTCCAAAAAGTATTTTTTATGGCTAAATTCCGTAAATATTTTTTCATGCTAATATACAAATTAATTGGACGGGCTTCTGATATCATGGCAAATTTGATTCCCTTTTGTAAGAAGGTTTCCTCTTCCTTGGTTAATATATGTGAGCTTTGGCATATACAGCAGGAACAGGATTCACTCACTGTTTATATTGTGCAGTAGCGCGGTAGATTCTTCTTTGATATATACTTCCAATAGGTGGCGCTAGAGTTCAAGTCCTTTTCCTCTCTGAAGAGGCAATTTGCATATTTAATTTACCAGAATAGCATACATGTTGTATAAGTCCCCTCACTCTGAAATGCCAGGCCTAGGTGTTAATCTTCTCAAGGAGAAACATTACCCCTTAGATTCCAGTGTAGCACAATAAAAGCCAAGTATTATTGAGCTGCTAGAAAGGGTTGATTATTAGTGGGGATTTCCCCCTTTTAGAATTTTTGGGATTCGACTACATACAATTTCCTGGTAATTCATCTCCATTTGAGGTTATTTAAAACCATATTAAATTGTGGAATAAGCGCATCGGATCAATAGCATACCTGTGCCGGACTTGCCGGCGAGATAAAGGGTAGTAGGTGCTATGAACGTTGAGATATATGGGAGAGCGCAAGGGGAGTGTGGGCTGATGTAGGGAGAGGAGGAGGGAACTTCCGGCTCAGGTGAATGCAAGTCAGGAAGTGCGTCATACCTGAGGAGCGTCTTACTAAGGGGGATTTGGTATTTTCTCGAGGGCCAAATATAATTACTTTGTGGACCAGATTTGGGCTGCAGACCTGAGCTTGACATCTATGTTTAAATCCACTGACAGGTGAATGCAATAACTGCACTGTTTCTGGTTAGCATTGAAATAAAATGTATTTCTTGTACAGAATGAGAAAGTACAATTTATACAAGACCAAGCTAAGTTTACATATTGTAAAGCATAATACAGTTTAGTCACAGCTTCCCTATAAGTAGTTTGAGGAAGTGCTGCCTGTCATGCATTGTCTGTAAAGCAGAATCAAGTGGAGGACATGAAGTGTAAGGAAGAGTGGAGAAAACCTTCACATACTGTACATAAGCAACTAAGCAAGGCAGCCCCAGAGACCAAAACTTCATATGGAAGATCCACACTGTTCCTAACACTGGATTTAGTTGTGTTCTTGCATGATGTGGCTGTGTTCAGCAATTAAAAACTAACTAAAAGAAACAATAAAATATTAACATACAGTTGTGGCCAAAAGTATTGACACCCCTGCAATTTTGTCAGATAATACTCAGTTTCTTCCTGAAAATTATTGCAAACACAAATTCTTTGTTGTTATTATCTTCATTTAATTTGTCTTAAATGAAAAAACACAAAAAGAATTGTCCTAAAGCCAAATTGGATATAATTCCACATCAAACATAAAAAAGAGGGTGGACAAAAGTATTGGCACTGTTCGAAAAATCATGTGATGCTTCTCTAATTTGTGTAATTAACAGCACCTGTAACTTACCTGTGGCACCTAACAGGTGTTGGCAATAACTAAATCACACTTGCAGCCAGTTGACATGGATTAAAGTTGACTCAACCTCTGTCCTGTGTCCTTGTGTGTACCACATTGAGCATGGAGAAAAGAAATAAGACCAAAGAACTGTCTGAGGACTTGAGAAACCAAATTGTGAGGAAGCATGAGCAATCTCAAAGCTACAAGTCCATCTCCAAAGACTTGAATGTTCCTGTGTCTACCGTGCGCAGTGTCATCAAGAAGTTTAAAGCCCATGGCACTGTGGCTTACCTCCGTAGAGTTGGACGGAAAAGAAAAATTGACAAGAGATTTCAACGCGAGATTGTGCGGATGTTGGATAAAGAACCTCGACTAACATCCAAACAAGTTCAAGCTGCCCTGCAGTCCGAGGGTACAACAGTGTCAACCCGTAGTATCCGTCGGCGTCTGAATGAAAAGGGACTGTATGGTAGGAGACCCAGGAAGACCCCACTTCTTATCCTGAGACATAAAAAAGCCAGGCTGGAGTTTGCTAAAACTTACCTGAAAAAGCCTAAAACGAATTGGAAGAATGTTCTCTGGTCAGATGAGACAAAAGTAGAGTTTTTAGGGCAAAGGCATCAACATAGAGTTTACAAGAGAAAAAAGAGGCATTCAAAGAAAAAAACACGGTCCCTACAGTCAAACATGGCAGAGGTTCCCTGATGTTTTGGGATTGCTTTGCTGCCTCTGGCACTGGACTGCTTGACCGTGTGCATGGCATTATGAAGTCTGAAGACTACCAACAAATTTTGCAGCATAATGTAGGGCACAGTGCGAGAAAGCTGGGTCTCCCTCAGAGGTCATGGGTCTTCCAGTAGGACAATGACCCAAAACACACTTCAAAAAGCACTAGAAAATGGTTTGAGAGAAAGCACTGGAGACTTCTAAGGTGGCCAGAAATGAGTCCAGACCTGAATCCCATAGAACACCTGTGGAGAGATCTAAAAATGGCAGTTTGGAGAAGGCACCCTTCTAATATCAGGGACCTGGAGCAGTTTGCCAAAGAAGAATGGTCTAAAATTCCAGCAGAGCATTGTAAGAAACTCATTGATGGTTACCGGAAGCGGTTGGTCGCAGTTATTTTGGCTAAAGGTTGGGCAACCAAGTATTAGGCTGAGGGTGCCAATACTTTTGTCTGGCCCATTTTTGGAGTTTTGTGTGAAATGATCAATGTTTTGCTTTTTGCTTCATTCTCTTTTGTGTTTTTTTCATTTAAGACAAATTAAATGAAGATAATAATACCAAAGAATTTGTAATTTGTAATTTGCAATCATTTTCAGGAAGAAACTGAGTATTATCGGACAAAATTGCAGGGCTGTCAATACTTTTGGCTACAACTGTACATCCAAAGACATTCTGATAGGGAATTTAGATTGTGAGCCACATTGAGGACAGTGCCAATGTCTGTAAAGCGCTGTGGAATTAATGGCGCTATATAAATGAGTAAAATAAATAAATAAAATAAATACATCTGATATATCAGAGGAAAAAAAGGGATCAATAGAGGGAAGTATGATGACAGGATCAAATTACACAGGGTTAGCTTGCTGTCGGTCACCATGTTGGCGCATACAGTAGGTCTGCATTGATACTGTGGTCACAAAATAGTAAAAAAAATTGTAATGACAGCAATCTGAAAAATTACGTTAGTTGACATTTTGCACAGGTTGGAGCAGAAAAAATTGTTGTGAAGGAGGACATGCTGTAACACAAAATGAATTCTGTACATTTACCATGCAGGTACAGCTTCTGACAAGTGACTAACAGACTTGCTTCTACTGTAAAGCCTTGAATCAAAAAAAAAGCCTCTAATTTTGGCTGTTTCTCCCTGGTGCAAATACAGTAATAGCAACAGCTGCATCAAAGGATTTTGACAGAGTGATGGGCCCCACTATTAGCACCTTGCTCTTATGCAACATAATTGTGGGCATCAGTGTGTCCAGAAGTCTCCCATAAACATCTGTCAAATAAGCTTTTTTTGAAGTACTAAATCATTTTAAATACTGCAAAAAAAAATCAAACTTAAGGTTTTGTAAACTTAAAAAACTTCTGGGTAAAACAAAATGATTTCGTACAGTTGCAATGAAACCCATCAACACAGTGAGCAGTGTAAATATTATGCGAAAAAAACAATTGCAGAATTCTTTTGAAGATCATAAAAATAATTAAATTATTTTTACCTTAAAACGCCACTAACAAAACCTAAACCTGTATCACAAAAGATTAGCCTGCATGAATACTATGTGAATAAGAATGCAACAACATAAAAGTAACCTCTTTTACATATCTGGCTTTTTTTAGAATGCACCGTACCTTTTTTTTTACTTGCATATTGTGTTTTTTTATTTTTTTTTTATCCCTTTGCACGTTTTTGTTGTTCCATTTTTTACTTCTTGCAAGAGCCATAACTATTTATCCTTCATTATAGCTATATAGAAGCTTGATTTTTGTGGCATGAGTTTGTTTTGAAATGCACCATTCATTTTACCATACATTGGAATTGCTTATTTTTCATATAACCCACTCAATACATCATTATTTTTTGGGGTTTTGTTTTTACCATTCATTGTGTGGTCAAAATGATCTGGCAACATGGTTAGTACAATTAAGGTGATACCAAATCTATATAGTTGTTTTTATTTTACTATTATTTTAGTGGCGTAATATTTTTTTTTTTATAGAGTCTATCAGCAGCAACTAGCTGCATTTAAAGCACTACTTTCTCCCTTATGTTTTTTAATTTTACCGCTCGAGTCATTTCACTAATCTAAACTCTCTGAACCTAGTCTCATACTTACCATCCGCCATCTTCATCTTTTATAGGCTACGCTATGGTCGGTCTCCAGCAGTATGTGATCTGCTCCAGTGTTTGCTGGCTGAAACAGAAATCACTACTCAATAAAAGACTATGAGATCCAGAATGTGGTCAAAATGAGGATCTCACACTTACATTGAGAGTTGCAAAAAGTTGCAGTCACAAGACGGCCGAAGCAGCGCTGGAAAGAGCTGAAGATGGCAGTTGGTAAGTATAATACTAGGAAACTTTTATTATTGACACCACTTCAGAGCTGAAATTTAAAAAAAAGTGGTGCTTTAAATGTTTCCATTGCCCATGCCCGCGTGATCTGACATTCATCACCCATCCCCTGGATGCTGTGGATTATACTGGCAGCCGGGGACCAACTGAAGGCCCTGGTCGCCATATTTATACTTTATGAAGTCCAGCCTGTGGGTCAAGTTCTAATGAGACCAGTAGTTTCCATATATACTGCAGATTCAAGTCTCTTAGGAGGACTGTGAGGGACGAGAGAGAATCCATTTTGGATTATAGGTTCAGTACATCTCCGTCCACTCCTGGAATGTGTCCTCACCCTTGTTTTCCCCCAGGCCATAAAAGGCAATGCAATATTTTCCTTAATTAAAAATCCAGGGACAAGCTTTGAAGCTCGGGTCCCCACCAATTAGCAAAAGGGTGCGAACTCGTGTGCAGCTGCAGCCAGCTGGCTCCCTTTGCCTGACCAAGCACATGGAGACAGCGTGGCACTATAAATCACAGCAAGCCTCTGAGGTATTGAATCTGGAAAATCACCTATAATAACAGAATGGAATATCAGAGAGACTAGCTGAGCACATAATCTGAATCAGCGTTCCTTCCCCCATATGCCCATGCCCAGCACCCACCTGTAGCACTCTGCATTATTGAGTTATAAAGAATAGCTACCAGGAATTACATACGGTAGGCATATTTAGTCTCTATGAGCAAGATAAAATCCAGCTGAACCCAGTCATGGTTTTGCCGACCCATTCAGAGCTTCGGGTGGAAAGTTATGGGCTATCCACGATTCTGGACAGAAAATCTTATTCTCAGACATGGGAGGAGGGAGGCAGCCCAGCGCAGGGGTGGCAGCAGAGTGTGGGAGGGAACAGCCTAGGTGATGTAAGGCAGTCCCTCATTCTGGACTTATTTCTTCTACTGGCAAGAGGTCCATTACTAGACGCGGCCAAGGGAACCACATAACTAAGATTTGGATCTGTGATCCATCAGCGCCTCCCTGTGGTCACATGCTACATAACAAGGTAATTACAACCTATCTATATCTTACATTTGTACTGCACTCCTGACTGTAAACTTTATATATACTTTATATACTTATATATACTTTATATATTTGTTCTTGTATATATACCTGTATACTTCTAGTGCACCCTATCGGCGATTAAATATAAAATTAATCTTGGGCTGCTCTTTTATCTCAATTCACGAATCCCCACGTCCACACGCTTGGTTGGTCAATTATACGCTACTACCCGGGTTGGTTCCTGACCTGATATAAGCCTGTTTTCTGACGGGGCTTATTTAGAACGAGAAACTGGTGGTAGAATACCGTACTGTGTTAGGGAGGAACTCTGGCAGTGACAGCCGGGAGGTTTATATATATTTATCGCCAGCCTGGACTGGTAATATATATCCCCCCTCACTTGGAGCGCCTCAATAACTCGTACCTATAAGGGAAGCTTTTCCATCGACTATTTGCCCTCGGTGCGGTTCCCTGACTGACCTGGGGCAAGTGGTGGCGCCAAAGAGCCGACCCCTGCTAGGTTATTCTCTCCCCTCCCCTGAGGTGAGCGAAGTCGACACCCCCTTCCCCTTTGAGATTCATCACAAGGACTAAGGAGTAATGTTTCTCCTTGCGGAGAGTAACATGTCAAGCCTGACATGCCGAGGTGAGGAGACTGTTAAATTGCAATACTTCAGAGAGGAAGAGGACTAGAGCTCTAGTACCACCTATAGGAAGTAGCAATCCTAAAAGTCAATATCGACACTCTAATGAGCCTTGTACATGACTTAGGATAAAAATTAAAGCATCACTCCAGAGTTTTTTTTAATTTCACCACTGGAGTGATGCTACAAATCTAAGTTCCCTTAGTCTTAAACTTACCAGCCACCATCTTCTGCTGTTCCCAGTGCCGTTCCAGTCCCACAGTACCATCTTAATGCCGGGGTCACACTTGCGACTACAATGCGAGAAACTCGCGTGAGTCTCTCGCCTCAATAACCTGCACTGCTGCCGACGCTCAGGACCGGAGTGTGCGGCTGCATGCTTTTCTATGCAGCTGAACGCTCCAGTCTGACCTGCCGGCGGCACTATCGGGTATTGAGGCGAGAAATTTGTGGGAGTTTCTCGCATTGCACTCGCAAGTGTGACCCCGCCTAAGGCCGGTTTCACATTTGCGGTTGTGTCTGCAGCATTTCTGCCGCATACATCCGCATGCGTCATGATTTCCTATCTTTAACATTGTTGACGCAGGTATCTGCGTTTGCTTGCGTTCACCAGCATTTGCTTACGCATGCGTCGTTTCGGGGTGTGCGGCGGGGCGTGGCTAGCGCACATATTGCAATTTTGGAGGCGTTAAATTGCCGCCGCCATACGCATGCGGATGCTTGTGGAAGGAATGCGTCTAAACAATGCATTACAATATATGGGAACGCATGCATACGCAAGCACATGCATTCGCTTGCGTTTGCATACGCATATGTTTTTCTGAGTAAACATGTCTAGGAACTGGTTTTAGCCACCCCCACACAAAGATAGATAAAAAGAGGGTGTGGGCACTTATTGTCCAGTACTCTCAAGCCTCTGGAAGAGATTGCAAGACTACAGACTGTGGAAGTGACTCTGAATTTACCCAAATGTGAGTATACAAGCTCAATTGTCTGCCTTTTTTTCTCCCTGCAGTCTGTAATCATTTCTTTTTCTTTCTTGCAGCATCCAGCAACATATCACCATGGCCTCAAGTCCAGAACAAACTGAACACACCGGACAGGAGTCTGAAGTGAGTACCTTTGCAACGGATTGGTAAGTATTCCCTGTCACTATATGTGGCAAAATCATGTTTTGTTGTTTTACAGAACAGTTCAGCAAGTGCAGAGGAGTAGGAGCAGTAGAGGGAGGCACAAGTTCCTGTGGCAAAACGGCAAGTGTTTTTGTTTTTTTCTTGACTGTTTCTAGTTTTTCTGACTTTTTTAAACTGTTTTATCTTTCCTACATTAATGTCTTTCTTTGATTTCTAGGTTCCACAACGGGAAGAGGACTACCTGGACAACGACCTCCTGATCTCATTAGTGCAGGACCGAGTTGCCTTGTGGGTCACCCGGGAGCGAGACCACTCGGACATCGTGGTGATTCAGTGGCTGTGGAATGAGGTAGCCCAAGCGATGATGGAAGACTGGGACAACGCCACGCCACGAGTCAGAAGGGAATTTTGTAAGTATTGCAATGTGGTCTGACGCGGCAGTGAACCTGTAAAGGCCGGGATCACACAACCGTGTGTGATGCGATAAACTCCTGCGAGTTTCTCACATCACACACGGTTGTGTGATCCTGGCGTACAGTGCATTGTTTAACCCTTTTTTTTCCACCTTCACTGTGAACAAAGTCAGAACCCTGTTGGCGTTCAATAAAGGATCGCTTCAACAAGGACCTGAGACAGAAGAACCAGGTTCGCAGTGGTGGTGTAGCAAGGATCCGGAAATATAAGTATCACGGATGCCGGCTTTCCTGAGGCCTGTCCTTGCTAAGAGAACATAAGTATTTTTGTGTTGTATTCCATTGTGTTGTATTGCCTAATCTGAAGTTTTCTATTCCACAGGAGTTGGCGCTTGTACAATTGTTATTTTTGGTATTGATGTTTTTCTTTTCTTTTCACAGAACATGGAGCAGCACCCTCGAACCTGCATCATCCTCTGGAGTTGTCCTTCAGCGAACAGCCTTGTAGCAGTCCCAGCCATCCACCAGCGAGGCAGTAAGTGGGCCAGCATCACAGGCTGGAGAACAGGCAGCTGGTGCTTCAGGTATTCCCCTGTCCCAGGCCTCCTCCGCCTCTTTTTTTGTTGGGTCTTCCAGACAGCAGCAGAAGGCCTCGGACAGGACACTCATGCCCGAGTTTCTTCACTTGAGCTCGGTCTTCCAGAATAGCATGAAGACGGTGGGAGATAGACTGGATAGTGGTTTGAACCATATTGACACACTTTTCCAGTCTGTCCACCAACACCTTGACCGTCTGGAAGCCGACCTCCAGAGACCAGCACACCATTTTTTTTCTACGATAGAGCAGGGCATGTCAGAAAACCTTACGCCTGAACACCAGCTGAATGTGATGCAGGTCTGCAATGCTGCTTACATTCAGGTTATGCAGCAGACTCGGTTATACCCACAGCCACACGTGGCATTTCCAGCTGTGCCACCGATTACACGATTTACCTGTATACCGAGTTCTGCTGCATACCCCTGTATGGCCATCACCATGCCCAGTCTTGCCGCACACCACTACAGCGCCACCACCATGCTGGGTGCTATTGAAAGCCACTCCACCACCACGCAGAGTCCAGCTCCTGCACGGCCGTCCACCGCCACCACCACGCAGAGTCCTGCTCCTGCACGATCGTCCACCACCACCACAATGCCTACGGAACCCACCACTCCCACCCTTCCAAGGAGATGAAAAAGCCATCAACAAAGCCATGGAAAACACAAGAGGAAGAGATGGAAAACGAGACATGTCAAAAGAACTGTTGTGCTACCTCCACCACCCTCACCTCCTAATGTGTCTGTGTTGTTCAATTTGTCTCTCCCTTCCAATGTGTCTCTCCTGTCCCATGTTTCCACTCCTGATGTGTCTACTTCCATCCTTGACCACC
The DNA here is from genome assembly GCF_039654945.1 of Dendrobates tinctorius. Classification (NCBI taxonomy): domain Eukaryota; kingdom Metazoa; phylum Chordata; class Amphibia; order Anura; family Dendrobatidae; genus Dendrobates; species Dendrobates tinctorius. The sequence goes on along the minus strand of NW_027361719.1, from coordinate 1,470,986 downwards.
CAGACCCCACACATTTATTAGCTCCTTTCCCTAAAACACCTTCATTGTCCACCCCGAGCCAATCCTCCCATCTCCACACCCCCCAGGTCCGTAACATTTCCCCTCATTTTGAAAAAAGTAATTTTTTTTTATTTTTTGTAAATAAAATAGTGTTGTTTTTCCCCTATCACTGCTTGCTCTTTGCCTCTTTCGTCGCCGGCAACACACACCGTGCGCCATCAACACACATATTGCTGTCTATACACACTGTGTTTTTTCAACCTCATAGCGCCATAAAACACAATCTTCTCTACATTTTCTTTCTTTTGATTTACACTGCAGCATTGCTTCTTGTGTCTGTCATGGAGCTATGAGGCAGCAAAAACACAAAGGACTGAAAATTCTCCAAAACAAATTAAGTAATACAGCACAAAGGGTCAGGTGTCAGCAATACTCACCTGCCCAGGTGTCAGCACTATTGCACTCAGGATGCTGTGTTTTCTGCATCATCTCCATCATCTCTTCGGTGTGCATTAATCTATTGGACTACAGTTTAATGCAGACTGAAGTGACGATGGAGCTAATGAGAAGTCACCTACCATAGCACTGACAAATAGAACAGGTGAAGTGTAAAACATGGGTGACCTAACCAAAGTGGACAGGTGTTTTACCATATTTTTTTATTTATCATAAAACATTTAAGGTACATTTTTACATTACAAGTCCATAACATTGCATAAAATTACAAGAACATTTTACTAAACCATTTCATCTTGCCATGCCACAAGTCCAATCTCAGAAACAAAGAAGTCCACGAATGTATCCTTCATTTGGGCAACTTCCCTTGTTGTCCTCAGAGGGTGATGATGGTAATCTGGCAACAGGTTACCAACAGGTTCATCAAGTTCAAAGTTTGGTCGCTCTTTAGCCATTATGTAGCTGTGGAGAACCACACACACCTTGACCACCTCATCGACTGTCTCAATTTTAATTTTAATTGCTGTCCCTAAAATGCGCCATCTCAAGACAAGCATACCAAAGGCGCACTCAACAGTTCTTCATGCCCTGGTCAGTCGGTAATTAAAAATCCTTTTTGTGTGGTTCAAGTCCCGACTGGAGTATGGTTTTAGTAGGTTTCCACACATCTAAAAGGCCTCATCACCAACCACAACAAATGGCATTGGCGGGCCTTGAGCGTTGGGAAGAGGTCATGGGAGGGGGAAATTAAAATTATTCCCATACAACCGTTGGCCCATGTCAGAGTTTTTAAAGATCTGGGAGTCATTACCACAGTCAAAAGAACCAATGTCCACAGCGAGAAATCTACAGTCTGCAGCTGCAATCCACTTAGAGCCAGTTTGGTAATCCGAATATGTTTTCCATCCACTGCTCTCAAACAGTTGGGGAAATTACAAATTTCCCAGAATTTTTCTGCAGTTTCCTGCCAGATTTCCATGATGGGAAGGGGGATAAATTCTTCACGCAGGATGTCCCACAAAGCCTGGCAGGTGTCTGCAACAATCCCAGAAAGGGTGAAAACGCCAATCTGGAACTGGAAATGAAGCGATGATAGGCTCTCTCCGGTAGCCCAGAATCTGCCAAACAGAGAAAGAAAAAAAATAGTATGAATAATAATATTTACGACAGGGGTTTTGAAAAGCAAAAAAAGGAAAAAAAAATTAAGTACATTGCTGAACGATAACAATTATGACAGGCGTTTATTTTGAAATAATATGCACCTTAGTGTCACCAGCAGACATTCCTCAGCTGGAATCGCTCTGCGGAGCTGGGTGTCCTGCCTGCTAATGGCTCCTTGTACACGACCTAGCAAATCCCTGAAGCTCTCTTGAGACATCCTCGTGTAGTCAAAATATTTCTCCGGGTTTTCACGGAGCTCACTGAATAAGGAGTGGTAGGCTCCACGGCTAGCCTGGACTTCAACAAAGGGGTGTTGTCAAAAACACCAACTCTGTCTTCTCCATCTTTGTCTTTTCCGTTCTTGCTCACAAGCAAAATTAAAAACAGAGATATTTGCACGCTCAGGAGTCACTATGTCTGTCAAAGCCTAAACAGTTCATCACTTGGCATATTATGGTGACAAACCCACTCGCTCTCAGATGTTTGACTTACTGCATCTGTTACAGAAATGGCTGCAGCCAGAGTCCTCCACCCCAGCCCAGATGGTGAATCCGGTTGTCATGGACAGATTTATTTACTCCCTCCCTAGGCCGGTGCGGACCTGAGTTGCCCATGGAAACCCACAAAATGCAGAAGACCTGGTGGGCATCACAGAAAGGTACCAGGTGGTTGAGAGGTCCCTTAGGAATCTGGGGGTGGTGCTTCTCCATACTGAGTACCAAGTGGGAGCCTGAGTCAAAAAAAGAGGGGTAGTAGAGCCACCAATTGGGGGAGTCTGAGATCCCAAGGAGTCGATGAAGGGTTGCTGAAGGCTGGTAAAGACCTGGTCTGCTGGAGATGCCACGGTCCTGGACACATAGCCGCCCATTGTCCTATGTCCTCCGAGCAGATGGACTGCAGCCTAGAGAGGAGATGTTGGTACTATGCCTATCCCGCCTGCAGTGTGGACTATCAGCCCGGAGTGGGGCCACAATCATGTCCCGTGGCAATAAATGGCTTACTGGTGTCGGGGCTCTTGGACTCGGGGAGTTTGGTGACTCTGGTAAGGGCTATACTTCCCCACCAATTGGTCCCCGGAAAAAAACGTGGGTGTCCGTTGTATTCAAGGGGGCTACCCTATCGCCAGAGTGACTATAACAACGCACAGTGGCACTGAATCTCATGAGGTTGGCGTAGTCAAGGACTTGCTAAACCCTGGGATAATTGGGAGGGACGTAAGCCTTTTCTGAGACTTGAGGTGGTGCCTACTAACTCAGACAGAAGTCTATTCACCCAGGAAGAATCCCCATTGCAGTCGGAGGTGGATGAGTTCCCTCTGTGTGTCTTTGCTTACATTAAAAGGGGCATGGGACAATATGACTGTGTTAAATGGGATTCTCATTGAAGTTAATGAGTTGCTTTATCAGGTCACTAAGCAGCGAGGGGAAGTATTCGAGCAGCTGTTAGTCCAGGGAACCTATAGATGTAGGGTACTAGACCTGGCCCATTCTCATGTCTTGGGGGGGCATCTACGCATATATAAAACCCAAGGTCCTTTAAAGGTTCTACTGGCCTGGGTGTCACCGGGAGATTTTTAATTATTGCCGGTACTGTCCTACATTTCAGTTAACTGCTCCCATTTCCCACTCCTCTAGTTCTGTTACTCATTATAGAGATCCCATTTGACAGGATTGCCCTGGACCTTGTAGGACCCCTAGTTAAGTCCGTCAGAAGCCACCAGTACATCTTGGTGGTCATGGACTTTGCAACACGTTACTCGTAGGCGGTACCACTGAGGAACTCCTCAGCCAGGAGTATAGCTCAAGAGCTAGTCAACATTTTCTCCAGTCTGCCCAGGGAGATTCTGATGGACCAACGAGCACTGTTCATGTCCAAGGTAATGAGAGAGTTATGTAAGACCCTTCAGATTACCCAACTTAGGACATCTCTGTACCATCCGCAAATAGACGGCCTCGTGGAAAGGTTCAACAAGACATTGAAGTCTATGCTGAAGAAGGTTGTGGAGGAGGATGGTTGGGACTGGGATTGCCTATTACCGTACCTACTGTTCTCTGCGGGTTTCCTCTGGGTACTCCGGTTTCCTCCCACATTCCAAAGACATACTGATAGGGAATTTAGATTGTGAGCCCCATCGGGGACAGCGATGATAATGTATGTAAAGAGCTGCGGAAAATGTTGGTGCTTTATAAATAAAGAGATTATTATTATTATTATTGGAGAAGTCCCACAGGCCCCTACGGGGTTCCCGCCGTTCAAGCTGCTATAAGGATGGTACCCTTGGGGACTTCTGGACATTGCAAAGGAGACCTGGGAAGGGGTGGTGACACCCCACCGAATCATCATACATGTGGACCAAATGCATGACAGGATTGTGAGGGTGATGCCATTTGTGAGGGAGAGCCCAAGTACAAGAGGCCCAAGCATGGGTCTACGAACAGTCGGTAAGACTGATACAGTTAGCCCTGGAGACCGGGTGTTGGTGTTCATCCCCATGGTGGAAAGTAAGTTCCTTGTCAAGTGGCAAGGGCCATACAAAGTGGTTGAAAAACTGAGTGATGTCAACTACAAGGTCCACCAGCCATGGTGAAAAAAAACCGTACTAAGTGTACCACGTCAACCTGCTCAAACTTTGTTGAGACAGAGAACCGGAGGAAGCTACATGCCTGGGGGACAGTCCTAAAGTCTGGCTTGAGGATGCCACAGTGGCAGAGACACTGTTGCCGGCCCAGAAACAACAGTGCCGTGAGCTGGGGAGTAACACCAGGAGAATTGCTGACAATGCAGAATTAGTGGGTCTGCAGTTACCAGAAGAAGACTAAGCAGTACGGGCACATCACTCAGAATGTGGCAGCTTATTTCATCTGTGGATATTCTTGAGACCGGGGCTAAACAGTTAAGAGGGTCCCCTACTGGAGTGAGGCTAGTTTCACACTTGCTTTTTTTTGCAGCGCGTTTTTCCCGCAAAAAAACGCATTGAAAAAACGCATACAAAAGCATACAACTGCTGCGTTTTTTTCAAGCATTTTTATGAGCATGCATGAAAAAAACGCAGCGTTTTTATGCGTTTGTATGCGTTTTTACCGCGTTTGCGTTTTTTTCCAACATTAGGTGGCCCCTCACACTAACCCAAACCATGACTTTACTAACCCTAACCCTGACCCTAACCCTAACCCTGACCCTAACCCTGACCCTAACCCTGACCCTAACCCTTAACCAAACCATACTTAACCCTAACCCAAACCCTAAACCCTAACTAACCCTAACCCTAACCCTGACCCTAACCCTGACCCTAACCCTGACCCTAACCCTTAACCAAACCATACTTAACCCTAACCCAAACCCTAAACCCTAACTAACCCTAACCCTGACCTTAACCCTGACCCTAACCCTAACCCTGACCCTGACCCTAACCCTTAACCAAACCATACTTAACCCTAACCCTGACCCTAACCCTAACCCTAACCCTTAACCAAACCATACTTAACCCTAACCCTGACCCTAACCCTAACCCTGACCCTAACCCTTAACCAAACCATACTTAACCCTAACCCTGACCCTAACCCTTAACCAAACCATAATTAACCCTAACCCTGACCCTAACCCCAACCCTAACCCTGACCCTGACCCTAACCCTAACCCTAAACCCCCTTAACTAACCCTAACTCTAACCCAAACCCCTAAATTCCATGGATAACAAAAAAAACGCATGTGCAAAAAAACGCATACATGAGCATGCCAGTGCGCACGTATGCGCATCCATAGGCTATAATGGCCATTTTTAGCGCAAAACGTGCGCATACGTGCGCATGCGCTTTTTTGCAGGGCCAAAAAATGCAACATGCTGCGTCTGGAAAATACAAACGCACACCCCAAAAAAACGCAGCGCATGAAAATCGCATACGTGCGCTTACCAGCGCGCAGGTTTGCGCACCCATGTTAAATATAGGGGAAAAAACGCATGCGCACGTATGCGTTTTTTTCCAGCGCAAAAAAACGCAAATGTGAAACCAGCCTGAGACTGAGCAGAGTTGATGCTGAAAGACCAGAGCACGGTCCGTCCCAGAAGTGAGCTTAGTGGGAGAGAGGGAAAGACAGGGACAGAGGAGAAAATGTCCATTGCCAACCCTGATGCTGGAGTGAATATGTATGTGCTGTGTAAAGGAAACAGTAAAGTTGATTGTTCAAGTATTGAACAGGACTTAGGGATGAGCGAGTATACTCGTTAGGATTCCGTACTCGGCGAGTAATGCGGTACTCGCGGTACTCGAATCCTGGCGAGTATTTCACTACTTGCCTCGCAATATTCGGCACAGACCGCACAGCCCAGCACAGTCCCCGCACAGCCCAGCACAGTCCCGCACAGCCTGGCACAGTCCCCGCACAGCCCGGCATAGTCCCCGCACAGCCCAGTAGAGTCCCGCACAGGCCAGTACAGTCCCACACAGCCCGGCATAGTCCCCGCACAGTACCTGCACAGCCCAGCACAGGCCAGCACAGTCCCACACAGGCCAGCATAGTCCCTGCACAGTACCTGCAAAGCCCAGCACAGTCCCGTACAGCCTGGCATAGTCTCCGCACAGTCCTGCACAGCCCGGCATAGTCCCCGCACAGTACCTGCAAAGCCCAGCACAGTCCCGAACAGCCTGGCACAGTCTTCTCACAGGCCAGCACAGTCCCGCACAGCCCGGCACAGTCTTCTCACAGGCCAGCACAGTCTCGCACAGCCTGGCACAGTCTTCTCACAGGCCAGCACAGTCCCGCACAGCCCGGCACAGTCTTTTCACAGTCTCCGCCCAGCCCAGCACACACACAGCCCATTACTCGCATTTCCCATAGACTTTCAATGGACATGTTACGAGTATTAGGAGGTACTCGTAACGAGTACAGCGAGTCCGAATACTTCACTACTTGCTCATCCCTAACAGGACTGTGATTCTGTTTGTTAAGAAAAGATGAGACTGTTGTGACCAGTTAAAATGAGACTGGAGACCTGAGAGAAGTGACAAGTACCTCCGATGCTATGGAAACTTTGGAAAATTTAATATGGATTGATATATGTGGAGACGCCACAAAGAGAATAGAGACTGAAATTCAGAAGGTGACCATTTTATGGGATGTGCCTGAACCTTTATGTGGAACTACAAACGACTCAGAGACTAAGGTGGCAGTTTAAATGATGGCGGAGAGTGCTGACAGGAAAGAAAATGACAACTGTGACTACTCCCTTTGTGGGCATGTCCTGGAAAGCAGAAGCATGCCCTAGGACTACATAGTAAATCACTTGTGGCTGCAGCAACAGACTGTTTTCGGACAGGCAGCGCACATGACATAAAGGGCAGTGCTACCCTCAAAGGAAAGGGGAGCCCAACCCTAAGGATTATGGACCTTATACATGGAATACTATTGTATATATGTTTGCGTCCCATGGACGGATGGAACCAAAGTCAACGTATGCTGTCGTGGAAAGAGACTTTCTGTAACGCCACTGTGTTTGTACTCTGTTTACCTGGCATTACTCTGCATATCTCTGCTTAACCCTTCGCTCCTTTCCCCCTAATGAGCTGGAATGCTGTTGTCAGTTACCTGTATGGATGCTACTCAGTTCCCAGCTCCGCTGCATAGCCGCTGTGGAAACTACCCGTGGGTTGCAAGGTCCTCTGCAGTTTTGCATGACTCACCACATGTGTCTAGGCTTGCAGCGGCTGCCAGGTGTCCTTTGCTATGCTGATTTGCTTCTGGCTGTGCTTAGGGTGCGCGCGGCCACACCACCCCTTCTTTTATGATGAATGGGTGTGTGCTTGAATTGCTGCTCCCAGCCTATCACTGTGGGGCAGCTCCTATATAAAGTTCCCCTGCCGTGTGGGGCATTGCCAGAGCTTTGCATTAAGTTTCTGAGTCTTGCCATGTGTGTTTAGTGTTCAGCTCCTGTCCTGCCTGTGTTCAGTCCTAGGAAAGCTGATGCCTGTTTTTCTGCCTGCTCTGGGGGCTGAGTACCCAGATCCGTTTGTGTTCTGTCTGTTATCAGCTTTGGGACAGCTGATGTCCGAGTTCCTGGACTTGTCCTGTCTATGTGTTGGCACCAAAGTTCTTGTCCTGATTCCAGCTGTGTTATGTTCCCAAAGTCCTTCTGTGTCTTGAACCCTGTACCCAATGACTGTGACTCTTTGCTAACTGACTTTCTGTGAACAAACACGGGTTCATCTTGGAAGTTGGAGTCCGGTGTTTCTGCTGAGTTTCTATTACGCTGCACTCAGCATGTTATTCAGCGCAATCCCTGGCCAGCTCCAGTCCAACCCGGCGCTGCTTGCACCAGACGACTTGAGTTCCCTTTTAGTTCGCTGCCAGATGTCCAGAGCCTGACGACCGTGGCCTCTTGTCCGGAGCCTGATGACTGCAGCCTGATGTCCGGTGTCTGATGACCACTCCCAGATGTCTGGTGCCTGGCGTCCTCCACCAGATGTCCGAATCCTATCCTTCGCTGCCTGATGTCTGGAATCTGTCGATCGCTGCCAGATATCTGGAGCCTGATGACCGGGGCCTCATATCCAGAGCCTGATGTCCACAGCCTGATGTCCTGAGCCTGTTGATCGCTGCAAGATGTCTGGAGTCTGATGCCACTGTTCTGATGTTCTATCTGAGATGCGAGTACTGATGTCCTGATGTTCTACCTGTGACCTGTTGTCCTGATGTCCGCCTTGTGCCCTGATGTCCTGATGTACAGATGTCCTACCGGAGTCCTGATGTCCTGCCTGAGTCCAGATGTCTGTCAGTGTTCTGATGTCCCATCCGTGTTCCGATGTCCAGCCTGTGTCCAGATGTCCAGTCTGTGCTCTTGAGTCGGTCCCGCTTGTTTTCCTGGATGGACTTCTCCTCCGTGGTTCACGGGAGTCTCCAGCTCTGTTTCCGGTTGACGGTCCCGCCAGTGGGCCCTGGATCTGACTAGCAGATGCCCGGTGCTGTAGTGCCAACATTCCTGAACCTGTGCTATCCGTGTCTTGCTTATGTTTTGATGTCCTGCCGGTTCTCTGGAGTCTTACCCGTGATGGCTCCTGCCATAGTCTGAAGACTGTCCGTGGTTGGAGTCTAATGTTCTCCTGCTGTGCCTGTGCTACGACTGAGACCGGAGAGAGAGGCCATCCTATTATGCCTGTTCCAGATAACCCTGGACTGCATCGACCCGAGATGACCCTAGCCATCGTCTGAAGTCTGCCCGAGGTCGGTGTCTGATGTTCTCCTGCTGTGCCTGTGCCTCTCCTTTGGGCCGAGAGAGAGATCCTTCTAGGATGCCCATGCCAGATGTCCCTGGACTGCGTCAATCCTTGATGACTTCTTGCCATCGTCTGAAACCTACCAAGGTAGGTGTTTGATGTTCTCCTGCTTTGCCTGTGCCACTCTTGAGGCCTAAGTGTGAGGTCCTCTTAGGATACCCGTGCCAGATGACCCTGGACTGCGTCAGCCTGTGATGACCTCTTGCTTCGCATGTCAACCTGAGATGTGTACCGTTCGTGATGTGCGTAATCGGGAACCTGGTGTCTAGATGTCTTTTGCTTTATTTAAGTAAAATGTATGTTTCTTCATACCTGAAGTTGTGCGGTGTCTTTTAGTCCTGCATATGGCCATCTGTCCATGAGCACAGCTGCCACAGAACCCGGTCACTACCCTTCCCTAGTCTGGGTAGGCCCAGATCCCCTCTGTGGTCCAGTGGGTCCACATTCCTCGATCACCTGGGACGTATACCCCATCGTCGTTATGGTTCGACGACGTGGGAGCGTTGACTGGGTAAGCCACGCTGCTTCCGCGATCGTAACAGTAAGCTCCGGCCATAGACTCCGCTGAGCCTATAAGGACTGCAGGACATTTCCGAGCCCTGCCTGGTGAGCGGATCAGACGTCTCGGATCCCACCTAGTAAGTAGACTAGATTGCTCTATCCCCCGCTTGGTTTGCGAATGGGATTTTTTGAGCGTTGGACTATGCCGCTATTGTGTGAACTGTAGGACTTTCCGACAAACCCAAGTGAATTTTCTGGGGAATATTTTTTTCCACTTATGTCATCAGAACAGGGGGCCTGAGGAGGGGATACTGTAACACCGCTGTGTTTGTACTCTGTTTACCCGGCATTACTCTGCATATCTCTGCTTTAACCCTTCGCTCCTTTCCCACTAATGAGCTGGAATGCTGTTGTCAGTTACCTGTATGGATGCTGCTCAGTTCCCGGCTGGGCTGCATAGCCGTATATGCGCGAGTGTCTCTGCTGCTCTGCATGACCACACGCATGTGCGGTCCCTGTCTGCCGCTGTGGAAGTTACCCACAGATTGTGAGGTCCTCTGCAGTTTTGCATGACTCACCACTTGTGTCTAAGCTTGCAGCCGCTGCCTGGTATCCTTTGCTATGTTGATTTGCTTCTGGTTGTGCTTAGGGTGCGCACAGCCACACCTCCCTGCTTTTATGAGGAATGGGTATGTGCTTGAATTGTTGCTCCCAGCCTATCACTGTGGGGCAGCTCCTATATAAAGTTCTCCTGCCCTGTGGGGCGTTGCCAGAGCTTCGCATTAAGTTTCTGAGTCTTGCGATATGTGTTTGGTGTTCAGATCTTGTCCTGCCTGTGTTCAGTCCTAGGAAAGCTGATGCCTGTTTTTCTGCCTGCTCTGGGGCCTGAGTACCCAGATCTGTTTGTGTTCTGTCTGTTATCAGCTTTGGGACAGCTGATGTCTGAGTTCCTGGACTTGTCATGTCTATGTGTTGGTGCCAAAGTCCTTGTCCTGATTCCTGCTGTATATTCCTGAAGTCCTTTTATGTCTTGAACACTGTACCCAATGACTGTGACTCTTTGCTAACTGACTTTCTGTGAACAAACCTGGGTTCATCTTGGAAGTTGGAGTCCGATGTTTCTGCTGAGTTTCTACTACGCTGCACTCAGCTTTTTATTCAATGCAATCCCCGGCCGGCTCCAGTCCAACCTGGCAGTGCTTGCACCAGACCGCTTGAGTTCCTTTTTAGGTCCCTGCCAGATGTCTGGAGCCTGATGACCGTGGCCTCTTGTCCGGAGCCTGATGACCACGGCCTGATGTCTGGTGTCTGACGACCACTATGCTGTACTCAGCTTGTTATTTGGTGCAATTCCCAGCCGTCTCCAGTCCAACCCAGAGGTGCTTGCACCAGACTGCTTGAGTTCCTTTTTAGGTCGCAGCCAGATGTCTGACGACCGTGGTCTCTTGTCCCAAGCCCGATGTTCGGTGTCTGACGACCACTCCCAGATGTCCGGTGCCTTACATCATCCGCCAGATGTCCGGATCCTATCCTTCGCTGCCAGATGTCCGGAGCCTGATGACTGCGGCCTCATGTCCGAAGCCTGATGTCCAGAGCCTGTCGATCGCTGCCAGATATCCAAAGTCCGTTGCCAGTGTTCTGATGTTCTATGTGAGATCGGAGTTCTGATGTCCTGATGTTCTACCTGTGTCCTGTTGTCCTGATATCTGCCTTGTGCCCTGATGTCCTGATGTCCTACCTGAGTCCTGATGTCCTACCTAAGTCCTGATGTCCTGCCTGAGTCCAGATGTCTGTCCGTGTTCTGATGTCCCTTCCATGTTCCAATGTCCAGCCTGTGTCCAGATGTCCTATCCGTGGTCCTGTTGTTCCAGTCTGTGCTCTTGAGTCGGTCCTGCTTATGTTCCTGGATGGACTCCTCCATGGTTCCTGTGAGTCTCCAGCTCTGTTTCCCGGTGACGGTCCCACCAGTGAGCCCTGGACCTGACCAGCTGATGCCCAGTACTGTAGTGCCAACGTTCCTGGAACTCTGCTATCCATGTCTTGATTATGTTCATATGTCCTGCCGGTTCCCTGGGGTCTTACCTGTGATGGCTTCTGCCATAGTGAGAAGACTGTCCTAGGTTGGTGTCTGATGTTCTCCTGCTGTGCCTGTGCTATGCCTGAGACCTGAGAGAGAGGCCATCCTAGAATGCCCGTGCCAGATAACCCTGGAATGCATCAACCCGAGATGACCCTAGCCATCATCTGAAGTCTGTGTTTGATGTTCTCCTGCTGTGCCTCTCCTTTGGGCCGATAGAGAGGTCCTCCTAGAATGCCTGTGCCAGATGTCCCTGGACTGTATCAATCTGTGAGGACCTCTTGCCATCGTCTGAAGCCTGCCAATGTAGGTGTTTGAAGTTCTCCTGCTGTGCTTGTGCCACTGCTGAGGCCTAAGTGTGAGGTCCTCTTAGGATGCCCATGCCAGATGACCTGGACTGCGTCAACCAGTGATGACTTCTTGCTTCACCTGTCAACCTGAGATGTGTACCCTTCGTGATGTGTATAATCGGGAACCTGATATCTAGATGTCTTTTGCTTTAATTAAACTTTATGATTCTTCATACCTGAAGGTGTGTGGTGTCTTTTAGTCCTGCATATGGCCATCTTGTCCACGAGCTCAGTTGCCACAGACCCCGGTCGCTACCCTTCCCTAGTCCGGGTAGGCCCTCTGTGGTCCAGTGGGTCCACATTCCATGATCACCTGTTACGCATACCCCGTCGTTGTTATGGTTCAATGATGTGGGAGCGTTGGTTGGGTAAGCCACGCTGCGTCCACGGTCATAACACTTTCCTTACCATGGATAGTTGTATTGGACTGTAGGTGATCTGGAGGACTGTGAGCCAGGCACCTTTGATAAGAAGAATGGAAGAGTTTAAATTGGAAATTGCTCATGTTGAGCTAAGTTGGACTATCTTAAGTGCCTCCCTGCGTGGAGTATTAAATGTATAAAAGAAAAGATAATAATTTATATATTTTTTGAGTAAATGGCCTGAGTTGACTCCTTTGGAAGAAACATGGACCTGCTTATATAGTGTATTTTTAGTTTAATGATATTATTATATTTTCTGTATTTATTAAAATTTTCTAATGGTTGGGGACAACCATATTAAAAGGAAGGCGGAATGTAAGGGACACAAAGGAGTGTCCGTAAGTGTACAGATATATACGTGTATATATATTTAATGTCGGATGTTATGTACCCTTTCCTTTTAACGTTATTCGTATTTATTGTGCATGCCATGTAAATGTCTATTTTTTGTATCTGTTATATGTATTTACCATTGGACACTGTTATATAGATAGTGATATAGAAGAGTTAATGGTTTGCTTTATATCCCATTAATTGCCTTTAAGACTTCAAATGCCTTTTGCCTATTATTGCTATGTGTTATTCTTATGTAGACTAGTAGTCTCTGTCTTCAAGGAAACTATACTTGTTATCATATTTGTTCTCAACAACATGTTCTGGGTACGTTGTAAACAAGGCACGACCCTGAGGTGATGGTGGGGGCCAAATGAGCTCCATAGAGTCGCATATTGCTGTAAATGGTATAAAAATATTGCCTTTGCTGCATTACATCAGATAAAGTGATTTGACCACGGCTTGTGTGTTGAAGTCTCTTTGTCTCCAAGCGCTTGCAACAGAAAGGGCGAAAAACCTCACAATTCGGACTCACTGGTGATCTGGCAGAACTGACTTTGGTCAGAACGAAAACAGCTACGACAGTTTGACGCCCAACGGGGACCATGGAAACCAGCCTATTCGGAATCCGTATGTGGGAGCTTTCTGGGAGGTTGAATAAGCAGAATCCAGGCTGCAGCAGGTGAGAACATTTATTCTTACATTGATTCTGCATCTGCAACCTTTCTAAGGATGTCTACATATATCTGGGTAAGACTGTACAACACGGTTCAAAAGAACCCACATCACCAGTGAGTGATGAGTATGTCTGTACGAGAGTTGAATAATAGAGTAATAAGATAATAATTGTCATCTGTATTATCTGTCAATCTGTTCTAGCAATATACTAATATACTAACTGGTTGTGTACTGGTGTACTGTGTAGCACAAACAAAGTCTGGGATAGACTCTGTGCAGTGGTTGTTGTTTTTGATTGGCAGTAAATCACATGAGGCTGTATTTTGTATAGGGCTGTGGTTTTTGGTTGTTTTGGACCTTCTGACATTGGTTTGGTTTTCATTGATTCTGGTTGTTTAAAAAGTTGGCTTTGGTGTTCTCAGAGTGTCAGTGGACACTGCTGTAGGTTAAGGTGTTAAATCCAAGGTCCAAGATAGGCAGGATGTGTGAATCCTTGAATGTATGTCTATGAGAACCTCTGAATGAGTTGAGAGATGAGTAATTGAGTATAAAGGATATAAATAAATCCCTGATTGATGAGGGGTTCCATTAGGTGTGGTCCTCTGTATGTGACAGAGGACATTATTCAACTCACTTTGAGCTGAATTAGGCAGAGTGATTGAGATAAGGGATTTTTGCTATCTTCTCTTTGTAAAATAAAATGACCACTGAAAAGTGAAAGAAAAAAAAAGATCCCTGAATGAGCACGTATGAATGAATCATCACACATCATTTTTGTGTCAAGAGATTTGTTACCTTTCTAGTTGTGGGGAAATCCCAGACAGATGCGTTATAGATATTTCAAATCTACATCTGAGACTGAATGAATTGAGTAATGATATAGTTCGTGTTATATGTGGTATTACATTGTATAGTTTCCTGAATGCATTTGGCCAGAAAAAGGGCAAGACTCAGTTAATCTCATTATACAGTTATCTGCTCTTACAGTGAAATCCCATGATTTTGAGTTTTCTTTGTAGAAATTGAAATTGATAAGTCTAAAGAACTACGGAATTCTGTGAAGGACACTACATTCTGATGGGAGGGGGAAGGATGGCGCTGCACACTTTCTCTTCTCTCCTTATCTCTGTAAGAGGATTCACAGAGCGGCGCTCGGATTCTCTGTGGTTCTGAAATGCTCGCTATTTGATTTGTGCATTTTAAAGCAACAGTACTTAATTGAAGTGGAATGGAAATTTGTTGAAAGTTGAAATTGAAAGTAAAATATGGTGCCTAATTTAGAAGGAAATTGTAAGTGATTCTTTGGTCATCAATGTGTTTTGAACCTGCTCTAGTGTGTGATTGATTTGTATAGCAAATTGTGGATCAACAAAGGAGGTAGCCGACTGTATGGCTGATAAAGTAGGTCAGTGGCCTATCACACCTGGGCCTTCTTACTTTAGTCAGCGGGTTTTTTTTGTTGTGGGTGAGAGGCGAAGGCAAGAAGCCTTCTGGATATACCTTGGCAGGCTCGCTCTGACTTGCTACATGTGGCCGCCCGTAGATATGGTTAGGCACACTAGAGGGGCATTTCAGAATAAAGGTGAGCTGTCTAAGTTGAAGTAGCCTTCCCACAATCCATGGAGCTGGGCTAGAAGGAAAAAGGCCTATTCCTTTTCTAGCCAGTTGATCTAATGGGTGAGAGGCAGAGAGCCTTCTCGTTACATCCTGTAGGTCTACCGGGTGAGAGGCAAGGAGCCTTCCCGCTAAACCTTGGCAGGCTCGCTCTGACTTGCTACGTGTGGCCGCCCATAGATATGGTTAGGCACACTAGAGGGGCATTTCAGAATAAAGGTGAGCTGTCGGTAGAAAAAGGTTGAAGCCATGGCAACTTTTTCTGTGTACAGTCGGTGCCCCCAATGGGATCCAAGACAGCTATGCAAATTGTAAAAGACAGAGAAGAAAGGAAAGCAGTGAAACAGGTGGGAACGATACTGAAAAAGGCAAAAATACCAGAGTGTGAATGTTTGGATGTACAGAAAGGCACAGACAAGGGAAGCAAATAGCAAGTGAATAAATGATGCTTGAGAATGAATGTGCAGCAGTATGGAAGGTGTATTATGAATGTTTTGATTGACAAAATTTAACCAGAGACCCAGACAAAACAGATGGACTTGTAAACACTGTGATAAGACTCAGACAAACCTTGACTGAATAGCTACTTGTGTGACCTGTGCTACTGAGCTAAGCAAGTTGTGCTAAATCCTGTCCAGACAAGATCATAAGAAGCTGACATAATAGTGTGGATAGTGGGTAGTGGGGACATTGACCTTTGAGGAGTAAGCTGACAGTAGACATCAGAAGACCTAACCCATCAGGACCTAGAAGTGCGACTAGAATAAGAAAGATGCACGTGTATTATCCCTGGAGCCCCTCTGACCAGCTAGCTTTGTTGAAGCAGTTGCCTGACCCTGAGGACCAATCATTCCCATTTTACAGATGTGACAAAAGGATCAAGCTCTGGGCATGGATGATAAATCTGCATGGTCTGGGGAGACATACTGTGAATCACGAAAACAATGGGCTAAAGTGAAACAATCAGAGCAGTCCGTTCTCCTGACTGACGTGACACAGCAAAAAGGAGAGAGTGTGGAGATGTACTTTGGACGGTTACGCTGAGTTCACACGTGGCGTTTTTTTCGCGTTTCCGCGGCGGTTTTAACCGCGCGATTTTGCCGCGAAAACGCGAAAAATAAGCATCCCATGCATTCCTATGGGATTCCGCAATGCTGTGCTAATGCTGCGGTTTTTACCGTGGCGGAATCGCTTCGCGGTAAAAAACGCAGCATGCTCATTAATTTGCGGAATCGCGGCGATCCCGCACCCATAGGAATGCATTGTTCCGCTTACTTCCCGCATGTGGCAGTGCACACCATGCGGAAAGTAAGCAGAACAATTGCGGATGGTACCCACGGTCCGGAGGAGAGGAGACTGTCCTCCGGGCTTTGGGTACCATATACCTGTAAAAAATAGAATTTAAAATAAAAAATATTGTTATTCTTACCTTCCGGCATCCCGCGCAGGCTTCCCGCCTCTCTCCATACTCCCGGTCCCAGTAATCCTTTGCGAAAATGCCCGCGATGACGTCCGTTCTCGCGGGATCGCGAAGTCTCGCGGTAATTCGCGCGACGTCATCGCAAATAACCGCGAGACATCACGATCCCGCGAGAACGGCGCCATCGCGAGCATTTTCGCAAAGGATAACTGGGAACGGATGCGTGGGACGCCGGAAGGTGAGAATAACACTATTTTTTATTTTTTTTTGCATTCTATCTTTTACTACTGATGCTGCATAGGCAGCCTTAGTAGTAAAAAGTTGGTCACACTCGTCAAACACTGTGTTTGACGAGTGTGACCAACCTGTCAATCAGTTCTCCAAGCGATGCTCCAGATCGCTTGGAAAACGCTAGCATTTTGCAAGCTAAATACGCTTGCAAAATGCTAGTTTTTCCGCGGGAAAATCGCGGGAAATTAAAATGCGATTTTCCTGCGGAATGGAATTCCGGAATTCTCGCGGTAATTTCCGCGAGAGTTCCGGTACGTGTGCACTTAGCCTTACAGCTGAAATGGGCAGACATGGGGTACAGTCCCATAAGCCCACTTGATGTCAAGATACTGTTAAATTCATTCATTGATGGTATGAGCAAAGGCTTACGAGACGCAGTACAAACAGCCAGACCTGAATGGAGAAATGTAGATCCAACAGATCTCCAAAAGTTGGCTAAAGGAGTTGAACAGACTAGGACAATAAGACGACCTGTCATGTATGCTGGAACACAAGGAAAACAGTGGAGACGTAGCAAGGGACCTAAGGACATAGAAACAGTGAGGTGCTGGAATTGTGGTGAGAATGGGCACTACGCCAGCCATTGCAAAAACCCTGTAATGGAGAGTAAGCAGACCAATCTTCCACCTCCTTCGCATACAGACTAGGAAACTGGCAACCCAGTGACAAATGTGTACCCTGTTCTTGTCCCCTCCTGGTCCTGGTCCTGCCTTGATGACCACCATAACAATGCCGGGAGGGAAAGAGGCAGAATTTTTGATTGACACTGGGGCAGCCAGGACTGTGGTACACAGAGACTTGATAATGCCAGACATGATTACTAATGAGATTGTGGAATGTGTGGGGGTAGAGGGGCAAGTGACAGAAGCCCCTATGACTAAACAAATAAGACTAAAATTACAAGATAGCCAAGAGGTGCTTACAAAACTTATTGTTAATTGACAATACCCCTATGAATTTACTGGGAGCAGATGTGCTGAGTGCGATCCAGGCCATCATACAGTACTCTCCAGAGGGTATTACAGTCATAAGTCCCCTCTCAGATAAACATTTATGTAAGATTGCGGCAATGGTATATATGACAAAAGCTGTGAAACTAACACCTGACACCAAAATGCCTGAGGATGAGGAAATGGAACAGGTGCCCGACACTGTTTGGGCAAGGGGAAAAACTGATGTGGGTCGGCTGCCCATTCCCCCTGTCATGATTAAATTGGATAAAGGAACCACTCCTCCTTGTTTAAAGTAATACCCCTTGAGCCTAGCCAAATCAATGGCCCTGAGCAGAGATATTGAAGAGTATGTTAAGGCAGGGGTTCTGGTGCAAAAATCTTCCCCCTGCAATACCCCTTTGTATCCCATTAGGAAAAAAAAAGACTCAAGGGTTTGCTGACACGTACAGAAAGGTTCATGACTTAAGGGCTATTAATGATGATACAGTGAGTGTGACCTCAATCATCCCTAACACACACAATACTGTCACAGATCCCAGTAATGTCAAAATGTTTCACAGTCATTGATTTATTTTTCTCTGTACCCCTGCACCCTGTCAGTATCTTTCTCCTTTACTCATAAAGGTGAATAATATTGTTGGACCGTCCTCCCGCAAAGGGGGAAAGAAACCCCCTGCCATCTATTCAGCAGTGATGGCAGGGGTCCTTGAGTAGTGGCAATCACCTCATCCGCTGATTGTACTATTACAGTACGTGGATGACCTTTTGCTGTTCTGCCTGGACCAGATGTCCTGCAGGGAAACTACGGTTTCCTTGCTCTGTTTTTTTGTCAGGAAAGGGTTGCAGGGTCTCACATGACAAATTACAGTATTACCAACAAAAGGTGACATTTGTTGGGACATTGTATTGCTGAAGGTACCAGACACCTGACAGGAAACAGGCAATTCAAAATCTCCCTCTACCCAGGTCACATCAGCATCTATGCACTTTCCTAGGTTTAGTGACCTACAGTAGGCCTTGGATAAGATCTGCTTCACAAATATTCCAACCACTTTATGACTGCTTGTCATCAGACCCGTATGACCTCACATAAAATACAATTGATTGTGTCTGTGCGGTAGGAGCAGCTGCACTACTACTAGGAAAGGCATGTCAGATCACACTGACGTTTCTTTTGACAATCTATTCCCCACATGACATCCATGCCATACTCGTACAAGTTCAACCAAAACATCTGTCTATGGCCAGACAGCTCCGACTTGAGTGTGCCCTACTAATTCCTGAGTATGTCACCCTCAAAAGATGTAACGTTCTGAATCCAGCCGCCCTCCTGCCTGTGGATTCAGAAAAAGGGGGAATTGGTGGCCGTATTAGTGAGTGAGGAAGGATACTTTGACATGACGCATGAACATGACTGCATAGAACTGATGAGTCAGGAGACAGTTGGTTTTGCACACATTCATGAAAAAAACCTGTTCCTAATGCAGACTTTGAGGTTTTTTTTGTAGATGGCTCCAGATACCACCAGGATGGACGATTCTACACTGGATATGCAGTAGTATCCTCACATGGGGTAATCCGAGCGGAACCACTCCCTCCTCAAATGTCGGCGCAGGAGGCTGAGTTGAAGGCACTCACTGAGGCATGTAGAGCCGCTGCAGGTAAAGTCGCTAATATTTTCACAGATTCGAAGCCCATTAAAAATGCAGAACTGGTGAAACAATTAATGGAGGCATTGATGTTACCAGTCCAGGTTGGCATTGTCAAGGTAAAAGCACACACAAAGGTGACTCCGTGGAGGTAGAGGGCAACAGAAGGGCGAACGAGGCTGCTAAAGTAGCACAAGGCGGCCTAGAGAAAGCAGTGGACAGTGGCAGGGAGTCAGCGTATTCCAGCCACATTGGGTCTAGATGTCCTGAAATCCCTCCGGCAAAAGGCTGCCCAAACAGAGAAGGTACACCGGGGAGACTGGGAGCTGAGCTGAACTCAAATGGAGTATGGGAGAATAAGGATAAATTGTGCCCACCAAAGTACCTGTTCCCAATCATGGCGCAAGCAGCACATGGCCCCACTCACACCTCAAAAAGTCACAGGTGTGCCATGGTAGATGCCTTCTGGATCGCACCTGGTTTCAGTTACGCAGCCGCGAAACTCGTACAATCATGCCTCATCTGTGCACAGCACAACCCAGGTAAAACAGTAAAAGTCCCTAAGAAAGCGACACCTAGGCCTCTCTACCCGCTTCAGAGACTGCAGATTGACAACATACAGCTACCAAGGTAGGAGTGTATGCAAATATCCTAGTATGTGTAGATCTCTTCTCTGGTTGGCCGGAAGCCTATCCGGTAAAATGTGCAACTGCTAAAACGACTGCAGATAAACTGATGAAAGAACTGATCTGCAGGTATGGTGTCCCAGAAGCCATAGAGAGCGATAGGGGTACACACTTCACAGGAGAAATAATGAGGGAAGTCATGCAGGCCCTGGGTGTACAGCAAGCATTTCATACACCATATAGGCCACTAAGCAGTGGGAAGGTAGAAAGACTAAATAGGACACTTAAACTGAAAATTCAAAAGGCCATGGCAGACACAGGAAAGAGCTGGAAAGAATGCTTGCCTCTTGCACTCTTTTCAGTCAGACACACTCCAAATAGAAAGACAGGCTGGTCTCCCTTTGAAGTTCTGTTTGGTAGTGCACCAAAGACTGGTCTGTACTTCCCACAGGTGCTGCAAATGCAACACGGGTCTATGACAACCTACGTCCAGGCCTTGCAGGGAAGACTTAATGTGGTGCATAAAAATGTGTTCTCATCCATTCCAGATCCTAATGCCAGTGCAGATGTGCACCAGCTGAATCCAGGTGATTGGGTGGTTATATGCAGACACGTGAGAAGGAGCCTGGACCCACGATTTGACGGCCCCTTCCAAGTCCAGCTGACCACATCCACCTCAGTAAAACTTGAGGGAAAGCCCACCTGGATCCACGCCAGTCACTGCAAGAAGGTTCTTTCACCAGCAGAATGACTGTACTCCTCATCACCTTGCTGGCAGTGACAGGGTTACTGCACACTGCAGAGACACAGGACAAACCTTTAAATGCTGACTGGGACAACAAACTTATTCGGCATCATGCTCTTCTTATAAGGGACATGGAAGCACAGAAACCGAAAGACTGTTGGATCTGTACACACAGCCCAGTATCTGCAAGGACTATGCCGTATTTAGCTTTACCTCTGGAGCCATGGGAGGTATTAACCCCACACTGCATACACAATGAGACTTGGACTCAATCAAGGTTTTGGGGAAAAGATGTGCCCCGTGATATATCTGCCTCATTGGCTATAATCGGATGGGCCGCTAATCCCTGGTTTCAGTTTAATATAACGCGACCTAAGGTACAAATGTGGTGGCGGGAATATGATTCAGATGTCGGAAATATGGTCGCCAGGAGGAGGACTGAAATCCCTCACTCAGACCCCATTCCCAATGATGGACTGTGGTTCAGTCTTCAACACACTGGAGCAAATACCTGTGGTGAGGACAATAATTGCTTCCGCATATACACTCATGATCAAACACAGGTTAATGAGACAGTGTACCAAGATGGTGTTGAAGGCTGTAGAGCATCTACGGGTAAAATAATAAGGAAAGAAAGGGGTAAATGTACATCTGGTATAAGTGGAAAACAAATGAATAATACTTGGTGTGCCCATAAGCCTATATCAGGACTTTTGAGTTTATACCAATGTATACAGACCCCTGGTCACGTTTGTGTTCTCCCTGAAGGAGTATTCTTGGTTTGCGGACATCATGCCTAGAGGTGGGTGAGCCCGGACATAAGAGGGGTCTGCACTCTTGCAAAACTGACACCAGCCACTTTCATAGTTCCTCATAGTAAAATAGACACAGCAGCAGTTCCAATTCATACTTTGTATAGAAGGGCTTCAGACAATAAGCCCTGGCCACATGGTAGGCCGCATCTAGTAGAAATGGGGATAACAAATAAAATATTCCGTAGTATGCTACTATACCCCTTCATAACACAAATGTGGGATAAAATAGTGGAAGCTACCGACTACCTGGACGGTCAGATTTTCCAGATTCTTGAAGTTCTTAATGAAACTAATACAATACAGAGACAATTAATCGTAGTTACTAACCAACATACTATAGTATTGATTACCTGACAGAAAAAGAAGGAGGAATGTGTAAAATAATTGGTCCCACCTGTTGTAATTATATCGACCCTGCTGGCAATCTCCAGATCAGGGCCAGTATAGACAAAATAGGTGAACTTAGAGACCAATGGTTAAAGCAACACAGTGCAAACAGAGACTCCTGGTGGGGTAACACATTCTCTTTCCTAAATCCAGCAAATTGGTTTAATAGCTTAGCAGGATGGATTTTTGGCATTGTACAGACTTGTATGCAAATTTTGTTGTTTTGCTTATTATTTTATGTAGCCATAAAAGCACTAATATATGTATTACTTAAGCTACTGAATAATGTATGTGTGAAAAAAGAATCTAAGGCTGAACCTTCTGTAGTGTATCATAGACCCCAGGTGGCCATTGCTGATGGGGAAAGTGAGTGTCCACACTGAGGGTGGATGGGCGAAGCAGGTAGGAAGCCCCCTTATGTGTACTAGACTCATGAGACAGTAGCTCCTTTGTGGACATCAGGAGACCCTGGCAAAGGTTATACCATTTACAAAAGGGGGAAATTGATATAGAAGAGTTAATGGTTTGCTTTATATTCCTTTAATTGCCTTTAAGACTTCAAATGCCTTTTGTCTATTATTGCTATGTGTTATTCTTATGTAGACTAGTAGTCTCTGTCTTCAAGGAAACTATACTTGTTATCATATTTGTTCTCAACAACATGTTCTGGGTACGTTGTAAACAAGGTACGACCCTGAGGTGATGGTGGGGGCCAAATGAGCTCCAAAGAGTCACATATTGCTGTAAATGGTATAAAAATATTGCCTTTGCTGCATTACATCAGATAAAGTGATTTGACCACGGCTTGTGTGTTGAAGTCTCTTTGTCTCCAAGCGCTTGCAACAGAAAGAGCGAAAAACCTCACAATTCGGACTCACTGGTGATCTGGCAGAACTGACTTTGGTCAGAACGAAAACAGCTACGACAACAGGGAAAGAATTCGGGCCAGTATCTCATCAGGGAGTAACACCATGTGAAGTGCTGACAGTGCGGAATTAGTGGGTCTGCAGTTGCCAGAAGAAGACTAAGCAGTACGAGAAGGTCACTCAGAATTTGGCTGCTTATTTCATCTGTGGATATTCTTGAGACCGGGGCTAAACAGTTAATAGAGTTCCCTACTGGAGTAAGAGTGAGCAGAGTTGATGCTGAAAGACTGGAGAGCACGGTCCGTCCCGGAAGCAAGCTTGGTTGCCCCCCCCGCCGGATATCACTGATCGTGCAGGAATGTCCTGGACCATTTTTTTGAACGTTGGTCTCCCACTGGGTAACATGCATCGCTGCGTGTAGCGGCAAGAGACCAACGATCAGCGAGCTCCCAGTGCTGTAAGCAGATGCTGGAAGCTGGTATCCAGGGTAAACAGCGGGTAACTAAGCGCCGCGCACTTAGTTACCCGCTGTTTACCCTGGATACCTGTGTGCTCACGCTGGGAGCTGGTATCCAGGATAAACAGTGGGTAACTAAATGCTGCGCGCGCTTAGTTACCCACTGTTTACCCTGGATACCAGCTCCCAGCGCGAGCACACAGGTATCCAGGGTAACGAAGCGCCGCGTGCGCTTAGTTACCCACCGTTTACCCTGGATACCAGCGTGCTCGTTGTTCCTGGTCGCTGGTGAGTCTGCCTGTTTGGCAACTTACTAGCGACCAGGTAGTGACGCAGCAGCGATCCAGACCAGGTCGTATCGTTGTCGGGGGATCGCTGGTGCGTCGCTAAGTGAGACGGGACCCTAAGGAAGACCCCACTGCTGACACAGACATTAAAAAGCTAGGCTACAGTTTGCCAAGATGTATGTGACTAAGCTAAAATACATCTTGGAAAATGTCTTTTGGACAGATGAGACCAAAATAGAGCTTTTTAGTAAAGCATATCATTCTACTGCTTAAGGAAAATGAAATGAGCCCTAAAAAGAAAAAAATCCAGTACCTATAGTCAGTTATGCTGGAGGTTTTAGGCTGAGTGCAGACGGAGTTTTGAGCCCTGCGTATTTTTCCGTGCAGAATGGAAGAAAACCACAGGTCAAATGACCTGCATTTTTCCTGCGGATTTCTTCCATTTTTCACGCGGTTTTCATGCGGTTTTTGTGCGGTTTTCCATTGCGGTTTTCCCCCTGCGGATTTGGTGACAGGGAAGATAGAAAACCGCACAAAAGAAGTAACATGCTGCGGATTTTGTACCGCAGGAAAACCGCGCGGAAAAATCCGCAGCGTCTGCACAGCGTTTTTTTTTTTCCATTCATTTTAAAGGTACTGTACATCACAATGCGGATATGCAACGTTTCTGCGCGGTAAAATCCGCTGCGGAAACGCTGCATATCTGCATCGTGTGCACATGGCCTTAAGATGTTTTGGGGTTCTTTTGCTGCCTCTGGCACTGAGATCGTAAAATTGCTGTTGGAAGAAGGCACCCTTGAAATATGCGAGACCTGGAGCAATTTGCAAAAGAGTAGTCCACAAGTCCAGTTGAGAGGTGTAAGAAGCTTGTTGATGGTTATTGGAAGCGACAGATTGCAGTTATTTATTCCAGTGGGTGTGCAACCAATTATTAAGTTGAGAGCGCCAACAATTTTGTCTGTCCCTCTTTGGGAGTTTTGTGTGAAATTATGTCCAATTTGCCTTTTTCCTAAGATTTTTTGTGTTGTTCCAATACACAGAAAGGGAATAAACATGTGTATAAAAAACATGTCACCTCCAAACATAGCAAAAAACGTGAGAAAATTCCATGCCAAGGGTACACAATATTTCAGCTAGAGGTGTGATCCTTCCTGCACTGATTTTCTATATATACAGTACCTATAGGTTTGGCATCATAAACATTGTCATCTGAAACATTGAGTCACCAGGTTATTTCTACTGTACAAGCAACGCCACATAAAAAATGGAGGGATGGTGGGGGTTTTTTTTCCCACCATTTCATCTCACTGGGTTTTCTCCCTAGTTTCCAGTACATTATATGGTAAAGTGAATGGAATAAATTAGAACTACACCTGATCCCACAAACACAGCCCTCACAACTACGGCCACAAAAAGTTATGGTTCTTGGAAAACGTAGAGGAAAGTGCTAAAAAACCCCCCTAAAAACCAGTCACAGCAGGAAGGGTTAGGGTATGTGCACACGTTGCAGATTTGCCTGCAGAATTTTCTACACAGAATCTAGACCTCTTGGCAGAAAGTGCACGTAAAAATCCGTGCGTTTTTTATGCGTTTTTCATGCGTATTTGATGTGTATTTTCCTGCATTTTTTTCATGTGGATTGTATGCGTTTTTGTAAGCTAAATATATATTATTTACCAAAAACAAAAAAAAATATTTGTGATGTAATTTCTGGGCCCAACTGCACCCTGAAAGAAATATAAAAAGTGCACAAAAAACATATCAATATATGTAAGGTATTGGTTGATATTAAGGCCTTAATATGGAAGCTGGCAAACTGCATCAAAGTTCCTTACACTTGCCAGTCCTACTCTAACATGAAAACCTCAAAAAGAGGAAATAATCCTCCAAAAAATTCAGATACAAACCAGACAGGCCTAAATGCATTTGCACTAATACAGGGTGCAGCGGACCCAAGTAAAATGGCAGCTGCACAGGTGCATAAATACCAAATGAAACAGCCAGCCTACAATCAGGGATTGGCCGTGTGGTACACCAGTGCAGAAAAAATAATCCGCATGTGGCAGTGTTCACACAGGGAATGCAGGGCTTCTGGTTCACAGCCTCTTAGTAACACCATATAGGGGGGGCTGCCCAGTGCTAACTAGAATGCATCCCGTGTGAACAGAGGCCACAAGTTTGCAGAACCATTTGGGCCCAACTGCACCCTGAAAGAAATATAAAAAGTGCACAAAAAACATATCAATATATGTAAGGTATTGGTTGATATTAAGGCCTTAATACGGAAGCTGGGAAACTGCGACAAAGTTCCTTACACTTGCCAGTCCTACTCTAACATGAAAACCTTAAAAAGAGGAAAAAATCCTCCAAAAAATTCAGATACAAACCAGACAGGCCTAAATGCATCTGCACTAATACAGGGTGCAGCGGACCCAAGTAAAATGGCAGCTGCACAGGTGCATAAATACCAAATGAAACAGCCAGCCTACAATCAGGGATTGACCGTGTGGTACAGCAGTGCAGAAGAAATAATCCGCATGTGGCAGTGTGTACTACTCCCTTCAGAGGAGAGCACAAACAGGCTCTAATCAGAGTAGAAAGAGAAGTGGGAGGCCCGCTGCACAACTGAGCAACAACACAAGTGTTAGGAACAGCGGAACGCACTAAATAAAAATAAATAATAAAGTGCGTTCGCCGCTCGGCGTCCACCGTGCAGGTGTTACACCGCTGCTAGGTAATGACAGACAAGCAATATGGCGGTATAATGCGCACAGGTTAGACTTCACCCGAAGTGCGCAAAGTGGGCTCTGTTCACACACAGAGGCGCCGCAACATAAACATATGAAAACGCTGAGTCTCTCAGAGTCACAGACCACAGGGAAATGCACACACGGTACCTGGTCACAGGAACAGGACCCAAGGCAGAGGAGCTGCGTCCGTCTAGACCTACCGTGTGTGCAGGGTCCCTACTGCGGACACCAAGGAGGGCTGCAACTGCAGCGCGGCTGAGGGCACGGCCGCTAGTCGACAAAGCTAGGAGGCAGGCGCAATGTCGGACGCTAGAGTAGAGGTGCGGTGTGTATAGTGGCCTAAGGCTTGCCACTGACTGGCGCTGACTGCGTAATATCAGAGGGAAGGGGTTTCAAATGAGTCAGTCACCAGAGTCATACATCCGTCACCATTCACACATTTAGCTTAAAAGTCTATACTAGCACATGGCCGAACAGTCATGCGCGCATTTTATAGCCGTGCGGGACCTTCCAGATCTCCGAGATGGACCAATGAGATCTGTAGCAGGACCTGCGCACATGACTCTTGATCTCCAATGGGAGATCACCTTGTGAGCATGCCCAGTAGGAGCACAGAGGAATTTAGTCTCTGGAGAGCAGACGCAGAAGCCAGACGTCTAATAACAAGTACATTAGAGTCTGTAGTTTGAGAAATCGACGCCTCACAGTTCCTCAACTGGCAGCTTCATTAAATAGTACACACAAAACGCCAGTGTCAATGTCTACAGTGAAGAGGCGACTCCGGAATGTTGGCCTTCAGGGCAGAGTGGCAAAGAAAAAGCTATATCTGAGACTCGCTAATAAAAGGAAAAGATTAATATGGGCAAAAGAACACAGACATTGGACGGAGGAAGATTGGAAAAAAGTGTTATGGACAGACGAATCCAAGTTTGAGGTGTTTGGATCACACAGAAGAACATTTGTGAGATGCAGAACAACTGAAAAGATGCTGGAAGAGTGCCTGACGCCATCTGTCAAGCATGGTGGAGGTAATGTGATGATCTGGGGTTGCTTTGGTGCTGGTAAAGTGGGAGATTTGTACAAGCTAAAAGGGATTTTGAATAAGGAAGGCTATCGCTCCATTTTTAACGCCATGCCATACCCTGTGGACAGCGCTTGATTGGAGCCAATTTCATCCTTCCACAGGACAATGACCCAAAGCACACCTCCAAATCATGCAAGAACTATTTAGGGAAGAAGCAGGCAGCTGGTTTTCTATCTGTAATGGAGTGGCCAGTGCAGTCACCAGATCTCAACCCCATTGAGCTGTTGTGGGAGCAGCTTGACCGTATGCTATGCAAAAAGTGCCTATCAAGCCAAACCAACTTGTGGGAGGGGCTTCTGGAAGCATGGGGTGAAATTTCTCCAGATTAGCTCAGCAAATTAACTGCTAGAATGCCAAAGGTCTGCAATGCTGAAATTACTGCAAAGGGAGCATTCTTTGACGAAAGCAAAATGTTTGAAGGAGAAAATTATCATTTCAAATAAAAATCTTTTTTTCAAACCTTGTTAATGTCTGGACTAGATTTTAAATTCACTTGGCAACTCATTTGATTAATAAAAGTGAGTTTTCATGGAAAACACAAAATTGTCTGGGTGACTCCAAACTTTTGACCGGTAGTGTATCTATCCAGCGTCGGACTGGAACACCTTGGGCCCACCAGAGAAAATCATTCTTGGGGCCCACTATGTAGCTGCATAGAGTTAAATACCAGACCACCAATTATGTGGTAAAACACGCTAATATCCGGGTATAATATAAGGTTGTACATGTCTTAATTATGTAGCAGGAGTTGGGGTAGCCCCCTCATAGAATATAAAGCAGCCCCCTCACATAGTATAATGCAGCCATCTCATAGAATATAATGCAGCCATCTCATAGAATATAATACTGCCCCCCTCATAGGGTATAATGCACCCCCTCATAGGGTATAATGCACCCCCTCATAGGGTATAATACTGCCCCCCTCATAGGGTATAATACTGCCCCCCTCATAGGGAATAATGCACCCCCTCATAGGGTATAATGCTGCCCCCTCATAGGGTATAATACTGCCCCCCTCATAGGGTATAATACTGCCCCCCTCATAGGGTATAACACTGCCCCCCTCATAGGGAATAATGCACCCCCTCATAGGGTATAATACTGCCCCCCTCATAGGGAATAATGCACCCCCTCATAGGGTATAATGCTGCCCCCTCATAGGGTATAATACTGCCCCCCTCATAGGGTATAATACTGCCCCTCTCATAGGGAATAATGCACCCCCTCATAGGGTATAATGCACCCCCTCATAGGGAATAATGCTGCCCTCCTCATAGGGTATAATGCTGCCTCCTC